>NC_087476.1:78791524-79406631 GCF_036417665.1 Passer domesticus | reverse complement strand
CACCACAGGCAAATGTGGCTGGTTTGACAGTGCCAAGTGCCTCCTGCCAACTGACATCAGGAACCTGGCCTTGTGAGTTTTGTTTCTCTGGGGAAAGGCCATCATTCTTGTTCAGAGCCCAGTGGCCCAGAGTGGCCGGCTGCCTGCTGAATTTCCGCACGGATCAGGATAGCTCCCAGATTCAAGGTGCCGCCAAAGGCAACTGCGGCAGGTTTGACAGTGCCAAGTGCCTCCTGCAAACTGACATCAGGAACCTGGCCTGGTGACTTTTGTTTCTCTGGGGAAAGGCCATCGTTCATATCCTACAAACTGTGGCCCAGAGTGGCCGGCTGCCTGCTGAAATTCCGCACGGATCAGGATACCTCCCAGATGCAAGGTGCCCCACGGGAAACTGTGGCTGGTTTGACAGTGCCAAGTGCCTCCTGCCAACTGACATCAAGAACCTGGCCTGGTGACTTTTGTTTCTCTGGGGAAAGGCCATGGTTGGTATCCTGAGCCTCGTGTCCTGGAGTGGCCGTCTGCCTGCTAAAATTCTGGACGGACCAGGATGCCGCCAAGATGCAAGGTGCCCCCAGAGGCAACTGTGGCTGGTTTGACAGTGCCAAGTGCTTCCTGCAAACTGACATCAGAAACCTGGCCTGGTGATTTTCTTTCCCAGGGGAAAGGCCATGGTTCATGTCCAGGGCCCGGTGGCTCGCAGTTGCCTGCTGCCTGCTGAAATTCCACACGGATCCGGATACCTCCCTGATGCAAGTTGCCCCCACCGGCAACTGTGGCTGGTTTGACAGTGCCATGTGCCTCCTGCAAACTGACATCTGGAACCTGGCCTGGTGACTTTTGTTTCCCTGGGGAAAGGCCATAGATGATGTCCAGTGCCCCCTGGCCTGGAGTGGCCGACTGCCTGCTGAAATTCCGCACGGATCAGGATATCTCCCAGATGCAAGGTGCCCCCACAGGCACCTGTGGCTGGTTTGACAGTGCCAAGTGCCTCCTGCAAACTGACATCAGGAACCTGGCCTGGTGACTTTTGTTTCTCTGGGGAAAGACCATCGTTCCTCTCCAGGGCCCGGTGGCTCGAGTGGGCGGATACCTGCTAAAATTCCGCACAGATCAGGATACCTCCCAGATGGAAGGTGCCCGCCCAGGCAACAGTGGCTGGTTTGACAGTGCCAAGTGCCTCCTGCAAACTGACATCAGGAACCTGGCCTGGTGATTTTTCTTTGTCTGGGGAAAGGCCATTGTACGTGTCCAGGGCCTGTGGCCCGTAGTGGCTGGCCCCCTTCTGAAATTCCGAACGGATCAGGATACCTCCCAGACCGATAGTACCACCTCAGGCAACTGTGGCTGGTTTGACAGTGCCAAGTGCCTCCTGCCAACTGACATCAGCAACCTGGCCGGGTGACTTTTGTTTCTCTGGGGAAAGGCCGTGGTTAATGTACAGGGCCGGGTGTCCTGAGTGGCCGGCTGCCTGCTGAAATTCCGCACGGATCAGGATACCTCCCAGATGGAAAGTGGCCCCACAGGCAACTGTGGCTGGTTTGACAGTGCCAAGTGCCTCCTGCAAACTGACATCAGGAACCTGGCCTGGTGACTTTTGTTTCTCTGGGGAAAAGCCATCATTCTTCTCCAGTGCCTGTTGGCCCGGAGTGGACGGGTGCCTGCTCAAATTCCGCACGGATCAGGATACCTCCCAGATGGAAAGTACCACCACAGGCAACTGTGGCTGGTTTGACAGTGCCAAGTGCCTCCTGCAAACTGACATCAGGAGCCTGGCCTGGTGTCTTTTGTTTCTCAGGGGAAAGGCTTTCGTTCCTATCCATGGACGGCTGGCCAATAGTGGCTGGCTGTCTGCTGAAATTCCGCACGGTTGAAGATACCTCCCAGATGGAAAGTACCACCACAGGCAACTGTGGCTGGTTTGACAGTGCCAAGTGCTTCCTGCAAACTGACATCAGAAACCTGGCCTGGTGATTTTCTTTCTCAGGGGAAAGGCCATGGCTCATGTCCAGGGCCCGGTGGCCCCTACTTGCCTGCTGCCTGCTGAAATTCCACGCGGATCAGGATACCTCCCAGATGTAAGGTGCCACCACAGGCAACTGTGGCTGGTTTGACAGTGCCAAGTGCCTCCTGCAAACTGACATCAGGAACCTGGCCTTGTGAGTTTTGTTTCTCTGGGGAAAGGCCATCATTCTTGTTCAGAGCCCAGTGGCCCGTAGTGGCCGGCTGCCTGCTGAAATTCCGCACGGATCAGGATACCTCCCAGATTCAAGGTGCCGCCACAGGCAACTGTGGCTGGCTTTAGAGTGCCAAGTGCCTCCTGCAAACTGACATCAGGAACCTGGCCTTGTGAGTTTTGTTTCTCTGGGGAAAGGCCATCATTCTTTTCCGGGGCCCGCCTGCCCGGAGTGGCCGGCTGCCTTCTGAAATTCCACACGGTTGAGGATACCTCCCAGATGCAAGGTGGACCCACAGACAACTGTGGCTGGTTTGACAGTGCCAAGTGCCTCCTGCAAACTGACATCAGGAACCTGGCCTGGTGACTTTTGTTTCTCTGGGGAAAGGCCATGGTTCTTGTCCACGGCCTGGTGGCCCGGAGTGTCCGGCTGCCTCCTGAAATTCCGCATGGATCAGAATGCATCCAGGATGAAAAGTGCCCCCATAGGCAACTGTGGCTGGTTTGACAGTGCCAAGTGCCTCCTCCAAACAGACATCAGGAACCTCGCCTTGTAAGTTTTGTTTCTCTGGGGAAAGGCCATCGTTCTTGTCCGGGTTCCGCCGGCCCGGAGTCGCCGGCTGTCTGCTGAAATTCCACACGGTTGAGGCTACCTCCCAGATGCAAGGCGCCCCCACAGGCAACTGTGGCTGGTTTGACAGTGCCATGTGCCTCCTGCAAACTGACATCAGGAACCTGACCTTGTGACTTTCGCTTGTCTGGGGAAAGTCCATAGATGATGTCCAGTGCCCCCTGGCCCGGAGTGGCCGACTGCCTGCTGAAATTCCGCACGGATCAGGATACCTCCCAGATGCAAGGTGCCCCCACAGGCAACTGTGGCTTGTTTGACAGTGCCAAGCGCCTCCTGCAAACTGACATCAGGAACCTGGCCTGGTGAGTTTTGTTTCTCTGGGGAAAGGTCATGGTTCATATCCTGGACCCGTAGTCCAGGAGTGGCCGGCTGCCTGCTGAAATTCTGAACGGATTAGGATGCCGCCCTGATGCAAGGTACCACCACAGGAAACTGTGGCAGGTTTGACAGTGCCAAGTGCCTCCTGCAAACTGACATCAGGAACCTGACCTGGTAAGTTTTGTTTCTCTGGGGAAAGGCCATCGTTCCTGTCCGGGGCCCGCTGGCCCGGAGTGGCCGGCTGCCTGCTGAAATTCCACACGGTTGAGGATACCTCCTAGATGCAAGGTGGCCCCACAGGCAACTGTGGCTGGTTTGACAGTGCCAAGTGCCTCCTGCAAACTGACATCAGGAACCTGGCCTGGTGACTTTTGTTTCTCTGGGGAAAGACCATCGTTCCTCTCCAGGGCCCGGTGGCTCGAGTGGGCGGATACCTGCTAAAATTCCGCACAGATCAGGATACCTCCCAGATGGAAGGTGCCCGCCCAGGCAACAGTGGCTGGTTTGACAGTGCCAAGTGCCTCCTGCAAACTGACATCAGGAACCTGGCCTGGTGATTTTTCTTTGTCTGGGGAAAGGCCATTGTACGTGTCCAGGGCCTGTGGCCCGTAGTGGCTGGCCCCCTTCTGAAATTCCGAACGGATCAGGATACCTCCCAGACCGATAGTACCACCTCAGGCAACTGTGGCTGGTTTGACAGTGCCAAGTGCCTCCTGCCAACTGACATCAGCAACCTGGCCGGGTGACTTTTGTTTCTCTGGGGAAAGGCCGTGGTTAATGTACAGGGCCGGGTGTCCTGAGTGGCCGGCTGCCTGCTGAAATTCCGCACGGATCAGGATACCTCCCAGATGGAAAGTGGCCCCACAGGCAACTGTGGCTGGTTTGACAGTGCCAAGTGCCTCCTGCAAACTGACATCAGGAACCTGGCCTGGTGACTTTTGTTTCTCTGGGGAAAAGCCATCATTCTTCTCCAGTGCCTGTTGGCCCGGAGTGGACGGGTGCCTGCTCAAATTCCGCACGGATCAGGATACCTCCCAGATGGAAAGTACCACCACAGGCAACTGTGGCTGGTTTGACAGTGCCAAGTGCCTCCTGCAAACTGACATCAGGAGCCTGGCCTGGTGTCTTTTGTTTCTCAGGGGAAAGGCTTTCGTTCCTATCCATGGACGGCTGGCCAATAGTGGCTGGCTGTCTGCTGAAATTCCGCACGGTTGAAGATACCTCCCAGATGGAAAGTACCACCACAGGCAACTGTGGCTGGTTTGACAGTGCCAAGTGCTTCCTGCAAACTGACATCAGAAACCTGGCCTGGTGATTTTCTTTCTCAGGGGAAAGGCCATGGCTCATGTCCAGGGCCCGGTGGCCCCTACTTGCCTGCTGCCTGCTGAAATTCCACGCGGATCAGGATACCTCCCAGATGTAAGGTGCCACCACAGGCAACTGTGGCTGGTTTGACAGTGCCAAGTGCCTCCTGCAAACTGACATCAGGAACCTGGCCTTGTGAGTTTTGTTTCTCTGGGGAAAGGCCATCATTCTTGTTCAGAGCCCAGTGGCCCGTAGTGGCCGGCTGCCTGCTGAAATTCCACACGGATCAGGATACCTCCCAGATTCAAGGTGCCGCCACAGGCAACTGTGGCTGGCTTGAGAGTGCCAAGTGCCTCCTGCAAACTGACATCAGGAACCTGGCCTTGTGAGTTTTGTTTCTCTGGGGAAAGGCCATCATTCTTTTCCGGGGCCCGCCTGCCCGGAGTGGCCGGCTGCCTTCTGAAATTCCACACGGTTGAGGATACCTCCCAGATGCAAGGTGGACCCACAGACAACTGTGGCTGGTTTGACAGTGCCAAGTGCCTCCTGCAAACTGACATCAGGAACCTGGCCTGGTGACTTTTGTTTCTCTGGGGAAAGGCCATGGTTCTTGTCCACGGCCTGGTGGCCCGGAGTGTCCGGCTGCCTCCTGAAATTCCGCATGGATCAGAATGCATCCAGGATGAAAAGTGCCCCCATAGGCAACTGTGGCTGGTTTGACAGTGCCAAGTGCCTCCTCCAAACAGACATCAGGAACCTCGCCTTGTAAGTTTTGTTTCTCTGGGGAAAGGCCATCGTTCTTGTCCGGGTTCCGCCGGCCCGGAGTCGCCGGCTGTCTGCTGAAATTCCACACGGTTGAGGCTACCTCCCAGATGCAAGGCGCCCCCACAGGCAACTGTGGCTGGTTTGACAGTGCCATGTGCCTCCTGCAAACTGACATCAGGAACCTGACCTTGTGACTTTCGCTTGTCTGGGGAAAGTCCATAGATGATGTCCAGTGCCCCCTGGCCCGGAGTGGCCGACTGCCTGCTGAAATTCCGCACGGATCAGGATACCTCCCAGATGCAAGGTGCCCCCACAGGCAACTGTGGCTTGTTTGACAGTGCCAAGCGCCTCCTGCAAACTGACATCAGGAACCTGGCCTGGTGAGTTTTGTTTCTCTGGGGAAAGGTCATGGTTCATATCCTGGACCCGTAGTCCAGGAGTGGCCGGCTGCCTGCTGAAATTCTGAACGGATTAGGATGCCGCCCTGATGCAAGGTACCACCACAGGAAACTGTGGCAGGTTTGACAGTGCCAAGTGCCTCCTGCAAACTGACATCAGGAACCTGACCTGGTAAGTTTTGTTTCTCTGGGGAAAGGCCATCGTTCCTGTCCGGGGCCCGCTGGCCCGGAGTGGCCGGCTGCCTGCTGAAATTCCACACGGTTGAGGATACCTCCTAGATGCAAGGTGGCCCCACAGGCAACTGTGGCTGGTTTGACAGTGCCAAGTGCCTCCTGCAAACTGACATCAGGAACCTGGCCTGGTAACTTTTGTTTCTCTGGGGAAAGGCCATGGTTCTTGTCCACGGCCTGGTGGCCCGGAGTGTCCGGCTGCCTCCTGAAATTCCGCATGGATCAGAATGCCTCCCAGATGAAAAGTGCCCCCATAGGCAACTGTGGCTGGTTTGACAGTGCCAAGTGCCTCCTGCAAACTGACATCAGGAACCTGGCCTGGTAAGTTTTGTTTCTCTGGGGAAAGGCCATCGTTCTTGTCCGGGTTCCGCCGGCCCGGAGTGGCTGGCTGTCTGCTGAAATTCCACAGGGTTAAGGCTACCTCCCAGATGCAAGGCGCCCCCACAGGCAACTGTGGCTGGTTTGACAGTGCCATGTGCCTCCTGCAAACTGACATCAGGAACCTGGCCTGGTGACTTTTGTTTCTCTGGGGAAAAGCCATCATTCTTCTCCAGTGCCCGTTGGCCCGGAGTGGACGGGTGCCTGCTCAAATTCCGCACGGATCAGGATACCTCCCAGATGGAAAGTACCACCACAGGCAACTGTGGCTGGTTTGACAGTGCCAAGTGCCTCCTGCAAACTGACATCAGGAACCTGGCCTGGTGACTTTTGTTTCTCTGGGGAAAGGCCATCGTTCATATCCTACAAACTGTGGCCCAGAGTGGCCGGCTGCCTGCTGAAATTCCGCACGGATCAGGATACCTCCCAGATGCAAGGTGCCCCACGGGAAACTGTGGCTGGTTTGACAGTGCCAAGTGCCTCCTGCCAACTGACATCAAGAACCTGGCCTGGTGACTTTTGTTTCTCTGGGGAAAGGCCATGTTTGGTATGATGAGCCTCCTGTCCTGGAGTGGCCGTCTGCCTGCTAAAATTCTGGACGGACCAGGATGCCGCCAAGATGCAAGGTGCCCCCAGAGGCAACTGTGGCTGGTTTGACAGTGCCAAGTGCTTCCTGCAAACTGACATCAGAAACCTGGCCTGGTGATTTTCTTTCCCAGGGGAAAGGCCATGGTTCATGTCCAGGGCCCGGTGGCTCGCAGTTGCCTGCTGCCTGCTGAAATTCCACACGGATCCGGATACCTCCCAGATGCAAGGTGCCCCCACAGGCAACTTTGGCTGGTTTGACAGTGCCAAGTGCGTCCTGCAAATTGACATCAGGAACCTGGCCTGGTGAGTTTTGTTTCTCTGGGGAAAGGCTATTATTCTTGTTCAGAGCCCGGTGGCTCGGAGTGGCCAGCTGACTGCTGAAATTCCGCATGGATCAGGATACCTCCCAGGTTCAAGGTGCCGCCACAGGCAACTGTGGCTGGTTTGACAGTGCCAAGCGCCTCCTGCCAACTGACATCAGGAACCTGGCCTGGTGACTTTTGTTTCTCATGGGAAGTGCCATCGTTCGTGTCCCGTACCCGGAGGCCAGGAGTGGCCGGCTGCCTGCTGAAATTCCGAACGGATCAGGATACTGCCCAGATGCAATGTGCTCCCACAGGCAACTGTGGCTGGTTTGACAGTGCCAAGTGCCTCCTGCAAACTGACATCAGGAACCTGGCCTGGTGACTTTTGTTTCTCAGGGGAAAGTCCATGGTTTATATCCTGGACCAGTTGGACCGCAGGGACCGGCTGCTTGCTGAAATTCCGAAAGCACCAGGATGCCTCCCAGATGCAAGGTGTCCCCACAGGTAATTGTGTCTGGTTTGAGAGTGCCATGTGCCTCCTGCAAACTGACATCGGAAAGCTGGGCTGGTCACTTTGGTTTCTCTGGGGAAAGGCCACGATTCATGTCCAGGGCCTTGCGGCCCGGAGTGGCCCGCTGCCTGCTGAAATTCCGCACGGATCAGGATACCTCCCAGACCGAAACTAAAACCATAGGCAACTGTGGCTGGTTTGACAGTGCCAAGTGCCTCCAGCAAACTGACATCAGGAACCTGGCCTGGTAAGTTTTGTTTCTCTGGGGAAAGGCCATCGTTCTTGTCCGGAGCCCGCCAGCCCGGAGTGGCCGGCTGCCTGCTGAAATTCTGCATGGATCAGAATGCCGCCGAGATGCAAGGTGCCCCACAGGCACCTGTGGCTGGTTTGACAGTGCCAAGTGCTTCCTGCAAACTGACATCAGAAACCTGGCCTGGTGATTTTCTTTCTCCGGGGAAAGGCCATGGTTCATGTCCAGGGCCCGGTGGCCCGTACTTGCCTGCTGCCTTCTGAAATTCCACACGGATCAGGATACCTCCCAGATGTAAGGTGCCACCACAGGCAAATGTGGCTGGTTTGACAGTGCCAAGTGCCTCCTGCAAACTGACATCAGGAACCTGGCCTTGTGACTTTTGTTTCCCAGGGGAAAGGCCATCATTCTTGTTCAGAGCCCAGTGGCCCAGAGTGGCCGGCTGCCTGCTGAATTTCCGCACGGATCAGGATAGCTCCCAGATTCAAGGTGCCGCCACAGGCAACTGCGGCAGGTTTGACAGTGCCAAGTGCCTCCTGCAAACTGACATCAGGAACCTGGCCTGGTGACATTTATTTCTCTGGGGAAAGGCCATTGTACGTGTCCAAGGCCTAGTGGCCCAGAGTGGCCGGCTGCTTGCTGGAATTCTGCATGGATCAGGATGCCGCGGAGATGCAAGGTGCCCCCACAGGCACCTGTGGCTGGTTTGACAGTGCCAAGTGCCTCCTGCAAACTGACATCAGGAACCTGGCCTGGTGACTTTTGTTTCTCTGGGGAAAGGCCATCGTTCATATCCTACAAACTGTGGCCCAGAGTGGCCGGCTGCCTGCTGAAATTCCGCACGGATCAGGATACCTCCCAGATGCAAGGTGCCCCACGGGAAACTGTGGCTGGTTTGACAGTGCCAAGTGCCTCCTGTCAACTGACATCAAGAACCTGGCCTGGTGACTTTTGTTTCTCTGGGGAAAGGCCATGGTTGGTATCCTGAGCCTCGTGTCCTGGAGTGGCCGTCTGCCTGCTAAAATTCTGGACGGACCAGGATGCCGCCAAGATGCAAGGTGCCCCCAGAGGCAACTGTGGCTGGTTTGACAGTGCCAAGTGCTTCCTGCAAACTGACATCAGAAACCTGGCCTGGTGATTTTCTTTCCCAGGGGAAAGGCCATGGTTCATGTCCAGGGCCCGGTGGCTCGCAGTTGCCTGCTGCCTGCTGAAATTCCACACGGATCCGGATACCTCCCTGATGCAAGTTGCCCCCACCGGCAACTGTGGCTGGTTTGACAGTGCCATGTGCCTCCTGCAAACTGACATCTGGAACCTGGCCTGGTGACTTTTGTTTCCCTGGGGAAAGGCCACAGATGATGTCCAGTGCCCCCTGGCCTGGAGTGGCCGACTGCCTGCTGAAATTCCGCAGGGATCAGGATATCTCCCAGATGCAAGGTGCCCCCACAGGCACCTGTGGCTGGTTTGACAGTGCCAAGTGCCTCCTGCAAACTGACATCAGGAACCTGGCCTGGTGACTTTTGTTTCTCTGGGGAAAGGCCATCGTTCCTCTCCAGGGCCCGGTGGCTCGAGTGGGCGGATACCTGCTAAAATTCCGCACAGATCAGGATACCTCCCAGATGGAAGGTGCCCACCCAGGCAACTGTGGCTGGTTTGACAGTGCCAAGTGCCTCCTGCAAACTGACATCAGGAACCTGGCCTGGTGATTTTTCTTTGTCTGGGGAAAGGCCATTGTACGTGTCCAGGGCCTGTGGCCCGTAGTGGCTGGCCCCCTGCTGAAATTCCGAACGGATCAGGATACCTCCCAGACCGATAGTACCACCTCAGGCAACTGTGGCTGGTTTGACAGTGCCAAGTGCCTCCTGCAAACTGACATCAGGAACCTGGCCTGGTGACTTTTGTTTCTCTGGGGAAAAGCCATCATTCTTCTCCAGTGCCCGTTGGCCCGGAGTGGACGGGTGCCTGCTCAAATTCCGCACGGATCAGGATACCTCCCAGATGGAAAGTACCACCACAGGCAACTGTGGCTGGTTTGACAGTGCCAAGTGCCTCCTGCAAACTGACATCAGGAACCTGGCCTGGTGACTTTTGTTTCTCTGGGGAAAGGCCATCGTTCATATCCTACAAACTGTGGCCCAGAGTGGCCGGCTGCCTGCTGAAATTCCGCACGGATCAGGATACCTCCCAGATGCAAGGTGCCCCACGGGAAACTGTGGCTGGTTTGACAGTGCCAAGTGCCTCCTGCCAACTGACATCAAGAACCTGGCCTGGTGACTTTTGTTTCTCTGGGGAAAGGCCATGGTTGGTATGATGAGCCTCCTGTCCTGGAGTGGCCGTCTGCCTGCTAAAATTCTGGACGGACCAGGATGCCGCCAAGATGCAAGGTGCCCCCAGAGGCAACTGTGGCTGGTTTGACAGTGCCAAGTGTTTCCTGCAAACTGACATCAGAAACCTGGCCTGGTGATTTTCTTTCCCAGGGGAAAGGCCATGGTTCATGTCCAGGGCCCGGTGGCTCGCAGTTGCCTGCTGCCTGCTGAAATTCCACACGGATCCGGATACCTCCCAGATGCAAGGTGCCCCCACAGGCAACTTTGGCTGGTTTGACAGTGCCAAGTGCGTCCTGCAAATTGACATCAGGAACCTGGCCTGGTGAGTTTTGTTTCTCTGGGGAAAGGCTATTATTCTTGTTCAGAGCCCGGTGGCTCGGAGTGGCCAGCTGACTGCTGAAATTCCGCACGGATCAGGATACCTCCCAGGTTCAAGGTGCCGCCACAGGCAACTGTGGCTGGTTTGACAGTGCCAAGCGCCTCCTGCCAACTGACATCAGGAACCTGGCCTGGTGACTTTTGTTTCTCATGGGAAGTGCCATCGTTCGTGTCCCGTACCCGGAGGCCAGGAGTGGCCGGCTGCCTGCTGAAATTCCGAACGGATCAGGATACTGCCCAGATGCAATGTGCTCCCACAGGCAACTGTGGCTGGTTTGACAGTGCCAAGTGCCTCCTGCAAACTGACATCAGGAACCTGGCCTGGTGACTTTTGTTTCTCAGGGGAAAGTCCATGGTTTATATCCTGGACCAGTTGGACCGCAGGGACCGGCTGCTTGCTGAAATTCCGAAAGCACCAGGATGCCTCCCAGATGCAAGGTGTCCCCACAGGTAATTGTGTCTGGTTTGAGAGTGCCATGTGCCTCCTGCAAACTGACATCGGAAAGCTGGGCTGGTCACTTTGGTTTCTCTGGGGAAAGGCCACGATTCATGTCCAGGGCCTTGCGGCCCGGAGTGGCCCGCTGCCTGCTGAACTTCCGCACGGATCAGGATACCTCCCAGACCGAAACTAAAACCATAGGCAACTGTGGCTGGTTTGACAGTGCCAAGTGCCTCCAGCAAACTGACATCAGGAACCTGGCCTGGTAAGTTTTGTTTCTCTGGGGAAAGGCCATCGTTCTTGTCCGGAGCCAGTTGGCCCGGAGTGGACGGGTGCCTGCTCAAATTCCGCACGGATCAGGATACCTCCCTGATGGAAAGTGGCCCCACAGGCAACTGTGGCTGGTTTGACAGTGCCAAGTGCCTCCTGCAAACTGACATCAGGAACCTGGCCTGGTGACTTTTGTTTCTCTGGGGAAAAGCCATCATTCTTCTCCAGTGCCCGTTGGCCCGGAGTGGACGGGTGCCTGCTCAAATTCCGCACGGATCAGGATACCTCCCAGATGGAATGTACCACCACAGGCAACTGTGGCTGGTTTGACAGTGCCAAGTGCCTCCTGCAAACTGACATCCGGAGCCTGGCCTGGTGTCTTTTGTTTCTCAGGGGAAAGGCTTTCGCTCCTATCCATGGACGGGTGGCCAATAGTGGCTGGCTGCCTGCTGAAATTCCGCACGGTTGAAGATACCTCCCAGATGGAAAGTACCACCACAGGCAACTGTGGCTGGTTTGACAGTGCCAAGTGCCTCCTGCAAACTGACATCAGGAACCTGGCCTGGTGACTTTTGTTTCTCAGGGGAAAGGTCATCGTTCGTGTCCAGTGCCCGGTGGCCTGGAGTGGCCAGCCGCCTGTTGAAATTCCGCATGGATGAGGATAACTCCCAGATGAAAGGAGCCCCCAGAGGCAACTGTGGCTGGTTTGACAGTGCCAAGTGCCTCCTGCAAACTGACATCAGGAACCTGGCCTGGTGACTTTTGTTTCTCTGGGGAAAGGCCATGGTTCATGTCCACGGCCTGGTGGCCCGGAGTGTCCGGCTGCCTGCTGAAATTCCGCATGGATCAGGATGCCGCCGAGATGCAAGGTGCCCCACAGGCACCTGTGGCTGGTTTGACAGTGCCAAGTGCTTCCTGCAAACTGACATCAGAAACCTGGCCTGGTGATTTTCTTTCTCCGGGGAAAGGCCATGATTCATGTCCAGGGCCCGGTGGCCCGTACTTGCCTGCTGCCTGCTGAAATTCCACACGGATCAGGATACCTCCCAGATGTAAGGTGCCACCACAGGCAACTGTGGCTGGTTTAACAGTGCCAAGTGCCTCCTGCAAACTGACATCAGGAACCTGGCCTTGTGACTTTTGTTTCTCTGGGGAAAGGCCATCATTCTTGTTCAGAGCCCAGTGGCCCGGGGTGGCCGGCTGCCTGCTGAATTTCCGCACGGATCAGGATAGCTCCCAGATGCAATGTGCCGCCACAGGCAACTGTGGCAGGTTTGACAGTGCCAAGTGCCTCCTGCAAACTGACATCAGGAACCTGGCCTGGTGACATTTATTTCTCTGGGGAAAGGCCATTGTACGTGTCCAAGGCCTAGTGGCCCAGAGTGGCCGGCTGCTTGCTGGAATTCTGCATGGATCAGGATGCCGCCGAGATGCAAGGTGCCCCCACAGGCACCTGTGGCTGGTTTGACAGTGCCAAGTGCCTCCTGCAAACTGACATCAGGAACCTGGCCTGGTGACTTTTGTTTTTCTGGGGAAAGGCCATCGTTCATATCCTACAAACTGTGGCCCATAGTGGCCGGCTGCCTGCTGAAATTCCGCACGGATCAGGATACCTCCCAGATGCAAGGTGCCCCACGGGAAACTGTGGCTGGTTTGACAGTGCCAAGTGCCTCCTGCCAACTGACATCAAGAACCTGGCCTGGTGACTTTTGTTTCTCTGGGAAAAAGCCATGGTTGGTATCCTGAGCCTGGTGTCCTGGAGTGGCCGTCTGCCTGCTAAAATTCTGGACGGACCAGGATGCCGCCAAGATGCAAGGTGCCCCCAGAGGCAACTGTGGCTGGTTTGACAGTGCCAAGTGTTTCCTGCAAACTGACATCAGAAACCTGGCCTGGTGATTTTCTTTCTCAGGGGAAAGGCCATGGTTCATGTCCAGGGCCCGGTGGCTCGGAGTGGCCAGCTGACTGCTGAAATTCCGCATGGATCAGGATACCTCCCAGATGCAAGGTGCCGCCACAGGCAACTGTGGCTGGTTTGACAGTGCCAAGTGCCTCCTGCAAACTGACATCAGGAACCTGGCCTGGTGATTTTTCTTTGTCTGGGGAAAGGCCATTGTACGTGTCCAGGGCCTGTGGCCCGTAGTGGCTGGCCCCCTGCTGAAATTCCGAACGGATCAGGATACCTCCCAGACCGATAGTACCACCACAGGCAACTGTGGCTGGTTTGACAGTGCCAAGTGCCTCCTGCAAACTGACATCAGGAACCTGGCCTGGTGACTTTTCTTTGTCTGGGGAAAGGCCATCGTTCCTCTCCAGGGCCCGTAGTCCGGAGTGGCCGGCTGCCTGCTGAAATTCCTCATGGATCAGGATGCCTCCCACATGAAAGGTGCCCCCACAGGCAACTACGTCTGATTTGACAGTGCCATGTGCCTCCTGCAAACTGATATCAGGAACCTGGCCTGGTGATTTTTCTTTGTCTGGTGAAAGGCCATTGTACCTGTCCAGAGCCTGGTGGCCCGGAGTGGCCAGCTGCCTGCTGAAATTCCGAACGGATCACGATTCCTCCCAGAGCGAAAGTACCACCACAGGCAACTGTGGCTGGTTTGACAGTGCCAAGTGCCTCCTGCCAACTGACATCAGCAACCTTGCCAGGTGACTTTTGGTTCTCTGGGGAAAGGCCATCGTTCGTGTCCAGGGCCGGGTGTCCCTGGGTGTCCGGCTGCCTGCTGAAATTCCGAACGGATCAGGATACTGCCCAGATGCAATGTGCTCCCACAGGCAACTGTGGCTGGTTTGACAGTGCCAAGTGCCTCCAGCAAACTGACATCAGGAACCTGGCCTGGTAAGTTTTGTTTCTCTGGGGAAAGGCCATCGTTCTTGTCCGGAGCCCGCCAGCCCGGAGTGGCCGGCTGCCTGCTGAAATTCTGCATGGATCAGGATGCCGCCGAGATGCAAGGTGCCCCACAGGCACCTGTGGCTGGTTTGACAGTGCCAAGTGCTTCCTGCAAACTGACATCAGAAACCTGGCCTGGTGATTTTCTTTCTCCGGGGAAAGGCCATGGTTCATGTCCAGGGCCCGGTGGCCCGTACTTGCCTGCTGCCTTCTGAAATTCCACACGGATCAGGATACCTCCCAGATGTAAGGTGCCACCACAGGCAAATGTGGCTGGTTTGACAGTGCCAAGTGCCTCCTGCCAACTGACATCAGGAACCTGGCCTGGTGACTTTTGTTTCTCTGGGGAAAGGCCATCATTCTTGTTCAGAGCCCAGTGGCCCAGAGTGGCCGGCTGCCTGCTGAATTTCCGCACGGATCAGGATAGCTCCCAGATTCAAGGTGCCGCCACAGGCAACTGCGGCAGGTTTGACAGTGCCAAGTGCCTCCTGCAAACTGACATCAGGAACCTGGCCTGGTGACATTTATTTCTCTGGGGAAAGGCCATTGTACGTGTCCAAGGCCTAGTGGCCCAGAGTGGCCGGCTGCTTGCTGGAATTCTGCATGGATCAGGATGCCGCCGAGATGCAAGGTGCCCCCACAGGCACCTGTGGCTGGATTGACAGTGCCAAGTGCCTCCTGCAAACTGACATCAGGAACCTGGCCTGGTGACTTTTGTTTCTCTGGGGAAAGGCCATCGTTCATATCCTACAAACTGTGGCCCAGAGTGGCCGGCTGCCTGCTGAAATTCCGCACGGATCAGGATACCTCCCAGATGCAAGGTGCCCCACGGGAAACTGTGGCTGGTTTGACAGTGCCAAGTGCCTCCTGCCAACTGACATCAAGAACCTGGCCTGGTGACTTTTGTTTCTCTGGGGAAAGGCCATGGTTGGTATCCTGAGCCTGGTGTCCTGGAGTGGCCGTCTGCCTGCTAAAATTCTGGACGGACCAGGATGCCGCCAAGATGCAAGGTGCCCCCAGAGGCAACTGTGGCTGGTTTGACAGTGCCAAGTGCTTCCTGCAAACTGACATCAGAAACCTGGCCTGGTGATTTTCTTTCCCAGGGGAAAGGCCATGGTTCATGTCCAGGGCCCGGTGGCTCGCAGTTGCCTGCTGCCTGCTGAAATTCCACACGGATCCGGATACCTCCCTGATGCAAGTTGCCCCCACCGGCAACTGTGGCTGGTTTGACAGTGCCATGTGCCTCCTGCAAACTGACATCTGGAACCTGGCCTGGTGACTTTTGTTTCCCTGGGGAAAGGCCATAGATGATGTCCAGTGCCCCCTGGCCTGGAGTGGCCGACTGCCTGCTGAAATTCCGCACGGATCAGGATATCTCCCAGATGCAAGGTGCCCCCACAGGCACCTGTGGCTGGTTTGACAGTGCCAAGTGCCTCCTGCAAACTGACATCAGGAACCTGGCCTGGTGACTTTTGTTTCTCTGGGGAAAGACCATCGTTCCTCTCCAGGGCCCGGTGGCTCGAGTGGGCGGATACCTGCTAAAATTCCGCACAGATCAGGATACCTCCCAGATGGAAGGTGCCCGCCCAGGCAACAGTGGCTGGTTTGACAGTGCCAAGTGCCTCCTGCAAACTGACATCAGGAACCTGGCCTGGTGATTTTTCTTTGTCTGGGGAAAGGCCATTGTACGTGTCCAGGGCCTGTGGCCCGTAGTGGCTGGCCCCCTTCTGAAATTCCGAACGGATCAGGATACCTCCCAGACCGATAGTACCACCTCAGGCAACTGTGGCTGGTTTGACAGTGCCAAGTGCCTCCTGCAAACTGACATCAGGAACCTGGCCGGGTGACTTTTGTTTCTCTGGGGAAAGGCCGTGGTTAATGTACAGGGCCGGGTGTCCTGAGTGGCCGGCTGCCTGCTGAAATTCCGCACGGATCAGGATACCTCCCAGATGGAAAGTGGCCCCACAGGCAACTGTGGCTGGTTTGACAGTGCCAAGTGCCTCCTGCAAACTGACATCAGGAACCTGGCCTGGTGACTTTTGTTTCTCTGGGGAAAAGCCATCATTCTTCTCCAGTGCCCGTTGGCCCGGAGTGGACGGGTGCCTGCTCAAATTCCGCACGGATCAGGATACCTCCCAGATGGAAAGTACCACCACAGGCAACTGTGGCTGGTTTGACAGTGCCAAGTGCCTCCTGCAAACTGACATCAGGAGCCTGGCCTGGTGTCTTTTGTTTCTCAGGGGAAAGGCTTTCGTTCCTATCCATGGACGGCTGGCCAATAGTGGCTGGCTGTCTGCTGAAATTCCGCACGGTTGAAGATACCTCCCAGATGGAAAGTACCACCACAGGCAACTGTGGCTGGTTTGACAGTGCCAAGTGCTTCCTGCAAACTGACATCAGAAACCTGGCCTGGTGATTTTCTTTCTCAGGGGAAAGGCCATGGCTCATGTCCAGGGCCCGGTGGCCCCTACTTGCCTGCTGCCTGCTGAAATTCCACGCGGATCAGGATACCTCCCAGATGTAAGGTGCCACCACAGGCAACTGTGGCTGGTTTGACAGTGCCAAGTGCCTCCTGCAAACTGACATCAGGAACCTGGCCTTGTGAGTTTTGTTTCTCTGGGGAAAGGCCATCATTCTTGTTCAGAGCCCAGTGGCCCGTAGTGGCCGGCTGCCTGCTGAAATTCCGCACGGATCAGGATACCTCCCAGATTCAAGGTGCCGCCACAGGCAACTGTGGCTGGCTTGAGAGTGCCAAGTGCCTCCTGCAAACTGACATCAGGAACCTGGCCTTGTGAGTTTTGTTTCTCTGGGGAAAGGCCATCATTCTTTTCCGGGGCCCGCCTGCCCGGAGTGGCCGGCTGCCTTCTGAAATTCCACACGGTTGAGGATACCTCCCAGATGCAAGGTGGACCCACAGACAACTGTGGCTGGTTTGACAGTGCCAAGTGCCTCCTGCAAACTGACATCAGGAACCTGGCCTGGTGACTTTTGTTTCTCTGGGGAAAGGCCATGGTTCTTGTCCACGGCCTGGTGGCCCGGAGTGTCCGGCTGCCTCCTGAAATTCCGCA
Organism: Passer domesticus; assembly: GCF_036417665.1. NCBI lineage: Eukaryota > Metazoa > Chordata > Aves > Passeriformes > Passeridae > Passer > Passer domesticus. The sequence continues at coordinate 79,389,406 of NC_087476.1, read as the reverse complement.
TGGATCAGAATGCCTCCAGGATGAAAAGTGCCCCCATAGGCAACTGTGGCTGGTTTGACAGTGCCAAGTGCCTCCTCCAAACAGACATCAGGAACCTCGCCTGGTAAGTTTTGTTTCTCTGGGGAAAGGCCATCGTTCTTGTCCGGGTTCCGCCGGCCCGGAGTCGCCGGCTGTCTGCTGAAATTCCACACGGTTGAGGCTACCTCCCAGATGCAAGGCGCCCCCACAGGCAACTGTGGCTGGTTTGACAGTGCCATGTGCCTCCTGCAAACTGACATCAGGAACCTGACCTTGTGACTTTCGCTTGTCTGGGGAAAGTCCATAGATGATGTCCAGTGCCCCCTGGCCCGGAGTGGCCGACTGCCTGCTGAAATTCCGCACGGATCAGGATACCTCCCAGATGCAAGGTGCCCCCACAGGCAACTGTGGCTTGTTTGACAGTGCCAAGTGCCTCCTGCAAACTGACATCAGGAACCTGGCCTGGTGAGTTTTGTTTCTCTGGGGAAAGGTCATGGTTCATATCCTGGACCCGTAGTCCAGGAGTGGCCGGCTGCCTGCTGAAATTCTGAACGGATTAGGATGCCGCCCTGATGCAAGGTACCACCACAGGAAACTGTGGCAGGTTTGACAGTGCCAAGTGCCTCCTGCAAACTGACATCAGGAACCTGACCTGGTAAGTTTTGTTTCTCTGGGGAAAGGCCATCGTTCCTGTCCGGGGCCCGCTGGCCCGGAGTGGCCGGCTGCCTGCTGAAATTCCACACGGTTGAGGATACCTCCTAGATGCAAGGTGGCCCCACAGGCAACTGTGGCTGGTTTGACAGTGCCAAGTGCCTCCTGCAAACTGACATCAGGAACCTGGCCTGGTAACTTTTGTTTCTCTGGGGAAAGGCCATGGTTCTTGTCCACGGCCTGGTGGCCCGGAGTGTCCGGCTGCCTCCTGAAATTCCGCATGGATCAGAATGCCTCCCAGATGAAAAGTGCCCCCATAGGCAACTGTGGCTGGTTTGACAGTGCCAAGTGCCTCCTGCAAACTGACATCAGGAACCTGGCCTGGTAAGTTTTGTTTCTCTGGGGAAAGGCCATCGTTCTTGTCCGGGTTCCGCCGGCCCGGAGTGGCTGGCTGTCTGCTGAAATTCCACAGGGTTAAGGCTACCTCCCAGATGCAAGGCGCCCCCACAGGCAACTGTGGCTGGTTTGACAGTGCCATGTGCCTCCTGCAAACTGACATCAGGAACCTGGCCTGGTGACTTTTGTTTCTCTGGGGAAAGGCCATGGTTCGTATCCTGGATACGTAGGACCGGAGAGGCCGGCTGCCTGTTGAAATTCCTCACGGATCAGGATGCCGCCGAGATGCAAGATGCCCCCACAGGCACCTGTGGCTGGTTTGACAGTGCCAAGTGCCTCCTGCCAACTGACATCAGCAACCTTGCCAGGTGACTTTTGTTTCTCTGGGGAAAGGCCATCGTTCGTGTCCAGGGCCGGGTGTCCCTGGGTGTCCGGCTGCCTGCTGAAATTCCGAACGTATCAGGATACCGCCCAGATGCAATGTGCCCCCACAGGCAACTGTGGCTGGTTTGACAGTGCCAAGTGCCTCCTGCAAACTGACATCAGGAACCTGGCCTGGTGACTTTTGTTTCTCAGGGGAAAGTCCATGGTTTATATCCTGGACCAGTTGGACCGCAGCGACTGGCTGCTTGCTGAAATTCCGAAAGCACCAGGATGCCTCCCAGATGCAAGGTGTCGCCACAGGTAATTGTGTCTGGTTTGAGAGTGCCATGTGCCTCCTGCAAACTGACATCGGAAAGCTGGGCTGGTCACTTTGGTTTCTCTGGGGAAAGGCCACGATTCATGTCCAGGGCCTTGCGGCCCGGAGTGGCCCGCTGCCTGCTGAACTTCCGCACGGATCAGGATACCTCCCAGACCGAAACTAAAACCATAGGCAACTGTGGCTGGTTTGACAGTGCCAAGTGCCTCCAGCAAACTGACATCAGGAACCTGGCCTGGTAAGTTTTGTTTCTCTGGGGAAAGGCCATCGTTCTTGTCCGGGTTCCGCCGGCCCGGAGTGGCCGGCTGCCTGCTGAAATTCTGCATGGATCAGGATGCCGCCGAGATGCAAGGTGCCCCACAGGCACCTGTGGCTGGTTTGACAGTGCCAAGTGCTTCCTGCAAACTGACATCAGAAACCTGGCCTGGTGATTTTCTTTCTCCGGGGAAAGGCCATGGTTCATGTCCAGGGCCCGGTGGCCCGTACTTGCCTGCTGCCTTCTGAAATTCCACACGGATCAGGATACCTCCCAGATGTAAGGTGCCACCACAGGCAAATGTGGCTGGTTTGACAGTGCCAAGTGCCTCCTGCAAACTGACATCAGGAACCTGGCCTTGTGAGTTTTGTTTCTCTGGGGAAAGGCCATCATTCTTGTTCAGAGCCCAGTGGCCCGGAGTGGCCGGCTGCCTGCTGAATTTCCGCACGGATCAGGATAGCTCCCAGATTCAAGGTGCCGCCACAGGCAACTGTGGCAGGTTTGACAGTGCCAAGTGCCTCCTGCAAACTGACATCAGGAACCTGGCCTGGTGACATTTATTTCTCTGGGGAAAGGCCATTGTACGTGTCCAAGGCCTAGTGGCCCAGAGTGGCCGGCTGCTTGCTGGAATTCTGCATGGATCAGGATGCCGCCGAGATGAAAGGTGCCCCCAAAGGCACCTGTGGCTGGTTTGACAGTGCCAAGTGCCTCCTGCAAACTGACATCAGGAACCTGGCCTGGTGACTTTTGTTTCTCTGGGGAAAGGCCATCGTTCATATCCTACAAACTGTGGCCCAGAGTGGCCGGCTGCCTGCTGAAATTCCGCACGGATCAGGATACCTCCCAGATGCAAGGTGCCCCACGGGAAACTGTGGCTGGTTTGACAGTGCCAAGTGCCTCCTGCCAACTGACATCAAGAACCTGGCCTGGTGACTTTTGTTTCTCTGGGGAAAGGCCATGGTTGGTATCCTGAGCCTCGTGTCCTGGAGTGGCCGTCTGCCTGCTAAAATTCTGGACGGACCAGGATGCCGCCAAGATGCAAGGTGCCCCCAGAGGCAACTGTGGCTGGTTTGACAGTGCCAAGTGCTTCCTGCAAACTGACATCAGAAACCTGGCCTGGTGATTTTCTTTCCCAGGGGAAAGGCCATGGTTCATGTCCAGGGCCCGGTGGCTCGCAGTTGCCTGCTGCCTGCTGAAATTCCACACGTATCCGGATACCTCCCAGATGCAAGGTGCCCCCACAGGCAACTTTGGCTGGTTTGACAGTGCCAAGTGCGTCCTGCAAATTGACATCAGGAACCTGGCCTGGTGACTTTTGTTTCTCTGGGGAAAGGCTATTATTCTTGTTCAGAGCCCGGTGGCTGGGAGTGGCCAGCTGACTGCTGAAATTCCGCATGGATCAGGATACCTCCCAGGTTCAAGGTGCCGCCACAGACAACTGTGGCTGGTTTGACAGTGCCAAGCGCCTCCTGCCAACTGACATCAGGAACCTGGCCTGGTGACTTTTGTTTCTCATGGGAAGTGCCATCGTTCGTGTCCCGTACCCGGAGGCCAGGAGTGGCCGGCTGCCTGCTGAAATTCCGAACGGATCAGGATACTGCCCAGATGCAATGTGCTCCCACAGGCAACTGTGGCTGGTTTGACAGTGCCAAGTGCCTCCTGCAAACTGACATCAGGAACCTGGCCTTGTGACTTTTGTTTCTCAGGGGAAAGTCCATGGTTTATATCCTGGACCAGTTGGACCGCAGGGACCGGCTGCTTGCTGAAATTCCGAAAGCACCAGGATGCCTCCCAGATGCAAGGTGTCCCCACAGGTAATTGTGTCTGGTTTGAGAGTGCCATGTGCCTCCTGCAAACTGACATCGGAAAGCTGGGCTGGTGACTTTTGTTTCTCTGGGGAAAGGCCACGATTCATGTCCAGGGCCTTGCGGCCCGGAGTGGCCCGCTGCCTGCTGAAATTCCGCACGGATCAGGATACCTCCCAGACCGAAACTAAAACCATAGGCAACTGTGGCTGGTTTGACAGTGCCAAGTGCCTCCAGCAAACTGACATCAGGAACCTGGCCTGGTATGTTTTGTTTCTCTGGGGAAAGACCATCGTTCTTGTCCGGAGCCCGTTGGCCCGGAGTGGACGGGTGCCTGCTCAAATTCCGCACGGATCAGGATGCCTCCCAGATGGAAAGTGGCCCCACAGGCAACTGTGGCTGGTTTGACAGTGCCAAGTGCCTCCTGCAAACTGACATCAGGAACCTGGCCTGGTGACTTTTGTTTCTCTGGGGAAAAGCCATCATTCTTCTCCAGTGCCCGTTGGCCCGGAGTGGACGGGTGCCTGCTCAAATTCCGCACGGATCAGGATACCTCCCAGATGGAATGTACCACCACAGGCAACTGTGGCTGGTTTGTCAGTGCCAAGTGCCTCCTGCAAACTGACATCCGGAGCCTGGCCTGGTGTCTTTTGTTTCTCAGGGGAAAGGCTTTCGTTCCTATCCATGGACGGGTGGCCAATAGTGGCTGGCTGCCTGCTGAAATTCCGCAAGGTTGAGGATACCTCCCAGATGGAAAGTACCACCACAGGCAACTGTGGCTGGTTTGACAGTGCCAAGTGCCTCCTGCAAACTGACATCAGGAACCTGGCCTGGTGACTTTTGTTTCTCAGGGGAAAGGTCATCCTTCGTGTCCATTGCCCGGTGGCCTGGAGTGGCCAGCCGCCTGTTGAAATTCCGCACGGATGAGGATAACTCCCAGATGAAAGGAGCCCCCAGAGGCAACTGTGGCTGGTTTGACAGTGCCAAGTGCTTCCTGCAAACTGACATCAGAAACCTGCCCTGGTGATTTTCTTTCTCCGGGGAAAGGCCATGGTTCATGTCCAGGGCCCGGTGGCCCGTACTTGCCTGCTGCCTGCTGAAATTCCACACGGATCAGGATACCTCCCAGATGTAAGGTGCCACCACAGGCACCTGTGGCTGGTTTGACAGTGCCAAGTGCCTCCTGCAAACTGACATCAGGAACCTGGCCTGGTGACTTTTGTTTCTCTGGGGAAAGGCCATCGTTCATATCCTACAAACTGTGGCCCAGAGTGGCCGGCTGCCTGCTGAAATTCCGCACGGATCAGGATACCTCCCAGATGGAAAGTGCCCCACGGGAAACTGTGGCTGGTTTAACAGTGCCAAGTGCCTCCTGCCAACTGACATCAAGAACCTGGCCTGGTGACTTTTGTTTCTCTGGGGAAAGGCCATGGTTGGTATCCTGAGCCTGGTGTCCTGGAGTGGCCGTCTGCCTGCTAAAATTCTGGACGGACCAGGATGCCGCCAAGATGCAAGGTGCCCCCACAGGCAACTGTGGCTGGTTTGACAGTGCCAAGTGTTTCCTGCAAACTGACATCAGAAACCTGGCCTGGTGATTTTCTTTCTCAGGGGAAAGGCCATGGTTCATGTCCAGGGCCCGGTGGCTCGGAGTGGCCAGCTGACTGCTGAAATTCCGCATGGATCAGGATACCTCCCAGGTTCAAGGTGCCGCCACAGGCAACTGTGGCTGGTTTGACAGTGCCAAGCGCCTCCTGCCAACTGACATCAGGAACCTGGCCTGGTGACTTTTGTTTCTCATGGGAAGTGCCATCATTCGTGTCCCGTACTCGGAGGCCAGGAGTGGCCGGCTGCCTGCTGAAATACCGCACAGATCAGGATAGCTCCCAGATGCAAGGTGCCCCCACAGGCACCTGTGGCTGGTTTGACAGTGCCAAGTGCCTCCTGCAAACTGACATCAGGAACCTGGCCTGGTGATTTTTCTTTGTCTGGGGAAAGGCCATTGTACGTGTCCAGGGCCTGTGGTCCGTAGTGGCCGGCCCCCTGCTGAAATTCCGAACGGATCAGGATACCTCCCAGACCGATAGTACCACCACAGGCAACTGTGGCTGGTTTGACAGTGCCAAGTGCCTCCTGCAAACTGACATCAGGAACCTGGCCTGGTGACTTTTATTTCTCTGGGGAAAGGCCATCGTTCCTCTCCAGGGCCCGTAGTCCGGAGTGGCCGGCTGCCTGCTGAAATTCCTCATGGATCAGGATGCCTCCCACATGAAAGGTGCCCCCACAGGCAACTACGTCTGATTTGACAGTGCCATGTGCCTCCTGCAAACTGATATCAGGAACCTGGCCTGGTGATTTTTCTTTGTCTGGTGAAAGGCCATTGTACCTGTCCAGAGCCTGGTGGCCCGGAGTGGCCGGCTGCCTGCTGAAATTCCAAACGGATCACGATTCCTCCCAGAGCGAAAGTACCACCACAGGCAACTGTGGCTGGTTTGACAGTGCCAAGTGCCTCCTGCCAACTGACATCAAGAACCTGGCCTGGTGACTTTTGTTTCTCAGGGGAAAGTCCATGGTTTATATCCTGGACCAGTTGGACCGCAGGGACCGGCTGCTTGCTGAAATTCCGAAAGCACCAGGATGCCTCCCAGATGCAAGGTGTCCCCACAGGTAATTGTGTCTGGTTTGAGAGTGCCATGTGCCTCCTGCAAACTGACATCGGAAAGCTGGGCTGGTCACTTTGGTTTCTCTGGGGAAAGGCCACGATTCATGTCCAGGGCCTTGCGGCCCGGAGTGGCCCACTGCCTGCTGAAATTCCGCACGGATCAGGATACCTCCCAGACCGAAACTAAAACCATAGGCAACTGTGGCTGGTTTGACAGTGCCAAGTGCCTCCAGCAAACTGACATCAGGAACCTGGCCTGGTAAGTTTTGTTTCTCTGGGGAAAGGCCATCGTTCTTGTCCGGAGCCCGCCAGCCCGGAGTGGCCGGCTGCCTGCTGAAATTCTGCAGGGATCAGAATGCCGCCGAGATGCAAGGTGCCCCACAGGCACCTGTGGCTGGTTTGACAGTGCCAAGTGCTTCCTGCAAACTGACATCAGAAACCTGGCCTGGTGATTTTCTTTCTCCGGGGAAAGGCCATGGTTCATGTCCAGGGCCCGGTGGCCCGTACTTGCCTGCTGCCTGCTGAAATTCCACACGGATCAGGATACCTCCCAGATGTAAGGTGCCACCACAGGCAAATGTGGCTGGTTTGACAGTGCCAAGTGCCTCCTGCAAACTGACATCAGGAACCTGGCCTTGTGAGTTTTGTTTCTCTGGGGAAAGGCCATCATTCTTGTTCAGAGCCCAGTGGCCCAGAGTGGCCGGCTGCCTGCTGAATTTCCGCACGGATCAGGATAGCTCCCAGATTCAAGGTGCCGCCACAGGCAACTGCGGCAGGTTTGACAGTGCCAAGTGCCTCCTGCAAACTGACATCAGGAACCTGGCCTGGTGACATTTATTTCTCTGGGGAAAGGCCATTGTACGTGTCCAAGGCCTAGTGGCCCAGAGTGGCCGGCTGCTTGCTGGAATTCTGCATGGATCAGGATGCCGCCGAGATGCAAGGTGCCCCCACAGGCACCTGTGGCTGGTTTGACAGTGCCAAGTGCCTCCTGCAACCTGACATCAGGAACCTGGCCTGGTGACTTTTGTTTCTCTGGGGAAAGGCCATCGTTCATATCCTACAAACTGTGGCCCAGAGTGGCCGGCTGCCTGCTGAAATTCCGCACGGATCAGGATACCTCCCAGATGCAAGGTGCCCCACGGGAAACTGTGGCTGGTTTGACAGTGCCAAGTGCCTCCTGCCAACTGACATCAGGAACCTGGCCTGGTGACTTTTGTTTCTCTGGGGAAAGGCCATGGTTGGTATCCTGAGCCTGGTGTCCTGGAGTGGCCGTCTGCCTGCTAAAATTCTGGACGGACCAGGATGCCGCCAAGATGCAAGGTGCCCCCAGAGGCAACTGTGGCTGGTTTGACAGTGCCAAGTGCTTCCTGCAAACTGACATCAGGAACCTGGCCTGGTGATTTTCTTTCCCAGGGGAAAGGCCATGGTTCATGTCCAGGGCCCGGTGGCTCGCAGTTGCCTGCTGCCTGCTGAAATTCCACACGGATCCGGATACCTCCCTGATGCAAGTTGCCCCCACCGGCAACTGTGGCTGGTTTGACAGTGCCAAGTGCTTCCTGCAAACTGACATCAGGAACCTGGCCTGGTGACTTTTGTTTCTCAGGGGAAAGTCCATGGTTTATATCCTGGACCAGTTGGACCGCAGGGACCGGCTGCTTGCTGAAATTCCGAAAGCACCAGGATGCCTCCCAGATGCAAGGTGTCCCCACAGGTAATTGTGTCTGGTTTGAGAGTGCCATGTGCCTCCTGCAAACTGACATCGGAAAGCTGGGCTGGTCACTTTGGTTTCTCTGGGGAAAGGCCACGATTCATGTCCAGGGCCTTGCGGCCCGGAGTGGCCCGCTGCCTGCTGAAATTCCGCACGGATCAGGATACCTCCCAGACCGAAACTAAAACCATAGGCAACTGTGGCTGGTTTGACAGTGCCAAGTGCCTCCAGCAAACTGACATCAGGAACCTGGCCTGGTAAGTTTTGTTTCTCTGGGGAAAGGCCATCGTTCTTGTCCGGAGCCAGTTGGCCCGGAGTGGACGGGTGCCTGCTCAAATTCCGCACGGATCAGGATACCTCCCTGATGGAAAGTGGCCCCACAGGCAACTGTGGCTGGTTTGACAGTGCCAAGTGCCTCCTGCAAACTGACATCAGGAACCTGGCCTGGTGACTTTTGTTTCTCTGGGGAAAAGCCATCATTCTTCTCCAGTGCCCGTTGGCCCGGAGTGGCCAGCCGCCTGTTGAAATTCCGCACGGATGAGGATAACTCCCAGATGAAAGGAGCCCCCAGAGGCAACTGTGGCTGGTTTGACAGTGCCAAGTGCCTCCTGCAAACTGACATCAGGAACCTGGCCTGGTGACTTTTGTTTCTCTGGGGAAAGGCCATGGTTCTTGTCCACGGCCTGGTGGCCCGGAGTGTCCGGCTGCCTCCTGAAATTCCGCACGGATCAGAATGCCTCCAGGATGAAAGGTGCCCCCAGAGGCAACTGTGGCTGGTTTGACAGTGCCAAGTGCCTCCTGCAAACTGACATCAGGAACCTGGCCTGGTGACTTTTGTTTCTCGGGGGGAAAGGCCATCATTCTTTTCCGGGCCCTCTGGCCCGGAATGGCCGGCAGCCTGCTGAAATTCCGCACGGATCAGGATACCTCCCAGACCGAAACTAAAACCATAGGCAACTGTGGCTGGTTTGACAGTGCCAAGTGCCTCCTGCAAACTGACATCAGGAGCCTGGCCTGGTGTCTTTTGTTTCTCAGGGGAAAGGCTTTCGCTCCTATCCATGGACGGGTGGCCAATAGTGGCTGGCTGCCTGCTGAAATTCCGCACGGTTGAAGATACCTCCCAGATGGAAAGTACCACCACAGGCAACTGTGGCTGGTTTGACAGTGCCAAGTGCCTCCTGCAAACTGACATCAGGAACCTGGCCTGGTGACTTTTGTTTCTCAGGGGAAAGGTCATCGTTCGTGTCCAGTGCCCGGTGGCCTGGAGTGGCCAGCCGCCTGTTGAAATTCCGCACGGATGAGGATAACTCCCAGATGAAAGGAGCCCCCAGAGGCAACTGTGGCTGGTTTGACAGTGCCAAGTGCCTCCTGCAAACTGACATCAGGAACCTGGCCTGGTGACTTTTGTTTCTCTGGGGAAAGGCCATGGTTCATGTCCACGGCCTGGTGGCCCGGAGTGTCCGGCTGCCTGCTGAAATTCCACATGGATCAGGATGCCGCCGAGATGCAAGGTGCCCCACAGGCACCTGTGGCTGGTTTGACAGTGCCAAGTGCTTCCTGCAAACTGACATCAGAAACCTGGCCTGGTGATTTTCTTTCTCCGGGGAAAGGCCATGATTCATGTCCAGGGCCCGGTGGCCCGTACTTGCCTGCTGCCTGCTGAAATTCCACACGGATCAGGATACCTCCCAGATGTAAGGTGCCACCACAGGCAACTGTGGCTGGTTTAACAGTGCCAAGTGCCTCCTGCAAACTGACATCAGGAACCTGGCCTTGTGACTTTTGTTTCTCTGGGGAAAGGCCATCATTCTTGTTCAGAGCCCAGTGGCCCGGAGTGGCCGGCTGCCTGCTGAATTTCCGCACGGATCAGGATAGCTCCCAGATGCAATGTGCCGCCACAGGCAACTGTGGCAGGTTTGACAGTGCCAAGTGCCTCCTGCAAACTGACATCAGGAACCTGGCCTGGTGACATTTATTTCTCTGGGGAAAGGCCATTGTACGTGTCCAAGGCCTAGTGGCCCAGAGTGGCCGGCTGCTTGCTGGAATTCTGCATGGATCAGGATGCCGCCGAGATGCAAGGTGCCCCCACAGGCACCTGTGGCTGGTTTGACAGTGCCAAGTGCCTCCTGCAAACTGACATCAGGAACCTGGCCTGGTGACTTTTGTTTTTCTGGGGAAAGGCCATCGTTCATATCCTACAAACTGTGGCCCATAGTGGCCGGCTGCCTGCTGAAATTCCGCACGGATCAGGATACCTCCCAGATGCAAGGTGCCCCACGGGAAACTGTGGCTGGTTTGACAGTGCCAAGTGCCTCCTGCCAACTGACATCAAGAACCTGGCCTGGTGACTTTTGTTTCTCTGGGAAAAGGCCATGGTTGGTATCCTGAGCCTGGTGTCCTGGAGTGGCCGTCTGCCTGCTAAAATTCTGGACGGACCAGGATGCCGCCAAGATGCAAGGTGCCCCCACAGGCAACTGTGGCTGGTTTGACAGTGCCAAGTGTTTCCTGCAAACTGACATCAGAAACCTGGCCTGGTGATTTTCTTTCTCAGGGGAAAGGCCATGGTTCATGTCCAGGGCCCGGTGGCTCGGAGTGGCCAGCTGACTGCTGAAATTCCGCATGGATCAGGATACCTCCCAGATGCAAGGTGCCGCCACAGGCAACTGTGGCTGGTTTGACAGTGCCAAGTGCCTCCTGCAAACTGACATCAGGAACCTGGCCTGGTGATTTTTCTTTGTCTGGGGAAAGGCCATTGTACGTGTCCAGGGCCTGTGGCCCGTAGTGGCTGGCCCCCTGCTGAAATTCCGAACGGATCAGGATACCTCCCAGACCGATAGTACCACCACAGGCAACTGTGGCTGGTTTGACAGTGCCAAGTGCCTCCTGCAAACTGACATCAGGAACCTGGCCTGGTGACTTTTCTTTGTCTGGGGAAAGGCCATCGTTCCTCTCCAGGGCCCGTAGTCCGGAGTGGCCGGCTGCCTGCTGAAATTCCTCATGGATCAGGATGCCTCCCACATGAAAGGTGCCCCCACAGGCAACTACGTCTGATTTGACAGTGCCATGTGCCTCCTGCAAACTGATATCAGGAACCTGGCCTGGTGATTTTTCTTTGTCTGGTGAAAGGCCATTGTACGTGTCCAGAGCCTGGTGGCCCGGAGTGGCCAGCTGCGTGCTGAAATTCCGAACGGATCACGATTCCTCCCAGAGCGAAAGTACCACCACAGGCAACTGTGGCTGGTTTGACAGTGCCAAGTGCCTCCTGCCAACTGACATCAGCAACCTTGCCAGGTGACTTTTGGTTCTCTGGGGAAAGGCCATCGTTCGTGTCCAGGGCCGGGTGTCCCTGGGTGTCCGGCTGCCTGCTGAAATTCCGAACGGATCAGGATACTGCCCAGATGCAATGTGCTCCCACAGGCAACTGTGGCTGGTTCGACAGTGCCAAGTGCCTCCAGCAAACTGACATCAGGAACCTGGCCTGGTAAGTTTTGTTTCTCTGGGGAAAGGCCATCGTTCTTGTCCGGAGCCCGCCAGCCCGGAGTGGCCGGCTGCCTGCTGAAATTCTGCATGGATCAGGATGCCGCCGAGATGCAAGGTGCCCCACAGGCACCTGTGGCTGGTTTGACAGTGCCAAGTGCTTCCTGCAAACTGACATCAGAAACCTGGCCTGGTGATTTTCTTTCTCCGGGGAAAGGCCATGGTTCATGTCCAGGGCCCGGTGGCCCGTACTTGCCTGCTGCCTTCTGAAATTCCACACGGATCAGGATACCTCCCAGATGTAAGGTGCCACCACAGGCAAATGTGGCTGGTTTGACAGTGCCAAGTGCCTCCTGCCAACTGACATCAGGAACCTGGCCTTGTGAGTTTTGTTTCTCTGGGGAAAGGCCATCATTCTTGTTCAGAGCCCAGTGGCCCAGAGTGGCCGGCTGCCTGCTGAATTTCCGCATGGATCAGGATAGCTCCCAGATTCAAGGTGCCGCCACAGGCAACTGCGGCAGGTTTGACAGTGCCAAGTGCCTCCTGCAAACTGACATCAGGAACCTGGCCTGGTGACATTTATTTCTCTGGGGAAAGGCCATTGTACGTGTCCAAGGCCTAGTGGCCCAGAGTGGCCGGCTGCTTGCTGGAATTCTGCATGGATCAGGATGCCGCCGAGATGCAAGGTGCCCCCACAGGCACCTGTGGCTGGTTTGACAGTGCCAAGTGCCTCCTGCAAACTGACATCAGGAACCTGGCCTGGTGACTTTTGTTTCTCTGGGGAAAGGCCATCGTTCATATCCTACAAACTGTGGCCCAGAGTGGCCGGCTGCCTGCTGAAATTCCGCACGGATCAGGATACCTCCCAGATGCAAGGTGCCCCACGGGAAACTGTGGCTGGTTTGACAGTGCCAAGTGCCTCCTGCCAACTGACATCAAGAACCTGGCCTGGTGACTTTTGTTTCTCTGGGGAAAGGCCATGGTTGGTATCCTGAGCCTCGTGTCCTGGAGTGGCCGTCTGCCTGCTAAAATTCTGGACGGACCAGGATGCCGCCAAGATGCAAGGTGCCCCCAGAGGCAACTGTGGCTGGTTTGACAGTGCCAAGTGCTTCCTGCAAACTGACATCAGAAACCTGGCCTGGTGATTTTCTTTCCCAGGGGAAAGGCCATGGTTCATGTCCAGGGCCCGGTGGCTCGCAGTTGCCTGCTGCCTGCTGAAATTCCACACGGATCCGGATACCTCCCTGATGCAAGTTGCCCCCACCGGCAACTGTGGCTGGTTTGACAGTGCCATGTGCCTCCTGCAAACTGACATCTGGAACCAGGCCTGGTGACTTTTGTTTCCCTGGGGAAAGGCCATAGATGATGTCCAGTGCCCCCTGGCCTGGAGTGGCCGACTGCCTGCTGAAATTCCGCACGGATCAGGATATCTCCCAGATGCAAGGTGCCCCCACAGGCACCTGTGGCTGGTTTGACAGTGCCAAGTGCCTCCTGCAAACTGACATCAGGAACCTGGCCTTGTGACTTTTGTTTCTCTGGGGAAAGGCCATCGTTCTTCTCCAGGGCCCGGTGGCCCGTACTTGCCTGCTGCCTGCTGAAATTCCACACGGATCAGGATACCTCCCAGATGTAAGGTGCCACCACAGGCAACTGTGGCTGGTTTGACAGTGCCAAGTGCCTCCTGCAAACTGACATCAGGAACCTGGCCTTGTGAGTTTTGTTTCTCTGGGGAAAGGCCATCATTCTTGTTCAGAGCCCAGTGGCCCGTAGTGGCCGGCTGCCTGCTGAAATTCCGCACGGATCAGGATACCTCCCAGATTCAAGGTGCCGCCACAGGCAACTGTGGCTGGCTTGAGAGTGCCAAGTGCCTCCTGCAAACTGACATCAGGAACCTGGCCTTGTGAGTTTTGTTTCTCTGGGGAAAGGCCATCATTCTTTTCCGGGGCCCGCCTGCCCGGAGTGGCCGGCTGCCTTCTGAAATTCCACACGGTTGAGGATACCTCCCAGATGCAAGGTGGACCCACAGACAACTGTGGCTGGTTTGACAGTGCCAAGTGCCTCCTGCAAACTGACATCAGGAACCTGGCCTGGTGACTTTTGTTTCTCTGGGGAAAGGCCATGGTTCTTGTCCACGGCCTGGTGGCCCGGAGTGTCCGGCTGCCTCCTGAAATTCCGCATGGATCAGAATGCCTCCAGGATGAAAAGTGCCCCCATAGGCAACTGTGGCTGGTTTGACAGTGCCAAGTGCCTCCTCCAAACAGACATCAGGAACCTCGCCTGGTAAGTTTTGTTTCTCTGGGGAAAGGCCATCGTTCTTGTCCGGGTTCCGCCGGCCCGGAGTCGCCGGCTGTCTGCTGAAATTCCACACGGTTGAGGCTACCTCCCAGATGCAAGGCGCCCCCACAGGCAACTGTGGCTGGTTTGACAGTGCCATGTGCCTCCTGCAAACTGACATCAGGAACGTGACCTTGTGACTTTCGCTTGTCTGGGGAAAGTCCATAGATGATGTCCAGTGCCCCCTGGCCCGGAGTGGCCGACTGCCTGCTGAAATTCCGCACGGATCAGGATACCTCCCAGATGCAAGGTGCCCCCACAGGCAACTGTGGCTTGTTTGACAGTGCCAAGTGCCTCCTGCAAACTGACATCAGGAACCTGGCCTGGTAAGTTTTGTTTCTCTGGGGAAAGGCCATCGTTCTTGTCCGGGTTCCGCCGGCCCGGAGTGGCTGGCTGTCTGCTGAAATTCCACAGGGTTAAGGCTACCTCCCAGATGCAAGGCGCCCCCACAGGCAACTGTGGCTGGTTTGACAGTGCCATGTGCCTCCTGCAAACTGACATCAGGAACCTGGCCTGGTGACTTTTGTTTCTCTGGGGAAAGGCCATGGTTCGTATCCTGGATACGTAGGACCGGAGAGGCCGGCTGCCTGTTGAAATTCCTCACGGATCAGGATGCCGCCGAGATGCAAGATGCCCCCACAGGCACCTGTGGCTGGTTTGACAGTGCCAAGTGCCTCCTGCCAACTGACATCAGCAACCTTGCCAGGTGACTTTTGTTTCTCTGGGGAAAGGCCATCGTTCGTGTCCAGGGCCGGGTGTCCCTGGGTGTCCGGCTGCCTGCTGAAATTCCGAACGTATCAGGATACCGCCCAGATGCAATGTGCCCCCACAGGCAACTGTGGCTGGTTTGACAGTGCCAAGTGCCTCCTGCAAACTGACATCAGGAACCTGGCCTGGTGACTTTTGTTTCTCAGGGGAAAGTCCATGGTTTATATCCTGGACCAGTTGGACCGCAGCGACTGGCTGCTTGCTGAAATTCCGAAAGCACCAGGATGCCTCCCAGATGCAAGGTGTCGCCACAGGTAATTGTGTCTGGTTTGAGAGTGCCATGTGCCTCCTGCAAACTGACATCGGAAAGCTGGGCTGGTGACTTTGGTTTCTCTGGGGAAAGGCCACGATTCATGTCCAGGGCCTTGCGGCCCGGAGTGGCCCGCTGCCTGCTGAACTTCCGCACGGATCAGGATACCTCCCAGACCGAAACTAAAACCATAGGCAACTGTGGCTGGTTTGACAGTGCCAAGTGCCTCCAGCAAACTGACATCAGGAACCTGGCCTGGTAAGTTTTGTTTCTCTGGGGAAAGGCCATCGTTCTTGTCCGGAGCCCGCCAGCCCGGAGTGGCCGGCAGCCTGCTGAAATTCTGCATGGATCAGGATGCCGCCGAGATGCAAGGTGCCCCACAGGCACCTGTGGCTGGTTTGACAGTGCCAAGTGCTTCCTGCAAACTGACATCAGAAACCTGGCCTGGTGATTTTCTTTCTCCGGGGAAAGGCCATGGTTCATGTCCAGGGCCCGGTGGCCCGTACTTGCCTGCTGCCTTCTGAAATTCCACACGGATCAGGATACCTCCCAGATGTAAGGTGCCACCACAGGCAAATGTGGCTGGTTTGACAGTGCCAAGTGCCTCCTGCAAACTGACATCAGGAACCTGGCCTTGTGAGTTTTGTTTCTCTGGGGAAAGGCCATCATTCTTGTTCAGAGCCCAGTGGCCCGGAGTGGCCGGCTGCCTGCTGAATTTCCGCACGGATCAGGATAGCTCCCAGATTCAAGGTGCCGCCACAGGCAACTGTGGCAGGTTTGACAGTGCCAAGTGCCTCCTGCAAACTGACATCAGGAACCTGGCCTGGTGACATTTATTTCTCTGGGGAAAGGCCATTGTACGTGTCCAAGGCCTAGTGGCCCAGAGTGGCCGGCTGCTTGCTGGAATTCTGCATGGATCAGGATGCCGCCGAGATGAAAGGTGCCCCCAAAGGCACCTGTGGCTGGTTTGACAGTGCCAAGTGCCTCCTGCAAACTGACATCAGGAACCTGGCCTGGTGACTTTTGTTTCTCTGGGGAAAGGCCATCGTTCATATCCTACAAACTGTGGCCCAGAGTGGCCGGCTGCCTGCTGAAATTCCGCACGGATCAGGATACCTCCCAGATGCAAGGTGCCCCACGGGAAACTGTGGCTGGTTTGACAGTGCCAAGTGCCTCCTGCCAACTGACATCAAGAACCTGGCCTGGTGACTTTTGTTTCTCTGGGGAAAGGCCATGGTTGGTATCCTGAGCCTCGTGTCCTGGAGTGGCCGTCTGCCTGCTAAAATTCTGGACGGACCAGGATGCCGCCAAGATGCAAGGTGCCCCCAGAGGCAACTGTGGCTGGTTTGACAGTGCCAAGTGCTTCCTGCAAACTGACATCAGAAACCTGGCCTGGTGATTTTCTTTCCCAGGGGAAAGGCCATGGTTCATGTCCAGGGCCCGGTGGCTCGCAGTTGCCTGCTGCCTGCTGAAATTCCACACGTATCCGGATACCTCCCAGATGCAAGGTGCCCCCACAGGCAACTTTGGCTGGTTTGACAGTGCCAAGTGCGTCCTGCAAATTGACATCAGGAACCTGGCCTGGTGACTTTTGTTTCTCTGGGGAAAGGCTATTATTCTTGTTCAGAGCCCTGTGGCTGGGAGTGGCCAGCTGACTGCTGAAATTCCGCATGGATCAGGATACCTCCCAGGTTCAAGGTGCCGCCACAGACAACTGTGGCTGGTTTGACAGTGCCAAGCGCCTCCTGCCAACTGACATCAGGAACCTGGCCTGGTGACTTTTGTTTCTCATGGGAAGTGCCATCGTTCGTGTCCCGTACCCGGAGGCCAGGAGTGGCCGGCTGCCTGCTGAAATTCCGAACGGATCAGGATACTGCCCAGATGCAATGTGCTCCCACAGGCAACTGTGGCTGGTTTGACAGTGCCAAGTGCCTCCTGCAAACTGACATCAGGAACCTGGCCTGGTGACTTTTGTTTCTCAGGGGAAAGTCCATGGTTTATATCCTGGACCAGTTGGACCGCAGGGACCGGCTGCTTGCTGAAATTCCGAAAGCACCAGGATGCCTCCCAGATGCAAGGTGTCCCCACAGGTAATTGTGTCTGGTTTGAGAGTGCCATGTGCCTCCTGCAAACTGACATCGGAAAGCTGGGCTGGTGACTTTTGTTTCTCTGGGGAAAGGCCACGATTCATGTCCAGGGCCTTGCGGCCCGGAGTGGCCCGCTGCCTGCTGAAATTCCGCACGGATCAGGATACCTCCCAGACCGAAACTAAAACCATAGGCAACTGTGGCTGGTTTGACAGTGCCAAGTGCCTCCAGCAAACTGACATCAGGAACCTGGCCTGGTATGTTTTGTTTCTCTGGGGAAAGGCCATCGTTCTTGTCCGGAGCCCGTTGGCCCGGAGTGGACGGGTGCCTGCTCAAATTCCGCACGGATCAGGATGCCTCCCAGATGGAAAGTGGCCCCACAGGCAACTGTGGCTGGTTTGACAGTGCCAAGTGCCTCCTGCAAACTGACATCAGGAACCTGGCCTGGTGACTTTTGTTTCTCTGGGGAAAAGCCATCATTCTTCTCCAGTGCCCGTTGGCCCGGAGTGGACGGGTGCCTGCTCAAATTCCGCACGGATCAGGATACCTCCCAGATGGAATGTACCACCACAGGCAACTGTGGCTGGTTTGTCAGTGCCAAGTGCCTCCTGCAAACTGACATCCGGAGCCTGGCCTGGTGTCTTTTGTTTCTCAGGGGAAAGGCTTTCGTTCCTATCCATGGACGGGTGGCCAATAGTGGCTGGCTGCCTGCTGAAATTCCGCAAGGTTGAGGATACCTCCCAGATGGAAAGTACCACCACAGGCAACTGTGGCTGGTTTGACAGTGCCAAGTGCCTCCTGCAAACTGACATCAGGAACCTGGCCTGGTGACTTTTGTTTCTCAGGGGAAAGGTCATCCTTCGTGTCCATTGCCCGGTGGCCTGGAGTGGCCAGCCGCCTGTTGAAATTCCGCACGGATGAGGATAACTCCCAGATGAAAGGAGCCCCCAGAGGCAACTGTGGCTGGTTTGACAGTGCCAAGTGCTTCCTGCAAACTGACATCAGAAACCTGCCCTGGTGATTTTCTTTCTCCGGGGAAAGGCCATGGTTCATGTCCAGGGCCCGGTGGCCCGTACTTGCCTGCTGCCTGCTGAAATTCCACACGGATCAGGATACCTCCCAGATGTAAGGTGCCACCACAGGCACCTGTGGCTGGTTTGACAGTGCCAAGTGCCTCCTGCAAACTGACATCAGGAACCTGGCCTGGTGACTTTTGTTTCTCTGGGGAAAGGCCATCGTTCATATCCTACAAACTGTGGCCCAGAGTGGCCGGCTGCCTGCTGAAATTCCGCACGGATCAGGATACCTCCCAGATGGAAAGTGCCCCACGGGAAACTGTGGCTGGTTTAACAGTGCCGAGTGCCTCCTGCCAACTGACATCAAGAACCTGGCCTGGTGACTTTTGTTTCTCTGGGGAAAGGCCATGGTTGGTATCCTGAGCCTGGTGTCCTGGAGTGGCCGTCTGCCTGCTAAAATTCTGGACGGACCAGGATGCCGCCAAGATGCAAGGTGCCCCCAGAGGCAACTGTGGCTGGTTTGACAGTGCCAAGTGTTTCCTGCAAACTGACATCAGAAACCTGGCCTGGTGATTTTCTTTCTCAGGGGAAAGGCCATGGTTCATGTCCAGGGCCCGGTGGCTCGGAGTGGCCAGCTGACTGCTGAAATTCCGCATGGATCAGGATACCTCCCAGGTTCAAGGTGCCGCCACAGGCAACTGTGGCTGGTTTGACAGTGCCAAGCGCCTCCTGCCAACTGACATCAGGAACCTGGCCTGGTGACTTTTGTTTCTCATGGGAAGTGCCATCATTCGTGTCCCGTACTCGGAGGCCAGGAGTGGCCGGCTGCCTGCTGAAATACCGCACAGATCAGGATAGCTCCCAGATGCAAGGTGCCCCCACAGGCACCTGTGGCTGGTTTGACAGTGCCAAGTGCCTCCTGCAAACTGACATCAGGAACCTGGCCTGGTGATTTTTCTTTGTCTGGGGAAAGGCCATTGTACGTGTCCAGGGCCTGTGGTCCGTAGTGGCCGGCCCCCTGCTGAAATTCCGAACGGATCAGGATACCTCCCAGACCGATAGTACCACCACAGGCAACTGTGGCTGGTTTGACAGTGCCAAGTGCCTCCTGCAAACTGACATCAGGAACCTGGCCTGGTGACTTTTATTTCTCTGGGGAAAGGCCATCGTTCCTCTCCAGGGCCCGTAGTCCGGAGTGGCCGGCTGCCTGCTGAAATTCCTCATGGATCAGGATGCCTCCCACATGAAAGGTGCCCCCACAGGCAACTACGTCTGATTTGACAGTGCCATGTGCCTCCTGCAAACTGATATCAGGAACCTGGCCTGGTGATTTTTCTTTGTCTGGTGAAAGGCCATTGTACCTGTCCAGAGCCTGGTGGCCCGGAGTGGCCGGCTGCCTGCTGAAATTCCAAACGGATCACGATTCCTCCCAGAGCGAAAGTACCACCACAGGCAACTGTGGCTGGTTTGACAGTGCCAAGTGCCTCCTGCCAACTGACATCAAGAACCTGGCCTGGTGACTTTTGTTTCTCAGGGGAAAGTCCATGGTTTATATCCTGGACCAGTTGGACCGCAGGGACCGGCTGCTTGCTGAAATTCCGAAAGCACCAGGATGCCTCCCAGATGCAAGGTGTCCCCACAGGTAATTGTGTCTGGTTTGAGAGTGCCATGTGCCTCCTGCAAACTGACATCGGAAAGCTGGGCTGGTCACTTTGGTTTCTCTGGGGAAAGGCCACGATTCATGTCCAGGGCCTTGCGGCCCGGAGTGGCCCGCTGCCTGCTGAAATTCCGCACGGATCAGGATACCTCCCAGACCGAAACTAAAACCATAGGCAACTGTGGCTGGTTTGACAGTGCCAAGTGCCTCCAGCAAACTGACATCAGGAACCTGGCCTGGTAAGTTTTGTTTCTCTGGGGAAAGGCCATCGTTCTTGTCCGGAGCCCGCCAGCCCGGAGTGGCCGGCTGCCTGCTGAAATTCTGCAGGGATCAGAATGCCGCCGAGATGCAAGGTGCCCCACAGGCACCTGTGGCTGGTTTGACAGTGCCAAGTGCTTCCTGCAAACTGACATCAGAAACCTGGCCTGGTGATTTTCTTTCTCCGGGGAAAGGCCATGGTTCATGTCCAGGGCCCGGTGGCCCGTACTTGCCTGCTGCCTGCTGAAATTCCACACGGATCAGGATACCTCCCAGATGTAAGGTGCCACCACAGGCAAATGTGGCTGGTTTGACAGTGCCAAGTGCCTCCTGCAAACTGACATCAGGAACCTGGCCTTGTGAGTTTTGTTTCTCTGGGGAAAGGCCATCATTCTTGTTCAGAGCCCAGTGGCCCAGAGTGGCCGGCTGCCTGCTGAATTTCCGCACGGATCAGGATAACTCCCAGATTCAAGGTGCCGCCACAGGCAACTGCGGCAGGTTTGACAGTGCCAAGTGCCTCCTGCAAACTGACATCAGGAACCTGGCCTGGTGACATTTATTTCTCTGGGGAAAGGCCATTGTACGTGTCCAAGGCCTAGTGGCCCAGAGTGGCCGGCTGCTTGCTGGAATTCTGCATGGATCAGGATGCCGCCGAGATGCAAGGTGCCCCCACAGGCACCTGTGGCTGGTTTGACAGTGCCAAGTGCCTCCTGCAACCTGACATCAGGAACCTGGCCTGGTGACTTTTGTTTCTCTGGGGAAAGGCCATCGTTCATATCCTACAAACTGTGGCCCAGAGTGGCCGGCTGCCTGCTGAAATTCCGCACGGATCAGGATACCTCCCAGATGCAAGGTGCCCCACGGGAAACTGTGGCTGGTTTGACAGTGCCAAGTGCCTCCTGCCAACTGACATCAAGAACCTGGCCTGGTGACTTTTGTTTCTCTGGGGAAAGGCCATGGTTGGTATCCTGAGCCTCGTGTCCTGGAGTGGCCGTCTGCCTGCTAAAATTCTGGACGGACCAGGATGCCGCCAAGATGCAAGGTGCCCCCAGAGGCAACTGTGGCTGGTTTGACAGTGCCAAGTGCTTCCTGCAAACTGACATCAGAAACCTGGCCTGGTGATTTTCTTTCCCAGGGGAAAGGCCATGGTTCATGTCCAGGGCCCGGTGGCTCGCAGTTGCCTGCTGCCTGCTGAAATTCCACACGGATCCGGATACCTCCCTGATGCAAGTTGCCCCCACCGGCAACTGTGGCTGGTTTGACAGTGCCATGTGCCTCCTGCAAACTGACATCAGGAACCTGGCCTGGTGACTTTTGTTTCCCAGGGGAAAGGCCATACATGATGTCCAGTGCCTTCTGGCCTGGAGTGGCCGACTGTCTGCTGAAATTCTGCATGGATCAGGATGCCGCCGAGATGCAAGGTGCCCCACAGGCACCTGTGGCTGGTTTGACAGTGCCAAGTGCTTCCTGCAAACTGACATCAGAAACCTGGCCTGGTGATTTTCTTTCTCCGGGGAAAGGCCATGATTCATGTCCAGGGCCCGGTGGCCCGTACTTGCCTGCTGCCTGCTGAAATTCCACACGGATCAGGATACCTCCCAGATGTAAGGTGCCACCACAGGCAACTGTGGCTGGTTTAACAGTGCCAAGTGCCTCCTGCAAACTGACATCAGGAACCTGGCCAAGTGACTTTTGTTTCTCTGGGGAAAGGTCATGGTTCATATCCTGGACCCGTAGTCCCGGAGGGGCCGGCTGCCTGCTGAAATTCCGAACGGATTAGGATGCCGCCCAGATGCAAGGTACCACCACAGGCAACTGTGGCAGGCTTGACAGTGCCAAGTGCCTCCTGCAAACTGACATCAGGAACCTGGCCTGGTGACTTTTGTTTCTCTGGGGAAAAGCCGTGGTTCATATCCTGGACCCGTAGTCCCGGAGGGGCCGGCCGCCTGCTGAAATTCCGAACGGATTAGGATGCCGCCCAGATGCAAGGTACCACCACAGGCAACTGTGGCAGGCTTGACAGTGCCAAGTGCCTCCTGCAAACTGACATCAGGAACCTGGCCTGGTGACTTTTGTTTCTCTGGGGAAAAGCCGTGGTTCATGTCCAGGGCCTGGTGGCCCGGAGTGGCCGGCCGCCTGCTGAAATTCCGCATGGATCAGGATGCCTCCCAGATGAAAAGTGCCCCCACAGGCACCTGTGGCTGGTTTGACAGTGCCAAGTGCCTCCTGCCAACTGACATCAGGAACCTGGCCTGGTGACTTTTGTTTCTCTGGGGAAAGGCCATCGTTCCTCTCCAGGGCCTGGTGGCCTGGAGTGGCCGACTGCCTGCTGAAATTCCGCACGGATCAGGATAACTCCCAGATGCAAGGTGCTCATAGAGGTACGTGTGGCTGGTTTGACAGTGCCAAGTGCCTCCTGCAAACAGACATCAGGAACCTGGCCTGGTAGGTTTTGTTTCTCTGGGGAAAGGCCATCGTTCTTGTCCGGGGCCCGCCGGCCCGGAGTGGCCGGCTGCCTGCTGAAATTCCACACGGTTGAGGCTACCTCCCAGATGCAAGGCGGCCCCACTGGCAACTGTGGCTGGTTTGACAGTGCCATGTGCCTCCTGCAAACTGACATCAGGAACCTGGCCTGGTGACTTTCGTTTCTCTGGGGAAAGACGATGATTCTTGTCCAGGGCCTTGCGGCCTGGAGTGCCTGGCTGCCTGCTGAAATTCCGCAAGGATCAGGATGCCTCCCAGATGGAAAGTGCCCCCACAGGCAACTGTGGCTGGTTTGACAGTGCCAAGTGCCTCCTGCAAACTGACATCAGGAACCTGGCCAGGTGACTTTTGTTTCTCTGGGGAAAGGCCATGGTTCATATCCTGGACACGTAGGACCAGAGAGGCCGGCTGCCTGCTGAAATTCCTCACGGATCAGGATGCCGCCGAGATGCAAGGTGCCCCCACAGGCATCTGTGGCTGGTTCGACAGTGCCAAGTGCCTCCTGCCAACTGACATCAGGAACCTGGCCTGGTGACTTTTGTTTCTCTGGGGAAAGGCCATCGTTCCTCTCCAGGGCCTGGTGGCCTGGAGTGGCCGACTGCCTGCTGAAATTCCGCACGGATCAGGATAACTCCCAGATGCAAGGTGCTCATAGAGGTACGTGTGGCTGGTTTGACAGTGCCAAGTGCCTCCTGCAAACAGACATCAGGAACCTGGCCTGGTAGGTTTTGTTTCTCTGGGGAAAGGCCATCGTTCTTGTCCGGGGCCCGCCGGCCCGGAGTGGCCGGCTGCCTGCTGAAATTCCACACGGTTGAGGCTACCTCCCAGATGCAAGGCGGCCCCACTGGCAACTGTGGCTGGTTTGACAGTGCCATGTGCCTCCTGCAAACTGACATCAGGAACCTGGCCTGGTGACTTTCGTTTCTCTGGGGAAAGACGATGATTCTTGTCCAGGGCCTTGCGGCCTGGAGTGCCTGGCTGCCTGCTGAAATTCCGCAAGGATCAGGATGCCTCCCAGATGGAAAGTGCCCCCACAGGCAACTGTGGCTGGTTTGACAGTGCCAAGTGCCTCCTGCAAACTGACATCAGGAACCTGGCCAGGTGACTTTTGTTTCTCTGGGGAAAGGCCATGGTTCATATCCTGGACACGTAGGACCAGAGAGGCCGGCTGCCTGCTGAAATTCCTCACGGATCAGGATGCCGCCGAGATGCAAGGTGCCCCCACAGGCATCTGTGGCTGGTTCGACAGTGCCAAGTGCCTCCTGCAAACTGACATCAGGAACCTGGCCTGGTCAGTTTTGTTTCTCTGGGAAAAGGCCATGGTTAATGTACAGGGCCGGGTGTCCCGGAGAGGCCGGCTGCCTGCTGAAATTCCGCACGGATCAGGATACCTCAAATATGGAAAGTGCCCCCACAGGCAACGGTGGCTGGTTTGACAGTGCCAAGTGCCTCCTGCAAACTGACATCAGGAACCTGGCCTGGTGACTTTTGTTTCTCTGGGGAAAGGCCATAGATGATGTCCAGTGCCCCCTGGCCCAGAGTGGCCGACTGCCTGCTGAAATTCCGCACGGATCAGGATACCTCCCAGATGGAAAGTGGCGCCACAGGCAACTGTGGCTGGTTTGACAGTGCCAAGTGCCTCCTGCAAACTGACATCAAGAACCTGGCCAGGATACATTTGTTTCTCTGGGGAAAGGCCATGGTTCATATCCTGGACACGTAGGACCGGAGAGGCCGGCTGCCTGCTGAAATTCCTCACGGATCAGAATACCTCCCATATGGAAAGTGCCCCCAGAGGCAACGGTGGCTGGTTTGACAGTGCCAAGTGCCTCCTGCAAACTGACATCAGGAACCTGGCCTGGTGACTTTTGTTTCTCTGGGGAAAGGCCATAGATGATGTCCAGTGCCCCCTGGCCCGGAGTGGCCGGCTGCCTGCTGAAATTCCGAACTGTTTAGGATGCCGCCCAGATGCAAGGTACCACCACAGGCAACTGTGGCAGGTTTGACAGTGCCAAGTGCCTCCTGCAAACTGACATCAGGAACCTGGCCTGGTGACTTTTGTTTCTCTGGGGAAAGGCCATCGTTCCTGTCCGGGGCCCGCCGGGCCGGAGTGGCCGGCTGCCTGCTGAAATTCCACACGGTTGAGGATACCTCCCAGATGCAAGATGGCCCCACAGGCAACTGTGGCTGGTTTGACAGTGCCAAGTGCCTCCTGCAAACAGACATCAGGAACCTGGCCTGGTAACTTTTGTTTCTCTGGGGAAAGGCCATGGTTCTTGTCCACGGCCTGGTGGCCCGGAGTGTCCGGCTGCCTCCTGAAATTCCGCACGGATCAGAATGCCTCCAGGATGAAAGGTGCCCCCAGAGGCAACTGTGGCTGGTTTGACAGTGCCAAGTGCCTCCTGCAAACTGACATCAGGAACCTGGCCTGGTGACTTTTGTTTCTCGGGGGGAAAGGCCATCATTCTTTTCCGGGCCCTCTGGCCCGGAATGGCCGGCAGCCTGCTGAAATTCCGCACGGATCAGGATACCTCCCAGACCGAAACTAAAACCATAGGCAACTGTGGCTGGTTTGACAGTGCCAAGTGCCTCCTGCAAACTGACATCAGGAACCTGGCCTGGTGACTTTTGTTTCTCTGGGGAAAGGTCATGGTTCATATCCTGGACCCGTAGTCCCGGAGGGGCCGGCTGCCTGCTGAAATTCCGAACGGATTAGGATGCCGCCCAGATGCAAGGTACCACCACAGGCAACTGTGGCAGGTTTGACAGTGCCAAGTGCCTCCTGCAAACTGACATCAGGAACCTGGCCTGGTGACTTTTGTTTCTCTGGGGAAAAGCCGTGGTTCATATCCTGGACCCGTAGTCCCGGAGGGGCCGGCCGCCTGCTGAAATTCCGAACGGATTAGGATGCCGCCCAGATGCAAGGTACCACCACAGGCAACTGTGGCAGGCTTGACAGTGCCAAGTGCCTCCTGCAAACTGACATCAGGAACCTGGCCTGGTGACTTTTGTTTCTCTGGGGAAAGGCCATGGTTCTTGTCCACGGCCTGGTGGCCCGGAGTGTCCGGCTGCCTCCTGAAATTCCTCACGGTTCAGAATGCCTCCCAGATGAAAAGTGCCCCCAGAGGCAACTGTGGCTGGTTTGACAGTGCCAAGTGCCTCCTGCAAACTGACATCAGGAACCTGGCCTGGTAGGTTTTGTTTCTCTGGGGAAAGGCCATGGTTCTTGTCCACGGCCTGGTGGCCCGGAGTGTCCGGCTGCCTCCTGAAATTCCTCACGGTTCAGAATGCCTCCCAGATGAAAAGTGCCCCCAGAGGCAACTGTGGCTGGTTTGACAGTGCCAAGTGCCTCCTGCAAACTGACATCAGGAACCTGGCCAGGTGACTTTTGTTTCTCTGGGGAAAGGCCATGGTTCATATCCTGGACACGTAGGACCAGAGAGGCCGGCTGCCTGCTGAAATTCCTCACGGATCAGGATGCCGCCGAGATGCAAGGTGCCCCCACAGGCATCTGTGGCTGGTTCGACAGTGCCAAGTGCCTCCTGCAAACTGACATCAGGAACCTGGCCTGGTCAGTTTTGTTTCTCTGGGGAAAGGCCATGGTTAATGTACAGGGCCGGGTGTCCCGGAGAGGCCGGCTGCCTGCTGAAATTCCGAACGGATCAGGATACCTCCCAGATGGAAAGTGGCGCTACAGGCAACTGTGGCAGGTTTGACAGTGCCAAGTGCCTCCTGCAAACTGACATCAGGAACCTGGCCAGGTGACTTTTGTTTCTCTGGGGAAAGGCCATGGTTCATATCCTGGACACGTAGGACCGGAGAGGCCGGCTGCCTGCTGAAATTCCTCACGGATCAGGATACCTCAAATATGGAAAGTGCCCCCACAGGCAACGGTGGCTGGTTTGACAGTGCCAAGTGCCTCCTGCAAACTGACATCAGGAACCTGGCCTGGTGACTTTTGTTTCTCTGGGGAAAGGCCATAGATGATGTCCAGTGCCCCCTGGCCCAGAGTGGCCGACTGCCTGCTGAAATTCCGCACGGATCAGGATACCTCCCAGATGGAAAGTGGCGCCACAGGCAACTGTGGCTGGTTTGACAGTGCCAAGTGCCTCCTGCAAACTGACATGAAGAACCTGGCCAGGATACATTTGTTTCTCTGGGGAAAGGCCATGGTTCATATCCTGGACACGTAGGACAGGAGAGGCCGGCTGCCTGCTGAAATTCCTCACGGATCAGAATACCTCCCATATGGAAAGTGCCCCCAGAGGCAACGGTGGCTGGTTTGACAGTGCCAAGTGCCACCTGCAAACTGACATCAGGAACCTGGCCTGGTGAGTTTTGTTTCTCTGGGGAAAGGCCATCATTCTTGTTCAGAGCCCAGTGGCCCAGAGTGGCCGGCTGCCTGCTGAATTTCCGCACGGATCAGGATAGCTCCCAGATTCAAGGTGCCGCCACAGGCAACTGCGGCAGGTTTGACAGTGCCAAGTGCCTCCTGCAAACTGACATCAGGAACCTGGCCTGGTGACATTTATTTCTCTGGGGAAAGGCCATTGTACGTGTCCAAGGCCTAGTGGCCCAGAGTGGCCGGCTGCTTGCTGGAATTCTGCATGGATCAGGATGCCGCCGAGATGCAAGGTGCCCCCACAGGCACCTGTGGCTGGTTTGACAGTGCCAAGTGCCTCCTGCAAACTGACATCAGGAACCTGGCCTGGTGACTTTTGTTTCTCTGGGGAAAGGCCATCGTTCATATCCTACAAACTGTGGCCCAGAGTGGCCGGCTGCCTGCTGAAATTCCGCACGGATCAGGATACCTCCCAGATGCAAGGTGCCCCACGGGAAACTGTGGCTGGTTTGACAGTGCCAAGTGCCTCCTGCCAACTGACATCAAGAACCTGGCCTGGTGACTTTTGTTTCTCTGGGGAAAGGCCATGGTTGGTATCCTGAGCCTCGTGTCCTGGAGTGGCCGTCTGCCTGCTAAAATTCTGGACGGACCAGGATGCCGCCAAGATGCAAGGTGCCCCCAGAGGCAACTGTGGCTGGTTTGACAGTGCCAAGTGCTTCCTGCAAACTGACATCAGAAACCTGGCCTGGTGATTTTCTTTCCCAGGGGAAAGGCCATGGTTCATGTCCAGGGCCCGGTGGCTCGCAGTTGCCTGCTGCCTGCTGAAATTCCACACGGATCCGGATACCTCCCTGATGCAAGTTGCCCCCACCGGCAACTGTGGCTGGTTTGACAGTGCCATGTGCCTCCTGCAAACTGACATCAGGAACCTGGCCTGGTGACTTTTGTTTCCCAGGGGAAAGGCCATACATGATGTCCAGTGCCTTCTGGCCTGGAGTGGCCGACTGTCTGCTGAAATTCTGCATGGATCAGGATGCCGCCGAGATGCAAGGTGCCCCACAGGCACCTGTGGCTGGTTTGACAGTGCCAAGTGCTTCCTGCAAACTGACATCAGAAACCTGGCCTGGTGATTTTCTTTCTCCGGGGAAAGGCCATGATTCATGTCCAGGGCCCGGTGGCCCGTACTTGCCTGCTGCCTGCTGAAATTCCACACGGATCAGGATACCTCCCAGATGTAAGGTGCCACCACAGGCAACTGTGGCTGGTTTAACAGTGCCAAGTGCCTCCTGCAAACTGACATCAGGAACCTGGCCAAGTGACTTTTGTTTCTCTGGGGAAAGGTCATGGTTCATATCCTGGACCCGTAGTCCCGGAGGGGCCGGCTGCCTGCTGAAATTCCGAACGGATTAGGATGCCGCCCAGATGCAAGGTACCACCACAGGCAACTGTGGCAGGCTTGACAGTGCCAAGTGCCTCCTGCAAACTGACATCAGGAACCTGGCCTGGTGACTTTTGTTTCTCTGGGGAAAAGCCGTGGTTCATATCCTGGACCCGTAGTCCCGGAGGGGCCGGCCGCCTGCTGAAATTCCGAACGGATTAGGATGCCGCCCAGATGCAAGGTACCACCACAGGCAACTGTGGCAGGCTTGACAGTGCCAAGTGCCTCCTGCAAACTGACATCAGGAACCTGGCCTGGTGACTTTTGTTTCTCTGGGGAAAAGCCGTGGTTCATGTCCAGGGCCTGGTGGCCCGGAGTGGCCGGCCGCCTGCTGAAATTCCGCATGGATCAGGATGCCTCCCAGATGAAAAGTGCCCCCACAGGCACCTGTGGCTGGTTTGACAGTGCCAAGTGCCTCCTGCCAACTGACATCAGGAACCTGGCCTGGTGACTTTTGTTTCTCTGGGGAAAGGCCATCGTTCCTCTCCAGGGCCTGGTGGCCTGGAGTGGCCGACTGCCTGCTGAAATTCCGCACGGATCAGGATAACTCCCAGATGCAAGGTGCTCATAGAGGTACGTGTGGCTGGTTTGACAGTGCCAAGTGCCTCCTGCAAACAGACATCAGGAACCTGGCCTGGTGACATTTATTTCTCTGGGGAAAGGCCATTGTACGTGTCCAAGGCCTAGTGGCCCAGAGTGGCCGGCTGCTTGCTGGAATTCTGCATGGATCAGGATGCCGCCGAGATGCAAGGTGCCCCCACAGGCACCTGTGGCTGGTTTGACAGTGCCAAGTGCCTCCTGCAAACTGACATCAGGAACCTGGCCTGGTGACTTTTGTTTCTCTGGGGAAAGGCCATCGTTCATATCCTACAAACTGTGGCCCAGAGTGGCCGGCTGCCTGCTGAAATTCCGCACGGATCAGGATACCTCCCAGATGCAAGGTGCCCCACGGGAAACTGTGGCTGGTTTGACAGTGCCAAGTGCCTCCTGCCAACTGACATCAAGAACCTGGCCTGGTGACTTTTGTTTCTCTGGGGAAAGGCCATGGTTGGTATCCTGAGCCTCGTGTCCTGGAGTGGCCGTCTGCCTGCTAAAATTCTGGACGGACCAGGATGCCGCCAAGATGCAAGGTGCCCCCAGAGGCAACTGTGGCTGGTTTGACAGTGCCAAGTGCTTCCTGCAAACTGACATCAGAAACCTGGCCTGGTGATTTTCTTTCCCAGGGGAAAGGCCATGGTTCATGTCCAGGGCCCGGTGGCTCGCAGTTGCCTGCTGCCTGCTGAAATTCCACACGGATCCGGATACCTCCCTGATGCAAGTTGCCCCCACCGGCAACTGTGGCTGGTTTGACAGTGCCATGTGCCTCCTGCAAACTGACATCAGGAACCTGGCCTGGTGACTTTTGTTTCCCAGGGGAAAGGCCATACATGATGTCCAGTGCCTTCTGGCCTGGAGTGGCCGACTGTCTGCTGAAATTCTGCATGGATCAGGATGCCGCCGAGATGCAAGGTGCCCCACAGGCACCTGTGGCTGGTTTGACAGTGCCAAGTGCTTCCTGCAAACTGACATCAGAAACCTGGCCTGGTGATTTTCTTTCTCCGGGGAAAGGCCATGATTCATGTCCAGGGCCCGGTGGCCCGTACTTGCCTGCTGCCTGCTGAAATTCCACACGGATCAGGATACCTCCCAGATGTAAGGTGCCACCACAGGCAACTGTGGCTGGTTTAACAGTGCCAAGTGCCTCCTGCAAACTGACATCAGGAACCTGGCCAAGTGACTTTTGTTTCTCTGGGGAAAGGTCATGGTTCATATCCTGGACCCGTAGTCCCGGAGGGGCCGGCTGCCTGCTGAAATTCCGAACGGATTAGGATGCCGCCCAGATGCAAGGTACCACCACAGGCAACTGTGGCAGGCTTGACAGTGCCAAGTGCCTCCTGCAAACTGACATCAGGAACCTGGCCTGGTGACTTTTGTTTCTCTGGGGAAAAGCCGTGGTTCATATCCTGGACCCGTAGTCCCGGAGGGGCCGGCCGCCTGCTGAAATTCCGAACGGATTAGGATGCCGCCCAGATGCAAGGTACCACCACAGGCAACTGTGGCAGGCTTGACAGTGCCAAGTGCCTCCTGCAAACTGACATCAGGAACCTGGCCTGGTGACTTTTGTTTCTCTGGGGAAAAGCCGTGGTTCATGTCCAGGGCCTGGTGGCCCGGAGTGGCCGGCCGCCTGCTGAAATTCCGCATGGATCAGGATGCCTCCCAGATGAAAAGTGCCCCCACAGGCACCTGTGGCTGGTTTGACAGTGCCAAGTGCCTCCTGCCAACTGACATCAGGAACCTGGCCTGGTGACTTTTGTTTCTCTGGGGAAAGGCCATCGTTCCTCTCCAGGGCCTGGTGGCCTGGAGTGGCCGACTGCCTGCTGAAATTCCGCACGGATCAGGATAACTCCCAGATGCAAGGTGCTCATAGAGGTACGTGTGGCTGGTTTGACAGTGCCAAGTGCCTCCTGCAAACAGACATCAGGAACCTGGCCTGGTAGGTTTTGTTTCTCTGGGGAAAGGCCATCGTTCTTGTCCGGGGCCCGCCGGCCCGGAGTGGCCGGCTGCCTGCTGAAATTCCACACGGTTGAGGCTACCTCCCAGATGCAAGGCGGCCCCACTGGCAACTGTGGCTGGTTTGACAGTGCCATGTGCCTCCTGCAAACTGACATCAGGAACCTGGCCTGGTGACTTTCGTTTCTCTGGGGAAAGACGATGATTCTTGTCCAGGGCCTTGCGGCCTGGAGTGCCTGGCTGCCTGCTGAAATTCCGCAAGGATCAGGATGCCTCCCAGATGGAAAGTGCCCCCACAGGCAACTGTGGCTGGTTTGACAGTGCCAAGTGCCTCCTGCAAACTGACATCAGGAACCTGGCCAGGTGACTTTTGTTTCTCTGGGGAAAGGCCATGGTTCATATCCTGGACACGTAGGACCAGAGAGGCCGGCTGCCTGCTGAAATTCCTCACGGATCAGGATGCCGCCGAGATGCAAGGTGCCCCCACAGGCATCTGTGGCTGGTTCGACAGTGCCAAGTGCCTCCTGCCAACTGACATCAGGAACCTGGCCTGGTGACTTTTGTTTCTCTGGGGAAAGGCCATCGTTCCTCTCCAGGGCCTGGTGGCCTGGAGTGGCCGACTGCCTGCTGAAATTCCGCACGGATCAGGATAACTCCCAGATGCAAGGTGCTCATAGAGGTACGTGTGGCTGGTTTGACAGTGCCAAGTGCCTCCTGCAAACAGACATCAGGAACCTGGCCTGGTAGGTTTTGTTTCTCTGGGGAAAGGCCATCGTTCTTGTCCGGGGCCCGCCGGCCCGGAGTGGCCGGCTGCCTGCTGAAATTCCACACGGTTGAGGCTACCTCCCAGATGCAAGGCGGCCCCACTGGCAACTGTGGCTGGTTTGACAGTGCCATGTGCCTCCTGCAAACTGACATCAGGAACCTGGCCTGGTGACTTTCGTTTCTCTGGGGAAAGACGATGATTCTTGTCCAGGGCCTTGCGGCCTGGAGTGCCTGGCTGCCTGCTGAAATTCCGCAAGGATCAGGATGCCTCCCAGATGGAAAGTGCCCCCACAGGCAACTGTGGCTGGTTTGACAGTGCCAAGTGCCTCCTGCAAACAGACATCAGGAACCTGGCCTGGTAACTTTTGTTTCTCTGGGGAAAGGCCATGGTTCTTGTCCACGGCCTGGTGGCCCGGAGTGTCCGGCTGCCTCCTGAAATTCCGCACGGATCAGAATGCCTCCAGGATGAAAGGTGCCCCACGGGAAACTGTGGCTGGTTTGACAGTGCCAAGTGCCTCCTGCCAACTGACATCAAGAACCTGGCCTGGTGACTTTTGTTTCTCGGGGGGAAAGGCCATGGTTGGTATCCTGAGCCTGGTGTCCTGGAGTGGCCGTCTGCCTGCTAAAATTCTGGACGGACCAGGATGCCGCCAAGATGCAAGGTGCCCCCACAGGCAACTGTGGCTGGTTTGACAGTGCCAAGTGTTTCCTGCAAACTGACATCAGAAACCTGGCCTGGTGATTTTCTTTCTCAGGGGAAAGGCCATGGTTCATGTCCAGGGCCCGGTGGCTCGGAGTGGCCAGCTGACTGCTGAAATTCCGCATGGATCAGGATACCTCCCAGATGCAAGGTGCCGCCACAGGCAACTGTGGCTGGTTTGACAGTGCCAAGTGCCTCCTGCAAACTGACATCAGGAACCTGGCCTGGTGATTTTTCTTTGTCTGGGGAAAGGCCATTGTACGTGTCCAGGGCCTGTGGCCCGTAGTGGCTGGCCCCCTGCTGAAATTCCGAACGGATCAGGATACCTCCCAGACCGATAGTACCACCACAGGCAACTGTGGCTGGTTTGACAGTGCCAAGTGCCTCCTGCAAACTGACATCAGGAACCTGGCCTGGTGACTTTTCTTTGTCTGGGGAAAGGCCATCGTTCCTCTCCAGGGCCCGTAGTCCGGAGTGGCCGGCTGCCTGCTGAAATTCCTCATGGATCAGGATGCCTCCCACATGAAAGGTGCCCCCACAGGCAACTACGTCTGATTTGACAGTGCCATGTGCCTCCTGCAAACTGATATCAGGAACCTGGCCTGGTGATTTTTCTTTGTCTGGTGAAAGGCCATTGTACGTGTCCAGAGCCTGGTGGCCCGGAGTGGCCAGCTGCGTGCTGAAATTCCGAACGGATCACGATTCCTCCCAGAGCGAAAGTACCACCACAGGCAACTGTGGCTGGTTTGACAGTGCCAAGTGCCTCCTGCCAACTGACATCAGCAACCTTGCCAGGTGACTTTTGGTTCTCTGGGGAAAGGCCATCGTTCGTGTCCAGGGCCGGGTGTCCCTGGGTGTCCGGCTGCCTGCTGAAATTCCGAACGGATCAGGATACTGCCCAGATGCAATGTGCTCCCACAGGCAACTGTGGCTGGTTCGACAGTGCCAAGTGCCTCCAGCAAACTGACATCAGGAACCTGGCCTGGTAAGTTTTGTTTCTCTGGGGAAAGGCCATCGTTCTTGTCCGGAGCCCGCCAGCCCGGAGTGGCCGGCTGCCTGCTGAAATTCTGCATGGATCAGGATGCCGCCGAGATGCAAGGTGCCCCACAGGCACCTGTGGCTGGTTTGACAGTGCCAAGTGCTTCCTGCAAACTGACATCAGAAACCTGGCCTGGTGATTTTCTTTCTCCGGGGAAAGGCCATGGTTCATGTCCAGGGCCCGGTGGCCCGTACTTGCCTGCTGCCTTCTGAAATTCCACACGGATCAGGATACCTCCCAGATGTAAGGTGCCACCACAGGCAAATGTGGCTGGTTTGACAGTGCCAAGTGCCTCCTGCCAACTGACATCAGGAACCTGGCCTTGTGAGTTTTGTTTCTCTGGGGAAAGGCCATCATTCTTGTTCAGAGCCCAGTGGCCCAGAGTGGCCGGCTGCCTGCTGAATTTCCGCATGGATCAGGATAGCTCCCAGATTCAAGGTGCCGCCACAGGCAACTGCGGCAGGTTTGACAGTGCCAAGTGCCTCCTGCAAACTGACATCAGGAACCTGGCCTGGTGACATTTATTTCTCTGGGGAAAGGCCATTGTACGTGTCCAAGGCCTAGTGGCCCAGAGTGGCCGGCTGCTTGCTGGAATTCTGCATGGATCAGGATGCCGCCGAGATGCAAGGTGCCCCCACAGGCACCTGTGGCTGGTTTGACAGTGCCAAGTGCCTCCTGCAAACTGACATCAGGAACCTGGCCTGGTGACTTTTGTTTCTCTGGGGAAAGGCCATCGTTCATATCCTACAAACTGTGGCCCAGAGTGGCCGGCTGCCTGCTGAAATTCCGCACGGATCAGGATACCTCCCAGATGCAAGGTGCCCCACGGGAAACTGTGGCTGGTTTGACAGTGCCAAGTGCCTCCTGCCAACTGACATCAAGAACCTGGCCTGGTGACTTTTGTTTCTCTGGGGAAAGGCCATGGTTGGTATCCTGAGCCTCGTGTCCTGGAGTGGCCGTCTGCCTGCTAAAATTCTGGACGGACCAGGATGCCGCCAAGATGCAAGGTGCCCCCAGAGGCAACTGTGGCTGGTTTGACAGTGCCAAGTGCTTCCTGCAAACTGACATCAGAAACCTGGCCTGGTGATTTTCTTTCCCAGGGGAAAGGCCATGGTTCATGTCCAGGGCCCGGTGGCTCGCAGTTGCCTGCTGCCTGCTGAAATTCCACACGGATCCGGATACCTCCCTGATGCAAGTTGCCCCCACCGGCAACTGTGGCTGGTTTGACAGTGCCATGTGCCTCCTGCAAACTGACATCTGGAACCAGGCCTGGTGACTTTTGTTTCCCTGGGGAAAGGCCATAGATGATGTCCAGTGCCCCCTGGCCTGGAGTGGCCGACTGCCTGCTGAAATTCCGCACGGATCAGGATATCTCCCAGATGCAAGGTGCCCCCACAGGCACCTGTGGCTGGTTTGACAGTGCCAAGTGCCTCCTGCAAACTGACATCAGGAACCTGGCCTTGTGACTTTTGTTTCTCTGGGGAAAGGCCATCGTTCTTCTCCAGGGCCCGGTGGCCCGTACTTGCCTGCTGCCTGCTGAAATTCCACACGGATCAGGATACCTCCCAGATGTAAGGTGCCACCACAGGCAACTGTGGCTGGTTTGACAGTGCCAAGTGCCTCCTGCAAACTGACATCAGGAACCTGGCCTTGTGAGTTTTGTTTCTCTGGGGAAAGGCCATCATTCTTGTTCAGAGCCCAGTGGCCCGTAGTGGCCGGCTGCCTGCTGAAATTCCGCACGGATCAGGATACCTCCCAGATTCAAGGTGCCGCCACAGGCAACTGTGGCTGGCTTGAGAGTGCCAAGTGCCTCCTGCAAACTGACATCAGGAACCTGGCCTTGTGAGTTTTGTTTCTCTGGGGAAAGGCCATCATTCTTTTCCGGGGCCCGCCTGCCCGGAGTGGCCGGCTGCCTTCTGAAATTCCACACGGTTGAGGATACCTCCCAGATGCAAGGTGGACCCACAGACAACTGTGGCTGGTTTGACAGTGCCAAGTGCCTCCTGCAAACTGACATCAGGAACCTGGCCTGGTGACTTTTGTTTCTCTGGGGAAAGGCCATGGTTCTTGTCCACGGCCTGGTGGCCCGGAGTGTCCGGCTGCCTCCTGAAATTCCGCATGGATCAGAATGCCTCCAGGATGAAAAGTGCCCCCATAGGCAACTGTGGCTGGTTTGACAGTGCCAAGTGCCTCCTCCAAACAGACATCAGGAACCTCGCCTGGTAAGTTTTGTTTCTCTGGGGAAAGGCCATCGTTCTTGTCCGGGTTCCGCCGGCCCGGAGTCGCCGGCTGTCTGCTGAAATTCCACACGGTTGAGGCTACCTCCCAGATGCAAGGCGCCCCCACAGGCAACTGTGGCTGGTTTGACAGTGCCATGTGCCTCCTGCAAACTGACATCAGGAACGTGACCTTGTGACTTTCGCTTGTCTGGGGAAAGTCCATAGATGATGTCCAGTGCCCCCTGGCCCGGAGTGGCCGACTGCCTGCTGAAATTCCGCACGGATCAGGATACCTCCCAGATGCAAGGTGCCCCCACAGGCAACTGTGGCTTGTTTGACAGTGCCAAGTGCCTCCTGCAAACTGACATCAGGAACCTGGCCTGGTGAGTTTTGTTTCTCTGGGGAAAGGTCATGGTTCATATCCTGGACCCGTAGTCCAGGAGTGGCCGGCTGCCTGCTGAAATTCTGAACGGATTAGGATGCCGCCCTGATGCAAGGTACCACCACAGGAAACTGTGGCAGGTTTGACAGTGCCAAGTGCCTCCTGCAAACTGACATCAGGAACCTGACCTGGTAAGTTTTGTTTCTCTGGGGAAAGGCCATCGTTCCTGTCCGGGGCCCGCTGGCCCGGAGTGGCCGGCTGCCTGCTGAAATTCCACACGGTTGAGGATACCTCCTAGATGCAAGGTGGCCCCACAGGCAACTGTGGCTGGTTTGACAGTGCCAAGTGCCTCCTGCAAACTGACATCAGGAACCTGGCCTGGTAACTTTTGTTTCTCTGGGGAAAGGCCATGGTTCTTGTCCACGGCCTGGTGGCCCGGAGTGTCCGGCTGCCTCCTGAAATTCCGCATGGATCAGAATGCCTCCCAGATGAAAAGTGCCCCCATAGGCAACTGTGGCTGGTTTGACAGTGCCAAGTGCCTCCTGCAAACTGACATCAGGAACCTGGCCTGGTGACTTTTGTTTCTCTGGGGAAAGGCCATGGTTCGTATCCTGGATACGTAGGACCGGAGAGGCCGGCTGCCTGTTGAAATTCCTCACGGATCAGGATGCCGCCGAGATGCAAGATGCCCCCACAGGCACCTGTGGCTGGTTTGACAGTGCCAAGTGCCTCCTGCCAACTGACATCAGCAACCTTGCCAGGTGACTTTTGTTTCTCTGGGGAAAGGCCATCGTTCGTGTCCAGGGCCGGGTGTCCCTGGGTGTCCGGCTGCCTGCTGAAATTCCGAACGTATCAGGATACCGCCCAGATGCAATGTGCCCCCACAGGCAACTGTGGCTGGTTTGACAGTGCCAAGTGCCTCCTGCAAACTGACATCAGGAACCTGGCCTGGTGACTTTTGTTTCTCAGGGGAAAGTCCATGGTTTATATCCTGGACCAGTTGGACCGCAGCGACTGGCTGCTTGCTGAAATTCCGAAAGCACCAGGATGCCTCCCAGATGCAAGGTGTCGCCACAGGTAATTGTGTCTGGTTTGAGAGTGCCATGTGCCTCCTGCAAACTGACATCGGAAAGCTGGGCTGGTCACTTTGGTTTCTCTGGGGAAAGGCCACGATTCATGTCCAGGGCCTTGCGGCCCGGAGTGGCCCGCTGCCTGCTGAACTTCCGCACGGATCAGGATACCTCCCAGACCGAAACTAAAACCATAGGCAACTGTGGCTGGTTTGACAGTGCCAAGTGCCTCCAGCAAACTGACATCAGGAACCTGGCCTGGTAAGTTTTGTTTCTCTGGGGAAAGGCCATCGTTCTTGTCCGGAGCCCGCCAGCCCGGAGTGGCCGGCAGCCTGCTGAAATTCTGCATGGATCAGGATGCCGCCGAGATGCAAGGTGCCCCACAGGCACCTGTGGCTGGTTTGACAGTGCCAAGTGCTTCCTGCAAACTGACATCAGAAACCTGGCCTGGTGATTTTCTTTCTCCGGGGAAAGGCCATGGTTCATGTCCAGGGCCCGGTGGCCCGTACTTGCCTGCTGCCTTCTGAAATTCCACACGGATCAGGATACCTCCCAGATGTAAGGTGCCACCACAGGCAAATGTGGCTGGTTTGACAGTGCCAAGTGCCTCCTGCAAACTGACATCAGGAACCTGGCCTTGTGAGTTTTGTTTCTCTGGGGAAAGGCCATCATTCTTGTTCAGAGCCCAGTGGCCCGGAGTGGCCGGCTGCCTGCTGAATTTCCGCACGGATCAGGATAGCTCCCAGATTCAAGGTGCCGCCACAGGCAACTGTGGCAGGTTTGACAGTGCCAAGTGCCTCCTGCAAACTGACATCAGGAACCTGGCCTGGTGACATTTATTTCTCTGGGGAAAGGCCATTGTACGTGTCCAAGGCCTAGTGGCCCAGAGTGGCCGGCTGCTTGCTGGAATTCTGCATGGATCAGGATGCCGCCGAGATGAAAGGTGCCCCCAAAGGCACCTGTGGCTGGTTTGACAGTGCCAAGTGCCTCCTGCAAACTGACATCAGGAACCTGGCCTGGTGACTTTTGTTTCTCTGGGGAAAGGCCATCGTTCATATCCTACAAACTGTGGCCCAGAGTGGCCGGCTGCCTGCTGAAATTCCGCACGGATCAGGATACCTCCCAGATGCAAGGTGCCCCACGGGAAACTGTGGCTGGTTTGACAGTGCCAAGTGCCTCCTGCCAACTGACATCAAGAACCTGGCCTGGTGACTTTTGTTTCTCTGGGGAAAGGCCATGGTTGGTATCCTGAGCCTCGTGTCCTGGAGTGGCCGTCTGCCTGCTAAAATTCTGGACGGACCAGGATGCCGCCAAGATGCAAGGTGCCCCCAGAGGCAACTGTGGCTGGTTTGACAGTGCCAAGTGCTTCCTGCAAACTGACATCAGAAACCTGGCCTGGTGATTTTCTTTCCCAGGGGAAAGGCCATGGTTCATGTCCAGGGCCCGGTGGCTCGCAGTTGCCTGCTGCCTGCTGAAATTCCACACGTATCCGGATACCTCCCAGATGCAAGGTGCCCCCACAGGCAACTTTGGCTGGTTTGACAGTGCCAAGTGCGTCCTGCAAATTGACATCAGGAACCTGGCCTGGTGACTTTTGTTTCTCTGGGGAAAGGCTATTATTCTTGTTCAGAGCCCGGTGGCTGGGAGTGGCCAGCTGACTGCTGAAATTCCGCATGGATCAGGATACCTCCCAGGTTCAAGGTGCCGCCACAGACAACTGTGGCTGGTTTGACAGTGCCAAGCGCCTCCTGCCAACTGACATCAGGAACCTGGCCTGGTGACTTTTGTTTCTCATGGGAAGTGCCATCGTTCGTGTCCCGTACCCGGAGGCCAGGAGTGGCCGGCTGCCTGCTGAAATTCCGAACGGATCAGGATACTGCCCAGATGCAATGTGCTCCCACAGGCAACTGTGGCTGGTTTGACAGTGCCAAGTGCCTCCTGCAAACTGACATCAGGAACCTGGCCTGGTGACTTTTGTTTCTCAGGGGAAAGTCCATGGTTTATATCCTGGACCAGTTGGACCGCAGGGACCGGCTGCTTGCTGAAATTCCGAAAGCACCAGGATGCCTCCCAGATGCAAGGTGTCCCCACAGGTAATTGTGTCTGGTTTGAGAGTGCCATGTGCCTCCTGCAAACTGACATCGGAAAGCTGGGCTGGTGACTTTTGTTTCTCTGGGGAAAGGCCACGATTCATGTCCAGGGCCTTGCGGCCCGGAGTGGCCCGCTGCCTGCTGAAATTCCGCACGGATCAGGATACCTCCCAGACCGAAACTAAAACCATAGGCAACTGTGGCTGGTTTGACAGTGCCAAGTGCCTCCAGCAAACTGACATCAGGAACCTGGCCTGGTATGTTTTGTTTCTCTGGGGAAAGGCCATCGTTCTTGTCCGGAGCCCGTTGGCCCGGAGTGGACGGGTGCCTGCTCAAATTCCGCACGGATCAGGATGCCTCCCAGATGGAAAGTGGCCCCACAGGCAACTGTGGCTGGTTTGACAGTGCCAAGTGCCTCCTGCAAACTGACATCAGGAACCTGGCCTGGTGACTTTTGTTTCTCTGGGGAAAAGCCATCATTCTTCTCCAGTGCCCGTTGGCCCGGAGTGGACGGGTGCCTGCTCAAATTCCGCACGGATCAGGATACCTCCCAGATGGAATGTACCACCACAGGCAACTGTGGCTGGTTTGTCAGTGCCAAGTGCCTCCTGCAAACTGACATCCGGAGCCTGGCCTGGTGTCTTTTGTTTCTCAGGGGAAAGGCTTTCGTTCCTATCCATGGACGGGTGGCCAATAGTGGCTGGCTGCCTGCTGAAATTCCGCAAGGTTGAGGATACCTCCCAGATGGAAAGTACCACCACAGGCAACTGTGGCTGGTTTGACAGTGCCAAGTGCCTCCTGCAAACTGACATCAGGAACCTGGCCTGGTGACTTTTGTTTCTCAGGGGAAAGGTCATCCTTCGTGTCCATTGCCCGGTGGCCTGGAGTGGCCAGCCGCCTGTTGAAATTCCGCACGGATGAGGATAACTCCCAGATGAAAGGAGCCCCCAGAGGCAACTGTGGCTGGTTTGACAGTGCCAAGTGCTTCCTGCAAACTGACATCAGAAACCTGCCCTGGTGATTTTCTTTCTCCGGGGAAAGGCCATGGTTCATGTCCAGGGCCCGGTGGCCCGTACTTGCCTGCTGCCTGCTGAAATTCCACACGGATCAGGATACCTCCCAGATGTAAGGTGCCACCACAGGCACCTGTGGCTGGTTTGACAGTGCCAAGTGCCTCCTGCAAACTGACATCAGGAACCTGGCCTGGTGACTTTTGTTTCTCTGGGGAAAGGCCATCGTTCATATCCTACAAACTGTGGCCCAGAGTGGCCGGCTGCCTGCTGAAATTCCGCACGGATCAGGATACCTCCCAGATGGAAAGTGCCCCACGGGAAACTGTGGCTGGTTTAACAGTGCCGAGTGCCTCCTGCCAACTGACATCAAGAACCTGGCCTGGTGACTTTTGTTTCTCTGGGGAAAGGCCATGGTTGGTATCCTGAGCCTGGTGTCCTGGAGTGGCCGTCTGCCTGCTAAAATTCTGGACGGACCAGGATGCCGCCAAGATGCAAGGTGCCCCCAGAGGCAACTGTGGCTGGTTTGACAGTGCCAAGTGTTTCCTGCAAACTGACATCAGAAACCTGGCCTGGTGATTTTCTTTCTCAGGGGAAAGGCCATGGTTCATGTCCAGGGCCCGGTGGCTCGGAGTGGCCAGCTGACTGCTGAAATTCCGCATGGATCAGGATACCTCCCAGGTTCAAGGTGCCGCCACAGGCAACTGTGGCTGGTTTGACAGTGCCAAGCGCCTCCTGCCAACTGACATCAGGAACCTGGCCTGGTGACTTTTGTTTCTCATGGGAAGTGCCATCATTCGTGTCCCGTACTCGGAGGCCAGGAGTGGCCGGCTGCCTGCTGAAATACCGCACAGATCAGGATAGCTCCCAGATGCAAGGTGCCCCCACAGGCACCTGTGGCTGGTTTGACAGTGCCAAGTGCCTCCTGCAAACTGACATCAGGAACCTGGCCTGGTGATTTTTCTTTGTCTGGGGAAAGGCCATTGTACGTGTCCAGGGCCTGTGGTCCGTAGTGGCCGGCCCCCTGCTGAAATTCCGAACGGATCAGGATACCTCCCAGACCGATAGTACCACCACAGGCAACTGTGGCTGGTTTGACAGTGCCAAGTGCCTCCTGCAAACTGACATCAGGAACCTGGCCTGGTGACTTTTATTTCTCTGGGGAAAGGCCATCGTTCCTCTCCAGGGCCCGTAGTCCGGAGTGGCCGGCTGCCTGCTGAAATTCCTCATGGATCAGGATGCCTCCCACATGAAAGGTGCCCCCACAGGCAACTACGTCTGATTTGACAGTGCCATGTGCCTCCTGCAAACTGATATCAGGAACCTGGCCTGGTGATTTTTCTTTGTCTGGTGAAAGGCCATTGTACCTGTCCAGAGCCTGGTGGCCCGGAGTGGCCGGCTGCCTGCTGAAATTCCAAACGGATCACGATTCCTCCCAGAGCGAAAGTACCACCACAGGCAACTGTGGCTGGTTTGACAGTGCCAAGTGCCTCCTGCCAACTGACATCAAGAACCTGGCCTGGTGACTTTTGTTTCTCAGGGGAAAGTCCATGGTTTATATCCTGGACCAGTTGGACCGCAGGGACCGGCTGCTTGCTGAAATTCCGAAAGCACCAGGATGCCTCCCAGATGCAAGGTGTCCCCACAGGTAATTGTGTCTGGTTTGAGAGTGCCATGTGCCTCCTGCAAACTGACATCGGAAAGCTGGGCTGGTCACTTTGGTTTCTCTGGGGAAAGGCCACGATTCATGTCCAGGGCCTTGCGGCCCGGAGTGGCCCGCTGCCTGCTGAAATTCCGCACGGATCAGGATACCTCCCAGACCGAAACTAAAACCATAGGCAACTGTGGCTGGTTTGACAGTGCCAAGTGCCTCCAGCAAACTGACATCAGGAACCTGGCCTGGTAAGTTTTGTTTCTCTGGGGAAAGGCCATCGTTCTTGTCCGGAGCCCGCCAGCCCGGAGTGGCCGGCTGCCTGCTGAAATTCTGCAGGGATCAGAATGCCGCCGAGATGCAAGGTGCCCCACAGGCACCTGTGGCTGGTTTGACAGTGCCAAGTGCTTCCTGCAAACTGACATCAGAAACCTGGCCTGGTGATTTTCTTTCTCCGGGGAAAGGCCATGGTTCATGTCCAGGGCCCGGTGGCCCGTACTTGCCTGCTGCCTGCTGAAATTCCACACGGATCAGGATACCTCCCAGATGTAAGGTGCCACCACAGGCAAATGTGGCTGGTTTGACAGTGCCAAGTGCCTCCTGCAAACTGACATCAGGAACCTGGCCTTGTGAGTTTTGTTTCTCTGGGGAAAGGCCATCATTCTTGTTCAGAGCCCAGTGGCCCAGAGTGGCCGGCTGCCTGCTGAATTTCCGCACGGATCAGGATAACTCCCAGATTCAAGGTGCCGCCACAGGCAACTGCGGCAGGTTTGACAGTGCCAAGTGCCTCCTGCAAACTGACATCAGGAACCTGGCCTGGTGACATTTATTTCTCTGGGGAAAGGCCATTGTACGTGTCCAAGGCCTAGTGGCCCAGAGTGGCCGGCTGCTTGCTGGAATTCTGCATGGATCAGGATGCCGCCGAGATGCAAGGTGCCCCCACAGGCACCTGTGGCTGGTTTGACAGTGCCAAGTGCCTCCTGCAACCTGACATCAGGAACCTGGCCTGGTGACTTTTGTTTCTCTGGGGAAAGGCCATCGTTCATATCCTACAAACTGTGGCCCAGAGTGGCCGGCTGCCTGCTGAAATTCCGCACGGATCAGGATACC
The DNA here is from genome assembly GCF_036417665.1 of Passer domesticus. Taxonomy (NCBI): domain Eukaryota; kingdom Metazoa; phylum Chordata; class Aves; order Passeriformes; family Passeridae; genus Passer; species Passer domesticus. The sequence goes on along the minus strand of NC_087476.1, from coordinate 79,346,516 downwards.
TCCCAGATGCAAGGTGCCCCACGGGAAACTGTGGCTGGTTTGACAGTGCCAAGTGCCTCCTGCCAACTGACATCAAGAACCTGGCCTGGTGACTTTTGTTTCTCTGGGGAAAGGCCATGGTTGGTATCCTGAGCCTCGTGTCCTGGAGTGGCCGTCTGCCTGCTAAAATTCTGGACGGACCAGGATGCCGCCAAGATGCAAGGTGCCCCCAGAGGCAACTGTGGCTGGTTTGACAGTGCCAAGTGCTTCCTGCAAACTGACATCAGAAACCTGGCCTGGTGATTTTCTTTCCCAGGGGAAAGGCCATGGTTCATGTCCAGGGCCCGGTGGCTCGCAGTTGCCTGCTGCCTGCTGAAATTCCACACGGATCCGGATACCTCCCTGATGCAAGTTGCCCCCACCGGCAACTGTGGCTGGTTTGACAGTGCCATGTGCCTCCTGCAAACTGACATCAGGAACCTGGCCTGGTGACTTTTGTTTCCCAGGGGAAAGGCCATACATGATGTCCAGTGCCTTCTGGCCTGGAGTGGCCGACTGTCTGCTGAAATTCTGCATGGATCAGGATGCCGCCGAGATGCAAGGTGCCCCACAGGCACCTGTGGCTGGTTTGACAGTGCCAAGTGCTTCCTGCAAACTGACATCAGAAACCTGGCCTGGTGATTTTCTTTCTCCGGGGAAAGGCCATGATTCATGTCCAGGGCCCGGTGGCCCGTACTTGCCTGCTGCCTGCTGAAATTCCACACGGATCAGGATACCTCCCAGATGTAAGGTGCCACCACAGGCAACTGTGGCTGGTTTAACAGTGCCAAGTGCCTCCTGCAAACTGACATCAGGAACCTGGCCAAGTGACTTTTGTTTCTCTGGGGAAAGGTCATGGTTCATATCCTGGACCCGTAGTCCCGGAGGGGCCGGCTGCCTGCTGAAATTCCGAACGGATTAGGATGCCGCCCAGATGCAAGGTACCACCACAGGCAACTGTGGCAGGCTTGACAGTGCCAAGTGCCTCCTGCAAACTGACATCAGGAACCTGGCCTGGTGACTTTTGTTTCTCTGGGGAAAAGCCGTGGTTCATATCCTGGACCCGTAGTCCCGGAGGGGCCGGCCGCCTGCTGAAATTCCGAACGGATTAGGATGCCGCCCAGATGCAAGGTACCACCACAGGCAACTGTGGCTGGTTTGACAGTGCCAAGTGCCTCCTGCCAACTGACATCAAGAACCTGGCCTGGTGACTTTTGTTTCTCAGGGGAAAGTCCATGGTTTATATCCTGGACCAGTTGGACCGCAGGGACCGGCTGCTTGCTGAAATTCCGAAAGCACCAGGATGCCTCCCAGATGCAAGGTGTCCCCACAGGTAATTGTGTCTGGTTTGAGAGTGCCATGTGCCTCCTGCAAACTGACATCGGAAAGCTGGGCTGGTCACTTTGGTTTCTCTGGGGAAAGGCCACGATTCATGTCCAGGGCCTTGCGGCCCGGAGTGGCCCGCTGCCTGCTGAAATTCCGCACGGATCAGGATACCTCCCAGACCGAAACTAAAACCATAGGCAACTGTGGCTGGTTTGACAGTGCCAAGTGCCTCCAGCAAACTGACATCAGGAACCTGGCCTGGTAAGTTTTGTTTCTCTGGGGAAAGGCCATCGTTCTTGTCCGGAGCCCGCCAGCCCGGAGTGGCCGGCTGCCTGCTGAAATTCTGCAGGGATCAGAATGCCGCCGAGATGCAAGGTGCCCCACAGGCACCTGTGGCTGGTTTGACAGTGCCAAGTGCTTCCTGCAAACTGACATCAGAAACCTGGCCTGGTGATTTTCTTTCTCCGGGGAAAGGCCATGGTTCATGTCCAGGGCCCGGTGGCCCGTACTTGCCTGCTGCCTGCTGAAATTCCACACGGATCAGGATACCTCCCAGATGTAAGGTGCCACCACAGGCAAATGTGGCTGGTTTGACAGTGCCAAGTGCCTCCTGCAAACTGACATCAGGAACCTGGCCTTGTGAGTTTTGTTTCTCTGGGGAAAGGCCATCATTCTTGTTCAGAGCCCAGTGGCCCAGAGTGGCCGGCTGCCTGCTGAATTTCCGCACGGATCAGGATAACTCCCAGATTCAAGGTGCCGCCACAGGCAACTGCGGCAGGTTTGACAGTGCCAAGTGCCTCCTGCAAACTGACATCAGGAACCTGGCCTGGTGACATTTATTTCTCTGGGGAAAGGCCATTGTACGTGTCCAAGGCCTAGTGGCCCAGAGTGGCCGGCTGCTTGCTGGAATTCTGCATGGATCAGGATGCCGCCGAGATGCAAGGTGCCCCCACAGGCACCTGTGGCTGGTTTGACAGTGCCAAGTGCCTCCTGCAACCTGACATCAGGAACCTGGCCTGGTGACTTTTGTTTCTCTGGGGAAAGGCCATCGTTCATATCCTACAAACTGTGGCCCAGAGTGGCCGGCTGCCTGCTGAAATTCCGCACGGATCAGGATACCTCCCAGATGCAAGGTGCCCCACGGGAAACTGTGGCTGGTTTGACAGTGCCAAGTGCCTCCTGCCAACTGACATCAAGAACCTGGCCTGGTGACTTTTGTTTCTCTGGGGAAAGGCCATGGTTGGTATCCTGAGCCTCGTGTCCTGGAGTGGCCGTCTGCCTGCTAAAATTCTGGACGGACCAGGATGCCGCCAAGATGCAAGGTGCCCCCAGAGGCAACTGTGGCTGGTTTGACAGTGCCAAGTGCTTCCTGCAAACTGACATCAGAAACCTGGCCTGGTGATTTTCTTTCCCAGGGGAAAGGCCATGGTTCATGTCCAGGGCCCGGTGGCTCGCAGTTGCCTGCTGCCTGCTGAAATTCCACACGGATCCGGATACCTCCCTGATGCAAGTTGCCCCCACCGGCAACTGTGGCTGGTTTGACAGTGCCATGTGCCTCCTGCAAACTGACATCAGGAACCTGGCCTGGTGACTTTTGTTTCCCAGGGGAAAGGCCATACATGATGTCCAGTGCCTTCTGGCCTGGAGTGGCCGACTGTCTGCTGAAATTCTGCATGGATCAGGATGCCGCCGAGATGCAAGGTGCCCCACAGGCACCTGTGGCTGGTTTGACAGTGCCAAGTGCTTCCTGCAAACTGACATCAGAAACCTGGCCTGGTGATTTTCTTTCTCCGGGGAAAGGCCATGATTCATGTCCAGGGCCCGGTGGCCCGTACTTGCCTGCTGCCTGCTGAAATTCCACACGGATCAGGATACCTCCCAGATGTAAGGTGCCACCACAGGCAACTGTGGCTGGTTTAACAGTGCCAAGTGCCTCCTGCAAACTGACATCAGGAACCTGGCCAAGTGACTTTTGTTTCTCTGGGGAAAGGTCATGGTTCATATCCTGGACCCGTAGTCCCGGAGGGGCCGGCTGCCTGCTGAAATTCCGAACGGATTAGGATGCCGCCCAGATGCAAGGTACCACCACAGGCAACTGTGGCAGGCTTGACAGTGCCAAGTGCCTCCTGCAAACTGACATCAGGAACCTGGCCTGGTGACTTTTGTTTCTCTGGGGAAAAGCCGTGGTTCATATCCTGGACCCGTAGTCCCGGAGGGGCCGGCCGCCTGCTGAAATTCCGAACGGATTAGGATGCCGCCCAGATGCAAGGTACCACCACAGGCAACTGTGGCTGGTTTGACAGTGCCAAGTGCCTCCTGCCAACTGACATCAAGAACCTGGCCTGGTGACTTTTGTTTCTCAGGGGAAAGTCCATGGTTTATATCCTGGACCAGTTGGACCGCAGGGACCGGCTGCTTGCTGAAATTCCGAAAGCACCAGGATGCCTCCCAGATGCAAGGTGTCCCCACAGGTAATTGTGTCTGGTTTGAGAGTGCCATGTGCCTCCTGCAAACTGACATCGGAAAGCTGGGCTGGTCACTTTGGTTTCTCTGGGGAAAGGCCACGATTCATGTCCAGGGCCTTGCGGCCCGGAGTGGCCCGCTGCCTGCTGAAATTCCGCACGGATCAGGATACCTCCCAGACCGAAACTAAAACCATAGGCAACTGTGGCTGGTTTGACAGTGCCAAGTGCCTCCAGCAAACTGACATCAGGAACCTGGCCTGGTAAGTTTTGTTTCTCTGGGGAAAGGCCATCGTTCTTGTCCGGAGCCCGCCAGCCCGGAGTGGCCGGCTGCCTGCTGAAATTCTGCAGGGATCAGAATGCCGCCGAGATGCAAGGTGCCCCACAGGCACCTGTGGCTGGTTTGACAGTGCCAAGTGCTTCCTGCAAACTGACATCAGAAACCTGGCCTGGTGATTTTCTTTCTCCGGGGAAAGGCCATGGTTCATGTCCAGGGCCCGGTGGCCCGTACTTGCCTGCTGCCTGCTGAAATTCCACACGGATCAGGATACCTCCCAGATGTAAGGTGCCACCACAGGCAAATGTGGCTGGTTTGACAGTGCCAAGTGCCTCCTGCAAACTGACATCAGGAACCTGGCCTTGTGAGTTTTGTTTCTCTGGGGAAAGGCCATCATTCTTGTTCAGAGCCCAGTGGCCCAGAGTGGCCGGCTGCCTGCTGAATTTCCGCACGGATCAGGATAACTCCCAGATTCAAGGTGCCGCCACAGGCAACTGCGGCAGGTTTGACAGTGCCAAGTGCCTCCTGCAAACTGACATCAGGAACCTGGCCTGGTGACATTTATTTCTCTGGGGAAAGGCCATTGTACGTGTCCAAGGCCTAGTGGCCCAGAGTGGCCGGCTGCTTGCTGGAATTCTGCATGGATCAGGATGCCGCCGAGATGCAAGGTGCCCCCACAGGCACCTGTGGCTGGTTTGACAGTGCCAAGTGCCTCCTGCAACCTGACATCAGGAACCTGGCCTGGTGACTTTTGTTTCTCTGGGGAAAGGCCATCGTTCATATCCTACAAACTGTGGCCCAGAGTGGCCGGCTGCCTGCTGAAATTCCGCACGGATCAGGATACCTCCCAGATGCAAGGTGCCCCACGGGAAACTGTGGCTGGTTTGACAGTGCCAAGTGCCTCCTGCCAACTGACATCAAGAACCTGGCCTGGTGACTTTTGTTTCTCTGGGGAAAGGCCATGGTTGGTATCCTGAGCCTCGTGTCCTGGAGTGGCCGTCTGCCTGCTAAAATTCTGGACGGACCAGGATGCCGCCAAGATGCAAGGTGCCCCCAGAGGCAACTGTGGCTGGTTTGACAGTGCCAAGTGCTTCCTGCAAACTGACATCAGAAACCTGGCCTGGTGATTTTCTTTCCCAGGGGAAAGGCCATGGTTCATGTCCAGGGCCCGGTGGCTCGCAGTTGCCTGCTGCCTGCTGAAATTCCACACGGATCCGGATACCTCCCTGATGCAAGTTGCCCCCACCGGCAACTGTGGCTGGTTTGACAGTGCCATGTGCCTCCTGCAAACTGACATCAGGAACCTGGCCTGGTGACTTTTGTTTCCCAGGGGAAAGGCCATACATGATGTCCAGTGCCTTCTGGCCTGGAGTGGCCGACTGTCTGCTGAAATTCTGCATGGATCAGGATGCCGCCGAGATGCAAGGTGCCCCACAGGCACCTGTGGCTGGTTTGACAGTGCCAAGTGCTTCCTGCAAACTGACATCAGAAACCTGGCCTGGTGATTTTCTTTCTCCGGGGAAAGGCCATGGTTCATGTCCAGGGCCCGGTGGCTCGCAGTTGCCTGCTGCCTGCTGAAATTCCACACGGATCCGGATACCTCCCTGATGCAAGTTGCCCCCACCGGCAACTGTGGCTGGTTTGACAGTGCCATGTGCCTCCTGCAAACTGACATCAGGAACCTGGCCTGGTGACTTTTGTTTCCCAGGGGAAAGGCCATACATGATGTCCAGTGCCTTCTGGCCTGGAGTGGCCGACTGTCTGCTGAAATTCTGCATGGATCAGGATGCCGCCGAGATGCAAGGTGCCCCACAGGCACCTGTGGCTGGTTTGACAGTGCCAAGTGCTTCCTGCAAACTGACATCAGAAACCTGGCCTGGTGATTTTCTTTCTCCGGGGAAAGGCCATGATTCATGTCCAGGGCCCGGTGGCCCGTACTTGCCTGCTGCCTGCTGAAATTCCACACGGATCAGGATACCTCCCAGATGTAAGGTGCCACCACAGGCAACTGTGGCTGGTTTAACAGTGCCAAGTGCCTCCTGCAAACTGACATCAGGAACCTGGCCAAGTGACTTTTGTTTCTCTGGGGAAAGGTCATGGTTCATATCCTGGACCCGTAGTCCCGGAGGGGCCGGCTGCCTGCTGAAATTCCGAACGGATTAGGATGCCGCCCAGATGCAAGGTACCACCACAGGCAACTGTGGCAGGCTTGACAGTGCCAAGTGCCTCCTGCAAACTGACATCAGGAACCTGGCCTGGTGACTTTTGTTTCTCTGGGGAAAAGCCGTGGTTCATATCCTGGACCCGTAGTCCCGGAGGGGCCGGCCGCCTGCTGAAATTCCGAACGGATTAGGATGCCGCCCAGATGCAAGGTACCACCACAGGCAACTGTGGCTGGTTTGACAGTGCCAAGTGCCTCCTGCCAACTGACATCAAGAACCTGGCCTGGTGACTTTTGTTTCTCAGGGGAAAGTCCATGGTTTATATCCTGGACCAGTTGGACCGCAGGGACCGGCTGCTTGCTGAAATTCCGAAAGCACCAGGATGCCTCCCAGATGCAAGGTGTCCCCACAGGTAATTGTGTCTGGTTTGAGAGTGCCATGTGCCTCCTGCAAACTGACATCGGAAAGCTGGGCTGGTCACTTTGGTTTCTCTGGGGAAAGGCCACGATTCATGTCCAGGGCCTTGCGGCCCGGAGTGGCCCGCTGCCTGCTGAAATTCCGCACGGATCAGGATACCTCCCAGACCGAAACTAAAACCATAGGCAACTGTGGCTGGTTTGACAGTGCCAAGTGCCTCCAGCAAACTGACATCAGGAACCTGGCCTGGTAAGTTTTGTTTCTCTGGGGAAAGGCCATCGTTCTTGTCCGGAGCCCGCCAGCCCGGAGTGGCCGGCTGCCTGCTGAAATTCTGCAGGGATCAGAATGCCGCCGAGATGCAAGGTGCCCCACAGGCACCTGTGGCTGGTTTGACAGTGCCAAGTGCTTCCTGCAAACTGACATCAGAAACCTGGCCTGGTGATTTTCTTTCTCCGGGGAAAGGCCATGGTTCATGTCCAGGGCCCGGTGGCCCGTACTTGCCTGCTGCCTGCTGAAATTCCACACGGATCAGGATACCTCCCAGATGTAAGGTGCCACCACAGGCAAATGTGGCTGGTTTGACAGTGCCAAGTGCCTCCTGCAAACTGACATCAGGAACCTGGCCTTGTGAGTTTTGTTTCTCTGGGGAAAGGCCATCATTCTTGTTCAGAGCCCAGTGGCCCAGAGTGGCCGGCTGCCTGCTGAATTTCCGCACGGATCAGGATAACTCCCAGATTCAAGGTGCCGCCACAGGCAACTGCGGCAGGTTTGACAGTGCCAAGTGCCTCCTGCAAACTGACATCAGGAACCTGGCCTGGTGACATTTATTTCTCTGGGGAAAGGCCATTGTACGTGTCCAAGGCCTAGTGGCCCAGAGTGGCCGGCTGCTTGCTGGAATTCTGCATGGATCAGGATGCCGCCGAGATGCAAGGTGCCCCCACAGGCACCTGTGGCTGGTTTGACAGTGCCAAGTGCCTCCTGCAACCTGACATCAGGAACCTGGCCTGGTGACTTTTGTTTCTCTGGGGAAAGGCCATCGTTCATATCCTACAAACTGTGGCCCAGAGTGGCCGGCTGCCTGCTGAAATTCCGCACGGATCAGGATACCTCCCAGATGCAAGGTGCCCCACGGGAAACTGTGGCTGGTTTGACAGTGCCAAGTGCCTCCTGCCAACTGACATCAAGAACCTGGCCTGGTGACTTTTGTTTCTCTGGGGAAAGGCCATGGTTGGTATCCTGAGCCTCGTGTCCTGGAGTGGCCGTCTGCCTGCTAAAATTCTGGACGGACCAGGATGCCGCCAAGATGCAAGGTGCCCCCAGAGGCAACTGTGGCTGGTTTGACAGTGCCAAGTGCTTCCTGCAAACTGACATCAGAAACCTGGCCTGGTGATTTTCTTTCCCAGGGGAAAGGCCATGGTTCATGTCCAGGGCCCGGTGGCTCACAGTTGCCTGCTGCCTGCTGAAATTCCACACGGATCCGGATACCTCCCTGATGCAAGTTGCCCCCACCGGCAACTGTGGCTGGTTTGACAGTGCCATGTGCCTCCTGCAAACTGACATCAGGAACCTGGCCTGGTGACTTTTGTTTCCCAGGGGAAAGGCCATACATGATGTCCAGTGCCTTCTGGCCTGGAGTGGCCGACTGTCTGCTGAAATTCTGCATGGATCAGGATGCCGCCGAGATGCAAGGTGCCCCACAGGCACCTGTGGCTGGTTTGACAGTGCCAAGTGCTTCCTGCAAACTGACATCAGAAACCTGGCCTGGTGATTTTCTTTCTCCGGGGAAAGGCCATGATTCATGTCCAGGGCCCGGTGGCCCGTACTTGCCTGCTGCCTGCTGAAATTCCACACGGATCAGGATACCTCCCAGATGTAAGGTGCCACCACAGGCAACTGTGGCTGGTTTAACAGTGCCAAGTGCCTCCTGCAAACTGACATCAGGAACCTGGCCAAGTGACTTTTGTTTCTCTGGGGAAAGGTCATGGTTCATATCCTGGACCCGTAGTCCCGGAGGGGCCGGCTGCCTGCTGAAATTCCGAACGGATTAGGATGCCGCCCAGATGCAAGGTACCACCACAGGCAACTGTGGCAGGCTTGACAGTGCCAAGTGCCTCCTGCAAACTGACATCAGGAACCTGGCCTGGTGACTTTTGTTTCTCTGGGGAAAAGCCGTGGTTCATATCCTGGACCCGTAGTCCCGGAGGGGCCGGCCGCCTGCTGAAATTCCGAACGGATTAGGATGCCGCCCAGATGCAAGGTACCACCACAGGCAACTGTGGCAGGCTTGACAGTGCCAAGTGCCTCCTGCAAACTGACATCAGGAACCTGGCCTGGTGACTTTTGTTTCTCTGGGGAAAAGCCGTGGTTCATGTCCAGGGCCTGGTGGCCCGGAGTGGCCGACTGCCTGCTGAAATTCCGCACGGATCAGGATAACTCCCAGATGCAAGGTGCTCATAGAGGTACGTGTGGCTGGTTTGACAGTGCCAAGTGCCTCCTGCAAACAGACATCAGGAACCTGGCCTGGTAGGTTTTGTTTCTCTGGGGAAAGGCCATCGTTCTTGTCCGGGGCCCGCCGGCCCGGAGTGGCCGGCTGCCTGCTGAAATTCCACACGGTTGAGGCTACCTCCCAGATGCAAGGCGGCCCCACTGGCAACTGTGGCTGGTTTGACAGTGCCATGTGCCTCCTGCAAACTGACATCAGGAACCTGGCCTGGTGACTTTCGTTTCTCTGGGGAAAGACGATGATTCTTGTCCAGGGCCTTGCGGCCTGGAGTGCCTGGCTGCCTGCTGAAATTCCGCAAGGATCAGGATGCCTCCCAGATGGAAAGTGCCCCCACAGGCAACTGTGGCTGGTTTGACAGTGCCAAGTGCCTCCTGCAAACTGACATCAGGAACCTGGCCAGGTGACTTTTGTTTCTCTGGGGAAAGGCCATGGTTCATATCCTGGACACGTAGGACCAGAGAGGCCGGCTGCCTGCTGAAATTCCTCACGGATCAGGATGCCGCCGAGATGCAAGGTGCCCCCACAGGCATCTGTGGCTGGTTCGACAGTGCCAAGTGCCTCCTGCCAACTGACATCAGGAACCTGGCCTGGTGACTTTTGTTTCTCTGGGGAAAGGCCATCGTTCCTCTCCAGGGCCTGGTGGCCTGGAGTGGCCGACTGCCTGCTGAAATTCCGCACGGATCAGGATAACTCCCAGATGCAAGGTGCTCATAGAGGTACGTGTGGCTGGTTTGACAGTGCCAAGTGCCTCCTGCAAACAGACATCAGGAACCTGGCCTGGTAGGTTTTGTTTCTCTGGGGAAAGGCCATCGTTCTTGTCCGGGGCCCGCCGGCCCGGAGTGGCCGGCTGCCTGCTGAAATTCCACACGGTTGAGGCTACCTCCCAGATGCAAGGCGGCCCCACTGGCAACTGTGGCTGGTTTGACAGTGCCATGTGCCTCCTGCAAACTGACATCAGGAACCTGGCCTGGTGACTTTCGTTTCTCTGGGGAAAGACGATGATTCTTGTCCAGGGCCTTGCGGCCTGGAGTGCCTGGCTGCCTGCTGAAATTCCGCAAGGATCAGGATGCCTCCCAGATGGAAAGTGCCCCCACAGGCAACTGTGGCTGGTTTGACAGTGCCAAGTGCCTCCTGCAAACTGACATCAGGAACCTGGCCAGGTGACTTTTGTTTCTCTGGGGAAAGGCCATGGTTCATATCCTGGACACGTAGGACCAGAGAGGCCGGCTGCCTGCTGAAATTCCTCACGGATCAGGATGCCGCCGAGATGCAAGGTGCCCCCACAGGCATCTGTGGCTGGTTCGACAGTGCCAAGTGCCTCCTGCAAACTGACATCAGGAACCTGGCCTGGTCAGTTTTGTTTCTCTGGGAAAAGGCCATGGTTAATGTACAGGGCCGGGTGTCCCGGAGAGGCCGGCTGCCTGCTGAAATTCCGCACGGATCAGGATACCTCAAATATGGAAAGTGCCCCCACAGGCAACGGTGGCTGGTTTGACAGTGCCAAGTGCCTCCTGCAAACTGACATCAGGAACCTGGCCTGGTGACTTTTGTTTCTCTGGGGAAAGGCCATAGATGATGTCCAGTGCCCCCTGGCCCAGAGTGGCCGACTGCCTGCTGAAATTCCGCACGGATCAGGATACCTCCCAGATGGAAAGTGGCGCCACAGGCAACTGTGGCTGGTTTGACAGTGCCAAGTGCCTCCTGCAAACTGACATCAAGAACCTGGCCAGGATACATTTGTTTCTCTGGGGAAAGGCCATGGTTCATATCCTGGACACGTAGGACCGGAGAGGCCGGCTGCCTGCTGAAATTCCTCACGGATCAGAATACCTCCCATATGGAAAGTGCCCCCAGAGGCAACGGTGGCTGGTTTGACAGTGCCAAGTGCCTCCTGCAAACTGACATCAGGAACCTGGCCTGGTGACTTTTGTTTCTCTGGGGAAAGGCCATAGATGATGTCCAGTGCCCCCTGGCCCGGAGTGGCCGGCTGCCTGCTGAAATTCCGAACTGTTTAGGATGCCGCCCAGATGCAAGGTACCACCACAGGCAACTGTGGCTGGTTTGACAGTGCCAAGTGCCTCCTGCAAACTGACATCAGGAACCTGGCCTGGTGACTTTTGTTTCTCTGGGGAAAGGCCATCGTTCCTGTCCGGGGCCCGCCGGGCCGGAGTGGCCGGCTGCCTGCTGAAATTCCACACGGTTGAGGATACCTCCCAGATGCAAGATGGCCCCACAGGCAACTGTGGCTGGTTTGACAGTGCCAAGTGCCTCCTGCAAACAGACATCAGGAACCTGGCCTGGTAACTTTTGTTTCTCTGGGGAAAGGCCATGGTTCTTGTCCACGGCCTGGTGGCCCGGAGTGTCCGGCTGCCTCCTGAAATTCCGCACGGATCAGAATGCCTCCAGGATGAAAGGTGCCCCCAGAGGCAACTGTGGCTGGTTTGACAGTGCCAAGTGCCTCCTGCAAACTGACATCAGGAACCTGGCCTGGTGACTTTTGTTTCTCGGGGGGAAAGGCCATCATTCTTTTCCGGGCCCTCTGGCCCGGAATGGCCGGCAGCCTGCTGAAATTCCGCACGGATCAGGATACCTCCCAGACCGAAACTAAAACCATAGGCAACTGTGGCTGGTTTGACAGTGCCAAGTGCCTCCTGCAAACTGACATCAGGAACCTGGCCTGGTGACTTTTGTTTCTCTGGGGAAAGGTCATGGTTCATATCCTGGACCCGTAGTCCCGGAGGGGCCGGCTGCCTGCTGAAATTCCGAACGGATTAGGATGCCGCCCAGATGCAAGGTACCACCACAGGCAACTGTGGCAGGTTTGACAGTGCCAAGTGCCTCCTGCAAACTGACATCAGGAACCTGGCCTGGTGACTTTTGTTTCTCTGGGGAAAAGCCGTGGTTCATATCCTGGACCCGTAGTCCCGGAGGGGCCGGCCGCCTCCTGAAATTCCGAACGGATTAGGATGCCGCCCAGATGCAAGGTACCACCACAGGCAACTGTGGCAGGCTTGACAGTGCCAAGTGCCTCCTGCAAACTGACATCAGGAACCTGGCCTGGTGACTTTTGTTTCTCTGGGGAAAGGCCATGGTTCTTGTCCACGGCCTGGTGGCCCGGAGTGTCCGGCTGCCTCCTGAAATTCCTCACGGTTCAGAATGCCTCCCAGATGAAAAGTGCCCCCAGAGGCAACTGTGGCTGGTTTGACAGTGCCAAGTGCCTCCTGCAAACTGACATCAGGAACCTGGCCTGGTAGGTTTTGTTTCTCTGGGGAAAGGCCATGGTTCTTGTCCACGGCCTGGTGGCCCGGAGTGTCCGGCTGCCTCCTGAAATTCCTCACGGTTCAGAATGCCTCCCAGATGAAAAGTGCCCCCAGAGGCAACTGTGGCTGGTTTGACAGTGCCAAGTGCCTCCTGCAAACTGACATCAGGAACCTGGCCAGGTGACTTTTGTTTCTCTGGGGAAAGGCCATGGTTCATATCCTGGACACGTAGGACCAGAGAGGCCGGCTGCCTGCTGAAATTCCTCACGGATCAGGATGCCGCCGAGATGCAAGGTGCCCCCACAGGCATCTGTGGCTGGTTCGACAGTGCCAAGTGCCTCCTGCAAACTGACATCAGGAACCTGGCCTGGTCAGTTTTGTTTCTCTGGGGAAAGGCCATGGTTAATGTACAGGGCCGGGTGTCCCGGAGAGGCCGGCTGCCTGCTGAAATTCCGAACGGATCAGGATACCTCCCAGATGGAAAGTGGCGCTACAGGCAACTGTGGCAGGTTTGACAGTGCCAAGTGCCTCCTGCAAACTGACATCAGGAACCTGGCCAGGTGACTTTTGTTTCTCTGGGGAAAGGCCATGGTTCATATCCTGGACACGTAGGACCGGAGAGGCCGGCTGCCTGCTGAAATTCCTCACGGATCAGGATACCTCAAATATGGAAAGTGCCCCCACAGGCAACGGTGGCTGGTTTGACAGTGCCAAGTGCCTCCTGCAAACTGACATCAGGAACCTGGCCTGGTGACTTTTGTTTCTCTGGGGAAAGGCCATAGATGATGTCCAGTGCCCCCTGGCCCAGAGTGGCCGACTGCCTGCTGAAATTCCGCACGGATCAGGATACCTCCCAGATGGAAAGTGGCGCCACAGGCAACTGTGGCTGGTTTGACAGTGCCAAGTGCCTCCTGCAAACTGACATGAAGAACCTGGCCAGGATACATTTGTTTCTCTGGGGAAAGGCCATGGTTCATATCCTGGACACGTAGGACAGGAGAGGCCGGCTGCCTGCTGAAATTCCTCACGGATCAGAATACCTCCCATATGGAAAGTGCCCCCAGAGGCAACGGTGGCTGGTTTGACAGTGCCAAGTGCCACCTGCAAACTGACATCAGGAACCTGGCCTGGTGAGTTTTGTTTCTCTGGGGAAAGGCCATCATTCTTGTTCAGAGCCCAGTGGCCCAGAGTGGCCGGCTGCCTGCTGAATTTCCGCACGGATCAGGATAGCTCCCAGATTCAAGGTGCCGCCACAGGCAACTGCGGCAGGTTTGACAGTGCCAAGTGCCTCCTGCAAACTGACATCAGGAACCTGGCCTGGTGACATTTATTTCTCTGGGGAAAGGCCATTGTACGTGTCCAAGGCCTAGTGGCCCAGAGTGGCCGGCTGCTTGCTGGAATTCTGCATGGATCAGGATGCCGCCGAGATGCAAGGTGCCCCCACAGGCACCTGTGGCTGGTTTGACAGTGCCAAGTGCCTCCTGCAAACTGACATCAGGAACCTGGCCTGGTGACTTTTGTTTCTCTGGGGAAAGGCCATCGTTCATATCCTACAAACTGTGGCCCAGAGTGGCCGGCTGCCTGCTGAAATTCCGCACGGATCAGGATACCTCCCAGATGCAAGGTGCCCCACGGGAAACTGTGGCTGGTTTGACAGTGCCAAGTGCCTCCTGCCAACTGACATCAAGAACCTGGCCTGGTGACTTTTGTTTCTCTGGGGAAAGGCCATGGTTGGTATCCTGAGCCTCGTGTCCTGGAGTGGCCGTCTGCCTGCTAAAATTCTGGACGGACCAGGATGCCGCCAAGATGCAAGGTGCCCCCAGAGGCAACTGTGGCTGGTTTGACAGTGCCAAGTGCTTCCTGCAAACTGACATCAGAAACCTGGCCTGGTGATTTTCTTTCCCAGGGGAAAGGCCATGGTTCATGTCCAGGGCCCGGTGGCTCGCAGTTGCCTGCTGCCTGCTGAAATTCCACACGGATCCGGATACCTCCCTGATGCAAGTTGCCCCCACCGGCAACTGTGGCTGGTTTGACAGTGCCATGTGCCTCCTGCAAACTGACATCAGGAACCTGGCCTGGTGACTTTTGTTTCCCAGGGGAAAGGCCATACATGATGTCCAGTGCCTTCTGGCCTGGAGTGGCCGACTGTCTGCTGAAATTCTGCATGGATCAGGATGCCGCCGAGATGCAAGGTGCCCCACAGGCACCTGTGGCTGGTTTGACAGTGCCAAGTGCTTCCTGCAAACTGACATCAGAAACCTGGCCTGGTGATTTTCTTTCTCCGGGGAAAGGCCATGATTCATGTCCAGGGCCCGGTGGCCCGTACTTGCCTGCTGCCTGCTGAAATTCCACACGGATCAGGATACCTCCCAGATGTAAGGTGCCACCACAGGCAACTGTGGCTGGTTTAACAGTGCCAAGTGCCTCCTGCAAACTGACATCAGGAACCTGGCCAAGTGACTTTTGTTTCTCTGGGGAAAGGTCATGGTTCATATCCTGGACCCGTAGTCCCGGAGGGGCCGGCTGCCTGCTGAAATTCCGAACGGATTAGGATGCCGCCCAGATGCAAGGTACCACCACAGGCAACTGTGGCAGGCTTGACAGTGCCAAGTGCCTCCTGCAAACTGACATCAGGAACCTGGCCTGGTGACTTTTGTTTCTCTGGGGAAAAGCCGTGGTTCATATCCTGGACCCGTAGTCCCGGAGGGGCCGGCCGCCTGCTGAAATTCCGAACGGATTAGGATGCCGCCCAGATGCAAGGTACCACCACAGGCAACTGTGGCAGGCTTGACAGTGCCAAGTGCCTCCTGCAAACTGACATCAGGAACCTGGCCTGGTGACTTTTGTTTCTCTGGGGAAAAGCCGTGGTTCATGTCCAGGGCCTGGTGGCCCGGAGTGGCCGGCCGCCTGCTGAAATTCCGCATGGATCAGGATGCCTCCCAGATGAAAAGTGCCCCCACAGGCACCTGTGGCTGGTTTGACAGTGCCAAGTGCCTCCTGCCAACTGACATCAGGAACCTGGCCTGGTGACTTTTGTTTCTCTGGGGAAAGGCCATCGTTCCTCTCCAGGGCCTGGTGGCCTGGAGTGGCCGACTGCCTGCTGAAATTCCGCACGGATCAGGATAACTCCCAGATGCAAGGTGCTCATAGAGGTACGTGTGGCTGGTTTGACAGTGCCAAGTGCCTCCTGCAAACAGACATCAGGAACCTGGCCTGGTAGGTTTTGTTTCTCTGGGGAAAGGCCATCGTTCTTGTCCGGGGCCCGCCGGCCCGGAGTGGCCGGCTGCCTGCTGAAATTCCACACGGTTGAGGCTACCTCCCAGATGCAAGGCGGCCCCACTGGCAACTGTGGCTGGTTTGACAGTGCCATGTGCCTCCTGCAAACTGACATCAGGAACCTGGCCTGGTGACTTTCGTTTCTCTGGGGAAAGACGATGATTCTTGTCCAGGGCCTTGCGGCCTGGAGTGCCTGGCTGCCTGCTGAAATTCCGCAAGGATCAGGATGCCTCCCAGATGGAAAGTGCCCCCACAGGCAACTGTGGCTGGTTTGACAGTGCCAAGTGCCTCCTGCAAACTGACATCAGGAACCTGGCCAGGTGACTTTTGTTTCTCTGGGGAAAGGCCATGGTTCATATCCTGGACACGTAGGACCAGAGAGGCCGGCTGCCTGCTGAAATTCCTCACGGATCAGGATGCCGCCGAGATGCAAGGTGCCCCCACAGGCATCTGTGGCTGGTTCGACAGTGCCAAGTGCCTCCTGCAAACTGACATCAGGAACCTGGCCTGGTCAGTTTTGTTTCTCTGGGGAAAGGCCATGGTTAATGTACAGGGCCGGGTGTCCCGGAGAGGCCGGCTGCCTGCTGAAATTCCGCACGGATCAGGATACCTCCCAGATGGAAAGTGGCGCTACAGGCAACTGTGGCAGGTTTGACAGTGCCAAGTGCCTCCTGCAAACTGACATCAAGAACCTGGCCAGGTGACATTTGTTTCTCTGGGGAAAGGCCATGGTTCATATCCTGGACACGTAGGACCGGAGAGGCCGGCTGCCTGCTGAAATTCCTCACGGATCAGGATACCTCAAATATGGAAAGTGCCCCCAGAGGCAACGGTGGCTGGTTTGACAGTGCCAAGTGCCTCCTGCAAACTGACATCAGGAACCTGGCCTGGTGACTTTTGTTTCTCTGGGGAAAGGCCATAGATGATGTCCAGTGCCCCCTGGCCCAGAGTGGCCGACTGCCTGCTGAAATTCCGCACGGATCAGGATACCTCCCAGATGGAAAGTGGCGCCACAGGCAACTGTGGCTGGTTTGACAGTGCCAAGTGCCTCCTGCAAACTGACATCAAGAACCTGGCCAGGATACATTTGTTTCTCTGGGGAAAGGCCATGGTTCATATCCTGGACACGTAGGACCGGAGAGGCCAGCTGCCTGCTGAAATTCCTCACGGATCAGAATACCTCCCATATGGAAAGTGCCCCCAGAGGCAACGGTGGCTGGTTTGACAGTGCCAAGTGCCTCCTGCAAACTGACATCAGGAACCTGGCCTGGTGACTTTTGTTTCTCTGGGGAAAGGCCATAGATGATGTCCAGTGCCCCCTGGCCCGGAGTGGCCGGCTGCCTGCTGAAATTCCGAACTGTTTAGGATGCCGCCCAGATGCAAGGTACCACCACAGGCAACTGTGGCAGGTTTGACAGTGCCAAGTGCCTCCTGCAAACTGACATCAGGAACCTGGCCTGGTGACTTTTGTTTCTCTGGGGAAAGGCCATCGTTCCTGTCCGGGGCCCGCCGGGCCGGAGTGGCCGGCTGCCTGCTGAAATTCCACACGGTTGAGGATACCTCCCAGATGCAAGATGGCCCCACAGGCAACTGTGGCTGGTTTGACAGTGCCAAGTGCCTCCTGCAAACAGACATCAGGAACCTGGCCTGGTAACTTTTGTTTCTCTGGGGAAAGGCCATGGTTCTTGTCCACGGCCTGGTGGCCCGGAGTGTCCGGCTGCCTCCTGAAATTCCGCACGGATCAGAATGCCTCCAGGATGAAAGGTGCCCCCAGAGGCAACTGTGGCTGGTTTGACAGTGCCAAGTGCCTCCTGCAAACTGACATCAGGAACCTGGCCTGGTGACTTTTGTTTCTCGGGGGGAAAGGCCATCATTCTTTTCCGGGCCCTCTGGCCCGGAATGGCCGGCAGCCTGCTGAAATTCCGCACGGATCAGGATACCTCCCAGACCGAAACTAAAACCATAGGCAACTGTGGCTGGTTTGACAGTGCCAAGTGCCTCCTGCAAACTGACATCAGGAACCTGGCCTGGTGACTTTTGTTTCTCTGGGGAAAGGTCATGGTTCATATCCTGGACCCGTAGTCCCGGAGGGGCCGGCTGCCTGCTGAAATTCCGAACGGATTAGGATGCCGCCCAGATGCAAGGTACCACCACAGGCAACTGTGGCAGGTTTGACAGTGCCAAGTGCCTCCTGCAAACTGACATCAGGAACCTGGCCTGGTGACTTTTGTTTCTCTGGGGAAAAGCCGTGGTTCATATCCTGGACCCGTAGTCCCGGAGGGGCCGGCCGCCTCCTGAAATTCCGAACGGATTAGGATGCCGCCCAGATGCAAGGTACCACCACAGGCAACTGTGGCAGGCTTGACAGTGCCAAGTGCCTCCTGCAAACTGACATCAGGAACCTGGCCTGGTGACTTTTGTTTCTCTGGGGAAAGGCCATGGTTCTTGTCCACGGCCTGGTGGCCCGGAGTGTCCGGCTGCCTCCTGAAATTCCTCACGGTTCAGAATGCCTCCCAGATGAAAAGTGCCCCCAGAGGCAACTGTGGCTGGTTTGACAGTGCCAAGTGCCTCCTGCAAACTGACATCAGGAACCTGGCCTGGTAGGTTTTGTTTCTCTGGGGAAAGGCCATGGTTCTTGTCCACGGCCTGGTGGCCCGGAGTGTCCGGCTGCCTCCTGAAATTCCTCACGGTTCAGAATGCCTCCCAGATGAAAAGTGCCCCCAGAGGCAACTGTGGCTGGTTTGACAGTGCCAAGTGCCTCCTGCAAACTGACATCAGGAACCTGGCCAGGTGACTTTTGTTTCTCTGGGGAAAGGCCATGGTTCATATCCTGGACACGTAGGACCAGAGAGGCCGGCTGCCTGCTGAAATTCCTCACGGATCAGGATGCCGCCGAGATGCAAGGTGCCCCCACAGGCATCTGTGGCTGGTTCGACAGTGCCAAGTGCCTCCTGCAAACTGACATCAGGAACCTGGCCTGGTCAGTTTTGTTTCTCTGGGGAAAGGCCATGGTTAATGTACAGGGCCGGGTGTCCCGGAGAGGCCGGCTGCCTGCTGAAATTCCGCACGGATCAGGATACCTCCCAGATGGAAAGTGGCGCTACAGGCAACTGTGGCAGGTTTGACAGTGCCAAGTGCCTCCTGCAAACTGACATCAGGAACCTGGCCAGGTGACATTTGTTTCTCTGGGGAAAGGCCATGGTTCATATCCTGGACACGTAGGACCGGAGAGGCCGGCTGCCTGCTGAAATTCCTCACGGATCAGGATACCTCAAATATGGAAAGTGCCCCCACAGGCAACGGTGGCTGGTTTGACAGTGCCAAGTGCCTCCTGCAAACTGACATCAGGAACCTGGCCTGGTGACTTTTGTTTCTCTGGGGAAAGGCCATAGATGATGTCCAGTGCCCCCTGGCCCAGAGTGGCCGACTGCCTGCTGAAATTCCGCACGGATCAGGATACCTCCCAGATGGAAAGTGGCGCCACAGGCAACTGTGGCTGGTTTGACAATGCCAAGTGCCTCCTGCAAACTGACATGAAGAACCTGGCCAGGATACATTTGTTTCTCTGGGGAAAGGCCATGGTTCATATCCTGGACACGTAGGACAGGAGAGGCCGGCTGCCTGCTGAAATTCCTCACGGATCAGAATACCTCCCATATGGAAAGTGCCCCCAGAGGCAACGGTGGCTGGTTTGACAGTGCCAAGTGCCACCTGCAAACTGACATCAGGAACCTGGCCTGGTGACTTTTGTTTCTCTGGGGAAAGGCCATAGATGATGTCCAGTGCCCCCTGGCCCGGAGTGGCCGGCTGCCTGCTGAAATTCCGAACTGTTTAGGATGCCGCCCAGATGCAAGGTACCACCACAGGCAACTGTGGCTGGTTTGACAGTGCCAAGTGCCTCCTGCAAACAGACATCAGGAACCTGGCCTGGTAACTTTTGTTTCTCTGGGGAAAGGCCATGGTTCTTGTCCACGGCCTGGTGGCCCGGATTGTCCGGCTGCCTCCTGAAATTCCCCACGGATCAGAATGCCTCCAGGATGAAAAGTGCCCCCAGAGGCAACTGTGGCTGGTTTGACAGTGCCAAGTGCCTCCTGCAAACTGACATCAGGAACCTGGCCTGGTGACTTTTGTTTCTCGGGGGGAAAGGCCATCATTCTTTTCCGGGCCCTCTGGCCCGGAATGGCCGGCAGCCTGCAGAAATTCCACACGGATCAGGATACCTCCCAGACCGAAACTAAAACCATAGGCAACTGTGGCTGGTTTGACAGTGCCAAGTGCCTCCTGCAAAATGACATCAGGAACCTGGCCAAGTGACTTTTGTTTCTCTGGGGAAAGGTCATGGTTCATATCCTGGACCCGTAGTCCCGGAGGGGCCGGCTGCCTGCTGAAATTCCGAACGGATTAGGATGCCGCCCAGATGCAAGGTACCACCACAGGCAACTGTGGCAGGCTTGACAGTGCCAAGTGCCTCCTGCAAACTGACATCAGGAACCTGGCCTGGTGACTTTTGTTTCTCTGGGGAAAAGCCGTGGTTCATATCCTGGACCCGTAGTCCCGGAGGGGCCGGCCGCCTGCTGAAATTCCGAACGGATTAGGATGCCGCCCAGATGCAAGGTACCACCACAGGCAACTGTGGCAGGCTTGACAGTGCCAAGTGCCTCCTGCAAACTGACATCAGGAACCTGGCCTGGTGACTTTCGTTTCTCTGGGGAAAGACGATGATTCTTGTCCAGGGCCTTGCGGCCTGGAGTGCCTGGCTGCCTGCTGAAATTACGCACGGATCAGGATGCCTCCCAGATGGAAAGTGCCCCCACAGGCGACTGTGGCTGGTTTGCCAGTGCCAAGTGCCTCCTGCAAACTGACATCAGGAACCTGGCCAGGTGACTTTTGTTTCTCTGGGGAAAGGCCATGGTTCATATCCTGGACACGTAGGACCAGAGAGGCCGGCTGCCTGCTGAAATTCCTCACGGATCAGGATGCCGCCGAGATGCAAGGTGCCCCCACAGGCATCTGTGGCTGGTTCGACAGTGCCAAGTGCCTCCTGCAAACTGACATCAGGAACCTGGCCTGGTCAGTTTTGTTTCTCTGGGGAAAGGCCATGGTTAATGTACAGGGCCGGGTGTCCCGGAGAGGCCGGCTGCCTGCTGAAATTCCGCACGGATCAGGATACCTCCCAGATGGAAAGTGGCGCTACAGGCAACTGTGGCTGGTTTGACAGTGCCAAGTGCCTCCTGCAAACTGACATCAAGAACCTGGCCAGGTGACATTTGTTTCTCTGGGGAAAGGCCATGGTTCATATCCTGGACACGTAGGACCGGAGAGGCCGGCTGCCTGCTGAAATTCCTCACGGATCAGGATACCTCAAATATGGAAAGTGCCCCCACAGGCAACGGTGGCTGGTTTGACAGTGCCAAGTGCCTCCTGCAAACTGACATCAGGAACCTGGCCTGGTGACTTTTGTTTCTCTGGGGAAAGGCCATAGATGATGTCCAGTGCCCCCTGGCCCAGAGTGGCCGACTGCCTGCTGAAATTCCGCACGGATCAGGATACCTCCCAGATGGAAAGTGGCGCCACAGGCAACTGTGGCTGGTTTGACAGTGCCAAGTGCCTCCTGCAAACTGACATCAAGAACCTGGCCAGGATACATTTGTTTCTCTGGGGAAAGGCCATGGTTCATATCCTGGACACGTAGGACCGGAGAGGCCGGCTGCCTGCTGAAATTCCTCACGGATCAGAATACCTCCCATATGGAAAGTGCCCCCAGAGGCAACGGTGGCTGGTTTGACAGTGCCAAGTGCCTCCTGCAAACTGACATCAGGAACCTGGCCTGGTGACTTTTGTTTCTCTGGGGAAAGGCCATAGATGATGTCCAGTGCCCCCTGGCCCGGAGTGGCCGGCTGCCTGCTGAAATTCCGAACTGTTTAGGATGCCGCCCAGATGCAAGGTACCACCACAGGCAACTGTGGCAGGTTTGACAGTGCCAAGTGCCTCCTGCAAACTGACATCAGGAACCTGGCCTGGTGACTTTTGTTTCTCTGGGGAAAGGCCATCGTTCCTGTCCGGGGCCCGCCGGGCCGGAGTGGCCGGCTGCCTGCTGAAATTCCACACGGTTGAGGATACCTCCCAGATGCAAGATGGCCCCACAGGCAACTGTGGCTGGTTTGACAGTGCCAAGTGCCTCCTGCAAACAGACATCAGGAACCTGGCCTGGTAACTTTTGTTTCTCTGGGGAAAGGCCATGGTTCTTGTCCACGGCCTGGTGGCCCGGAGTGTCCGGCTGCCTCCTGAAATTCCGCACGGATCAGAATGCCTCCAGGATGAAAGGTGCCCCCAGAGGCAACTGTGGCTGGTTTGACAGTGCCAAGTGCCTCCTGCAAACTGACATCAGGAACCTGGCCTGGTGACTTTTGTTTCTCGGGGGGAAAGGCCATCATTCTTTTCCGGGCCCTCTGGCCCGGAATGGCCGGCAGCCTGCTGAAATTCCGCACGGATCAGGATACCTCCCAGACCGAAACTAAAACCATAGGCAACTGTGGCTGGTTTGACAGTGCCAAGTGCCTCCTGCAAACTGACATCAGGAACCTGGCCTGGTGACTTTTGTTTCTCTGAGGAAAGGTCATGGTTCATATCCTGGACCCGTAGTCCCGGAGGGGCCGGCTGCCTGCTGAAATTCCGAACGGATTAGGATGCCGCCCAGATGTAAGGTACCACCACAGGCAACTGTGGCAGGCTTGACAGTGCCAAGTGCCTCCTGCAAACTGACATCAGGAACCTGGCCTGGTGACTTTTGTTTCTCTGGGGAAAGGCCATGGTTCTTGTCCACGGCCTGGTGGCCCGGAGTGTCCGGCTGCCTCCTGAAATTCCTCACGGTTCAGAATGCCTCCCAGATGAAAAGTGCCCCCAGAGGCAACTGTGGCTGGTTTGACAGTGCCAAGTGCCTCCTGCAAACTGACATCAGGAACCTGGCCTGGTAGGTTTTGTTTCTCTGGGGAAAGGCCATGGTTCTTGTCCACGGCCTGGTGGCCCGGAGTGTCCGGCTGCCTCCTGAAATTCCTCACGGTTCAGAATGCCTCCCAGATGAAAAGTGCCCCCAGAGGCAACTGTGGCTGGTTTGACAGTGCCAAGTGCCTCCTGCAAACTGACATCAGGAACCTGGCCAGGTGACTTTTGTTTCTCTGGGGAAAGGCCATGGTTCATATCCTGGACACGTAGGACCAGAGAGGCCGGCTGCCTGCTGAAATTCCTCACGGATCAGGATGCCGCCGAGATGCAAGGTGCCCCCACAGGCATCTGTGGCTGGTTTGACAGTGCCAAGTGCCTCCTGCAAACTGACATCAGGAACCTGGCCTGGTCAGTTTTGTTTCTCTGGGGAAAGGCCATAGATGATGTCCAGTGCCCCCTGGCCCGGAGTGGCCGACTGCCTGCTGAAATTCCGCACGGATCAGGATACCTCCCAGATGGAATGTGGCGCCACAGGCAACTGTGGCTGGTTTGACAGTGCCAAGTGCCTCCTGCAAACTGACTTGAAGAACCTGGCCAGGATACATTTGTTTCTCTGGGGAAAGGCCATGGTTCATATCCTGGACACGTAGGACCGGAGAGGCTGGCTGCCTGCTGAAATTCCTCACGGATCAGAATACCTCCCATATGGAAAGTGCCCCCAGAGGCAACGGTGGCTGGTTTGACAGTGCCAAGTGCCACCTGCAAACTGACATCAGGAACCTGGCCTGGTGACTTTTGTTTCTCTGGGGAAAGGCCATAGATGATGTCCAGTGCCCCCTGGCCCGGAGTGGCCGGCTGCCTGCTGAAATTCCGAACTGTTTAGGATGCCGCCCAGATGCAAGGTACCACCACAGGCAACTGTGGCTGGTTTGACAGTGCCAAGTGCCTCCTGCAAACAGACATCAGGAACCTGGCCTGGTAACTTTTGTTTCTCTGGGGAAAGGCCATGGTTCTTGTCCACGGCCTGGTGGCCCGGATTGTCCGGCTGCCTCCTGAAATTCCCCACGGATCAGAATGCCTCCAGGATGAAAGGTGCCCCCAGAGGCAACTGTGGCTGGTTTGACAGTGCCAAGTGCCTCCTGCAAACTGACATCAGGAACCTGGCCAGGTGACTTTTGTTTCTCGGGGGGAAAGGCCATCATTCTTTTCCGGGCCCTCTGGCCCGGAATGGCCGGCAGCCTGCTGAAATTCCACACGGATCAGGATACCTCCCAGACCGAAACTAAAACCATAGGCAACTGTGGCTGGTTTGACAGTGCCAAGTGCCTCCTGCAAACTGACATCAGGAACCTGGCCTGGTGACTTTTGTTTCTCTGGGGAAAGGCCATAGATGATGTCCAGTGCCCCCTGGCCCAGAGTGGCCGACTGCCTGCTGAAATTCCGCACGGATCAGGATACCTCCCAGATGGAAAGTGGCGCCACAGGCAACTGTGGCTGGTTTGACAGTGCCAAGTGCCTCCTGCAAACTGACATCAAGAACCTGGCCAGGATACATTTGTTTCTCTGGGGAAAGGCCATGGTTCATATCCTGGACACGTAGGACCGGAGAGGCCGGCTGCCTGCTGAAATTCCTCACGGATCAGAATACCTCCCATATGGAAAGTGCCCCCAGAGGCAACGGTGGCTGGTTTGACAGTGCCAAGTGCCTCCTGCAAACTGACATCAGGAACCTGGCCTGGTGACTTTTGTTTCTCTGGGGAAAGGCCATAGATGATGTCCAGTGCCCCCTGGCCCGGAGTGGCCGGCTGCCTGCTGAAATTCCGAACTGTTTAGGATGCCGCCCAGATGCAAGGTACCACCACAGGCAACTGTGGCAGGTTTGACAGTGCCAAGTGCCTCCTGCAAACTGACATCAGGAACCTGGCCTGGTGACTTTTGTTTCTCTGGGGAAAGGCCATCGTTCCTGTCCGGGGCCCGCCGGGCCGGAGTGGCCGGCTGCCTGCTGAAATTCCGCACGGATCAGAATGCCTCCAGGATGAAAGGTGCCCCCAGAGGCAACTGTGGCTGGTTTGACAATGCCAAGTGCCTCCTGCAAACTGACATCAGGAACCTGGCCTGGTGACTTTTGTTTCTCGGGGGGAAAGGCCATCATTCTTTTCCGGGCCCTCTGGCCCGGAATGGCCGGCAGCCTGCTGAAATTCCGCACGGATCAGGATACCTCCCAGACCGAAACTAAAACCATAGGCAACTGTGGCTGGTTTGACAGTGCCAAGTGCCTCCTGCAAACTGACATCAGGAACCTGGCCTGGTGACTTTTGTTTCTCTGGGGAAAGGTCATGGTTCATATCCTGGACCCGTAGTCCCGGAGGGGCCGGCTGCCTGCTGAAATTCCGAACGGATTAGGATGCCGCCCAGATGTAAGGTACCACCACAGGCAACTGTGGCAGGCTTGACAGTGCCAAGTGCCTCCTGCAAACTGACATCAGGAACCTGGCCTGGTGACTTTTGTTTCTCTGGGGAAAAGCCGTGGTTCATATCCTGGACCCGTAGTCCCGGAGGGGCCGGCCGCCTGCTGAAATTCCGAACGGATTAGGATGCCGCCCAGATGCAAGGTACCACCACAGGCAACTGTGGCAGGCTTGACAGTGCCAAGTGCCTCCTGCAAACTGACATCAGGAACCTGGCCTGGTGACTTTTGTTTCTCTGGGGAAAGGCCATGGTTCTTGTCCACGGCCTGGTGGCCCGGAGTGTCCGGCTGCCTCCTGAAATTCCTCACGGTTCAGAATGCCTCCCAGATGAAAAGTGCCCCCAGAGGCAACTGTGGCTGGTTTGACAGTGCCAAGTGCCTCCTGCAAACTGACATCAGGAACCTGGCCTGGTAGGTTTTGTTTCTCTGGGGAAAGGCCATGGTTCTTGTCCACGGCCTGGTGGCCCGGAGTGTCCGGCTGCCTCCTGAAATTCCTCACGGTTCAGAATGCCTCCCAGATGAAAAGTGCCCCCAGAGGCAACTGTGGCTGGTTTGACAGTGCCAAGTGCCTCCTGCAAACTGACATCAGGAACCTGGCCAGGTGACTTTTGTTTCTCTGGGGAAAGGCCATGGTTCATATCCTGGACACGTAGGACCAGAGAGGCCGGCTGCCTGCTGAAATTCCTCACGGATCAGGATGCCGCCGAGATGCAAGGTGCCCCCACAGGCATCTGTGGCTGGTTTGACAGTGCCAAGTGCCTCCTGCAAACTGACATCAGGAACCTGGCCTGGTCAGTTTTGTTTCTCTGGGGAAAGGCCTTAGATGATGTCCAGTGCCCCCTGGCCCGGAGTGGCCGACTGCCTGCTGAAATTCCGCACGGATCAGGATACCTCCCAGATGGAATGTGGCGCCACAGGCAACTGTGGCTGGTTTGACAGTGCCAAGTGCCTCCTGCAAACTGACTTGAAGAACCTGGCCAGGATACATTTGTTTCTCTGGGGAAAGGCCATGGTTCATATCCTGGACACGTAGGACCGGAGAGGCTGGCTGCCTGCTGAAATTCCTCACGGATCAGAATACCTCCCATATGGAAAGTGCCCCCAGAGGCAACGGTGGCTGGTTTGACAGTGCCAAGTGCCACCTGCAAACTGACATCAGGAACCTGGCCTGGTGACTTTTGTTTCTCTGGGGAAAGGCCATAGATGATGTCCAGTGCCCCCTGGCCCGGAGTGGCCGACTGCCTGCTGAAATTCCGAACTGTTTAGGATGCCGCCCAGATGCAAGGTACCACCACAGGCAACTGTGGCTGGTTTGACAGTGCCAAGTGCCTCCTGCAAACTGACATCAGGAACCTGGCCTGGTAACTTTTGTTTCTCTGGGGAAAGGCCATGGTTCTTGTCCACGGCCTGGTGGCCCGGATTGTCCGGCTGCCTCCTGAAATTCCCCACGGATCAGAATGCCTCCAGGATGAAAGGTGCCCCCAGAGGCAACTGTGGCTGGTTTGACAGTGCCAAGTGCCTCCTGCAAACTGACATCAGGAACCTGGCCAGGTGACTTTTGTTTCTCGGGGGGAAAGGCCATCATTCTTTTCCGGGCCCTCTGGCCCGGAATGGCCGGCAGCCTGCTGAAATTCCACACGGATCAGGATACCTCCCAGACCGAAACTAAAACCATAGGCAACTGTGGCTGGTTTGACAGTGCCAAGTGCCTCCTGCAAACTGACATCAGGAACCTGGCCAAGTGACTTTTGTTTCTCTGGGGAAAGGTCATGGTTCATATCCTGGACCCGTAGTCCCGGAGGGGCCGGCTGCCTGCTGAAATTCCGAACGGATTAGGATGCCGCCCAGATGCAAGGTACCACCACAGGCAACTGTGGCAGGCTTGACAGTGCCAAGTGCCTCCTGCAAACTGACATCAGGAACCTGGCCTGGTGACTTTTGTTTCTCTGGGGAAAAGCCGTGGTTCATATCCTGGACCCGTAGTCCCGGAGGGGCCGGCCGCCTGCTGAAATTCCGAACGGATTAGGATGCCGCCCAGATGCAAGGTACCACCACAGGCAACTGTGGCAGGCTTGACAGTGCCAAGTGCCTCCTGCAAACTGACATCAGGAACCTGGCCTGGTGACTTTTGTTTCTCTGGGGAAAAGCCGTGGTTCATGTCCAGGGCCTGGTGGCCCGGAGTGGCCGGCTGCCTGCTGAAATTCCGCATGGATCAGGATGCCTCCCAGATGAAAAGTGCCCCCACAGGCACCTGTGGCTGGTTTGACAGTGCCAAGTGCCTCCTGCCAACTGACATCAGGAACCTGGCCTGGTGACTTTTGTTTCTCTGGGGAAAGGCCATCGTTCCTCTCCAGGGCCTGGTGGCCTGGAGCTGCCGACTGCCTGCTGAACTTCCGAAAGGATCAGGATAACTCCCAGATGCAAGGTGCTCATAGAGGTACGTGTGGCTGGTTTGACAGTGCCAAGTGCCTCCTGCAAACTGACATCAGGAACCTGGCCTGGTAGGTTTTGTTTCTCTGGGGAAAGGCCATCGTTCTTGTCCGGGGCCCGCCGGCCCGGAGTGGCCGGCTGCCTGCTGAAATTCCACACGGTTGAGGCTACCTCCCAGATGCAAGGCGGCCCCACTGGCAACTGTGGCTGGTTTGACAGTGCCATGTGCCTCCTGCAAACTGACATCAGGAACCTGGCCTGGTGACTTTCGTTTCTCTGGGGAAAGACGATGATTCTTGTCCAGGGCCTTGCGGCCTGGAGTGCCTGGCTGCCTGCTGAAATTCCGCAAGGATCAGGATGCCTCCCAGATGGAAAGTGCCCCCACAGGCAACTGTGGCTGGTTTGACAGTGCCAAGTGCCTCCTGCAAACTGACATCAGGAACCTGGCCAGGTGACTTTTGTTTCTCTGGGGAAAGGCCATGGTTCATATCCTGGACACGTAGGACCAGAGAGGCCGGCTGCCTGCTGAAATTCCTCACGGATCAGGATGCCGCCGAGATGCAAGGTGCCCCCACAGGCATCTGTGGCTGGTTCGACAGTGCCAAGTGCCTCCTGCAAACTGACATCAGGAACCTGGCCTGGTCAGTTTTGTTTCTCTGGGGAAAGGCCATGGTTAATGTACAGGGCCGGGTGTCCCGGAGAGGCCGGCTGCCTGCTGAAATTCCGCACGGATCAGGATACCTCCCAGATGGAAAGTGGCGCTACAGGCAACTGTGGCAGGTTTGACAGTGCCAAGTGCCTCCTGCAAACTGACATCAAGAACCTGGCCAGGTGACATTTGTTTCTCTGGGGAAAGGCCATGGTTCATATCCTGGACACGTAGGACCGGAGAGGCCGGCTGCCTGCTGAAATTCCGAACGGATCAGGATACCTCAAATATGGAAAGTGCCCCCACAGGCAACGGTGGCTGGTTTGACAGTGCCAAGTGCCTCCTGCAAACTGACATCAGGAACCTGGCCTGGTGACTTTTGTTTCTCTGGGGAAAGGCCATAGATGATGTCCAGTGCCCCCTGGCCCAGAGTGGCCGACTGCCTGCTGAAATTCCGCACGGATCAGGATACCTCCCAGATGGAAAGTGGCGCCACAGGCAACTGTGGCTGGTTTGACAGTGCCAAGTGCCTCCTGCAAACTGACATGAAGAACCTGGCCAGGATACATTTGTTTCTCTGGGGAAAGGCCATGGTTCATATCCTGGACACGTAGGACCGGAGAGGCCGGCTGCCTGCTGAAATTCCTCACGGATCAGAATACCTCCCATATGGAAAGTGCCCCCACAGGCAACGGTGGCTGGTTTGACAGTGCCAAGTGCCTCCTGCAAACTGACATCAGGAACCTGGCCTGGTGACTTTTGTTTCTCTGGGGAAAGGCCATAGATGATGTCCAGTGCCCCCTGGCCCGGAGTGGCCGGCTGCCTGCTGAAATTCCGAACAGTTTAGGATGCCGCCCAGATGCAAGGTACCACCACAGGCAACTGTGGCAGGTTTGACAGTGCCAAGTGCCTCCTGCAAACTGACATCAGGAACCTGGCCTGGTGACTTTTGTTTCTCTGGGGAAAGGCCATCGTTCCTGTCCGGGGCCCGCCGGGCCGGAGTGGCCGGCTGCCTGCTGAAATTCCACACGGTTGAGGATACCTCCCAGATGCAAGATGGCCCCACAGGCAACTGTGGCTGGTTTGACAGTGCCAAGTGCCTCCTGCAAACAGACATCAGGAACCTGGCCTGGTAACTTTTGTTTCTCTGGGGAAAGGCCATGGTTCTTGTCCACGGCCTGGTGGCCCGGAGTGTCCGGCTGCCTCCTGAAATTCCGCACGGATCAGAATGCCTCCAGGATGAAAGGTGCCCCCAGAGGCAACTGTGGCTGGTTTGACAGTGCCAAGTGCCTCCTGCAAACTGACATCAGGAACCTGGCCTGGTGACTTTTGTTTCTCGGGGGGAAAGGCCATCATTCTTTTCCGGGCCCTCTGGCCCGGAATGGCCGGCAGCCTGCTGAAATTCCGCACGGATCAGGATACCTCCCAGACCGAAACTAAAACCATAGGCAACTGTGGCTGGTTTGACAGTGCCAAGTGCCTCCTGCAAACTGACATCAGGAACCTGGCCTGGTGACTTTTGTTTCTCTGGGGAAAGGTCATGGTTCATATCCTGGACCCGTAGTCCCGGAGGGGCCGGCTGCCTGCTGAAATTCCGAACGGATTAGGATGCCGCCCAGATGCAAGGTACCACCACAGGCAACTGTGGCTGGTTTGACAGTGCCAAGTGCCTCCTGCAAACTGACATCAGGAACCTGGCCTGGTGACTTTTGTTTCTCTGGGGAAAAGCCGTGGTTCATGTCCAGGGCCTGGTGGCCCGGAGTGGCCGGCCGCCTGCTGAAATTCCGCATGGATCAGGATGCCTCCCAGATGAAAAGTGCCCCCACAGGCACCTGTGGCTGGTTTGACAGTGCCAAGTGCCTCCTGCCAACTGACATCAGGAACCTGGCCTGGTGACTTTTGTTTCTCTGGGGAAAGGCCATCGTTCCTCTCCAGGGCCTGGTGGCCTGGAGTGGCCGACTGCCTGCTGAAATTCCGCACGGATCAGGATAACTCCCAGATGCGAGGTGCTCATAGAGGTACGTGTGGCTGGTTTGACAGTGCCAAGTGCCTCCTGCAAACAGACATCAGGAACCTGGCCTGGTAGGTTTTGTTTCTCTGGGGAAAGGCCATCGTTCTTGTCCGGGGCCCGCCGGCCCGGAGTGGCCGGCTGCCTGCTGAAATTCCACACGGTTGAGGCTACCTCCCAGATGTAAGGCGCCCCCACAGGCAACTGTGGCTGGTTTGACAGTGCCATGTGCCTCCTGCAAACTGACATCAGGAACCTGACCTGGTGACTTTCGTTTCTCTGGGGAAAGACCGTTATTCATATCCAGGGCCTTGCGGCCTGGAGTGCCCGGCTGCCTGCTGAAATTCCGCATGGATCAGGATGCCTCCCAGATGGAAAGTGCACCCACAGGCAACTGTGGCTGGTTTGACAGTGCCAAGTGCCTCCTGCAAACTGACATCAGGAACCTGGCCAGGTGACTTTTGTTTCTCTGGGGAAAGGCCATAGATGATGTCCAGTGCCCCCTGGCCCGGAGTGGCCGACTGCCTGCTGAAATTCCGCACAAATCAGGATACCTCCCAGATGCAAGGTGCCCCCACAGGCAACTGTGGCTGGTTTGACAGTGCCAAGTGCCTCCTGCAAACTGACATCAGGAACCTGGCCTGGTGACTTTTGTTTCTATGGGGAAAGGCCATGGTTCATGTCCACGGCCTGGTGGCCCGGAGTGTCCGGCTGCCTCCTGAAATTCCGCATGGATCAGAATGCCTCCTGGATGAAAGGTGCCCCCATAGGCAACTGTGGCTGGTTTGACAGTGCCAAGTGCCTCCTGCAAACTGACATCAGGAACCTGGCCTGGTAAGTTTTGTTTCTCTGGGGAAAGGCCATCGTTCTGGTCCGGGGCCCCCCGGCCCGGAGTCGCCGGCTGTCTGCTGAAATTCCACACGGTTGAGGATACCTCCCAGATGCAAGGCGCCCCCACAGGCAACTGTGGCTGGTTTGACAGTGCCATGTGCCTCCTGCAAACTGACATCAGGAACCTGACCTGGTAACTTTCGTTTGTCTGGGGAAAGACCATTATTCAAATCCAGGGCCTTGCGGCCTGGAGTGCCCGGCTGCCTGCTGAAATTCCGCATGGAACAGGATGCCTCCCAGATGGAAAGTGCCCCCACAGCCAACTGTGGCTGCTTTGACAGTGCCAAGTGCCTCCTGCAAACTGACATGAGGAACCTGGCCTGGTGACTTTTGTTTCTCTGGGGAAAGGCCATGGTTCATGTCCACGGCCTGGTGGCCCGGAGTAGCCGTCTGCCTGCTGAAATTCCGCACGGATCAGAATGCCTCCAGGATGAAAAGTGCCCCCATAGGCAACTATGGCTGCTTTGACAGTGCCAAGTGCCTCCTGCAAACTGACATCAGGAACCTGGCCTGGTAAGTTTTGTTTCTCTTGGGAAAGGCCATCGTTCTTCTCCGGGGCACGCCGTCCCGGAGTGGCCGGCTGCCTGCTGAAATTCCTCACAGTTGAGGATACCTCCCAGATGCTAGGTGCCCCCAGAGGCAACTGTGGCTGTTTGACAGTGCCATGTGCCTCCTGCAAACTGACATCAGGAACCTGACCTGGTGACTTTCGTTTCTCTGGGGAAAGGCCATGGTTCATATCCTGGACTCGTAGGACCGGAGTGGCCGGCTGCCTGCTGAAATTCCTCACGGATCAGGCTGCCTCCGAGATGCAAGGTGCCCCACAGGCACCTGTGGCTGGTTCGACAGTGCCAAGTGCCTCCTGCAAACTGACATCAGGAACCTGGCCTGGTGAGTTTTGTTTCTCTGGGGAAAGGCCATAGATGATGTCCAGTGCCCCCTTGCCCGGAGTGCCCGACTGCCTGCTGAATTTCCGCACGGATCAGGATAGCTCCCAGATGCAAGGTGCCCCCACAGGCAACTGTGGCTGGTTTGACAGTGCCAAGTGCCTCCTGCAAACTGACATCAGGAACCTGGCCAGGTGACTTTTGTTTCTCTGGGGAAAGGCCACGGTTCATATCCTGGACACGTAGGATCGGAGAGGACGGCTGCCTGCTGGAATTCCTCACGGATCAGGATAGCTGCCAGATGAAAGGAGCCCCCAGAGGCAACGGTGGCTGGTTTGACAGTGCCAAGTGCCTCCTGCAAACAGACATCAGGAACCTGGCCTGGTAGGTTTTGTTTCTCTGGGGAAAGGCCATGGTTCTTGTCCGGGGCCCGCCGGCCCGGAGTGGCCGGCTGCCTGCTGAAATTCCACACGGTTGAGGCTACCTCCCAGATTCAAGGCGGCGCCACAGGCAACTGTGGCTGGTTTGACAGTGCCATGTGCCTCCTGCAAACTGACATCAGGAACCTGGCCTGGTGACTTTCGTTTCTCTGGGGAAAGACGATGATTCTTGTCCAGGGCCTTGCGGCCTGGAGTGCCTGGCTGCCTGCTGAAATTCCGCAAGGATCAGGATGCCTCCCAGATGGAAAGTGCCCCCACAGGCAACTGTGGCTGGTTTGACAGTGTCAAGTGCCTCCTGCAAACAGACATCAGGAACCTGGCCTGGTGACTTTTGTTTCTCTGGGGAAAGGCCATGGTTCATATGCTGGACACGTAGGACCAGAGAGGCCGGCTGCCTGCTGAAATTCCTCACGGATCAGGATGCCGCCGAGATGCAAGGTGCCCCCACAGGCATCTGTGGCTGGTTCGACAGTGCCAAGTGCCTCCTGCAAACTGACATCAGGAACCTGGCCTGGTCAGTTTTGTTTCTCTGGGGAAAGGCCATGGTTAATGTACAGGGCCGGGTGTCCCGGAGAGGCCGGCTGCCTGCTGAAATTTCGCACGGATCAGGATACCTCCCAGATGGAAAGTGGCGCTACAGGCAACTGTGGCAGGTTTGACAATGCCAAGTGCCTCCTGCAAACTGACATCAAGAACCTGGCCAGGTGACATTTGTTTCTCTGGGGAAAGGCCATGGTTCATATCCTGGACACGTAGGACCGGAGAGGCCGGCTGCCTGCTGAAATTCCTCACGGATCAGGATACCTCAAATATGGAAAGTGCCCCCAGAGGCAACGGTGGCTGGTTTGACAGTGCCAAGTGCCTCCTGCAAACTGACATCAGGAACCTGGCCTGGTGACTTTTGTTTCTCTGGGGAAAGGCCATAGATGATGTCCAGTGCCCCCTGGCCCGGAGTGGCCGACTGCCTGCTGAAATTCCGCACGGATCAGGATACCTCCCAGATGGAAAGTGACGCCACAGGCAACTGTGGCTGGTTTGACAGTGCCAAGTGCCTCCTGCAAACTGACATCAAGAACCTGGCCAGGAGACATTTGTTTCTCTGGGGAAAGGCCATGGTTCATATCCTGGACACGTAGGACCGGAGAGGCCGGCTGCCTGCTGAAATTCCTCACGGATCAGAATACCTCCCATATGGAAAGTGCCCCCAGAGGCAACGGTGGCTGGTTTGACAGTGCCAAGTGCCTCCTGCAAACTGACATCAGGAACCTGGCCTGGTGACTTTTGTTTCTCTGGGGAAAGGCCATAGATGATGTCCAGTGCCCCCTGGCCCGGAGTGGCCGGCTGCCTGCTGAAATTCCGAACTGTTTAGGATGTCGCCCAGATGCAAGGTACCACCACAGGCAACTGTGGCAGGTTTGACAGTGCCAAGTGCCTCCTGCAAACTGACATCAGGAACCTGGCCTGGTGACTTTTGTTTCTCTGGGGAAAGGCCATCGTTCCTGTCCGGGGCCCGCCGGGCCGGAGTGGCCGGCTGCCTGCTGAAATTCCACACGGTTGAGGATACCTCCCAGATGCAAGATGGCCCCACAGGCAACTGTGGCTGGTTTGACAGTGCCAAGTGCCTCCTGCAAACAGACATCAGGAACCTGACCTGGTGACTTTCGTTTTTTCTGGGGAAAGACCGTTATTCATATCCAGGGCCTTGCGGCCTGGAGTGCCCGGCTGCCTGCTGAAATTCCGCATCGATCAGGATGCCTCCCAGATGGAAAATGCACCCACAGGCAACTGTGGCTGGTTTGACAGTGCCATGTGCCTCCTGCAAACTGACATCAGGAACCTGGCCTGGTGACTTTCGTTTCTCTGGGGAAAGACGATGATTCTTCTCCAGGGCCTTGCGGCCTGGAGTGCCTGGCTGCCTGCTGAAATTCCGCAAGGATCAGGATGCCTCCCAGATGGAAAGTGCCCCCACAGGCAACTGTGGCTGGTTTGACAGTGCCAAGTGCCTCCTGCAAACTGACATCAGGAACCTGGCCAGGTGACTTTTGTTTCTCTGGGGAAAGGCCATGGTTCATATCCTGGACACGTAGGACCAGAGAGGCCGGCTGCCTGCTGAAATTCCTCACGGATCAGGATGCCGCCGAGATGCAAGGTGCCCCCACAGGCATCTGTGGCTGGTTCGACAGTGCCAAGTGCCTCCTGCAAACTGAAATCAGGAACCTGGCCTGGTGACTTTTGTTTCTCTGGGGAAAGGCCATGGTTAATGTACAGGGCCGGGTGTCCCGGAGAGGCCGGCTGCCTGCTGAAATTCCGCACGGATCAGGATACCTCCCAGATGGAAAGTGGCGCTACAGGCAACTGTGGCAGGTTTGACAGTGCCAAGTGCCTCCTGCAAACTGACATCAAGAACCTGGCCAGGTGACATTTGTTTCTCTGGGGAAAGGCCATGGTTCATATCCTGGACACGTAGGACCGGAGAGGCCGGCTGCCTGCTGAAATTCCTCACGGATCAGGATACCTCAAATATGGAAAGTGCCCCCACAGGCAACGGTGGCTGGTTTGACAGTGCCAAGTGCCTCCTGCAAACTGACATCAGGAACCTGGCCTGGTGACTTTTGTTTCTCTGGGGAAAGGCCATAGATGATGTCCAGTGCCCCCTGGCCCAGAGTGGCCGACTGCCTGCTGAAATTCCGCACGGATCAGGATACCTCCCAGATGGAAAGTGGCGCCACAGGCAACTGTGGCTGGTTTGACAGTGCCAAGTGCCTCCTGCAAACTGACATCAAGAACCTGGCCAGGATACATTTGTTTCTCTGGGGAAAGGCCATGGTTCATATCCTGGACACGTAGGACCAGAGAGGCCGGCTGCCTGCTGAAATTCCTCACGGATCAGAATACCTCCCATATGGAAAGTGCCCCCACAGGCAACGGTGGCTGGTTTGACAGTGCCAAGTGCCTCCTGCAAACTGACATCAGGAACCTGGCCTGGTGACTTTTGTTTCTCTGGGGAAAGGCCATAGATGATGTCCAGTGCCCCCTGGCCCGGAGTGGCCGGCTGCCTGCTGAAATTCCGAACAGTTTAGGATGCCGCCCAGATGCAAGGTACCACCACAGGCAACTGTGGCAGGTTTGACAGTGCCAAGTGCCTCCTGCAAACTGACATCAGGAACCTGGCCTGGTGACTTTTGTTTCTCTGGGGAAAGGCCATCGTTCCTGTCCGGGGCCCGCCGGGCCGGAGTGGCCGGCTGCCTGCTGAAATTCCACACGGTTGAGGATACCTCCCAGATGCAAGATGGCCCCACAGGCAACTGTGGCTGGTTTGACAGTGCCAAGTGCCTCCTGCAAACAGACATCAGGAACCTGGCCTGGTAACTTTTGTTTCTCTGGGGAAAGGCCATGGTTCTTGTCCACGGCCTGGTGGCCCGGAGTGTCCGGCTGCCTCCTGAAATTCCGCACGGATCAGAATGCCTCCAGGATGAAAGGTGCCCCCACAGGCAACTGTGGCTGGTTTGACAGTGCCAAGTGCCTCCTGCAAACTGACATCAGGAACCTGGCCTGGTGACTTTTGTTTCTCGGGGGGAAAGGCCATCATTCTTTTCCGGGCCCTCTGGCCCGGAATGGCCGGCAGCCTGCTGAAATTCCGCACGGATCAGGATACCTCCCAGACCGAAACTAAAACCATAGGCAACTATGGCTGGTTTGACAGTGCCAAGTGCCTCCTGCAAACTGACATCAGGAACCTGGCCTGGTGACTTTTGTTTCTCTGGGGAAAGGTCATGGTTCATATCCTGGACCCGTAGTCCCGGAGGGGCCGGCTGCCTGCTGAAATTCCGAACGGATTAGGATGCCGCCCAGATGTAAGGTACCACCACAGGCAACTGTGGCAGGCTTGACAGTGCCAAGTGCCTCCTGCAAACTGACATCAGGAACCTGGCCTGGTGACTTTTGTTTCTCTGGGGAAAAGCCGTGGTTCATGTCCAGGGCCTGGTGGCCCGGAGTGGCCGGCCGCCTGCTGAAATTCCGCATGGATCAGGATGCCTCCCAGATGAAAAGTGCCCCCACAGGCACCTGTGGCTGGTTTGACAGTGCCAAGTGCCTCCTGCCAACTGACATCAGGAACCTGGCCTGGTGACTTTTGTTTCTCTGGGGAAAGGCCATCGTTCCTCTCCAGGGCCTGGTGGCCTGGAGTGGCCGACTGCCTGCTGAAATTCCGCACGGATCAGGATAACTCCCAGATGCAAGGTGCTCATAGAGGTACGTGTGGCTGGTTTGACAGTGCCAAGTGCCTCCTGCAAACAGACATCAGGAACCTGGCCTGGTAGGTTTTGTTTCTCTGGGGAAAGGCCATCGTTCTTGTCCGGGGCCCGCCGGCCCGAAGTGGCCGGCTGCCTGCTGAAATTCCACACGGTTGAGGCTACCTCCCAGATGCAAGGCGGCGCCACAGGCAACTGTGGCTGGTTTGACAGTGCCATGTGCCTCCTGCAAACTGACATCAGGAACCTGGCCTGGTGACTTTCGTTTCTCTGGGGAAAGACGATGATTCTTGTCCAGGGCCTTGCGGCCTGGAGTGCCTGGCTGCCTGCTGAAATTCCGCAAGGATCAGGATGCCTCCCAGATGGAAAGTGCCCCCACAGGCAACTGTGGCTGGTTTGACAGTGTCAAGTGCCTCCTGCAAACTGACATCAGGAACCTGGCCTGGTGACTTTTGTTTCTCTGGGGAAAGGCCATGGTTCATATCCTGGACACGTAGGACCAGAGAGGCCGGCTGCCTGCTGAAATTCCTCACGGATCAGGATGCCGCCGAGATGCAAGGTGCCCCCACAGGCATCTGTGGCTGGTTCGACAGTGCCAAGTGCCTCCTGCAAACTGACATCAGGAACCTGGCCTGGTCAGTTTTGTTTCTCTGGGGAAAGGCCATGGTTAATGTACAGGGCCGGGTGTCCCGGAGAGGCCGGCTGCCTCCTGAAATTCCTCACGGATCAGGATACCTCAAATATGGAAAGTGCCCCCACAGGCAACTGTGGCTGGTTTGACAGTGCCAAGTGCCTCCTGCAAACTGACATCAGGAACCTAGCCTGGTGACTTTTGTTTCTCTGGGGAAAGGCCATAGATGATGTCCAGTGCCCCCTGGCCCGGAGTGGCCGACTGCCTGCTGAAATTCCGCACGGATCAGGATACCTCCCAGATGGAAAGTGACGCCACAGGCAACTGTGGCTGGTTTGACAGTGCCAAGTGCCTCCTGCAAACTGACATCAAGAACCTGGCCAGGAGACATTTGTTTCTCTGGGGAAAGGCCATGGTTCATATCCTGGACACGTAGGACCGGAGAGGCCGGCTGCCTGCTGAAATTCCTCACGGATCAGGATACCTCCCATATGGAAAGTGCCCCCAGAGGCAACGGTGGCTGGTTTGACAGTGCCAAGTGCCTCCTGCAAACTGACATCAGGAACCTGGCCTGGTGACTTTTGTTTCTCTGGGGAAAGGCCATAGATGATGTCCAGTGCCCCCTGGCCCGGAGTGGCCGGCTGCCTGCTGAAATTCCACACGGTTGAGGATACCTCCCAGATGCAAGATGGCCCCACAGGCAACTGTGGCTGGTTTGACAGTGCCAAGTGCCTCCTGCAAACAGACATCAGGAACCTGGCCTGGTAACTTTTGTTTCTCTGGGGAAAGGCCATGGTTCTTGTCCACGGCCTGGTGGCCCGGAGTGTCCGGCTGCCTCCTGAAATTCCGCACGGATCAGAATGCCTCCAGGATGAAAGGTGCCCCCAGAGGCAACTGTGGCTGGTTTGACAGTGCCAAGTGCCTCCTGCAAACTGACATCAGGAACCTGGCCTGGTGACTTTTGTTTCTCGGGGGGAAAGGCCATCATTCTTTTCCGGGCCCTCTGGCCCGGAATGGCCGGCAGCCTGCTGAAATTCCGCACGGATCAGGATACCTCCCAGACCGAAACTAAAACCATAGGCAACTGTGGCTGGTTTGACAGTGCCAAGTGCCTCCTGCAAACTGACATCAGGAACCTGGCCTGGTGACTTTTGTTTCTCTGGGGAAAGGTCATGGTTCATATCCTGGACCCGTAGTCCCGGAGGGGCCGGCTGCCTGCTGAAATTCCGAACGGATTAGGATGCCGCCCAGATGTAAGGTACCACCACAGGCAACTGTGGCAGGCTTGACAGTGCCAAGTGCCTCCTGCAAACTGACATCAGGAACCTGGCCTGGTGACTTTTGTTTCTCTGGGGAAAGGCCATGGTTCTTGTCCACGGCCTGGTGGCCCGGAGTGTCCGGCTGCCTCCTGAAATTCCTCACGGTTCAGAATGCCTCCCAGATGAAAAGTGCCCCCAGAGGCAACTGTGGCTGGTTTGACAGTGCCAAGTGCCTCCTGCAAACTGACATCAGGAACCTGGCCTGGTAGGTTTTGTTTCTCTGGGGAAAGGCCATGGTTCTTGTCCACGGCCTGGTGGCCCGGAGTGTCCGGCTGCCTCCTGAAATTCCTCACGGTTCAGAATGCCTCCCAGATGAAAAGTGCCCCCAGAGGCAACTGTGGCTGGTTTGACAGTGCCAAGTGCCTCCTGCAAACTGACATCAGGAACCTGGCCAGGTGACTTTTGTTTCTCTGGGGAAAGGCCATGGTTCATATCCTGGACACGTAGGACCAGAGAGGCCTTGCTGCCTGCTGAAATTCCTCACGGATCAGGATGCCGCCGAGATGCAAGGTGCCCCCACAGGCATCTGTGGCTGGTTTGACAGTGCCAAGTGCCTCCTGCAAACTGACATCAGGAACCTGGCCTGGTCAGTTTTGTTTCTCTGGGGAAAGGCCATAGATGATGTCCAGTGCCCCCTGGCCCGGAGTGGCCGACTGCCTGCTGAAATTCCGCACGGATCAGGATACCTCCCAGATGGAATGTGGCGCCACAGGCAACTGTGGCTGGTTTGACAGTGCCAAGTGCCTCCTGCAAACTGACATGAAGAACCTGGCCAGGATACATTTGTTTCTCTGGGGAAAGGCCATGGTTCATATCCTGGACACGTAGGACCGGAGAGGCTGGCTGCCTGCTGAAATTCCTCACGGATCAGAATACCTCCCATATGGAAAGTGCCCCCAGAGGCAACGGTGGCTGGTTTGACAGTGCCAAGTGCCACCTGCAAACTGACATCAGGAACCTGGCCTGGTGACTTTTGTTTCTCTGGGGAAAGGCCATAGATGATGTCCAGTGCCCCCTGGCCCGGAGTGGCCGGCTGCCTGCTGAAATTCCGAACTGTTTAGGATGCCGCCCAGATGCAAGGTACCACCACAGGCAACTGTGGCTGGTTTGACAGTGCCAAGTGCCTCCTGCAAACAGACATCAGGAACCTGGCCTGGTAACTTTTGTTTCTCTGGGGAAAGGCCATGGTTCTTGTCCACGGCCTGGTGGCCCGGATTGTCCGGCTGCCTCCTGAAATTCCCCACGGATCAGAATGCCTCCAGGATGAAAGGTGCCCCCAGAGGCAACTGTGGCTGGTTTGACAGTGCCAAGTGCCTCCTGCAAACTGACATCAGGAACCTGGCCAGGTGACTTTTGTTTCTCGGGGGGAAAGGCCATCATTCTTTTCCGGGCCCTCTGGCCCGGAATGGCCGGCAGCCTGCTGAAATTCCACACGGATCAGGATACCTCCCAGACCGAAACTAAAACCATAGGCAACTGTGGCTGGTTTGACAGTGCCAAGTGCCTCCTGCAAACTGACATCAGGAACCTGGCCTGGTGACTTTTGTTTCTCTGGGGAAAGGCCATAGATGATGTCCAGTGCCCCCTGGCCCAGAGTGGCCGACTGCCTGCTGAAATTCCGCACGGATCAGGATACCTCCCAGATGGAAAGTGGCGCCACAGGCAACTGTGGCTGGTTTGACAGTGCCAAGTGCCTCCTGCAAACTGACATCAAGAACCTGGCCAGGATACATTTGTTTCTCTGGGGAAAGGCCATGGTTCATATCCTGGACACGTAGGACCGGAGAGGCCGGCTGCCTGCTGAAATTCCTCACGGATCAGAATACCTCCCATATGGAAAGTGCCCCCAGAGGCAACGGTGGCTGGTTTGACAGTGCCAAGTGCCTCCTGCAAACTGACATCAGGAACCTGGCCTGGTGACTTTTGTTTCTCTGGGGAAAGGCCATAGATGATGTCCAGTGCCCCCTGGCCCGGAGTGGCCGGCTGCCTGCTGAAATTCCGAACTGTTTAGGATGCCGCCCAGATGCAAGGTACCACCACAGGCAACTGTGGCAGGTTTGACAGTGCCAAGTGCCTCCTGCAAACTGACATCAGGAACCTGGCCTGGTGACTTTTGTTTCTCTGGGGAAAGGCCATCGTTCCTGTCCGGGGCCCGCCGGGCCGGAGTGGCCGGCTGCCTGCTGAAATTCCGCACGGATCAGAATGCCTCCAGGATGAAAGGTGCCCCCAGAGGCAACTGTGGCTGGTTTGACAGTGCCAAGTGCCTCCTGCAAACTGACATCAGGAACCTGGCCTGGTGACTTTTGTTTCTCGGGGGGAAAGGCCATCATTCTTTTCCGGGCCCTCTGGCCCGGAATGGCCGGCAGCCTGCTGAAATTCCGCACGGATCAGGATACCTCCCAGACCGAAACTAAAACCATAGGCAACTGTGGCTGGTTTGACAGTGCCAAGTGCCTCCTGCAAACTGACATCAGGAACCTGGCCTGGTGACTTTTGTTTCTCTGGGGAAAGGTCATGGTTCATATCCTGGACCCGTAGTCCCGGAGGGGCCGGCTGCCTGCTGAAATTCCGAACGGATTAGGATGCCGCCCAGATGTAAGGTACCACCACAGGCAACTGTGGCAGGCTTGACAGTGCCAAGTGCCTCCTGCAAACTGACATCAGGAACCTGGCCTGGTGACTTTTGTTTCTCTGGGGAAAAGCCGTGGTTCATATCCTGGACCCGTAGTCCCGGAGGGGCCGGCCGCCTGCTGAAATTCCGAACGGATTAGGATGCCGCCCAGATGCAAGGTACCACCACAGGCAACTGTGGCAGGCTTGACAGTGCCAAGTGCCTCCTGCAAACTGACATCAGGAACCTGGCCTGGTGACTTTTGTTTCTCTGGGGAAAGGCCATGGTTCTTGTCCACGGCCTGGTGGCCCGGAGTGTCCGGCTGCCTCCTGAAATTCCTCACGGTTCAGAATGCCTCCCAGATGAAAAGTGCCCCCAGAGGCAACTGTGGCTGGTTTGACAGTGCCAAGTGCCTCCTGCAAACTGACATCAGGAACCTGGCCTGGTAGGTTTTGTTTCTCTGGGGAAAGGCCATGGTTCTTGTCCACGGCCTGGTGGCCCGGAGTGTCCGGCTGCCTCCTGAAATTCCTCACGGTTCAGAATGCCTCCCAGATGAAAAGTGCCCCCAGAGGCAACTGTGGCTGGTTTGACAGTGCCAAGTGCCTCCTGCAAACTGACATCAGGAACCTGGCCAGGTGACTTTTGTTTCTCTGGGGAAAGGCCATGGTTCATATCCTGGACACGTAGGACCAGAGAGGCCGGCTGCCTGCTGAAATTCCTCACGGATCAGGATGCCGCCGAGATGCAAGGTGCCCCCACAGGCATCTGTGGCTGGTTTGACAGTGCCAAGTGCCTCCTGCAAACTGACATCAGGAACCTGGCCTGGTCAGTTTTGTTTCTCTGGGGAAAGGCCTTAGATGATGTCCAGTGCCCCCTGGCCCGGAGTGGCCGACTGCCTGCTGAAATTCCGCACGGATCAGGATACCTCCCAGATGGAATGTGGCGCCACAGGCAACTGTGGCTGGTTTGACAGTGCCAAGTGCCTCCTGCAAACTGACATGAAGAACCTGGCCAGGATACATTTGTTTCTCTGGGGAAAGGCCATGGTTCATATCCTGGACACGTAGGACCGGAGAGGCTGGCTGCCTGCTGAAATTCCTCACGGATCAGAATACCTCCCATATGGAAAGTGCCCCCAGAGGCAACGGTGGCTGGTTTGACAGTGCCAAGTGCCACCTGCAAACTGACATCAGGAACCTGGCCTGGTGACTTTTGTTTCTCTGGGGAAAGGCCATAGATGATGTCCAGTGCCCCCTGGCCCGGAGTGGCCGACTGCCTGCTGAAATTCCGAACTGTTTAGGATGCCGCCCAGATGCAAGGTACCACCACAGGCAACTGTGGCTGGTTTGACAGTGCCAAGTGCCTCCTGCAAACAGACATCAGGAACCTGGCCTGGTAACTTTTGTTTCTCTGGGGAAAGGCCATGGTTCTTGTCCACGGCCTGGTGGCCCGGATTGTCCGGCTGCCTCCTGAAATTCCCCACGGAT
This sequence comes from Passer domesticus, assembly GCF_036417665.1. Taxonomy (NCBI): domain Eukaryota; kingdom Metazoa; phylum Chordata; class Aves; order Passeriformes; family Passeridae; genus Passer; species Passer domesticus. The sequence continues at coordinate 79,303,803 of NC_087476.1, read as the reverse complement.
CAGAATGCCTCCAGGATGAAAGGTGCCCCCAGAGGCAACTGTGGCTGGTTTGACAGTGCCAAGTGCCTCCTGCAAACTGACATCAGGAACCTGGCCAGGTGACTTTTGTTTCTCGGGGGGAAAGGCCATCATTCTTTTCCGGGCCCTCTGGCCCGGAATGGCCGGCAGCCTGCTGAAATTCCACACGGATCAGGATACCTCCCAGACCGAAACTAAAACCATAGGCAACTGTGGCTGGTTTGACAGTGCCAAGTGCCTCCTGCAAACTGACATCAGGAACCTGGCCAAGTGACTTTTGTTTCTCTGGGGAAAGGTCATGGTTCATATCCTGGACCCGTAGTCCCGGAGGGGCCGGCTGCCTGCTGAAATTCCGAACGGATTAGGATGCCGCCCAGATGCAAGGTACCACCACAGGCAACTGTGGCAGGCTTGACAGTGCCAAGTGCCTCCTGCAAACTGACATCAGGAACCTGGCCTGGTGACTTTTGTTTCTCTGGGGAAAAGCCGTGGTTCATATCCTGGACCCGTAGTCCCGGAGGGGCCGGCCGCCTGCTGAAATTCCGAACGGATTAGGATGCCGCCCAGATGCAAGGTACCACCACAGGCAACTGTGGCAGGCTTGACAGTGCCAAGTGCCTCCTGCAAACTGACATCAGGAACCTGGCCTGGTGACTTTTGTTTCTCTGGGGAAAAGCCGTGGTTCATGTCCAGGGCCTGGTGGCCCGGAGTGGCCGGCTGCCTGCTGAAATTCCGCATGGATCAGGATGCCTCCCAGATGAAAAGTGCCCCCACAGGCACCTGTGGCTGGTTTGACAGTGCCAAGTGCCTCCTGCCAACTGACATCAGGAACCTGGCCTGGTGACTTTTGTTTCTCTGGGGAAAGGCCATCGTTCCTCTCCAGGGCCTGGTGGCCTGGAGCTGCCGACTGCCTGCTGAACTTCCGAAAGGATCAGGATAACTCCCAGATGCAAGGTGCTCATAGAGGTACGTGTGGCTGGTTTGACAGTGCCAAGTGCCTCCTGCAAACTGACATCAGGAACCTGGCCTGGTAGGTTTTGTTTCTCTGGGGAAAGGCCATCGTTCTTGTCCGGGGCCCGCCGGCCCGGAGTGGCCGGCTGCCTGCTGAAATTCCACACGGTTGAGGCTACCTCCCAGATGCAAGGCGGCCCCACTGGCAACTGTGGCTGGTTTGACAGTGCCATGTGCCTCCTGCAAACTGACATCAGGAACCTGGCCTGGTGACTTTCGTTTCTCTGGGGAAAGACGATGATTCTTGTCCAGGGCCTTGCGGCCTGGAGTGCCTGGCTGCCTGCTGAAATTCCGCAAGGATCAGGATGCCTCCCAGATGGAAAGTGCCCCCACAGGCAACTGTGGCTGGTTTGACAGTGCCAAGTGCCTCCTGCAAACTGACATCAGGAACCTGGCCAGGTGACTTTTGTTTCTCTGGGGAAAGGCCATGGTTCATATCCTGGACACGTAGGACCAGAGAGGCCGGCTGCCTGCTGAAATTCCTCACGGATCAGGATGCCTCCGAGATGCAAGGTGCCCCCACAGGCATCTGTGGCTGGTTCGACAGTGCCAAGTGCCTCCTGCAAACTGACATCAGGAACCTGGCCTGGTCAGTTTTGTTTCTCTGGGGAAAGGCCATGGTTAATGTACAGGGCCGGGTGTCCCGGAGAGGCCGGCTGCCTGCTGAAATTCCGCACGGATCAGGATACCTCCCAGATGGAAAGTGGCGCTACAGGCAACTGTGGCAGGTTTGACAGTGCCAAGTGCCTCCTGCAAACTGACATCAAGAACCTGGCCAGGTGACATTTGTTTCTCTGGGGAAAGGCCATGGTTCATATCCTGGACACGTAGGACCGGAGAGGCCGGCTGCCTGCTGAAATTCCGAACGGATCAGGATACCTCAAATATGGAAAGTGCCCCCACAGGCAACGGTGGCTGGTTTGACAGTGCCAAGTGCCTCCTGCAAACTGACATCAGGAACCTGGCCTGGTGACTTTTGTTTCTCTGGGGAAAGGCCATAGATGATGTCCAGTGCCCCCTGGCCCAGAGTGGCCGACTGCCTGCTGAAATTCCGCACGGATCAGGATACCTCCCAGATGGAAAGTGGCGCCACAGGCAACTGTGGCTGGTTTGACAGTGCCAAGTGCCTCCTGCAAACTGACATGAAGAACCTGGCCAGGATACATTTGTTTCTCTGGGGAAAGGCCATGGTTCATATCCTGGACACGTAGGACCGGAGAGGCCGGCTGCCTGCTGAAATTCCTCACGGATCAGAATACCTCCCATATGGAAAGTGCCCCCACAGGCAACGGTGGCTGGTTTGACAGTGCCAAGTGCCTCCTGCAAACTGACATCAGGAACCTGGCCTGGTGACTTTTGTTTCTCTGGGGAAAGGCCATAGATGATGTCCAGTGCCCCCTGGCCCGGAGTGGCCGGCTGCCTGCTGAAATTCCGAACAGTTTAGGATGCCGCCCAGATGCAAGGTACCACCACAGGCAACTGTGGCAGGTTTGACAGTGCCAAGTGCCTCCTGCAAACTGACATCAGGAACCTGGCCTGGTGACTTTTGTTTCTCTGGGGAAAGGCCATCGTTCCTGTCCGGGGCCCGCCGGGCCGGAGTGGCCGGCTGCCTGCTGAAATTCCACACGGTTGAGGATACCTCCCAGATGCAAGATGGCCCCACAGGCAACTGTGGCTGGTTTGACAGTGCCAAGTGCCTCCTGCAAACAGACATCAGGAACCTGGCCTGGTAACTTTTGTTTCTCTGGGGAAAGGCCATGGTTCTTGTCCACGGCCTGGTGGCCCGGAGTGTCCGGCTGCCTCCTGAAATTCCGCACGGATCAGAATGCCTCCAGGATGAAAGGTGCCCCCAGAGGCAACTGTGGCTGGTTTGACAGTGCCAAGTGCCTCCTGCAAACTGACATCAGGAACCTGGCCTGGTGACTTTTGTTTCTCGGGGGGAAAGGCCATCATTCTTTTCCGGGCCCTCTGGCCCGGAATGGCCGGCAGCCTGCTGAAATTCCGCACGGATCAGGATACCTCCCAGACCGAAACTAAAACCATAGGCAACTGTGGCTGGTTTGACAGTGCCAAGTGCCTCCTGCAAACTGACATCAGGAACCTGGCCTGGTGACTTTTGTTTCTCTGGGGAAAGGTCATGGTTCATATCCTGGACCCGTAGTCCCGGAGGGGCCGGCTGCCTGCTGAAATTCCGAACGGATTAGGATGCCGCCCAGATGCAAGGTACCACCACAGGCAACTGTGGCAGGCTTGACAGTGCCAAGTGCCTCCTGCAAACTGACATCAGGAACCTGGCCTGGTGACTTTTGTTTCTCTGGGGAAAAGCCGTGGTTCATGTCCAGGGCCTGGTGGCCCGGAGTGGCCGGCCGCCTGCTGAAATTCCGCATGGATCAGGATGCCTCCCAGATGAAAAGTGCCCCCACAGGCACCTGTGGCTGGTTTGACAGTGCCAAGTGCCTCCTGCCAACTGACATCAGGAACCTGGCCTGGTGACTTTTGTTTCTCTGGGGAAAGGCCATCGTTCCTCTCCAGGGCCTGGTGGCCTGGAGTGGCCGACTGCCTGCTGAAATTCCGCACGGATCAGGATAACTCCCAGATGCGAGGTGCTCATAGAGGTACGTGTGGCTGGTTTGACAGTGCCAAGTGCCTCCTGCAAACAGACATCAGGAACCTGGCCTGGTAGGTTTTGTTTCTCTGGGGAAAGGCCATCGTTCTTGTCCGGGGCCCGCCGGCCCGGAGTGGCCGGCTGCCTGCTGAAATTCCACACGGTTGAGGCTACCTCCCAGATGTAAGGCGCCCCCACAGGCAACTGTGGCTGGTTTGACAGTGCCATGTGCCTCCTGCAAACTGACATCAGGAACCTGACCTGGTGACTTTCGTTTCTCTGGGGAAAGACCGTTATTCATATCCAGGGCCTTGCGGCCTGGAGTGCCCGGCTGCCTGCTGAAATTCCGCATGGATCAGGATGCCTCCCAGATGGAAAGTGCACCCACAGGCAACTGTGGCTGGTTTGACAGTGCCAAGTGCCTCCTGCAAACTGACATCAGGAACCTGGCCAGGTGACTTTTGTTTCTCTGGGGAAAGGCCATAGATGATGTCCAGTGCCCCCTGGCCCGGAGTGGCCGACTGCCTGCTGAAATTCCGCACAAATCAGGATACCTCCCAGATGCAAGGTGCCCCCACAGGCAACTGTGGCTGGTTTGACAGTGCCAAGTGCCTCCTGCAAACTGACATCAGGAACCTGGCCTGGTGACTTTTGTTTCTATGGGGAAAGGCCATGGTTCATGTCCACGGCCTGGTGGCCCGGAGTGTCCGGCTGCCTCCTGAAATTCCGCATGGATCAGAATGCCTCCTGGATGAAAGGTGCCCCCATAGGCAACTGTGGCTGGTTTGACAGTGCCAAGTGCCTCCTGCAAACTGACATCAGGAACCTGGCCTGGTAAGTTTTGTTTCTCTGGGGAAAGGCCATCGTTCTGGTCCGGGGCCCGCCGGCCCGGAGTCGCCGGCTGTCTGCTGAAATTCCACACGGTTGAGGATACCTCCCAGATGCAAGGCGCCCCCACAGGCAACTGTGGCTGGTTTGACAGTGCCATGTGCCTCCTGCAAACTGACATCAGGAACCTGACCTGGTAACTTTCGTTTGTCTGGGGAAAGACCATTATTCAAATCCAGGGCCTTGCGGCCTGGAGTGCCCGGCTGCCTGCTGAAATTCCGCATGGAACAGGATGCCTCCCAGATGGAAAGTGCCCCCACAGCCAACTGTGGCTGCTTTGACAGTGCCAAGTGCCTCCTGCAAACTGACATGAGGAACCTGGCCTGGTGACTTTTGTTTCTCTGGGGAAAGGCCATGGTTCATGTCCACGGCCTGGTGGCCCGGAGTGGCCGTCTGCCTGCTGAAATTCCGCACGGATCAGAATGCCTCCAGGATGAAAAGTGCCCCCATAGGCAACTATGGCTGCTTTGACAGTGCCAAGTGCCTCCTGCAAACTGACATCAGGAACCTGGCCTGGTAAGTTTTGTTTCTCTTGGGAAAGGCCATCGTTCTTCTCCGGGGCACGCCGTCCCGGAGTGGCCGGCTGCCTGCTGAAATTCCTCACAGTTGAGGATACCTCCCAGATGCTAGGTGCCCCCAGAGGCAACTGTGGCTGTTTGACAGTGCCATGTGCCTCCTGCAAACTGACATCAGGAACCTGACCTGGTGACTTTCGTTTCTCTGGGGAAAGGCCATGGTTCATATCCTGGACTCGTAGGACCGGAGTGGCCGGCTGCCTGCTGAAATTCCTCACGGATCAGGCTGCCTCCGAGATGCAAGGTGCCCCACAGGCACCTGTGGCTGGTTCGACAGTGCCAAGTGCCTCCTGCAAACTGACATCAGGAACCTGGCCTGGTGAGTTTTGTTTCTCTGGGGAAAGGCCATAGATGATGTCCAGTGCCCCCTTGCCCGGAGTGCCCGACTGCCTGCTGAATTTCCGCACGGATCAGGATAGCTCCCAGATGCAAGGTGCCCCCACAGGCAACTGTGGCTGGTTTGACAGTGCCAAGTGCCTCCTGCAAACTGACATCAGGAACCTGGCCAGGTGACTTTTGTTTCTCTGGGGAAAGGCCACGGTTCATATCCTGGACACGTAGGATCGGAGAGGACGGCTGCCTGCTGGAATTCCTCACGGATCAGGATAGCTGCCAGATGAAAGGAGCCCCCAGAGGCAACGGTGGCTGGTTTGACAGTGCCAAGTGCCTCCTGCAAACAGACATCAGGAACCTGGCCTGGTAGGTTTTGTTTCTCTGGGGAAAGGCCATGGTTCTTGTCCGGGGCCCGCCGGCCCGGAGTGGCCGGCTGCCTGCTGAAATTCCACACGGTTGAGGCTACCTCCCAGATTCAAGGCGGCGCCACAGGCAACTGTGGCTGGTTTGACAGTGCCATGTGCCTCCTGCAAACTGACATCAGGAACCTGGCCTGGTGACTTTCGTTTCTCTGGGGAAAGACGATGATTCTTGTCCAGGGCCTTGCGGCCTGGAGTGCCTGGCTGCCTGCTGAAATTCCGCAAGGATCAGGATGCCTCCCAGATGGAAAGTGCCCCCACAGGCAACTGTGGCTGGTTTGACAGTGTCAAGTGCCTCCTGCAAACTGACATCAGGAACCTGGCCTGGTGACTTTTGTTTCTCTGGGGAAAGGCCATGGTTCATATGCTGGACACGTAGGACCAGAGAGGCCGGCTGCCTGCTGAAATTCCTCACGGATCAGGATGCCGCCGAGATGCAAGGTGCCCCCACAGGCATCTGTGGCTGGTTCGACAGTGCCAAGTGCCTCCTGCAAACTGACATCAGGAACCTGGCCTGGTCAGTTTTGTTTCTCTGGGGAAAGGCCATGGTTAATGTACAGGGCCGGGTGTCCCGGAGAGGCCGGCTGCCTGCTGAAATTTCGCACGGATCAGGATACCTCCCAGATGGAAAGTGGCGCTACAGGCAACTGTGGCAGGTTTGACAATGCCAAGTGCCTCCTGCAAACTGACATCAAGAACCTGTCCAGGTGACATTTGTTTCTCTGGGGAAAGGCCATGGTTCATATCCTGGACACGTAGGACCGGAGAGGCCGGCTGCCTGCTGAAATTCCTCACGGATCAGGATACCTCAAATATGGAAAGTGCCCCCACAGGCAACGGTGGCTGGTTTGACAGTGCCAAGTGCCTCCTGCAAACTGACATCAGGAACCTGGCCTGGTGACTTTTGTTTCTCTGGGGAAAGGCCATAGATGATGTCCAGTGCCCCCTGGCCCGGAGTGGCCGACTGCCTGCTGAAATTCCGCACGGATCAGGATACCTCCCAGATGGAAAGTGACGCCACAGGCAACTGTGGCTGGTTTGACAGTGCCAAGTGCCTCCTGCAAACTGACATCAAGAACCTGGCCAGGAGACATTTGTTTCTCTGGGGAAAGGCCATGGTTCATATCCTGGACACGTAGGACCGGAGAGGCCGGCTGCCTGCTGAAATTCCTCACGGATCAGAATACCTCCCATATGGAAAGTGCCCCCAGAGGCAACGGTGGCTGGTTTGACAGTGCCAAGTGCCTCCTGCAAACTGACATCAGGAACCTGGCCTGGTGACTTTTGTTTCTCTGGGGAAAGGCCATAGATGATGTCCAGTGCCCCCTGGCCCGGAGTGGCCGGCTGCCTGCTGAAATTCCGAACTGTTTAGGATGTCGCCCAGATGCAAGGTACCACCACAGGCAACTGTGGCAGGTTTGACAGTGCCAAGTGCCTCCTGCAAACTGACATCAGGAACCTGGCCTGGTGACTTTTGTTTCTCTGGGGAAAGGCCATCGTTCCTGTCCGGGGCCCGCCGGGCCGGAGTGGCCGGCTGCCTGCTGAAATTCCACACGGTTGAGGATACCTCCCAGATGCAAGATGGCCCCACAGGCAACTGTGGCTGGTTTGACAGTGCCAAGTGCCTCCTGCAAACAGACATCAGGAACCTGACCTGGTGACTTTCGTTTTTTCTGGGGAAAGACCGTTATTCATATCCAGGGCCTTGCGGCCTGGAGTGCCCGGCTGCCTGCTGAAATTCCGCATCGATCAGGATGCCTCCCAGATGGAAAATGCACCCACAGGCAACTGTGGCTGGTTTGACAGTGCCATGTGCCTCCTGCAAACTGACATCAGGAACCTGGCCTGGTGACTTTCGTTTCTCTGGGGAAAGACGATGATTCTTCTCCAGGGCCTTGCGGCCTGGAGTGCCTGGCTGCCTGCTGAAATTCCGCAAGGATCAGGATGCCTCCCAGATGGAAAGTGCCCCCACAGGCAACTGTGGCTGGTTTGACAGTGCCAAGTGCCTCCTGCAAACTGACATCAGGAACCTGGCCAGGTGACTTTTGTTTCTCTGGGGAAAGGCCATGGTTCATATCCTGGACACGTAGGACCAGAGAGGCCGGCTGCCTGCTGAAATTCCTCACGGATCAGGATGCCGCCGAGATGCAAGGTGCCCCCACAGGCATCTGTGGCTGGTTCGACAGTGCCAAGTGCCTCCTGCAAACTGAAATCAGGAACCTGGCCTGGTGACTTTTGTTTCTCTGGGGAAAGGCCATGGTTAATGTACAGGGCCGGGTGTCCCGGAGAGGCCGGCTGCCTGCTGAAATTCCGCACGGATCAGGATACCTCCCAGATGGAAAGTGGCGCTACAGGCAACTGTGGCAGGTTTGACAGTGCCAAGTGCCTCCTGCAAACTGACATCAAGAACCTGGCCAGGTGACATTTGTTTCTCTGGGGAAAGGCCATGGTTCATATCCTGGACACGTAGGACCGGAGAGGCCGGCTGCCTGCTGAAATTCCTCACGGATCAGGATACCTCAAATATGGAAAGTGCCCCCACAGGCAACGGTGGCTGGTTTGACAGTGCCAAGTGCCTCCTGCAAACTGACATCAGGAACCTGGCCTGGTGACTTTTGTTTCTCTGGGGAAAGGCCATAGATGATGTCCAGTGCCCCCTGGCCCAGAGTGGCCGACTGCCTGCTGAAATTCCGCACGGATCAGGATACCTCCCAGATGGAAAGTGGCGCCACAGGCAACTGTGGCTGGTTTGACAGTGCCAAGTGCCTCCTGCAAACTGACATCAAGAACCTGGCCAGGATACATTTGTTTCTCTGGGGAAAGGCCATGGTTCATATCCTGGACACGTAGGACCAGAGAGGCCGGCTGCCTGCTGAAATTCCTCACGGATCAGAATACCTCCCATATGGAAAGTGCCCCCACAGGCAACGGTGGCTGGTTTGACAGTGCCAAGTGCCTCCTGCAAACTGACATCAGGAACCTGGCCTGGTGACTTTTGTTTCTCTGGGGAAAGGCCATAGATGATGTCCAGTGCCCCCTGGCCCGGAGTGGCCGGCTGCCTGCTGAAATTCCGAACAGTTTAGGATGCCGCCCAGATGCAAGGTACCACCACAGGCAACTGTGGCAGGTTTGACAGTGCCAAGTGCCTCCTGCAAACTGACATCAGGAACCTGGCCTGGTGACTTTTGTTTCTCTGGGGAAAGGCCATCGTTCCTGTCCGGGGCCCGCCGGGCCGGAGTGGCCGGCTGCCTGCTGAAATTCCACACGGTTGAGGATACCTCCCAGATGCAAGATGGCCCCACAGGCAACTGTGGCTGGTTTGACAGTGCCAAGTGCCTCCTGCAAACAGACATCAGGAACCTGGCCTGGTAACTTTTGTTTCTCTGGGGAAAGGCCATGGTTCTTGTCCACGGCCTGGTGGCCCGGAGTGTCCGGCTGCCTCCTGAAATTCCGCACGGATCAGAATGCCTCCAGGATGAAAGGTGCCCCCACAGGCAACTGTGGCTGGTTTGACAGTGCCAAGTGCCTCCTGCAAACTGACATCAGGAACCTGGCCTGGTGACTTTTGTTTCTCGGGGGGAAAGGCCATCATTCTTTTCCGGGCCCTCTGGCCCGGAATGGCCGGCAGCCTGCTGAAATTCCGCACGGATCAGGATACCTCCCAGACCGAAACTAAAACCATAGGCAACTATGGCTGGTTTGACAGTGCCAAGTGCCTCCTGCAAACTGACATCAGGAACCTGGCCTGGTGACTTTTGTTTCTCTGGGGAAAGGTCATGGTTCATATCCTGGACCCGTAGTCCCGGAGGGGCCGGCTGCCTGCTGAAATTCCGAACGGATTAGGATGCCGCCCAGATGTAAGGTACCACCACAGGCAACTGTGGCAGGCTTGACAGTGCCAAGTGCCTCCTGCAAACTGACATCAGGAACCTGGCCTGGTGACTTTTGTTTCTCTGGGGAAAAGCCGTGGTTCATGTCCAGGGCCTGGTGGCCCGGAGTGGCCGGCCGCCTGCTGAAATTCCGCATGGATCAGGATGCCTCCCAGATGAAAAGTGCCCCCACAGGCACCTGTGGCTGGTTTGACAGTGCCAAGTGCCTCCTGCCAACTGACATCAGGAACCTGGCCTGGTGACTTTTGTTTCTCTGGGGAAAGGCCATCGTTCCTCTCCAGGGCCTGGTGGCCTGGAGTGGCCGACTGCCTGCTGAAATTCCGCACGGATCAGGATAACTCCCAGATGCAAGGTGCTCATAGAGGTACGTGTGGCTGGTTTGACAGTGCCAAGTGCCTCCTGCAAACAGACATCAGGAACCTGGCCTGGTAGGTTTTGTTTCTCTGGGGAAAGGCCATCGTTCTTGTCCGGGGCCCGCCGGCCCGAAGTGGCCGGCTGCCTGCTGAAATTCCACACGGTTGAGGCTACCTCCCAGATGCAAGGCGGCGCCACAGGCAACTGTGGCTGGTTTGACAGTGCCATGTGCCTCCTGCAAACTGACATCAGGAACCTGGCCTGGTGACTTTCGTTTCTCTGGGGAAAGACGATGATTCTTGTCCAGGGCCTTGCGGCCTGGAGTGCCTGGCTGCCTGCTGAAATTCCGCAAGGATCAGGATGCCTCCCAGATGGAAAGTGCCCCCACAGGCAACTGTGGCTGGTTTGACAGTGTCAAGTGCCTCCTGCAAACTGACATCAGGAACCTGGCCTGGTGACTTTTGTTTCTCTGGGGAAAGGCCATGGTTCATATCCTGGACACGTAGGACCAGAGAGGCCGGCTGCCTGCTGAAATTCCTCACGGATCAGGATGCCGCCGAGATGCAAGGTGCCCCCACAGGCATCTGTGGCTGGTTCGACAGTGCCAAGTGCCTCCTGCAAACTGACATCAGGAACCTGGCCTGGTCAGTTTTGTTTCTCTGGGGAAAGGCCATGGTTAATGTACAGGGCCGGGTGTCCCGGAGAGGCCGGCTGCCTCCTGAAATTCCTCACGGATCAGGATACCTCAAATATGGAAAGTGCCCCCACAGGCAACTGTGGCTGGTTTGACAGTGCCAAGTGCCTCCTGCAAACTGACATCAGGAACCTAGCCTGGTGACTTTTGTTTCTCTGGGGAAAGGCCATAGATGATGTCCAGTGCCCCCTGGCCCGGAGTGGCCGACTGCCTGCTGAAATTCCGCACGGATCAGGATACCTCCCAGATGGAAAGTGACGCCACAGGCAACTGTGGCTGGTTTGACAGTGCCAAGTGCCTCCTGCAAACTGACATCAAGAACCTGGCCAGGAGACATTTGTTTCTCTGGGGAAAGGCCATGGTTCATATCCTGGACACGTAGGACCGGAGAGGCCGGCTGCCTGCTGAAATTCCTCACGGATCAGAATACCTCCCATATGGAAAGTGCCCCCAGAGGCAACGGTGGCTGGTTTGACAGTGCCAAGTGCCTCCTGCAAACTGACATCAGGAACCTGGCCTGGTGACTTTTGTTTCTCTGGGGAAAGGCCATAGATGATGTCCAGTGCCCCCTGGCCCGGAGTGGCCGGCTGCCTGCTGAAATTCCGAACTGTTTAGGATGTCGCCCAGATGCAAGGTACCACCACAGGCAACTGTGGCAGGTTTGACAGTGCCAAGTGCCTCCTGCAAACTGACATCAGGAACCTGGCCTGGTGACTTTTGTTTCTCTGGGGAAAGGCCATCGTTCCTGTCCGGGGCCCGCCGGGCCGGAGTGGCCGGCTGCCTGCTGAAATTCCACACGGTTGAGGATACCTCCCAGATGCAAGATGGCCCCACAGGCAACTGTGGCTGGTTTGACAGTGCCAAGTGCCTCCTGCAAACAGACATCAGGAACCTGACCTGGTGACTTTCGTTTTTTGTGGGGAAAGACGATGATTCTTGTCCAGGGCCTTGCGGCCTGGAGTGCCTGGCTGCCTGCTGAAATTCCGCAAGGATCAGGATGCCTCCCAGATGGAAAGTGCCCCCACAGGCAACTGTGGCTGGTTTGACAGTGCCAAGTGCCTCCTGCAAACTGACATCAGGAACCTGGCCAGGTGACTTTTGTTTCTCTGGGGAAAGGCCATGGTTCATATCCTGGACACGTAGGACCAGAGAGGCCGGCTGCCTGCTGAAATTCCTCACGGATCAGGATGCCGCCGAGATGCAAGGTGCCCCCACAGGCATCTGTGGCTGGTTCGACAGTTCCAAGTGCCTCCTGCAAACTGAAATCAGGAACCTGGCCTGGTCAGTTTTGTTTCTCTGGGGAAAGGCCATGGTTAATGTACAGCGCCGGGTGTCCCGGAGAGGCCGGCTGCCTGCTGAAATTCCGCACGGATCAGGATACCTCCCAGATGGAAAGTGGCGCTACAGGCAACTGTGGCAGGTTTGACAGTGCCAAGTGCCTCCTGCAAACTGACATCAAGAACCTGGCCAGGTGACATTTGTTTCTCTGGGGAAAGGCCATGGTTCATATCCTGGACACGTAGGACCGGAGAGGCCGGCTGCCTGCTGAAATTCCTCACGGATCAGGATACCTCAAATATGGAAATTGCCCCCACAGGCAACGGTGGCTGGTTTGACAGTGCCAAGTGCCTCCTGCAAACTGACATCAGGAACCTGGCCTGGTCAGTTTTGTTTCTCTGGGGAAAGGCCATAGATGATGTCCAGTGCCCCCTGGCCCAGAGTGGCCGACTGCCTGCTGAAATTCCGCACGGATCAGGATACCTCCCAGATGGAAAGTGGCGCCACAGGCAACTGTGGCTGGTTTGACAGTGCCAAGTGCCTCCTGCAAACTGACATGAAGAACCTGGCCAGGATACATTTGTTTCTCTGGGGAAAGGCCATGGTTCATATCCTGGACACGTAGGACCAGAGAGGCCGGCTGCCTGCTGAAATTCCTCACGGATCAGAATACCTCCCATATGGAAAGTGCCCCCAGAGGCAACGGTGGCTGGTTTGACAGTGCCAAGTGCCTCCTGCAAACTGACATCAGGAACCTGGCCTGGTGACTTTTGTTTCTCTGGGGAAAGGCCATAGATGATGTCCAGTGCCCCCTGGCCCAGAGTGGCCGGCTGCCTGCTGAAATTCCGAACAGTTTAGGATGCCGCCCAGATGCAAGGTACCACCACAGGCAACTGTGGCAGGTTTGACAGTGCCAAGTGCCTCCTGCAAACTGACATCAGGAACCTGGCCTGGTGACTTTTGTTTCTCTGGGGAAAGGCCATCGTTCCTGTCCGGGGCCCGCCGGGCCGGAGTGGCCGGCTGCCTGCTGAAATTCCACACGGTTGAGGATACCTCCCAGATGCAAGATGGCCCCACAGGCAACTGTGGCTGGTTTGACAGTGCCAAGTGCCTCCTGCAAACAGACATCAGGAACCTGGCCTGGTAACTTTTGTTTCTCTGGGGAAAGGCCATGGTTCTTGTCCACGGCCTGGTGGCCCGGAGTGTCCGGCTGCCTCCTGAAATTCCGCACGGATCAGAATGCCTCCAGGATGAAAGGTGCCCCCAGAGGCAACTGTGGCTGGTTTGACAGTGCCAAGTGCCTCCTGCAAACTGACATCAGGAACCTGGCCTGGTGACTTTTGTTTCTCGGGGGGAAAGGCCATCATTCTTTTCCGGGCCCTCTGGCCCGGAATGGCCGGCAGCCTGCTGAAATTCCGCACGGATCAGGATACCTCCCAGACCGAAACTAAAACCATAGGCAACTGTGGCTGGTTTGACAGTGCCAAGTGCCTCCTGCAAACTGACATCAGGAACCTGGCCTGGTAAGTTTTGTTTCTCTGGGGAAAGGCCATCGTTCTTCTCCGGGGCCCGCCGGCCCGGAGTGGCCGGCTGTCCGCTGAAATTCCACACGGTTGAGGCTACCTCCCAGATGTAAGGCGCCCCCACAGGCAACTGTGGCTGGTTTGACAGTGCCATGTGCCTCCTGCAAACTGACATCAGGAACCTGACCTGGTGACTTTCGATTGTCTGGGGAAAGACCGTTATTCATATCCAGGGCCTTGCGGCCTGGAGTGCCCGGCTGCCTGCTGAAATTCCGCATGGATCAGGATGCCTCCCAGATGGAAAGTGCACCCACAGGCAACTGTGGCTGGTTTGACAGTGCCAAGTGCCTCCTGCCAACTGACATCAGCAACCTTGCCAGGTGACTTTTGGTTCTCTGGGGAAAGGCCATAGATGATGTCCAGTGCCCCCTGGCCCGGAGTGGCCGACTGCCTGCTGAAATTCCGCACAAATCAGGATACCTCCCAGATGCAAGGTGCCCCCACAGGCAACTGTGGCTGGTTTGACAGTGCCAAGTGCCTCCTGCAAACTGACATCAGGAACCTGGCCTGGTGACTTTTGTTTCTCTGGGGAAAGGCCATGGTTCATGTCCACGGCCTGGTGGCCCGGAGTGTCCGGCTGCCTCCTGAAATTCCGCATGGATTAGAATGCCTCCAGGATGAAAGGTGCCCCCATAGGCAACTGTGGCTGGTTTGACAGTGCCAAGTGCCTCCTGCAAACTGACATCAGGAACCTGGCCGGGTGACTTTTGTTTCTCGGGGGGAAAGGCCATCATTCTTTTCCGGGCCCTTTGTCCCGGAATGGCCGGCTGCCTGCTGAAATTCCGCACGGATCAGGATACCTCCCAGACCGAAACTAAAACCATAGGCAACTGTGGCTGGTTTGACAGTGCCAAGTGCCTCCTGCAAACTGACATCAGGAACCTGGCCTGGTAAGTTTTGTTTCTCTGGGGAAAGGCCATCGTTCTGGTCCGGGGCCCGCCGGCCCGGAGTCGCCGGCTGTCTGCTGAAATTCCACACGGTTGAGGCTACCTCCCAGATGCAAGGCGCCCCCACAGGCAACTGTGGCTGGTTTGACAGTGCCATGTGCCTCCTGCAAACTGACATCAGGAACCTGACCTGGTAACTTTCGTTTGTCTGGGGAAAGACCATTATTCAAATCCAGGGCCTTGCGGCCTGGAGTGCCCGGCTGCCTGCTGAAATTCCGCAAGGATCAGGATGCCTCCCAGATGGAAAGTGCCCCCACAGGCAACTGTGGCTGGTTTGACAGTGTCAAGTGCCTCCTGCAAACTGACATCAGGAACCTGGCCTGGTGACTTTTGTTTCTCTGGGGAAAGGCCATGGTTCATATCCTGGACACGTAGGACCAGAGAGGCCGGCTGCCTGCTGAAATTCCTCACGGATCAGGATGCCGCCGAGATGCAAGGTGCCCCCACAGGCATCTGTGGCTGGTTCGACAGTGCCAAGTGCCTCCTGCAAACTGAAATCAGGAACCTGGCCTGGTCAGTTTTGTTTCTCTGGGGAAAGGCCATGGTTAATGTACAGGGCCGGGTGTCCCGGAGAGGCCGGCTGCCTCCTGAAATTCCTCACGGATCAGGATACCTCAAATATGGAAAGTGCCCCCACAGGCAACTGTGGCTGGTTTGACAGTGCCAAGTGCCTCCTGCAAACTGACATCAGGAACCTGGCCTGGTGACTTTTGTTTCTCTGGGGAAAGGCCATAGATGATGTCCAGTGCCCCCTGGCCCGGAGTGGCCGACTGCCTGCTGAAATTCCGCACGGATCAGGATACCTCCCAGATGGAAAGTGACGCCACAGGCAACTGTGGCTGGTTTGACAGTGCCAAGTGCCTCCTGCAAACTGACATCAAGAACCTGGCCAGGAGACATTTGTTTCTCTGGGGAAAGGCCATGGTTCATATCCTGGACACGTAGGACCGGAGAGGCCGGCTGCCTGCTGAAATTCCTCACGGATCAGAATACCTCCCATATGGAAAGTGCCCCCAGAGGCAACGGTGGCTGGTTTGACAGTGCCAAGTGCCTCCTGCAAATTGACATCAGGAACCTGGCCTGGTGACTTTTGTTTCTCTGGGGAAAGGCCATAGATGATGTCCAGTGCCCCCTGGCCCGGAGTGGCCGGCTGCCTGCTGAAATTCCGAACTGTTTAGGATGTCGCCCAGATGCAAGGTACCACCACAGGCAACTGTGGCAGGTTTGACAGTGCCAAGTGCCTCCTGCAAACTGACATCAGGAACCTGGCCTGGTGACTTTTGTTTCTCTGGGGAAAGGCCATCGTTCCTGTCCGGGGCCCGCCGGGCCGGAGTGGCCGGCTGCCTGCTGAAATTCCACACGGTTGAGGATACCTCCCAGATGCAAGATGGCCCCACAGGCAACTGTGGCTGGTTTGACAGTGCCAAGTGCCTCCTGCAAACAGACATCAGGAACCTGACCTGGTGACTTTCGTTTTTTGTGGGGAAAGACGATGATTCTTGTCCAGGGCCTTGCGGCCTGGAGTGCCTGGCTGCCTGCTGAAATTCCGCAAGGATCAGGATGCCTCCCAGATGGAAAGTGCCCCCACAGGCAACTGTGGCTGGTTTGACAGTGCCAAGTGCCTCCTGCAAACTGACATCAGGAACCTGGCCAGGTGACTTTTGTTTCTCTGGGGAAAGGCCATGGTTCATATCCTGGACACGTAGGACCAGAGAGGCCGGCTGCCTGCTGAAATTCCTCACGGATCAGGATGCCGCCGAGATGCAAGGTGCCCCCACAGGCATCTGTGGCTGGTTCGACAGTGCCAAGTGCCTCCTGCAAACTGAAATCAGGAACCTGGCCTGGTCAGTTTTGTTTCTCTGGGGAAAGGCCATGGTTAATGTACAGCGCCGGGTGTCCCGGAGAGGCCGGCTGCCTGCTGAAATTCCGCACGGATCAGGATACCTCCCAGATGGAAAGTGGCGCTACAGGCAACTGTGGCAGGTTTGACAGTGCCAAGTGCCTCCTGCAAACTGACATCAAGAACCTGGCCAGGTGACATTTGTTTCTCTGGGGAAAGGCCATGGTTCATAT
Organism: Passer domesticus; assembly: GCF_036417665.1. Taxonomy (NCBI): domain Eukaryota; kingdom Metazoa; phylum Chordata; class Aves; order Passeriformes; family Passeridae; genus Passer; species Passer domesticus. The sequence goes on along the minus strand of NC_087476.1, from coordinate 79,287,135 downwards.
CCTGGACACGTAGGACCGGAGAGGCCGGCTGCCTGCTGAAATTCCTCACGGATCAGGATACCTCAAATATGGAAAGTGCCCCCACAGGCAACGGTGGCTGGTTTGACAGTGCCAAGTGCCTCCTGCAAACTGACATCAGGAACCTGGCCTGGTCAGTTTTGTTTCTCTGGGGAAAGGCCATAGATGATGTCCAGTGCCCCCTGGCCCAGAGTGGCCGACTGCCTGCTGAAATTCCGCACGGATCAGGATACCTCCCAGATGGAAAGTGGCGCCACAGGCAACTGTGGCTGGTTTGACAGTGCCAAGTGCCTCCTGCAAACTGACATGAAGAACCTGGCCAGGATACATTTGTTTCTCTGGGGAAAGGCCATGGTTCATATCCTGGACACGTAGGACCAGAGAGGCCGGCTGCCTGCTGAAATTCCTCACGGATCAGAATACCTCCCATATGGAAAGTGCCCCCAGAGGCAACGGTGGCTGGTTTGACAGTGCCAAGTGCCTCCTGCAAACTGACATCAGGAACCTGGCCTGGTGACTTTTGTTTCTCTGGGGAAAGGCCATAGATGATGTCCAGTGCCCCCTGGCCCAGAGTGGCCGGCTGCCTGCTGAAATTCCGAACAGTTTAGGATGCCGCCCAGATGCAAGGTACCACCACAGGCAACTGTGGCAGGTTTGACAGTGCCAAGTGCCTCCTGCAAACTGACATCAGGAACCTGGCCTGGTGACTTTTGTTTCTCTGGGGAAAGGCCATCGTTCCTGTCCGGGGCCCGCCGGGCCGGAGTGGCCGGCTGCCTGCTGAAATTCCACACGGTTGAGGATACCTCCCAGATGCAAGATGGCCCCACAGGCAACTGTGGCTGGTTTGACAGTGCCAAGTGCCTCCTGCAAACAGACATCAGGAACCTGGCCTGGTAACTTTTGTTTCTCTGGGGAAAGGCCATGGTTCTTGTCCACGGCCTGGTGGCCCGGAGTGTCCGGCTGCCTCCTGAAATTCCGCACGGATCAGAATGCCTCCAGGATGAAAGGTGCCCCCAGAGGCAACTGTGGCTGGTTTGACAGTGCCAAGTGCCTCCTGCAAACTGACATCAGGAACCTGGCCTGGTGACTTTTGTTTCTCGGGGGGAAAGGCCATCATTCTTTTCCGGGCCCTCTGGCCCGGAATGGCCGGCAGCCTGCTGAAATTCCGCACGGATCAGGATACCTCCCAGACCGAAACTAAAACCATAGGCAACTGTGGCTGGTTTGACAGTGCCAAGTGCCTCCTGCAAACTGACATCAGGAACCTGGCCTGGTAAGTTTTGTTTCTCTGGGGAAAGGCCATCGTTCTTCTCCGGGGCCCGCCGGCCCGGAGTGGCCGGCTGTCCGCTGAAATTCCACACGGTTGAGGCTACCTCCCAGATGTAAGGCGCCCCCACAGGCAACTGTGGCTGGTTTGACAGTGCCATGTGCCTCCTGCAAACTGACATCAGGAACCTGACCTGGTGACTTTCGATTGTCTGGGGAAAGACCGTTATTCATATCCAGGGCCTTGCGGCCTGGAGTGCCCGGCTGCCTGCTGAAATTCCGCATGGATCAGGATGCCTCCCAGATGGAAAGTGCACCCACAGGCAACTGTGGCTGGTTTGACAGTGCCAAGTGCCTCCTGCCAACTGACATCAGCAACCTTGCCAGGTGACTTTTGGTTCTCTGGGGAAAGGCCATAGATGATGTCCAGTGCCCCCTGGCCCGGAGTGGCCGACTGCCTGCTGAAATTCCGCACAAATCAGGATACCTCCCAGATGCAAGGTGCCCCCAGAGGCAACTGTGGCTGGTTTGACAGTGCCAAGTGCCTCCTGCAAACTGACATCAGGAACCTGGCCTGGTGACTTTTGTTTCTCTGGGGAAAGGCCATGGTTCATGTCCACGGCCTGGTGGCCCGGAGTGTCCGGCTGCCTCCTGAAATTCCGCATGGATTAGAATGCCTCCAGGATGAAAGGTGCCCCCATAGGCAACTGTGGCTGGTTTGACAGTGCCAAGTGCCTCCTGCAAACTGACATCAGGAACCTGGCCGGGTGACTTTTGTTTCTCTAGGGAAAGGCCATCATTCTTTTCCGAGGCCTTTGTCCCGGAATGGCCGGCTGCCTGCTGAAATTCCGCACGGATCAGGATACCTCCCAGACCGAAACTAAAACCATAGGCAACTGTGGCTGGTTTGACAGTGCCAAGTGCCTCCTGCAAACTGACATCAGGAACCTGGCCTGGTAAGTTTTGTTTCTCTGGGGAAAGGCCATCGTTCTGGTCCGGGGCCCGCCGGCCCGGAGTCGCCGGCTGTCTGCTGAAATTCCACACGGTTGAGGCTACCTCCCAGATGCAAGGCGCCCCCACAGGCAACTGTGGCTGGTTTGACAGTGCCATGTGCCTCCTGCAAACTGACATCAGGAACCTGACCTGGTAACTTTCGTTTGTCTGGGGAAAGACCATTATTCAAATCCAGGGCCTTGCGGCCTGGAGTGCCCGGCTGCCTGCTGAAATTCCGCATGGATCAGGATGCCTCCCAGATGGAAAGTGCCCCCACAGCCAACTGTGGCTGGTTTGACAGTGCCAAGTGCCTCCTGCAAACTGACATCAGGAACCTGGCCAGGTGACTTTTGTTTCTCTGGGGAAAGGCCATGGTTCATGTCCACGGCCTGGTGGCCCGGAGTGGCCGTCTGCCTGCTGAAATTCCGCACGGATCAGGATACCTCCAAGACCGAAACTACAACCATAGGCAACTATGGCTGGTTTGACAGTGCCAAGTGCCTCCTGCAAACTGACATCAGGAACCTGGCCTGGTAAGTTTTGTTTCTCTGGGGAAAGGCCATCGTTCTTCTCCGGGGCACGCCGTCCCGGAGTGGCCGGCTGCCTGCTGAAATTCATCACAGTTGAGGATACCTCCCAGATGCTATGTGCCCCCAGAGGCAACTGTGGCTGTTTGACAGTGCCATGTGCCTCCTGCAAACTGACATCAGGAACCTGACCCGGTGACTTTCGTTTCTCTGGGGAAAGGCCATGGCTCATATCCTGGACTCGTAGGACCGGAGTGGCCGGCTGCCTGCTGAAATTCCTCACGGATCAGGCTGCCGCCGAGATGCAAGGTGCCCCACAGGCACCTGTGGCTGGTTCGACAGTGCCAAGTGCCTCCTGCAAACTGACATCAGGAACCTGGCCTGGTGAGTTTTGTTTCTCTGGGGAAAGGCCATAGATGATGTCCAGTGCCCCCTTGCCCGGAGTGCCCGACTGCCTGCTGAATTTCCGCACGGATCAGGATAGCTCCCAGATGCAAGGTGCCCCCACAGGCAACTGTGGCTGGTTTGAAAGTGCCAAGTGCCTCCTGCAAACTGACATCAGGAACCTGGCCAGGTGACTTTTGTTTCTCTGGGGAAAGGCCACGGCTCATATCCTGGACACGTAGGATCGGAGAGGACGGCTGCCTGCTGGAATTCCTCACGGATCAGGATAGCTGCCAGATGAAAGGAGCCCCCACAGGCAACTGTGGCTGGTTTGACAGTGCCAAGTGCCTCCTGCAAACTGACATCAGGAACCTGGCCTTGTGACTTTTGTTTCTCTGGGGAAAGGCCATGGTTCTTGTCCACGGCCTGGTGGCCCGGAGTGTCCGGCTGCCTCCTGAAATTCCTCACGGTTCAGAATGCCTCCCAGATGAAAAGTGCCCCCAGAGGCAACTGTGGCTGGTTTGACAGTGCCAAGTGCCTCCTGCAAACTGACATCAGGAACCTGGCCTTGTGACTTTTGTTTCTCTGGGGAAAGGCCATGGTTCTTGTCCACGGCCTGGTGGCCCGGAGTGTCCGGCTGCCTCCTGAAATTCCTCACGGTTCAGAATGCCTCCCAGATGAAAAGTGCCCCCAGAGGCAACTGTGGCTGGTTTGACAGTGCCAAGTGCCTCCTGCAAACTGACATCAGGAACCTGGCCTGGTCAGTTTTGTTTCTCTGGGGAAAGGCCATGGTTCTTGTCCACGGCCTGGTGGCCCGGAGTGTCCGGCTGCCTCCTGAAATTCCTCAAGGTTCAGAATGCCTCCCAGATGAAAAGTGCCCCCAGAGGCACCTGTGGCTGGTTTGACAGTGCCAAGTGCCTCCTGCAAACTGACATCAGGAACCTGGCCGGGTGACTTTTGTTTCTCTGGGGAAAGGCCATCATTCTTTTCCGGGCCCCGCTGGCCCGGAGTGCCCGGCAGCCTGCTCAAATTCCGCACGGATCAGAATACCTCCCAGACCAAAACTAAAACTATAGGCAACTGTGGCTGGTTTGATAGTGCCAAGTGCCTCCTGCAAACAGACATCAGGAACCTGGCCTGGTAAGTTTTGTTTCTCTGGGGAAAGGCCATCGTTCCTGTCCAGGGCCTTGCGGCCTGGAGTGCCCAGCTGCCTGCTGAAATTCCGCATGGATCAGGATGCCTCCCAGATGGAATGTGCCCCCACAGGCAACTGTGGCTGGTTTGACAGTGCCATGTGCCTCCTGCAAACTGACATCAGGAACCTGACCTGGTGACTTTTGTTTCTCTGGGGAAAGGCCATGGTTCTTGTCCACGGACTGGTGGCCCGGAGTGTCCGGCTGCCTGCTGAAATTCCGCATGGATCAGAAAGCCTCCAGGATGAAAAGTGCCCCCACAGGCAACTGTGGCTGGTTTGACAGTGCCAAGTGCCTCCTGCAAACTGACATCAGGAACCTGGCCTGGTAAGTTTTGTTTCTCTGGGGAAAGGCCATGGTTCATATCCTGGATACGTAGGACCGGAGTGGCCGGCTGCCTGCTGAAATTCCTCACGGATCAGGATGCCGCCCAGATGCAAGATGCCCGCACTGGCACCTGTGGCTGGTTCGACAGTGCCAAGTGCCTCCTGCAAACTGACATCAGGAACCTGGCCTGGTGACTTTTCTTTCTCTGGGGAAAGGCCATGGTTCATATCCTGGACCCGTAGGCCCGGAGTGTCCGGCTGCCTGCTGAAATTCCGAACGGATCAGGATGCCTCCCAGATGCAAGGTGCCCCCACAGGCACCTGTGGCTGGTTTGACAGTGCCAAGTGCCTCCTGCAAACTGACATCAGGAACCTGGCGGGGTGACTTTTGTTTCTCTGGGGAAAGGCCGTCGTTCATATCCTAGAAACTGTGGCCCCGAGTGGCCGGCTGCCTGCTGAAATTCCGCACGGATCAGGATACCTCCCAGATGCAAGGTGCCACCTCAGGCAACTGTGGCTGGTTTGACAGTGCCAAGTGCCTCCTGCCAACTGACATCAAGAACCAGGCCTGGTGACTTTTGTTTCTCTGGGGAAAGGCCATGGTTGGTATCCTGAGCCTGGCGTCCTGGAGTGGCCATCTGCCTGCTAAAATTCTGGACGGACCAGGATGCCGCCAAGATGCAAGGTGCCCCCAGAGGCAACTGTGGCTGGTTTGACAGTGCCAAGTGCCTCCTGCAAATTGACATCAGGAACCTGGCCTGGTGATTTTCTTTCTCAAGGGAAAGGCCATGGTTCATGTCCAGAGCCCGGTGGCTCGCAGTTGCCTGCTGCCTGCTGAAATTCCACACGGTTGAGGATACCTCCCAGATGCAAGGTGCCCCCACAGGCAACTGTGGCTGGTTTGACAGTGCCAAGTGCGTCCTGCAAATTGACATCAGGAACCTGGCCTGGTGAGTTTTGTTCCTCTGGGGAAAGGCTATTATTCTTGTTCAGAGCCCGGTGGCTCGGAGTGGCCAGCTGACTGCTGAAATTCCGCATGGAACATGATACCTCCCAGGTTCAAGGTGCCGCCACAGGCAACTATGGCTGGTTTGACAGTGCCATGTGCCGCCTGCAAACTGATATCAGGAACCTGGCCTGGTGATTTTTCTTTGTCTGGTGAAAGGCCATTGTACCTGTCCAGAGCCTGGTGGCCCGGAGTGGCCGGCTGCCTGCTGAAATTCCGAACGGATCACGATTCCTCCCAGAGCGAAAGTACCACCACAGGCAACTGTGGCTGGTTTGACAGTGCCAAGTGCCTCCTGCCAACTGACATCAGCAACCTTGCCAGGTGACTTTTGGTTCTCTGGGGAAAGGCCATCGTTCGTGTCCAGGGCCGGGTGTCCCTGGGTGTCCGGCTGCCTGCTGAAATTCCGAACGGATCAGGATACTGCCCAGATGCAATGTGCTCCCACAGGCAACTGTGGCTGGTTTGACAGTGCCAAGTGCCTCCTGCAAACTGACATCAGGAACCTGGCCTGGTGACTTTTGTTTCTCAGGGGAAAGTCCATGGTTTATATCCTGGACCAGTTGGACCGCAGGGACCGGCTGCTTGCTGAAATTCCGAAAGCACCAGGATGCCTCCCAGATGCAAGGTGTCCCCACAGGTAATTGTGTCTGGTTTGAGAGTGCCATGTGCCTCCTGCAAACTGACATCGGAAAGCTGGGCTGGTCACTTTGGTTTCTCTGGGGAAAGGCCACGATTCATGTCCAGGGCCTTGCGGCCCGGAGTGGCCCGCTGCCTGCTGAAATTCCGCACGGATCAGGATACCTCCCAGACCGGAACTAAAACCATAGGCAACTGTGGCTGGTTTGACAGTGCCAAGTGCCTCCAGCAAACTGACATCAGGAACCTGGCCTGGTGATTTTCTTTCTCCGGGGAAAGGCCATGGTTCATGTCCAGGGCCCGGTGGCCCGTACTTGCCTGCTGCCTCCTGAAATTCCACACGGATCAGGATACCTCCCAGATGTAAGGTGCCACCACAGGCAAATGTGGCTGGTTTGACAGTGCCAAGTGCCTCCTGCAAACTGACATCAGGAACCTGGCCTTGTGAGTTTTGTTTCTCTGGGGAAAGGCCATCATTCTTGTTCAGAGCCCAGTGGCCCAGAGTGGCCGGCTGCCTGCTGAATTTCCGCACGGATCAGGATAGCTCCCAGATTCAAGGTGCCGCCACAGGCAACTGCGGCAGGTTTGACAGTGCCAAGTGCCTCCTGCAAACTGACATCAGGAACCTGGCCTGGTGACATTTATTTCTCTGGGGAAAGGCCATTGTACGTGTCCAAGGCCTAGTGGCCCAGAGTGGCCGGCTGCTTGCTGGAATTCTGCATGGATCAGGATGCCGCCGAGATGCAAGGTGCCCCCACAGGCACCTGTGGCTGGTTTGACAGTGCCAAGTGCCTCCTGCAAACTGACATCAGGAACCTGGCCTGGTGACTTTTGTTTCTCTGGGGAAAGGCCATCGTTCATATCCTACAAACTGTGGCCCAGAGTGGCCGGCTGCCTGCTGAAATTCCGCACGGATCAGGATACCTCCCAGATGCAAGGTGCCCCACGGGAAACTGTGGCTGGTTTGACAGTGCCAAGTGCCTCCTGCCAACTGACATCAAGAACCTGGCCTGGTGACTTTTGTTTCTCTGGGGAAAGGCCATGGTTGGTATCCTGAGCCTCGTGTCCTGGAGTGGCCGTCTGCCTGCTAAAATTCTGGACGGACCAGGATGCCGCCAAGATGCAAGGTGCCCCCAGAGGCAACTGTGGCTGGTTTGACATTGCCAAGTGTTTCCTGCAAACTGACATCAGGAACCTGGCCTGGTGATTTTCTTTCTCAGGGGAAAGGCCATGGTTCATGTCCAGGGCCCGGTGGCTCGGAGTGGCCAGCTGACTGCTGAAATTCCGCATGGATCAGGATACCTCCCAGGTTCAAGGTGCCGCCACAGGCAACTGTGGCTGGTTTGACAGTGCCAAGCGCCTCCTGCCAACTGACATCAGGAACCTGGCCTGGTGACTTTTGTTTCTCATGGGAAGTGCCATCGTTCGTGTCCCGTACTCGGAGGCCAGGAGTGGCCGGCTGCTTGCTGAAATACCGCACAGATCAGGATAGCTCCCAGATGCAAGGTGCCCCCACAGGCACCTGTGGCTGGTTTGACAGTGCCAAGTGCCTCCTGCAAACTGACATCAGGAACCTGGCCTGGTGATTTTTCTTTGTCTGGGGAAAGGCCATTGTACGTGTCCAGGGCCTGTGGCCCGTAGTGGCCGGCCCCCTGCTGAAATTCCGCACGGATCAGGATACCTCCCAGACCGATAGTACCACCACAGGCAACTGTGGCTGGTTTGACAGTGCCAAGTGCCTCCTGCAAACTGACATCAGGAACCTGGCCTGGTGACTTTTATTTCTCTGGGGAAAGGCCATCGTTCCTCTCCAGGGCCCGTAGTCCGGAGTGGCCGACTGCCTGCTGAAATTCCTCATGGATCAGGATGCCTCCCACATGAAAGGTGCCCCCACAGGCAACTACGTCTGATTTGACAGTGCCATGTGCCTCCTGCAAACTGATGTCAGGAACCTGGCCTGGTGATTTTTCTTTGTCTGGTGAAAGGCCATTGTACCTGTCCAGAGCCTGGTGGCCCGGAATGGCCGGCTGCCTACTGAAATTCCAAACGGATCACGATTCCTCCCAGATGGAAAGTACCACCACAGGCAACTGTGGCTGGTTTGACAGTGCCAAGTGCCTCCTGCCAACTGACATCAGCAACCTTGCCAGGTGACATTTGGTTCTCTGGGGAAAGGCCATCGTTCGTGTCCAGGGCCAGGTGTCCCTGGGTGTCCGGCTGCCTGCTGAAATTCCGAACGGATCAGGATACTGCCCAGATGCAATGTGCTCCCACAGGCAACTGTGGCTGGTTTGACAGTGCCAAGTGCCTCCTGCAAACTGACATCAGGAACCTGGCCTGGTGACTTTTGTTTCTCAGGGGAAAGTCCATGGTTTATATCCTGGACCAGTTGGACCGCAGGGACCGGCTGCTTGCTGAAATTCCGAAAGCACCAGGATGCCTCCCAGATGCAAGGTGTCCCCACAGGTAATTGTGTCTGGTTTGAGAGTGCCATGTGCCTCCTGCAAACTGACATCGGAAAGCTGGGCTGGTCACTTTGGTTTCTCTGGGGAAAGGCCACGATTCATGTCCAGGGCCTTGCGGCCCGGAGTGGCCCGCTGCCTGCTGAAATTCCGCACGGATCAGGATACCTCCCAGACCGAAACTAAAACCATAGGCAACTGTGGCTGGTTTGACAGTGCCAAGTGCCTCCAGCAAACTGACATCAGGAACCTGGCCTGGTAAGTTTTGTTTCTCTGGGGAAAGGCCATCGTTCTTGTCCGGAGCCCGCCAGCCCGGAGTGGCCGGCTGCCTGCTGAAATTCTGCATGGATCAGGATGCCGCCGAGATGCAAGGTGCCCCACAGGCACCTGTGGCTGGTTTGACAGTGCCAAGTGCTTCCTGCAAACTGACATCAGAAACCTGGCCTGGTGATTTTCTTTCTCCGGGGAAAGGCCATGGTTCATGTCCAGGGCCCGGTGGCCCGTACTTGCCTGCTGCCTTCTGAAATTCCACACGGATCAGGATACCTCCCATATGTAAGGTGCCACCACAGGCAAATGTGGCTGGTTTGACAGTGCCAAGTGCCTCCTGCCAACTGACATCAGGAACCTGGCCTTGTGAGTTTTGTTTCTCTGGGGAAAGGCCATCATTCTTGTTCAGAGCCCAGTGGCCCAGAGTGGCCGGCTGCCTGCTGAATTTCCGCACGGATCAGGATAGCTCCCAGATTCAAGGTGCCGCCACAGGCAACTGCGGCAGGTTTGACAGTGCCAAGTGCCTCCTGCAAACTGACATCAGGAACCTGGCCTGGTGACATTTATTTCTCTGGGGAAAGGCCATTGTACGTGTCCAAGGCCTGGTGGCCCCGAGTGGCCAGCTGCTTGCTGGAATTCTGCATGGATCAGGATGCCGCGGAGATGCAAGGTGCCCCCACAGGCACCTGTGGCTGGTTTGACAGTGCCAAGTGCCTCCTGCAAACTGACATCAGGAACCTGGCCTGGTGACTTTTGTTTCTCTGGGGAAAGGCCATCGTTCCTCTCCAGGGCCCGGTGGCTCGAGTGGGCGGATACCTGCTAAAATTCCGCACAGATCAGGATACCTCCCAGATGGAAGGTGCCCGCCCAGGCAACTGTGGCTGGTTTGACAGTGCCAAGTGCCTCCTGCAAACTGACATCAGGAACCTGGCCTGGTGATTTTTCTTTGTCTGGGGAAAGGCCATTGTACGTGTCCAGGGCCTGTGGCCCGTAGTGGCTGGCCCCCTTCTGAAATTCCGAACGGATCAGGATACCTCCCAGACCGATAGTACCACCTCAGGCAACTGTGGCTGGTTTGACAGTGCCAAGTGCCTCCTGCAAACTGACATCAGGAACCTGGCCGGGTGACTTTTGTTTCTCTGGGGAAAGGCCGTGGTTAATGTACAGGGCCGGTTGTCCTGAGTGGCCGGCTGCCTGCTGAAATTCCGCACGGATCAGGATACCTCCCAGATGGAAAGTGGCCCCACAGGCAACTGTGGCTGGTTTGACAGTGCCAAGTGCCTCCTGCCAACTGACATCAAGAACCTGGCCTGGTGACTTTTGTTTCTCTGGGGAAAGGCCATGGTTGGTATCCTGAGCCTCGTGTCCTGGAGTGGCCGTCTGCCTGCTAAAATTCTGGACGGACCAGGATGCCGCCAAGATGCAAGGTGCCCCCAGAGGCAACTGTGGCTGGTTTGACATTGCCAAGTGTTTCCTGCAAACTGACATCAGAAACCTGGCCTGGTGATTTTCTTTCTCAGGGGAAAGGCCATGGTTCATGTCCAGGGCCCGGTGGCTCGGAGTGGCCAGCTGACTGCTGAAATTCCGCATGGATCAAGATACCTCCCAGGTTCAAGGTGCCGCCACAGGCAACTGTGGCTGGTTTGACAGTGCCAAGCGCCTCCTGCCAACTGACATCAGGAACCTGGCCTGGTGACTTTTGTTTCTCATGGGAAGTGCCATCGTTCGTGTCCCGTACTCGGAGGCCAGGAGTGGCCGGCTGCTTGCTGAAATACCGCACAGATCAGGATAGCTCCCAGATGCAAGGTGCCCCCACAGGCACCTGTGGCTGGTTTGACAGTGCCAAGTGCCTCCTGCAAACTGACATCAGGAACCTGGCCTGGTGATTTTTCTTTGTCTGGGGAAAGGCCATTGTACGTGTCCAGGGCCAGTGGCCCGTAGTGGCCGGCCCCCTGCTGAAATTCCGCACGGATCAGGATACCTCCCAGACCGATAGTACCACCACAGGCAACTGTGGCTGGTTTGACAGTGCCAAGTGCCTCCTGCAAACTGACATCAGGAACCTGGCCTGGTGACTTTTATTTCTCTGGGGAAATGCCATCGTTCCTCTCCAGGGCCCGTAGTCCGGAGTGGCCGACTGCCTGCTGAAATTCCTCATGGATCAGGATGCCTCCCACATGAAAGGTGCCCCCACAGGCAACTACGTCTGATTTGACAGTGCCATGTGCCTCCTGCAAACTGATATCAGGAACCTGGCCTGGTGATTTTTCTTTGTCTGGTGAAAGGCCATTGTACCTGTCCAGAGCCTGGTGGCCCGGAATGGCCGGCTGCCTACTGAAATTCCAAACGGATCACGATTCCTCCCAGATGGAAAGTACCACCACAGGCAACTGTGGCTGGTTTGACAGTGCCAAGTGCCTCCTGCCAACTGACATCAGCAACCTTGCCAGGTGACATTTGGTTCTCTGGGGAAAGGCCATCGTTCGTGTCCAGGGCCAGGTGTCCCTGGGTGTCCGGCTGCCTGCTGAAATTCCGAACGGATCAGGATACTGCCCAGATGCAATGTGCTCCCACAGGCACCTGTGGCTGGTTTGACAGTGCCAAGTGCCTCCTGCAAACTGACATCAGGAACCTGGCCTGGTGATTTTTCTTTGTCTGGGGAAAGGCCATTGTACGTGTCCAGGGCCAGTGGCCCGTAGTGGCCGGCCCCCTGCTGAAATTCCGAACGGATCAGGATACTGCCCAGATGCAATGTGCTCCCACAGGCAACTGTGGCTGGTTTGACAGTGCCAAGTGCCTCCTGCAAACTGACATCAGGAACCTGGCCTGGTGACTTTTGTTTCTCAGGGGAAAGGCCATGGTTGGTATCCTGAGCCTGGTGTCCTGGAGTGGCCGTCTGCCTGCTAAAATTCTGGACGGACCAGGATGCCGCCAAGATGCAAGGTGCCCCCAGAGGCAACTGTGGCTGGTTTGACAGTACCAAGTGCTTCCTCCGAACTGACATCAGAAACCTGGCCTGGTGATTTTCTTTCCCAGGGGAAAGGCCATGGTTCATGTCCAGGGCCCGGTGGCTCGCAGTTGCCTGCTGCCTGCTGAAATTCCACACGGATCCGGATACCTCCCTGATGCAAGTTGCCCCCACCGGCAACTGTGGCTGGTTTGACAGTGCCATGTGCCTCCTGCAAACTGACATCTGGAACCTGGCCTGGTGACTTTTGTTTCCCTGGGGAAAGGCCATAGATGATGTCCAGTGCCCCCTGGCCTGGAGTGGCCGACTGCCTGCTGAAATTCCGCACGGATCAGGATATCTCCCAGATGCAAGGTGCCCCCACAGGCACCTGTGGCTGGTTTGACAGTGCCAAGTGCCTCCTGCAAACTGACATCAGGAACCTGGCCTGGTGACTTTTGTTTCTCTGGGGAAAGGCCATCGTTCCTCTCCAGGGCCCGGTGGCTCGAGTGGGCGGATACCTGCTAAAATTCCGCACAGATCAGGATACCTCCCAGATGGAAGGTGCCCGCCCAGGCAACTGTGGCTGGTTTGACAGTGCCAAGTGCCTCCTGCAAACTGACATCAGGAACCTGGCCTGGTGATTTTCTTTCTCCGGGGAAAGGCCATGGTTCATGTCCAGGGCCCGGTGGCCCGTACTTGCCTGCTGCCTTCTGAAATTCCACACGGATCAGGATACCTCCCATATGTAAGGTGCCACCACAGGCAAATGTGGCTGGTTTGACAGTGCCAAGTGCCTCCTGCCAACTGACATCAGGAACCTGGCCTTGTGAGTTTTGTTTCTCTGGGGAAAGGCCATCATTCTTGTTCAGAGCCCAGTGGCCCAGAGTGGCCGGCTGCCTGCTGAATTTCCGCACGGATCAGGATAGCTCCCAGATTCAAGGTGCCGCCACAGGCAACTGCGGCAGGTTTGACAGTGCCAAGTGCCTCCTGCAAACTGACATCAGGAACCTGGCCTGGTGACATTTATTTCTCTGGGGAAAGGCCATTGTACGCGTCCAAGGCCTAGTGGCCCCGAGTGGCCGGCTGCTTGCTGGAATTCTGCATGGATCAGGATGCCGCGGAGATGCAAGGTGCCCCCACAGGCACCTGTGGCTGGTTTGACAGTGCCAAGTGCCTCCTGCAAACTGACATCAGGAACCTGGCCTGGTGACTTTTGTTTCTCTGGGGAAAGGCCATCGTTCATATCCTACAAACTGTGGCCCAGAGTGGCCGGCTGCCTGCTGAAATTCCGCACGGATCAGGATACCTCCCAGATGCAAGGTGCCCCACGGGAAACTGTGGCTGGTTTGACAGTGCCAAGTGCCTCCTGCCAACTGACATCAAGAACCTGGCCTGGTGACTTTTGTTTCTCTGGGGAAAGGCCATGGTTGGTATCCTGAGCCTCGTGTCCTGGAGTGGCCGTCTGCCTGCTAAAATTCTGGACGGACCAGGATGCCGCCAAGATGCAAGGTGCCCCCAGAGGCAACTGTGGCTGGTTTGACAGTGCCAAGTGCTTCCTCCGAACTGACATCAGAAACCTGGCCTGGTGATTTTCTTTCCCAGGGGAAAGGCCATGGTTCATGTCCAGGGCCCGGTGGCTCGCAGTTGCCTGCTGCCTGCTGAAATTCCACACGGATCCGGATACCTCCCTGATGCAAGTTGCCCCCACCGGCAACTGTGGCTGGTTTGACAGTGCCATGTGCCTCCTGCAAACTGACATCTGGAACCTGGCCTGGTGACTTTTGTTTCCCTGGGGAAAGGCCATAGATGATGTCCAGTGCCCCCTGGCCTGGAGTGGCCGACTGCCTGCTGAAATTCCGCACGGATCAGGATATCTCCCAGATGCAAGGTGCCCCCACAGGCACCTGTGGCTGGTTTGACAGTGCCAAGTGCCTCCTGCAAACTGACATCAGGAACCTGGCCTGGTGACTTTTGTTTCTCTGGGGAAAGGCCATCGTTCCTCTCCAGGGCCCGGTGGCTCGAGTGGGCGGATACCTGCTAAAATTCCGCACAGATCAGGATACCTCCCAGATGGAAGGTGCCCGCCCAGGCAACTGTGGCTGGTTTGACAGTGCCAAGTGCCTCCTGCAAACTGACATCAGGAACCTGGCCTGGTGATTTTTCTTTGTCTGGGGAAAGGCCATTGTACGTGTCCAGGGCCTGTGGCCCGTAGTGGCTGGCCCCCTTCTGAAATTCCGAACGGATCAGGATACCTCCCAGACCGATAGTACCACCTCAGGCAACTGTGGCTGGTTTGACAGTGCCAAGTGCCTCCTGCAAACTGACATCAGGAACCTGGCCGGGTGACTTTTGTTTCTCTGGGGAAAGGCCGTGGTTAATGTACAGGGCCGGGTGTCCTGAGTGGCCGGCTGCCTGCTGAAATTCCGCACGGATCAGGATACCTCCCAGATGGAAAGTGGCCCCACAGGCAACTGTGGCTGGTTTGACAGTGCCAAGTGCCTCCTGCCAACTGACATCAAGAACCTGGCCTGGTGACTTTTGTTTCTCTGGGGAAAGGCCATGGTTGGTATCCTGAGCCTCGTGTCCTGGAGTGGCCGTCTGCCTGCTAAAATTCTGGACGGACCAGGATGCCGCCAAGATGCAAGGTGCCCCCAGAGGCAACTGTGGCTGGTTTGACATTGCCAAGTGTTTCCTGCAAACTGACATCAGAAACCTGGCCTGGTGATTTTCTTTCTCAGGGGAAAGGCCATGGTTCATGTCCAGGGCCCGGTGGCTCGGAGTGGCCAGCTGACTGCTGAAATTCCGCATGGATCAAGATACCTCCCAGGTTCAAGGTGCCGCCACAGGCAACTGTGGCTGGTTTGACAGTGCCAAGCGCCTCCTGCCAACTGACATCAGGAACCTGGCCTGGTGACTTTTGTTTCTCATGGGAAGTGCCATCGTTCGTGTCCCGTACTCGGAGGCCAGGAGTGGCCGGCTGCTTGCTGAAATACCGCACAGATCAGGATAGCTCCCAGATGCAAGGTGCCCCCACAGGCACCTGTGGCTGGTTTGACAGTGCCAAGTGCCTCCTGCAAACTGACATCAGGAACCTGGCCTGGTGATTTTTCTTTGTC
Source organism: Passer domesticus (assembly GCF_036417665.1). Lineage (NCBI taxonomy): Eukaryota > Metazoa > Chordata > Aves > Passeriformes > Passeridae > Passer > Passer domesticus. The sequence goes on along the minus strand of NC_087476.1, from coordinate 79,271,985 downwards.
TGGGGAAAGGCCATTGTACGTGTCCAGGGCCAGTGGCCCGTAGTGGCCGGCCCCCTGCTGAAATTCCGCACGGATCAGGATACCTCCCAGACCGATAGTACCACCACAGGCAACTGTGGCTGGTTTGACAGTGCCAAGTGCCTCCTGCAAACTGACATCAGGAACCTGGCCTGGTGACTTTTATTTCTCTGGGGAAATGCCATCGTTCCTCTCCAGGGCCCGTAGTCCGGAGTGGCCGACTGCCTGCTGAAATTCCTCATGGATCAGGATGCCTCCCACATGAAAGGTGCCCCCACAGGCAACTACGTCTGATTTGACAGTGCCATGTGCCTCCTGCAAACTGATATCAGGAACCTGGCCTGGTGATTTTTCTTTGTCTGGTGAAAGGCCATTGTACCTGTCCAGAGCCTGGTGGCCCGGAATGGCCGGCTGCCTACTGAAATTCCAAACGGATCACGATTCCTCCCAGATGGAAAGTACCACCACAGGCAACTGTGGCTGGTTTGACAGTGCCAAGTGCCTCCTGCCAACTGACATCAGCAACCTTGCCAGGTGACATTTGGTTCTCTGGGGAAAGGCCATCGTTCGTGTCCAGGGCCAGGTGTCCCTGGGTGTCCGGCTGCCTGCTGAAATTCCGAACGGATCAGGATACTGCCCAGATGCAATGTGCTCCCACAGGCAACTGTGGCTGGTTTGACAGTGCCAAGTGCCTCCTGCAAACTGACATCAGGAACCTGGCCTGGTGACTTTTGTTTCTCAGGGGAAAGGCCATGGTTGGTATCCTGAGCCTGGTGTCCTGGAGTGGCCGTCTGCCTGCTAAAATTCTGGACGGACCAGGATGCCGCCAAGATGCAAGGTGCCCCCAGAGGCAACTGTGGCTGGTTTGACAGTGCCAAGTGCTTCCTCCGAACTGACATCAGAAACCTGGCCTGGTGATTTTCTTTCCCAGGGGAAAGGCCATGGTTCATGTCCAGGGCCCGGTGGCTCGCAGTTGCCTGCTGCCTGCTGAAATTCCACACGGATCCGGATACCTCCCTGATGCAAGTTGCCCCCACCGGCAACTGTGGCTGGTTTGACAGTGCCATGTGCCTCCTGCAAACTGACATCTGGAACCTGGCCTGGTGACTTTTGTTTCCCTGGGGAAAGGCCATAGATGATGTCCAGTGCCCCCTGGCCTGGAGTGGCCGACTGCCTGCTGAAATTCCGCACGGATCAGGATATCTCCCAGATGCAAAGTGCCCCCACAGGCACCTGTGGCTGGTTTGACAGTGCCAAGTGCCTCCTGCAAACTGACATCAGGAACCTGGCCTGGTGACTTTTGTTTCTCTGGGGAAAGGCCATCGTTCCTCTCCAGGGCCCGGTGGCTCGAGTGGGCGGATACCTGCTAAAATTCCGCACAGATCAGGATACCTCCCAGATGGAAGGTGCCCGCCCAGGCAACTGTGGCTGGTTTGACAGTGCCAAGTGCCTCCTGCAAACTGACATCAGGAACCTGGCCTGGTGATTTTTCTTTGTCTGGGGAAAGGCCATTGTACGTATCCAGGGCCTGTGGCCCGTAGTGGCTGGCCCCCTTCTGAAATTCCGAACGGATCAGGATACCTCCCAGACCGACAGTACCACCTCAGGCAACTGTGGCTGGTTTGACAGTGCCAAGTGCCTCCTGCAAACTGACATCAGGAACCTGGCCGGGTGACTTTTGTTTCTCTGGGGAAAGGCCGTGGTTAATGTACAGGGCCGGGTGTCCTGAGTGGCCGGCTGCCTGCTGAAATTCCGCACGGATCAGGATACCTCCCAGATGGAAAGTGGCCCCACAGGCAACTGTGGCTGGTTTGACAGTGCCAAGTGCCTCCTGCAAACTGACATCAGGAGCCAGGCCTGGTGTCTTTTGTTTCTCAGGGGAAAGGCTTTCGTTCCTATCCATGGACGGCTGGCCAATACTGGCTGGCTGTCTGCTGAAATTCCGCACGGTTGAAGATACCTCCCAGATGGAAAGTACCACCACAGGCAACTGTGGCTGGTTTGACAGTGCCAAGTGCTTCCTGCAAACTGACATCAGAAACCTGGCCTGGTGATTTTCTTTCTCAGGGGAAAGGCCATGGCTCATGTCCAGGGCCCGGTGGCCCCTACTTGCCTGCTGCCTGCTGAAATTCCACACGGATCAGGATACCTCCCAGATGTAAGGTGCCACCACAGGCAACTGTGGCTGGTTTGACAGTGCCAAGTGCCTCCTGCAAACTGACATCAGGAACCTGGCCTTGTGAGTTTTGTTTCTCTGGGGAAAGGCCATCATTCTTGTTCAGAGCCCAGTGGCCCGTAGTGGCCGGCTGCCTGCTGAAATTCCGCACGGATCAGGATACCTCCCAGATTCAAGGTGCCGCCACAGGCAACTGTGGCTGGCTTGAGAGTGCCAAGTGCCTCCTGCAAACTGACATCAGGAACCTGGCCTGGTGACTGTTGTTTCTCTGGGGAAAGGCCATCATTCTTTTCCGGGGCCCGCCGGCCCGGAGTGGCCGGCTGCCTTCTGAAATTCCACACGGTTGAGGATACCTCCCAGATGCAAGGTGGACCCACAGACAACTGTGGCTGGTTTGACAGTGCCAAGTGCCTCCTGCAAACTGACATCAGGAACCTGGCCTGGTGACTTTTGTTTCTCTGGGGAAAGGCCATGGTTCTTGTCCACGGCCTGGTGGCACGGAGTGTCCGGCTGCCTCCTGAAATTCCGCATGGATCAGGATGCCTCCAGGATGAAAAGTGCCCCCATAGGCAACTGTGGCTGGTTTGACAGTGCCAAGTGCCTCCTCCAAACTGACATCAGGAACCTGGCCTGGTGACTTTTGTTTCTCTGGGGAAAGGCCATGGTTCTTGTCCACGGCCTGGTGGCCCGGAGTGTCCCCCTGCCTCCTGAAATTCCGCATGGATCAGGATGCCTCCAGGATGAAAAGTGCCCCCACAGGCAACTGTGGCTGGTTTGACAGTGCCATGTGCCTCCTGCAAACTGACATCAGGAACCTGGCCAGGTGACTTTTGTTTCTCTGGGGAAAGGCCATGGTTCGTATCCTGGATATGTAGGACCGGAGAGGCCGGCTGCCTGTTGAAATTCCTCACGGATCAGGATGCCGCCGAGATGCAAGGTGCCCCACGGGAAACTGCGGCTGGTTTGACAGTGCCAAGTGCCTCCTGCCAACTGACATCAGCAACCTTGCCAGGTGACTTTTGTTTCTCTGGGGAAAAGCCATCGTTCGTGTCCAGGGCCGGGTGTCCCTGGGTGTCCGGCTGCCTGCTGAAATTCCGAACGGATCAGGATACCGCCCAGATGCAATGTGCCCCCACAGGCAACTGTGGCTGGTTTGACAGTGCCAAGTGCCTCCTGCAAACTGACATCAGGAACCTGGCCTGGTGACTTTTGTTTCTCAGGGGAAAGTCCATGGTTTATATCCTGGACCAGTTGGACCGCAGGGACCGGCTGCTTGCTGAAATTCCGAAAGCACCAGGATGCCTCCCAGATGCAAGGTGTCCCCACAGGTAATTGTGTCTGGTTTGAGAGTGCCATGTGCCTCCTGCAAACTGACATCGGAAAGCTGGGCTGGTCACTTTGGTTTCTCTGGGGAAAGGCCACGATTCATGTCCAGGGCCTTGCGGCCCGGAGTGGCCCGCTGCCTGCTGAAATTCCGCACGGATCAGGATACCTCCCAGACCGAAACTAAAACCATAGGCAACTGTGGCTGGTTTGACAGTGCCAAGTGCCTCCAGCAAACTGACATCAGGAACCTGGCCTGGTAAGTTTTGTTTCTCTGGGGAAAGGCCATCGTTCTTGTCCGGAGCCCGCCAGCCCGGAGTGGCCGGCTGCCTGCTGAAATTCTGCATGGATCAGGATGCCGCCGAGATGCAAGGTGCCCCACAGGCACCTGTGGCTGGTTTGACAGTGCCAAGTGCTTCCTGCAAACTGACATCAGAAACCTGGCCTGGTGATTTTCTTTCTCCGGGGAAAGGCCATGGTTCATGTCCAGGGCCCGGTGGCCCGTACTTGCCTGCTGCCTTCTGAAATTCCACACGGATCAGGATACCACCCAGATGTAAGGTGCCACCACAGGCAAATGTGGCTGGTTTGACAGTGCCAAGTGCCTCCTGCAAACTGACATCAGGAACCTGGCCTTGTGAGTTTTGTTTCTCTGGGGAAAGGCCATCGTTCTTGTTCAGAGCCCAGTGGCCCGGAGTGGCCGGCTGCCTGCTGAATTTCCGCACGGATCAGGATAGCTCCCAGATTCAAGGTGCCGCCACAGGCAACTGCGGCAGGTTTGACAGTGCCAAGTGCCTCCTGCCAACTGACATCAAGAACCTGGCCTGGTGACTTTTGTTTCTCTGGGGGAAGGCCATTGTACGTGTCCAAGGCCTAGTGGCCCAGAGTGGCCGGCTGCTTGCTGGAATTCTGCATGGATCAGGATGCCGCCGAGATGCAAGTTGCCCCCACAGGCACCTGTGGCTGGTTTGACAGTGCCAAGTGCCTCCTGCAAACTGACATCAGGAACCTGGCCTGGTGACTTTTGTTTCTCTGGGGAAAGGCCATCGTTCATATCCTACAAACTGTGGCCCAGAGTGGCCGGCTGCCTGCTGAAATTCCGCACGGATCAGGATACCTCCCAGATGCAAGGTGCCCCACGGGAAACTGTGGCTGGTTTGACAGTGCCAAGTGCCTCCTGCCAACTGACATCAAGAACCAGGGCTGGTGACTTTTGTTTCTCTGGGGGAAGGCCATGGTTGGTATCCTGAGCCTCGTGTCCTGGAGTGGCCGTCTGCCTGCTAAAATTCTGGACGGACCAGGATGCCGCCAAGATGCAAGGTGCCCCCAGAGGCAACTGTGGCTGGTTTGACAGTGCCAAGTGCTTCCTGCAAACTGACATCAGAAACCTGGCCTGGTGATTTTCTTTCCCAGGGGAAAGGCCATGGTTCATGTCCAGGGCCCGGTGGCTCGCAGTTGCCTGCTGCCTGCTGAAATTCCACACGGATCCGGATACCTCCCAGATGCAAGGTGCCCCCACAGGCAACTTTGGCTGGTTTGACAGTGCCAAGTGCGTCCTGCAAATTGACATCAGGAACCTGGCCTGGTGACTTTTGTTTCTCTGGGGAAAGGCTATTATTCTTGTTCAGAGCCCGGTGGCTGGGAGTGCCCAGCTGACTGCTGAAATTCCGCATGGATCAGGATACCTCCCAGGTTCAAGGTGCCGCCACAGGCAACTGTGGCTGGTTTGACAGTGCCAAGCGCCTCCTGCCAACTGACATCAGGAACCTGGCCTGGTGACTTTTGTTTCTCATGGGAAGTGCCATCGTTCGTGTCCCGTACCCGGAGGCCAGGAGTGGCCGGCTGCCTGCTGAAATTCCGAACGGATCAGGATACTGGCCAGATGCAATGTGCCCCCACAGGCAACTGTGGCTGGTTTGACAGTGCCAAGTGCCTCCTGCCAACTGACATCAGCAACCTTGCCAGGTGACTTTTGGTTCTCTGGGGAAAGGCCATCGTTCGTGTCCAGGGCCGGGTGTCCCTGGGTGTCCGGCTGCCTGCTGAAATTCCGAACGGATCAGGATACTGCCCAGATGCAATGTGCTCCCACAGGCAACTGTGGCTGGTTTGACAGTGCCAAGTGCCTCCTGCAAACTGACATCAGCAACCTGGCCGGGTGACTTTTGTTTCTCAGGGGAAAGTCCATGGTTTATATCCTGGACCAGTTGGACCGCAGGGACCGGCTGCTTGCTGAAATTCCGAAAGCACCAGGATGCCTCCCAGATGCAAGGTGTCCCCACAGGTAATTGTGTCTGGTTTGAGAGTGCCATGTGCCTCCTGCAAACTGACATCGGAAAGCTGGGCTGGTCACTTTGGTTTCTCTGGGGAAAGGCCACGATTCATGTCCAGGGCCTTGCGGCCCGGAGTGGCCCGCTGCCTGCTGAAATTCCGCACGGATCAGGATACCTCCCAGACCGAAACTAAAACCATAGGCAACTGTGGCTGGTTTGACAGTGCCAAGTGCCTCCAGCAAACTGACATCAGGAACCTGGCCTGGTAAGTTTTGTTTCTCTGGGGAAAGGCCATCGTTCTTGTCCGGAGCCCGTTGGCCCGGAGTGGACGGGTGCCTGCTCAAATTCCGCACGGATCAGGATGCCTCCCTGATGGAAAGTGGCCCCACAGGCAACTGTGGCTGGTTTGACAGTGCCAAGTGCCTCCTGCAAACTGACATCAGAAACCTGGCCTGGTGACTTTTGTTTCTCTGGGGAAAAGCCATCATTCTTCTCCAGTGCCCGTTGGCCCGGAGTGGACGGGTGCCTGCTCAAATTCCGCACGGATCAGGATACCTCCCAGATGGAATGTACCACCACAGGCAACTGTGGCTGGTTTGACAGTGCCAAGTGCCTCCTGCAAACTGACATCCGGAGCCTGGCCTGGTGTCTTTTGTTTCTCAGGGGAAAGGCTTTCGTTCCTATCCATGGACGGGTGGCCAATAGTGGCTGGCTGCCTGCTGAAATTCCGCAAGGTTGAGGATACCTCCCAGATGGAAAGTACCACCACAGGCAACTGTGGCTGCTTTGACAGTGCCAAGTGCCTCCTGCAAACTGACATCAGGAACCTGGCCTGGTGACTTTTGTTTCTCAGGGGAAAGGTCATCGTTCGTGTCCAGTGCCCGGTGGCCTGGAGTGGCCAGCCGCCTGTTGAAATTCCGCACGGATGAGGATAACTCCCAGATGAAAGGAGCCCCCAGAGGCAACTGTGGCTGGTTTGACAGTGCCAAGTGCCTCCTGCAAACTGACATCAGGAACCTGGCCTGGTGACTTTTGTTTCTCTGGGGAAAGGCCATGGTTCATGTCCACGGCCTGGTGGCCCGGAGTGTCCGGCTGCCTGCTGAAATTCTGCATGGATCAGGATGCCGCCGAGATGCAAGGTGCCCCACAGGCACCTGTGGCTGGTTTGACAGTGCCAAGTGCTTCCTGCAAACTGACATCAGAAACCTGCCCTGGTGATTTTCTTTCTCCGGGGAAAGGCCATGGTTCATGTCCAGGGCCCGGTGGCCCGTACTTGCCTGCTGCCTGCTGAAATTCCACACGGATCAGGATGCCTCCCAGATGTAAGGTGCCACCACAGGCACCTGTGGCTGGTTTGACAGTGCCAAGTGCCTCCTGCAAACTGACATCAGGAACCTGGCCTGGTGACTTTTGTTTCTCTGGGGAAAGGCCATCGTTCATATCCTACAAACTGTGGCCCAGAGTGGCCGGCTGCCTGCTGAAATTCCGCACGGATCAGGATACCTCCCAGATGCAAGGTGCCCCACGGGAAACTGTGGCTGGTTTAACAGTGCCAAGTGCCTCCTGCCAGCTGACATCAAGAACCTGGCCTGGTGACTTTTGTTTCTCTGGGGAAAGGCCATGGTTGGTATCCTGAGCCTGGTGTCCTGGAGTGGCCGTCTGCCTGCTAAAATTCTGGACGGACCAGGATGCCGCCAAGATGCAAGGTGCCCCCAGAGGCAACTGTGGCTGGTTTGACAGTGCCAAGTGTTTCCTGCAAACTGACATCAGAAACCTGGCCTGGTGATTTTCTTTCTCAGGGGAAAGGCCATGGTTCATGTCCAGGGCCCGGTGGCTCGGAGTGGCCAGCTGACTGCTGAAATTCCGCATGGATCAGGATACCTCCCAGGTTCAAGGTGCCGCCACAGGCAACTGTGGCTGGTTTGACAGTGCCAAGCGCCTCCTGCCAACTGACATCAGGAACCTGGCCTGGTGACTTTTGTTTCTCATGGGAAGTGCCATCATTCGTGTCCCGTACTCGGAGGCCAGGAGTGGCCGGCTGCCTGCTGAAATACCGCACAGATCAGGATAGCTCCCAGATGCAAGGTGCCCCCACAGGCACCTGTGGCTGGTTTGACAGTGCCAAGTGCCTCCTGCAAACTGACATCAGGAACCTGGCCTGGTGATTTTTCTTTGTCTGGGGAAAGGCCATTGTACGTGTCCAGGGCCTGTGGTCCGTAGTGGCCGGCCCCCTGCTGAAATTCCGAACGGTTGAGGATACCTCCCAGACCGATAGTACCACCACAGGCAACTGTGGCAGGTTTGACAGTGCCAAGTGCCTCCTGCAAACTGACATCAGGAACCTGGCCTGGTGACTTTTGTTTCTCAGGGGAAAGGTCATCGTTCGTGTCCAGTGCCCGGTGGCCTGGAGTGGCCAGCCGCCTGTTGAAATTCCGCACGGATGAGGATAACTCCCAGATGAAAGGAGCCCCCAGAGGCAACTGTGGCTGGTTTGACAGTGCCAAGTGCCTCCTGCAAACTGACATCAGGAACCTGGCCTGGTGACTTTTGTTTCTCTGGGGAAAGGCCATGGTTCATGTCCACGGCCTGGTGGCCCGGAGTGTCCGGCTGCCTGCTGAAATTCTGCATGGATCAGGATGCCGCCGAGATGCAAGGTGCCCCACAGGCACCTGTGGCTGGTTTGACAGTGCCAAGTGCTTCCTGCAAACTGACATCAGAAACCTGCCCTGGTGATTTTCTTTCTCCGGGGAAAGGCCATGGTTCATGTCCAGGGCCCGGTGGCCCGTACTTGCCTGCTGCCTGCTGAAATTCCACACGGATCAGGATACCTCCCAGATGTAAGGTGCCACCACAGGCACCTGTGGCTGGTTTGACAGTGCCAAGTGCCTCCTGCAAACTGACATCAGGAACCTGGCCTGGTGACTTTTGTTTCTCTGGGGAAAGGCCATCGTTCATATCCTACAAACTGTGGCCCAGAGTGGCCGGCTGCCTGCTGAAATTCCGCACGGATCAGGATACCTCCCAGATGCAAGGTGCCCCACGGGAAACTGTGGCTGGTTTAACAGTGCCAAGTGCCTCCTGCCAACTGACATCAAGAACCTGGCCTGGTGACTTTTGTTTCTCTGGGGAAAGGCCATGGTTGGTATCCTGAGCCTGGTGTCCTGGAGTGGCCGTCTGCCTGCTAAAATTCTGGATGGACCAGGATGCCGCCAAGATGCAAGGTGCCCCCAGAGGCAACTGTGGCTGGTTTGACATTGCCAAGTGTTTCCTGCAAACTGACATCAGAAACCTGGCCTGGTGATTTTCTTTCTCAGGGGAAAGGCCATGGTTCATGTCCAGGGCCCGGTGGCTCGGAGTGGCCAGCTGACTGCTGAAATTCCGCATGGATCAGGATACCTCCCAGGTTCAAGGTGCCGCCACAGGCAACTGTGGCTGGTTTGACAGTGCCAAGCGCCTCCTGCCAACTGACATCAGGAACCTGGCCTGGTGACTTTTGTTTCTCATGGGAAGTGCCATCATTCGTGTCCCGTACTCGGAGGCCAGGAGTGGCCGGCTGCCTGCTGAAATACCGCACAGATCAGGATAGCTCCCAGATGCAAGGTGCCCCCACAGGCACCTGTGGCTGGTTTGACAGTGCCAAGTGCCTCCTGCAAACTGACATCAGGAACCTGGCCTGGTGATTTTTCTTTGTCTGGGGAAAGGCCATTGTACGTGTCCAGGGCCTGTGGTCCGTAGTGGCCGGCCCCGTGCTGAAATTCCGAACGGATCAGGATACCTCCCAGACCGATAGTACCACCACAGGCAACTGTGGCTGGTTTGACAGTGCCAAGTGCCTCCTGCAAACTGACATCAGGAACCTGGCCTGGTGACTTTTGTTTCTCAGGGGAAAGTCCATGGTTTATATCCTGGACCAGTTGGACCGCAGGGACCGGCTGCTTGCTGAAATTCCGAAAGCACCAGGATGCCTCCCAGATGCAAGGTGTCCCCACAGGTAATTGTGTCTGGTTTGAGAGTGCCATGTGCCTCCTGCAAACTGACATCGGAAAGCTGGGCTGGTCACTTTGGTTTCTCTGGGGAAAGGCCACGATTCATGTCCAGGGCCTTGCGGCCCGGAGTGGCCCGCTGCCTGCTGAAATTCCGAACGGATCAGGATACCTCCCAGACCGAAACTAAAACCATAGGCAACTGTGGCTGGTTTGACAGTGCCAAGTGCCTCCAGCAAACTGACATCAGGAACCTGGCCTGGTAAGTTTTGTTTCTCTGGGGAAAGGCCATCGTTCTTGTCCGGAGCCCGCCAGCCCGGAGTGGCCGGCTGCCTGCTGAAATTCTGCATGGATCAGAATGCCGCCGAGATGCAAGGTGCCCCACAGGCACCTGTGGCTGGTTTGACAGTGCCAAGTGCTTCCTGCAAACTGACATCAGAAACCTGGCCTGGTGATTTTCTTTCTCCGGGGAAAGGCCATGGTTCATGTCCAGGGCCCGGTGGCCCGTACTTGCCTGCTGCCTTCTGAAATTCCACACGGATCAGGATACCTCCCAGATGTAAGGTGCCGCCACAGGCAACTGCGGCAGGTTTGACAGTGCCAAGTGCCTCCTGCAAACTGACATCAGGAACCTGGCCTGGTGACATTTATTTCGCTGGGGAAAGGCCATTGTACGTGTCCAAGGCCTAGTGGCCCAGAGTGGCCGGCTGCTTGCTGGAATTCTGCATGGATCAGGATGCCGCCGAGATGCAAGGTGCCCCCACAGGCACCTGTGGCTGGTTTGACAGTGCCAAGTGCCTCCTGCAAACTGACATCAGGAACCTGGCCTGGTGACTTTTGTTTCTCTGGGGAAAGGCCATCGTTCATATCCTACAAACTGTGGCCCAGAGTGGCCGGCTGCCTGCTGAAATTAGGCACGGATCAGGATACCTCCCAGATGCAAGGTGCCCCACGGGAAACTGTGGCTGGTTTGACAGTGCCAAGTGCCTCCTGCCAACTGACATCAAGAACCTGGCCTGGTGACTTTTGTTTCTCTGGGGAAAGGCCATGGTTGGTATCCTGAGCCTCGTGTCCTGGAGTGGCCGTCTGCCTGCTAAAATTCTGGACGGACCAGGATGCCGCCAAGATGCAAGGTGCCCCCAGAGGCAACTGTGGCTGGTTTGACAGTGCCAAGTGCTTCCTGCAAACTGACATCAGAAACCTGGCCTGGTGATTTTCTTTCCCAGGGGAAAGGCCATGGTTCATGTCCAGGGCCCGGTGGCTCACAGTTGCCTGCTGCCTGCTGAAATTCCACACGGATCCGGATACCTCCCTGATGCAAGTTGCCCCCACCGGCAACTGTGGCTGGTTTGACAGTGCCATGTGCCTCCTGCAAACTGACATCAGGAACCTGGCCTGGTGACTTTTGTTTCCCAGGGGAAAGGCCATACATGATGTCCAGTGCCTTCTGGCCTGGAGTGGCCGACTGTCTGCTGAAATTCTGCATGGATCAGGATGCCGCCGAGATGCAAGGTGCCCCACAGGCACCTGTGGCTGGTTTGACAGTGCCAAGTGCTTCCTGCAAACTGACATCAGAAACCTGGCCTGGTGATTTTCTTTCTCCGGGGAAAGGCCATGGTTCATGTCCAGGGCTTGGTGGCCCGTACTTGCCTGCTGCCTGCTGAAATTCCACACGGATCAGGATACCTCCCAGATGTAAGGTGCCACCACAGGCAACTGTGGCTGGTTTGACAGTGCCAAGTGCCTCCTGCAAACTGACATCAGGAACCTGGCCCGGTGACTTTTGTTTCTCTGGGGAAAGGCCATCGTTCATATCCTACAAACTGTGGCCCAGAGTGGCCGGCTGCCTGCTGAAATTCCGCACGGATCAGGATACCTCCCAGATGCAAGGTGCCCCACGGGAAACTGTGGCTGGTTTGACAGTGCCAAGTGCCTCCTGCCAACTGACATCAAGAACCTGGCCTGGTGACTTTTGTTTCTCTGGGGAAAGGCCATGGTTGGTATCCTGAGCCTGGTGTCCTGGAGTGGCCGTCTGCCTGCTAAAATTCTGGACGGACCAGGATGCCGCCAACATGCAATGTGCCCCCACAGGCAACTGTGGCTGGTTTGACAGTGCCAAGTGTTTCCTGCAAACTGACATCAGAAACCTGGCCTGGTGATTTTCTTTCTCAGGGGAAAGGCCATGGTTCCTGTCCAGGGCCCGGTGGCTCGGAGTGGCCAGCTGACTGCTGAAATTCCGCATGGATCAGGATACCTCCCAGGTTCAAGGTGCCGCCACAGGCAACTGTGGCTGGTTTGACAGTGCCAAGCGCCTCCTGCCAACTGACATCAGGAACCTGGCCTGGTGACTTTTGTTTCTCATGGGAAGTGCCATCGTTCGTGTCCCGTACTCGGAGGCCAGGAAATACCTGTGCCTGCTGAAATACCGCACAGATCAGGATAGCTCCCAGATGCAAGGTGCCCCCACAGGCACCTGTGGCTGGTTTGACAGTGCCAAGTGCCTCCTGCAAACTGACATCAGGAACCTGGCCTGGTGATTTTTCTTTGTCTGGGGAAAGGCCATTGTACGTGTCCAGGGCCTGTGGCCCGTAGTGGCCGGCCCCCTGCTGAAATTCCGAACGGATCAGGATACCTCCCAGACCGATAGTACCACCACAGGCAACTGTGGCTGGTTTGACAGTGCCAAGTGCCTCCTGCAAACTGACATCAGGAACCTGGCCTGGTGACTTTTATTTCTCTGGGGAAAGGCCATCGTTCCTCTCCAGGGCCCGTAGTCCGGAGTGGCCGGCTGCCTGCTGAAATTCCTCATGGATCAGGATGCCTCCCACATGAAAGGTGCCCCCACAGGCAACTACGTCTGATTTGACAGTGCCATGTGCCTCCTGCAAACTGATATCAGGAACCTGGCCTGGTGATTTTTCTTTGTCTGGTGAAAGGCCATTGTACCTGTCCAGAGCCTGGTGGCCCGGAGTGGCCGGCTGCCTGCTGAAATTCCAAACGGATCACGATTCCTCCCAGAGCGAAAGTACCACCACAGGCAACTGTGGCTGGTTTGACAGTGCCAAGTGCCTCCTGCCAACTGACATCAAGAACCTGGCCTGGTGACTTTTGTTTCTCAGGGGAAAGTCCATGGTTTATATCCTGGACCAGTTGGACCGCAGGGACCGGCTGCTTGCTGAAATTCCGAAAGCACCAGGATGCCTCCCAGATGCAAGGTGTCCCCACAGGTAATTGTGTCTGGTTTGAGAGTGCCATGTGCCTCCTGCAAACTGACATCGGAAAGCTGGGCTGGTCACTTTGGTTTCTCTGGGGAAAGGCCACGATTCATGTCCAGGGCCTTGCGGCCCGGAGTGGCCCACTGCCTGCTGAAATTCCGCACGGATCAGGATACCTCCCAGACCGAAACTAAAACCATAGGCAACTGTGGCTGGTTTGACAGTGCCAAGTGCCTCCAGCAAACTGACATCAGGAACCTGGCCTGGTAAGTTTTGTTTCTCTGGGGAAAGGCCATCGTTCTTGTCCGGAGCCCGCCAGCCCGGAGTGGCCGGCTGCCTGCTGAAATTCTGCAGGGATCAGAATGCCGCCGAGATGCAAGGTGCCCCACAGGCACCTGTGGCTGGTTTGACAGTGCCAAGTGCTTCCTGCAAACTGACATCAGAAACCTGGCCTGGTGATTTTCTTTCTCCGGGGAAAGGCCATGGTTCATGTCCAGGGCCCGGTGGCCCGTACTTGCCTGCTGCCTGCTGAAATTCCACACGGATCAGGATACCTCCCAGATGTAAGGTGCCACCACAGGCAAATGTGGCTGGTTTGACAGTGCCAAGTGCCTCCTGCAAACTGACATCAGGAACCTGGCCTTGTGAGTTTTGTTTCTCTGGGGAAAGGCCATCATTCTTGTTCAGAGCCCAGTGGCCCAGAGTGGCCGGCTGCCTGCTGAATTTCCGCACGGATCAGGATAGCTCCCAGATTCAAGGTGCCGCCACAGGCAACTGCGGCAGGTTTGACAGTGCCAAGTGCCTCCTGCAAACTGACATCAGGAACCTGGCCTGGTGACATTTATTTCTCTGGGGAAAGGCCATTGTACGTGTCCAAGGCCTAGTGGCCCAGAGTGGCCGGCTGCTTGCTGGAATTCTGCATGGATCAGGATGCCGCCGAGATGCAAGGTGCCCCCACAGGCACCTGTGGCTGGTTTGACAGTGCCAAGTGCCTCCTGCAACCTGACATCAGGAACCTGGCCTGGTGACTTTTGTTTCTCTGGGGAAAGGCCATCGTTCATATCCTACAAACTGTGGCCCAGAGTGGCCGGCTGCCTGCTGAAATTCCGCACGGATCAGGATACCTCCCAGATGCAAGGTGCCCCACGGGAAACTGTGGCTGGTTTGACAGTGCCAAGTGCCTCCTGCCAACTGACATCAGGAACCTGGCCTGGTGACTTTTGTTTCTCTGGGGAAAGGCCATGGTTGGTATCCTGAGCCTGGTGTCCTGGAGTGGCCGTCTGCCTGCTAAAATTCTGGACGGACCAGGATGCCGCCAAGATGCAAGGTGCCCCCAGAGGCAACTGTGGCTGGTTTGACAGTGCCAAGTGCTTCCTGCAAACTGACATCAGGAACCTGGCCTGGTGATTTTCTTTCCCAGGGGAAAGGCCATGGTTCATGTCCAGGGCCCGGTGGCTCGCAGTTGCCTGCTGCCTGCTGAAATTCCACACGGATCCGGATACCTCCCTGATGCAAGTTGCCCCCACCGGCAACTGTGGCTGGTTTGACAGTGCCAAGTGCTTCCTGCAAACTGACATCAGGAACCTGGCCTGGTGACTTTTGTTTCTCAGGGGAAAGTCCATGGTTTATATCCTGGACCAGTTGGACCGCAGGGACCGGCTGCTTGCTGAAATTCCGAAAGCACCAGGATGCCTCCCAGATGCAAGGTGTCCCCACAGGTAATTGTGTCTGGTTTGAGAGTGCCATGTGCCTCCTGCAAACTGACATCGGAAAGCTGGGCTGGTCACTTTGGTTTCTCTGGGGAAAGGCCACGATTCATGTCCAGGGCCTTGCGGCCCGGAGTGGCCCGCTGCCTGCTGAAATTCCGCACGGATCAGGATACCTCCCAGACCGAAACTAAAACCATAGGCAACTGTGGCTGGTTTGACAGTGCCAAGTGCCTCCAGCAAACTGACATCAGGAACCTGGCCTGGTAAGTTTTGTTTCTCTGGGGAAAGGCCATCGTTCTTGTCCGGAGCCAGTTGGCCCGGAGTGGACGGGTGCCTGCTGAAATTCCGCACGGATCAGGATACCTCCCTGATGGAAAGTGGCCCCACAGGCAACTGTGGCTGGTTTGACAGTGCCAAGTGCCTCCTGCAAACTGACATCAGGAACCTGGCCTGGTGACTTTTGTTTCTCTGGGGAAAAGCCATCATTCTTCTCCAGTGCCCGTTGGCCCGGAGTGGACGGGTGCCTGCTCAAATTCCGCACGGATCAGGATACCTCCCAGATGGAATGTACCACCACAGGCAACTGTGGCTGGTTTGACAGTGCCAAGTGCCTCCTGCAAACTGACATCAGGAGCCTGGCCTGGTGTCTTTTGTTTCTCAGGGGAAAGGCTTTCGCTCCTATCCATGGACGGGTGGCCAATAGTGGCTGGCTGCCTGCTGAAATTCCGCACGGTTGAAGATACCTCCCAGATGGAAAGTACCACCACAGGCAACTGTGGCTGGTTTGACAGTGCCAAGTGCCTCCTGCAAACTGACATCAGGAACCTGGCCTGGTGACTTTTGTTTCTCAGGGGAAAGGTCATCGTTCGTGTCCAGTGCCCGGTGGCCTGGAGTGGCCAGCCGCCTGTTGAAATTCCGCACGGATGAGGATAACTCCCAGATGAAAGGAGCCCCCAGAGGCAACTGTGGCTGGTTTGACAGTGCCAAGTGCCTCCTGCAAACTGACATCAGGAACCTGGCCTGGTGACTTTTGTTTCTCTGGGGAAAGGCCATGGTTCATGTCCACGGCCTGGTGGCCCGGAGTGTCCGGCTGCCTGCTGAAATTCCACATAGATCAGGATGCCGCCGAGATGCAAGGTGCCCCACAGGCACCTGTGGCTGGTTTGACAGTGCCAAGTGCTTCCTGCAAACTGACATCAGAAACCTGGCCTGGTGATTTTCTTTCTCCGGGGAAAGGCCATGATTCATGTCCAGGGCCCGGTGGCCCGTACTTGCCTGCTGCCTGCTGAAATTCCACACGGATCAGGATACCTCCCAGATGTAAGGTGCCACCACAGGCAACTGTGGCTGGTTTAACAGTGCCAAGTGCCTCCTGCAAACTGACATCAGGAACCTGGCCTTGTGACTTTTGTTTCTCTGGGGAAAGGCCATCATTCTTGTTCAGAGCCCAGTGGCCCGGAGTGGCCGGCTGCCTGCTGAATTTCCGCACGGATCAGGATAGCTCCCAGATGCAATGTGCCGCCACAGGCAACTGTGGCAGGTTTGACAGTGCCAAGTGCCTCCTGCAAACTGACATCAGGAACCTGGCCTGGTGACATTTATTTCTCTGGGGAAAGGCCATTGTACGTGTCCAAGGCCTAGTGGCCCAGAGTGGCCGGCTGCTTGCTGGAATTCTGCATGGATCAGGATGCCGCCGAGATGCAAGGTGCCCCCACAGGCACCTGTGGCTGGTTTGACAGTGCCAAGTGCCTCCTGCAAACTGACATCAGGAACCTGGCCTGGTGACTTTTGTTTTTCTGGGGAAAGGCCATCGTTCATATCCTACAAACTGTGGCCCATAGTGGCCGGCTGCCTGCTGAAATTCCGCACGGATCAGGATACCTCCCAGATGCAAGGTGCCCCACGGGAAACTGTGGCTGGTTTGACAGTGCCAAGTGCCTCCTGCCAACTGACATCAAGAACCTGGCCTGGTGACTTTTGTTTCTCTGGGAAAAGGCCATGGTTGGTATCCTGAGCCTGGTGTCCTGGAGTGGCCGTCTGCCTGCTAAAATTCTGGACGGACCAGGATGCCGCCAAGATGCAAGGTGCCCCCACAGGCAACTGTGGCTGGTTTGACAGTGCCAAGTGTTTCCTGCAAACTGACATCAGAAACCTGGCCTGGTGATTTTCTTTCTCAGGGGAAAGGCCATGGTTCATGTCCAGGGCCCGGTGGCTCGGAGTGGCCAGCTGACTGCTGAAATTCCGCATGGATCAGGATACCTCCCAGATGCAAGGTGCCGCCACAGGCAACTGTGGCTGGTTTGACAGTGCCAAGTGCCTCCTGCAAACTGACATCAGGAACCTGGCCTGGTGATTTTTCTTTGTCTGGGGAAAGGCCATTGTACGTGTCCAGGGCCTGTGGCCCGTAGTGGCTGGCCCCCTGCTGAAATTCCGAACGGATCAGGATACCTCCCAGACCGATAGTACCACCACAGGCAACTGTGGCTGGTTTGACAGTGCCAAGTGCCTCCTGCAAACTGACATCAGGAACCTGGCCTGGTGACTTTTCTTTGTCTGGGGAAAGGCCATCGTTCCTCTCCAGGGCCCGTAGTCCGGAGTGGCCGGCTGCCTGCTGAAATTCCTCATGGATCAGGATGCCTCCCACATGAAAGGTGCCCCCACAGGCAACTACGTCTGATTTGACAGTGCCATGTGCCTCCTGCAAACTGATATCAGGAACCTGGCCTGGTGATTTTTCTTTGTCTGGTGAAAGGCCATTGTACGTGTCCAGAGCCTGGTGGCCCGGAGTGGCCAGCTGCGTGCTGAAATTCCGAACGGATCACGATTCCTCCCAGAGCGAAAGTACCACCACAGGCAACTGTGGCTGGTTTGACAGTGCCAAGTGCCTCCTGCCAACTGACATCAGCAACCTTGCCAGGTGACTTTTGGTTCTCTGGGGAAAGGCCATCGTTCGTGTCCAGGGCCGGGTGTCCCTGGGTGTCCGGCTGCCTGCTGAAATTCCGAACGGATCAGGATACTGCCCAGATGCAATGTGCTCCCACAGGCAACTGTGGCTGGTTTGACAGTGCCAAGTGCCTCCAGCAAACTGACATCAGGAACCTGGCCTGGTAAGTTTTGTTTCTCTGGGGAAAGGCCATCGTTCTTGTCCGGAGCCCGCCAGCCCGGAGTGGCCGGCTGCCTGCTGAAATTCTGCATGGATCAGGATGCCGCCGAGATGCAAGGTGCCCCACAGGCACCTGTGGCTGGTTTGACAGTGCCAAGTGCTTCCTGCAAACTGACATCAGAAACCTGGCCTGGTGATTTTCTTTCTCCGGGGAAAGGCCATGGTTCATGTCCAGGGCCCGGTGGCCCGTACTTGCCTGCTGCCTTCTGAAATTCCACACGGATCAGGATACCTCCCAGATGTAAGGTGCCACCACAGGCAAATGTGGCTGGTTTGACAGTGCCAAGTGCCTCCTGCCAACTGACATCAGGAACCTGGCCTTGTGAGTTTTGTTTCTCTGGGGAAAGGCCATCATTCTTGTTCAGAGCCCAGTGGCCCAGAGTGGCCGGCTGCCTGCTGAATTTCCGCATGGATCAGGATAGCTCCCAGATTCAAGGTGCCGCCACAGGCAACTGCGGCAGGTTTGACAGTGCCAAGTGCCTCCTGCAAACTGACATCAGGAACCTGGCCTGGTGACATTTATTTCTCTGGGGAAAGGCCATTGTACGTGTCCAAGGCCTAGTGGCCCAGAGTGGCCGGCTGCTTGCTGGAATTCTGCATGGATCAGGATGCCGCCGAGATGCAAGGTGCCCCCACAGGCACCTGTGGCTGGTTTGACAGTGCCAAGTGCCTCCTGCAAACTGACATCAGGAACCTGGCCTGGTGACTTTTGTTTCTCTGGGGAAAGGCCATCGTTCATATCCTACAAACTGTGGCCCAGAGTGGCCGGCTGCCTGCTGAAATTCCGCACGGATCAGGATACCTCCCAGATGCAAGGTGCCCCACGGGAAACTGTGGCTGGTTTGACAGTGCCAAGTGCCTCCTGCCAACTGACATCAAGAACCTGGCCTGGTGACTTTTGTTTCTCTGGGGAAAGGCCATGGTTGGTATCCTGAGCCTCGTGTCCTGGAGTGGCCGTCTGCCTGCTAAAATTCTGGACGGACCAGGATGCCGCCAAGATGCAAGGTGCCCCCAGAGGCAACTGTGGCTGGTTTGACAGTGCCAAGTGCTTCCTGCAAACTGACATCAGAAACCTGGCCTGGTGATTTTCTTTCCCAGGGGAAAGGCCATGGTTCATGTCCAGGGCCCGGTGGCTCGCAGTTGCCTGCTGCCTGCTGAAATTCCACACGGATCCGGATACCTCCCTGATGCAAGTTGCCCCCACCGGCAACTGTGGCTGGTTTGACAGTGCCATGTGCCTCCTGCAAACTGACATCTGGAACCAGGCCTGGTGACTTTTGTTTCCCTGGGGAAAGGCCATAGATGATGTCCAGTGCCCCCTGGCCTGGAGTGGCCGACTGCCTGCTGAAATTCCGCACGGATCAGGATATCTCCCAGATGCAAGGTGCCCCCACAGGCACCTGTGGCTGGTTTGACAGTGCCAAGTGCCTCCTGCAAACTGACATCAGGAACCTGGCCTTGTGACTTTTGTTTCTCTGGGGAAAGGCCATCGTTCCTCTCCAGGGCCCGCTGGCTCGAGTGGGCGGATACCTGCTAAAATTCCGCACAGATCAGGATACCTCCCAGATGGAAGGTGCCCGCCCAGGCAACTGTGGCTGGTTTGACAGTGCCAAGTGCCTCCTGCAAACTGACATCAGGAACCTGGCCTGGTGATTTTTCTTTGTCTGGGGAAAGGCCATTGTACGTGTCCAGGGCCTGTGGCCCGTAGTGGCTGGCCCCCTGCTGAAATTCCGAACGGATCAGGATACCTCCCAGACCGATAGTACCACCTCAGGCAACTGTGGCTGGTTTGACAGTGCCAAGTGCCTCCTGCCAACTGACATCAGCAACCTGGCCGGGTGACTTTTGTTTCTCTGGGGAAAGGCCGTGGTTAATGTACAGGGCCGGGTGTCCTGAGTGGCCGGCTGCCTGCTGAAATTCCGCACGGATCAGGATACCTCCCAGATGGAAAGTGGCCCCACAGGCAACTGTGGCTGGTTTGACAGTGCCAAGTGCCTCCTGCAAACTGACATCAGGAACCTGGCCTGGTGACTTTTGTTTCTCTGGGGAAAAGCCATCATTCTTCTCCAGTGCCCGTTGGCCCGGAGTGGACGGGTGCCTGCTCAAATTCCGCACGGATCAGGATACCTCCCAGATGGAAAGTACCACCACAGGCAACTGTGGCTGGTTTGACAGTGCCAAGTGCCTCCTGCAAACTGACATCAGGAGCCTGGCCTGGTGTCTTTTGTTTCTCAGGGGAAAGGCTTTCGTTCCTATCCATGGACGGCTGGCCAATAGTGGCTGGCTGTCTGCTGAAATTCCGCACGGTTGAAGATACCTCCCAGATGGAAAGTACCACCACAGGCAACTGTGGCTGGTTTGACAGTGCCAAGTGCTTCCTGCAAACTGACATCAGAAACCTGGCCTGGTGATTTTCTTTCTCAGGGGAAAGGCCATGGCTCATGTCCAGGGCCCGGTGGCCCCTACTTGCCTGCTGCCTGCTGAAATTCCACACGGATCAGGATACCTCCCAGATGTAAGGTGCCACCACAGGCAACTGTGGCTGGTTTGACAGTGCCAAGTGCCTCCTGCAAACTGACATCAGGAACCTGGCCTTGTGAGTTTTGTTTCTCTGGGGAAAGGCCATCATGCTTGTTCAGAGCCCAGTGGCCCGTAGTGGCCGGCTGCCTGCTGAAATTCCGCACGGATCAGGATACCTCCCAGATTCAAGGTGCCGCCACAGGCAACTGTGGCTGGCTTGAGAGTGCCAAGTGCCTCCTGCAAACTGACATCAGGAACCTGGCCTGGTGACTTTTGTTTCTCTGGGGAAAGGCCATCATTCTTTTCCGGGGCCCGCCTGCCCGGAGTGGCCGGCTGCCTTCTGAAATTCCACACGGTTGAGGATACCTCCCAGATGCAAGGTGGACCCACAGACAACTGTGGCTGGTTTGACAGTGCCAAGTGCCTCCTGCAAACTGACATCAGGAACCTGGCCTGGTGACTTTTGTTTCTCTGGGGAAAGGCCATGGTTCTTGTCCACGGCCTGGTGGCCCGGAGTGTCCGGCTGCCTCCTGAAATTCCGCATGGATCAGAATGCCTCCAGGATGAAAAGTGCCCCCATAGGCAACTGTGGCTGGTTTGACAGTGCCAAGTGCCTCCTCCAAACAGACATCAGGAACCTCGCCTGGTAAGTTTTGTTTCTCTGGGGAAAGGCCATCGTTCTTGTCCGGGTTCCGCCGGCCCGGAGTCGCCGGCTGTCTGCTGAAATTCCACACGGTTGAGGCTACCTCCCAGATGCAAGGCGCCCCCACAGGCAACTGTGGCTGGTTTGACAGTGCCATGTGCCTCCTGCAAACTGACATCAGGAACGTGACCTTGTGACTTTCGCTTGTCTGGGGAAAGTCCATAGATGATGTCCAGTGCCCCCTGGCCCGGAGTGGCCGACTGCCTGCTGAAATTCCGCACGGATCAGGATACCTCCCAGATGCAAGGTGCCCCCACAGGCAACTGTGGCTTGTTTGACAGTGCCAAGTGCCTCCTGCAAACTGACATCAGGAACCTGGCCTGGTGAGTTTTGTTTCTCTGGGGAAAGGTCATGGTTCATATCCTGGACCCGTAGTCCAGGAGTGGCCGGCTGCCTGCTGAAATTCTGAACGGATTAGGATGCCGCCCTGATGCAAGGTACCACCACAGGAAACTGTGGCAGGTTTGACAGTGCCAAGTGCCTCCTGCAAACTGACATCAGGAACCTGACCTGGTAAGTTTTGTTTCTCTGGGGAAAGGCCATCGTTCCTGTCCGGGGCCCGCTGGCCCGGAGTGGCCGGCTGCCTGCTGAAATTCCACACGGTTGAGGATACCTCCTAGATGCAAGGTGGCCCCACAGGCAACTGTGGCTGGTTTGACAGTGCCAAGTGCCTCCTGCAAACTGACATCAGGAACCTGGCCTGGTAACTTTTGTTTCTCTGGGGAAAGGCCATGGTTCTTGTCCACGGCCTGGTGGCCCGGAGTGTCCGGCTGCCTCCTGAAATTCCGCATGGATCAGAATGCCTCCCAGATGAAAAGTGCCCCCATAGGCAACTGTGGCTGGTTTGACAGTGCCAAGTGCCTCCTGCAAACTGACATCAGGAACCTGGCCTGGTAAGTTTTGTTTCTCTGGGGAAAGGCCATCGTTCTTGTCCGGGTTCCGCCGGTCCGGAGTGGCTGGCTGTCTGCTGAAATTCCACAGGGTTAAGGCTACCTCCCAGATGCAAGGCGCCCCCACAGGCAACTGTGGCTGGTTTGACAGTGCCATGTGCCTCCTGCAAACTGACATCAGGAACCTGGCCTGGTGACTTTTGTTTCTCTGGGGAAAGGCCATGGTTCGTATCCTGGATACGTAGGACCGGAGAGGCCGGCTGCCTGTTGAAATTCCTCACGGATCAGGATGCCGCCGAGATGCAAGATGCCCCCACAGGCACCTGTGGCTGGTTTGACAGTGCCAAGTGCCTCCTGCCAACTGACATCAGCAACCTTGCCAGGTGACTTTTGTTTCTCTGGGGAAAGGCCATCGTTCGTGTCCAGGGCCGGGTGTCCCTGGGTGTCCGGCTGCCTGCTGAAATTCCGAACGTATCAGGATACCGCCCAGATGCAATGTGCCCCCACAGGCAACTGTGGCTGGTTTGACAGTGCCAAGTGCCTCCTGCAAACTGACATCAGGAACCTGGCCTGGTGACTTTTGTTTCTCAGGGGAAAGTCCATGGTTTATATCCTGGACCAGTTGGACCGCAGCGACTGGCTGCTTGCTGAAATTCCGAAAGCACCAGGATGCCTCCCAGATGCAAGGTGTCGCCACAGGTAATTGTGTCTGGTTTGAGAGTGCCATGTGCCTCCTGCAAACTGACATCGGAAAGCTGGGCTGGTGACTTTGGTTTCTCTGGGGAAAGGCCACGATTCATGTCCAGGGCCTTGCGGCCCGGAGTGGCCCGCTGCCTGCTGAACTTCCGCACGGATCAGGATACCTCCCAGACCGAAACTAAAACCATAGGCAACTGTGGCTGGTTTGACAGTGCCAAGTGCCTCCAGCAAACTGACATCAGGAACCTGGCCTGGTAAGTTTTGTTTCTCTGGGGAAAGGCCATCGTTCTTGTCCGGAGCCCGCCAGCCCGGAGTGGCCGGCAGCCTGCTGAAATTCTGCATGGATCAGGATGCCGCCGAGATGCAAGGTGCCCCACAGGCACCTGTGGCTGGTTTGACAGTGCCAAGTGCTTCCTGCAAACTGACATCAGAAACCTGGCCTGGTGATTTTCTTTCTCCGGGGAAAGGCCATGGTTCATGTCCAGGGCCCGGTGGCCCGTACTTGCCTGCTGCCTTCTGAAATTCCACACGGATCAGGATACCTCCCAGATGTAAGGTGCCACCACAGGCAAATGTGGCTGGTTTGACAGTGCCAAGTGCCTCCTGCAAACTGACATCAGGAACCTGGCCTTGTGAGTTTTGTTTCTCTGGGGAAAGGCCATCATTCTTGTTCAGAGCCCAGTGGCCCGGAGTGGCCGGCTGCCTGCTGAATTTCCGCACGGATCAGGATAGCTCCCAGATTCAAGGTGCCGCCACAGGCAACTGTGGCAGGTTTGACAGTGCCAAGTGCCTCCTGCAAACTGACATCAGGAACCTGGCCTGGTGACATTTATTTCTCTGGGGAAAGGCCATTGTACGTGTCCAAGGCCTAGTGGCCCAGAGTGGCCGGCTGCTTGCTGGAATTCTGCATGGATCAGGATGCCGCCGAGATGCAAGGTGCCCCCACAGGCACCTGTGGCTGGTTTGACAGTGCCAAGTGCCTCCTGCAAACTGACATCAGGAACCTGGCCTGGTGACTTTTGTTTCTCTGGGGAAAGGCCATCGTTCATATCCTACAAACTGTGGCCCAGAGTGGCCGGCTGCCTGCTGAAATTCCGCACGGATCAGGATACCTCCCAGATGCAAGGTGCCCCACGGGAAACTGTGGCTGGTTTGACAGTGCCAAGTGCCTCCTGCCAACTGACATCAAGAACCTGGCCTGGTGACTTTTGTTTCTCTGGGGAAAGGCCATGGTTGGTATCCTGAGCCTCGTGTCCTGGAGTGGCCGTCTGCCTGCTAAAATTCTGGACGGACCAGGATGCCGCCAAGATGCAAGGTGCCCCCAGAGGCAACTGTGGCTGGTTTGACAGTGCCAAGTGCTTCCTGCAAACTGACATCAGAAACCTGGCCTGGTGATTTTCTTTCCCAGGGGAAAGGCCATGGTTCATGTCCAGGGCCCGGTGGCTCGCAGTTGCCTGCTGCCTGCTGAAATTCCACACGTATCCGGATACCTCCCAGATGCAAGGTGCCCCCACAGGCAACTTTGGCTGGTTTGACAGTGCCAAGTGCGTCCTGCAAATTGACATCAGGAACCTGGCCTGGTGACTTTTGTTTCTCTGGGGAAAGGCTATTATTCTTGTTCAGAGCCCGGTGGCTGGGAGTGGCCAGCTGACTGCTGAAATTCCGCATGGATCAGGATACCTCCCAGGTTCAAGGTGCCGCCACAGACAACTGTGGCTGGTTTGACAGTGCCAAGCGCCTCCTGCCAACTGACATCAGGAACCTGGCCTGGTGACTTTTGTTTCTCATGGGAAGTGCCATCGTTCGTGTCCCGTACCCGGAGGCCAGGAGTGGCCGGCTGCCTGCTGAAATTCCGAACGGATCAGGATACTGCCCAGATGCAATGTGCTCCCACAGGCAACTGTGGCTGGTTTGACAGTGCCAAGTGCCTCCTGCAAACTGACATCAGGAACCTGGCCTGGTGACTTTTGTTTCTCAGGGGAAAGTCCATGGTTTATATCCTGGACCAGTTGGACCGCAGGGACCGGCTGCTTGCTGAAATTCCGAAAGCACCAGGATGCCTCCCAGATGCAAGGTGTCCCCACAGGTAATTGTGTCTGGTTTGAGAGTGCCATGTGCCTCCTGCAAACTGACATCGGAAAGCTGGGCTGGTGACTTTTGTTTCTCTGGGGAAAGGCCACGATTCATGTCCAGGGCCTTGCGGCCCGGAGTGGCCCGCTGCCTGCTGAAATTCCGCACGGATCAGGATACCTCCCAGACCGAAACTAAAACCATAGGCAACTGTGGCTGGTTTGACAGTGCCAAGTGCCTCCAGCAAACTGACATCAGGAACCTGGCCTGGTATGTTTTGTTTCTCTGGGGAAAGGCCATCGTTCTTGTCCGGAGCCCGTTGGCCCGGAGTGGACGGGTGCCTGCTCAAATTCCGCACGGATCAGGATGCCTCCCAGATGGAAAGTGGCCCCACAGGCAACTGTGGCTGGTTTGACAGTGCCAAGTGCCTCCTGCAAACTGACATCAGGAACCTGGCCTGGTGACTTTTGTTTCTCTGGGGAAAAGCCATCATTCTTCTCCAGTGCCCGTTGGCCCGGAGTGGACGGGTGCCTGCTCAAATTCCGCACGGATCAGGATACCTCCCAGATGGAATGTACCACCACAGGCAACTGTGGCTGGTTTGTCAGTGCCAAGTGCCTCCTGCAAACTGACATCCGGAGCCTGGCCTGGTGTCTTTTGTTTCTCAGGGGAAAGGCTTTCGTTCCTATCCATGGACGGCTGGCCAATAGTGGCTGGCTGCCTGCTGAAATTCCGCAAGGTTGAGGATACCTCCCAGATGGAAAGTACCACCACAGGCAACTGTGGCTGGTTTGACAGTGCCAAGTGCCTCCTGCAAACTGACATCAGGAACCTGGCCTGGTGACTTTTGTTTCTCAGGGGAAAGGTCATCCTTCGTGTCCATTGCCCGGTGGCCTGGAGTGGCCAGCCGCCTGTTGAAATTCCGCACGGATGAGGATAACTCCCAGATGAAAGGAGCCCCCAGAGGCAACTGTGGCTGGTTTGACAGTGCCAAGTGCTTCCTGCAAACTGACATCAGAAACCTGCCCTGGTGATTTTCTTTCTCCGGGGAAAGGCCATGGTTCATGTCCAGGGCCCGGTGGCCCGTACTTGCCTGCTGCCTGCTGAAATTCCACACGGATCAGGATACCTCCCAGATGTAAGGTGCCACCACAGGCACCTGTGGCTGGTTTGACAGTGCCAAGTGCCTCCTGCAAACTGACATCAGGAACCTGGCCTGGTGACTTTTGTTTCTCTGGGGAAAGGCCATCGTTCATATCCTACAAACTGTGGCCCAGAGTGGCCGGCTGCCTGCTGAAATTCCGCACGGATCAGGATACCTCCCAGATGGAAAGTGCCCCACGGGAAACTGTGGCTGGTTTAACAGTGCCGAGTGCCTCCTGCCAACTGACATCAAGAACCTGGCCTGGTGACTTTTGTTTCTCTGGGGAAAGGCCATGGTTGGTATCCTGAGCCTGGTGTCCTGGAGTGGCCGTCTGCCTGCTAAAATTCTGGACGGACCAGGATGCCGCCAAGATGCAAGGTGCCCCCAGAGGCAACTGTGGCTGGTTTGACAGTGCCAAGTGTTTCCTGCAAACTGACATCAGAAACCTGGCCTGGTGATTTTCTTTCTCAGGGGAAAGGCCATGGTTCATGTCCAGGGCCCGGTGGCTCGGAGTGGCCAGCTGACTGCTGAAATTCCGCATGGATCAGGATACCTCCCAGGTTCAAGGTGCCGCCACAGGCAACTGTGGCTGGTTTGACAGTGCCAAGCGCCTCCTGCCAACTGACATCAGGAACCTGGCCTGGTGACTTTTGTTTCTCATGGGAAGTGCCATCATTCGTGTCCCGTACTCGGAGGCCAGGAGTGGCCGGCTGCCTGCTGAAATACCGCACAGATCAGGATAGCTCCCAGATGCAAGGTGCCCCCACAGGCACCTGTGGCTGGTTTGACAGTGCCAAGTGCCTCCTGCAAACTGACATCAGGAACCTGGCCTGGTGATTTTTCTTTGTCTGGGGAAAGGCCATTGTACGTGTCCAGGGCCTGTGGTCCGTAGTGGCCGGCCCCCTGCTGAAATTCCGAACGGATCAGGATACCTCCCAGACCGATAGTACCACCACAGGCAACTGTGGCTGGTTTGACAGTGCCAAGTGCCTCCTGCAAACTGACATCAGGAACCTGGCCTGGTGACTTTTATTTCTCTGGGGAAAGGCCATCGTTCCTCTCCAGGGCCCGTAGTCCGGAGTGGCCGGCTGCCTGCTGAAATTCCTCATGGATCAGGATGCCTCCCACATGAAAGGTGCCCCCACAGGCAACTACGTCTGATTTGACAGTGCCATGTGCCTCCTGCAAACTGATATCAGGAACCTGGCCTGGTGATTTTTCTTTGTCTGGTGAAAGGCCATTGTACCTGTCCAGAGCCTGGTGGCCCGGAGTGGCCGGCTGCCTGCTGAAATTCCAAACGGATCACGATTCCTCCCAGAGCGAAAGTACCACCACAGGCAACTGTGGCTGGTTTGACAGTGCCAAGTGCCTCCTGCCAACTGACATCAAGAACCTGGCCTGGTGACTTTTGTTTCTCAGGGGAAAGTCCATGGTTTATATCCTGGACCAGTTGGACCGCAGGGACCGGCTGCTTGCTGAAATTCCGAAAGCACCAGGATGCCTCCCAGATGCAAGGTGTCCCCACAGGTAATTGTGTCTGGTTTGAGAGTGCCATGTGCCTCCTGCAAACTGACATCGGAAAGCTGGGCTGGTCACTTTGGTTTCTCTGGGGAAAGGCCACGATTCATGTCCAGGGCCTTGCGGCCCGGAGTGGCCCGCTGCCTGCTGAAATTCCGCACGGATCAGGATACCTCCCAGACCGAAACTAAAACCATAGGCAACTGTGGCTGGTTTGACAGTGCCAAGTGCCTCCAGCAAACTGACATCAGGAACCTGGCCTGGTAAGTTTTGTTTCTCTGGGGAAAGGCCATCGTTCTTGTCCGGAGCCCGCCAGCCCGGAGTGGCCGGCTGCCTGCTGAAATTCTGCAGGGATCAGAATGCCGCCGAGATGCAAGGTGCCCCACAGGCACCTGTGGCTGGTTTGACAGTGCCAAGTGCTTCCTGCAAACTGACATCAGAAACCTGGCCTGGTGATTTTCTTTCTCCGGGGAAAGGCCATGGTTCATGTCCAGGGCCCGGTGGCCCGTACTTGCCTGCTGCCTGCTGAAATTCCACACGGATCAGGATACCTCCCAGATGTAAGGTGCCACCACAGGCAAATGTGGCTGGTTTGACAGTGCCAAGTGCCTCCTGCAAACTGACATCAGGAACCTGGCCTTGTGAGTTTTGTTTCTCTGGGGAAAGGCCATCATTCTTGTTCAGAGCCCAGTGGCCCAGAGTGGCCGGCTGCCTGCTGAATTTCCGCACGGATCAGGATAGCTCCCAGATTCAAGGTGCCGCCACAGGCAACTGCGGCAGGTTTGACAGTGCCAAGTGCCTCCTGCAAACTGACATCAGGAACCTGGCCTGGTGACATTTATTTCTCTGGGGAAAGGCCATTGTACGTGTCCAAGGCCTAGTGGCCCAGAGTGGCCGGCTGCTTGCTGGAATTCTGCATGGATCAGGATGCCGCCGAGATGCAAGGTGCCCCCACAGGCACCTGTGGCTGGTTTGACAGTGCCAAGTGCCTCCTGCAACCTGACATCAGGAACCTGGCCTGGTGACTTTTGTTTCTCTGGGGAAAGGCCATCGTTCATATCCTACAAACTGTGGCCCAGAGTGGCCGGCTGCCTGCTGAAATTCCGCACGGATCAGGATACCTCCCAGATGCAAGGTGCCCCACGGGAAACTGTGGCTGGTTTGACAGTGCCAAGTGCCTCCTGCCAACTGACATCAAGAACCTGGCCTGGTGACTTTTGTTTCTCTGGGGAAAGGCCATGGTTGGTATCCTGAGCCTCGTGTCCTGGAGTGGCCGTCTGCCTGCTAAAATTCTGGACGGACCAGGATGCCGCCAAGATGCAAGGTGCCCCCAGAGGCAACTGTGGCTGGTTTGACAGTGCCAAGTGCTTCCTGCAAACTGACATCAGAAACCTGGCCTGGTGATTTTCTTTCCCAGGGGAAAGGCCATGGTTCATGTCCAGGGCCCGGTGGCTCGCAGTTGCCTGCTGCCTGCTGAAATTCCACACGGATCCGGATACCTCCCTGATGCAAGTTGCCCCCACCGGCAACTGTGGCTGGTTTGACAGTGCCATGTGCCTCCTGCAAACTGACATCAGGAACCTGGCCTGGTGACTTTTGTTTCCCAGGGGAAAGGCCATACATGATGTCCAGTGCCTTCTGGCCTGGAGTGGCCGACTGTCTGCTGAAATTCTGCATGGATCAGGATGCCGCCGAGATGCAAGGTGCCCCACAGGCACCTGTGGCTGGTTTGACAGTGCCAAGTGCTTCCTGCAAACTGACATCAGAAACCTGGCCTGGTGATTTTCTTTCTCCGGGGAAAGGCCATGATTCATGTCCAGGGCCCGGTGGCCCGTACTTGCCTGCTGCCTGCTGAAATTCCACACGGATCAGGATACCTCCCAGATGTAAGGTGCCACCACAGGCAACTGTGGCTGGTTTAACAGTGCCAAGTGCCTCCTGCAAACTGACATCAGGAACCTGGCCAAGTGACTTTTGTTTCTCTGGGGAAAGGTCATGGTTCATATCCTGGACCCGTAGTCCCGGAGGGGCCGGCTGCCTGCTGAAATTCCGAACGGATTAGGATGCCGCCCAGATGCAAGGTACCACCACAGGCAACTGTGGCAGGCTTGACAGTGCCAAGTGCCTCCTGCAAACTGACATCAGGAACCTGACCTGGTGACTTTTGTTTCTCTGGGGAAAAGCCGTGGTTCATATCCTGGACCCGTAGTCCCGGAGGGGCCGGCCGCCTGCTGAAATTCCGAACGGATTAGGATGCCGCCCAGATGCAAGGTACCACCACAGGCAACTGTGGCTGGTTTGACAGTGCCAAGTGCCTCCTGCCAACTGACATCAAGAACCTGGCCTGGTGACTTTTGTTTCTCAGGGGAAAGTCCATGGTTTATATCCTGGACCAGTTGGACCGCAGGGACCGGCTGCTTGCTGAAATTCCGAAAGCACCAGGATGCCTCCCAGATGCAAGGTGTCCCCACAGGTAATTGTGTCTGGTTTGAGAGTGCCATGTGCCTCCTGCAAACTGACATCGGAAAGCTGGGCTGGTCACTTTGGTTTCTCTGGGGAAAGGCCACGATTCATGTCCAGGGCCTTGCGGCCCGGAGTGGCCCGCTGCCTGCTGAAATTCCGCACGGATCAGGATACCTCCCAGACCGAAACTAAAACCATAGGCAACTGTGGCTGGTTTGACAGTGCCAAGTGCCTCCAGCAAACTGACATCAGGAACCTGGCCTGGTAAGTTTTGTTTCTCTGGGGAAAGGCCATCGTTCTTGTCCGGAGCCCGCCAGCCCGGAGTGGCCGGCTGCCTGCTGAAATTCTGCAGGGATCAGAATGCCGCCGAGATGCAAGGTGCCCCACAGGCACCTGTGGCTGGTTTGACAGTGCCAAGTGCTTCCTGCAAACTGACATCAGAAACCTGGCCTGGTGATTTTCTTTCTCCGGGGAAAGGCCATGGTTCATGTCCAGGGCCCGGTGGCCCGTACTTGCCTGCTGCCTGCTGAAATTCCACACGGATCAGGATACCTCCCAGATGTAAGGTGCCACCACAGGCAAATGTGGCTGGTTTGACAGTGCCAAGTGCCTCCTGCAAACTGACATCAGGAACCTGGCCTTGTGAGTTTTGTTTCTCTGGGGAAAGGCCATCATTCTTGTTCAGAGCCCAGTGGCCCAGAGTGGCCGGCTGCCTGCTGAATTTCCGCACGGATCAGGATAACTCCCAGATTCAAGGTGCCGCCACAGGCAACTGCGGCAGGTTTGACAGTGCCAAGTGCCTCCTGCAAACTGACATCAGGAACCTGGCCTGGTGACATTTATTTCTCTGGGGAAAGGCCATTGTACGTGTCCAAGGCCTAGTGGCCCAGAGTGGCCGGCTGCTTGCTGGAATTCTGCATGGATCAGGATGCCGCCGAGATGCAAGGTGCCCCCACAGGCACCTGTGGCTGGTTTGACAGTGCCAAGTGCCTCCTGCAACCTGACATCAGGAACCTGGCCTGGTGACTTTTGTTTCTCTGGGGAAAGGCCATCGTTCATATCCTACAAACTGTGGCCCAGAGTGGCCGGCTGCCTGCTGAAATTCCGCACGGATCAGGATACCTCCCAGATGCAAGGTGCCCCACGGGAAACTGTGGCTGGTTTGACAGTGCCAAGTGCCTCCTGCCAACTGACATCAAGAACCTGGCCTGGTGACTTTTGTTTCTCTGGGGAAAGGCCATGGTTGGTATCCTGAGCCTCGTGTCCTGGAGTGGCCGTCTGCCTGCTAAAATTCTGGACGGACCAGGATGCCGCCAAGATGCAAGGTGCCCCCAGAGGCAACTGTGGCTGGTTTGACAGTGCCAAGTGCTTCCTGCAAACTGACATCAGAAACCTGGCCTGGTGATTTTCTTTCCCAGGGGAAAGGCCATGGTTCATGTCCAGGGCCCGGTGGCTCGCAGTTGCCTGCTGCCTGCTGAAATTCCACACGGATCCGGATACCTCCCTGATGCAAGTTGCCCCCACCGGCAACTGTGGCTGGTTTGACAGTGCCATGTGCCTCCTGCAAACTGACATCAGGAACCTGGCCTGGTGACTTTTGTTTCCCAGGGGAAAGGCCATACATGATGTCCAGTGCCTTCTGGCCTGGAGTGGCCGACTGTCTGCTGAAATTCTGCATGGATCAGGATGCCGCCGAGATGCAAGGTGCCCCACAGGCACCTGTGGCTGGTTTGACAGTGCCAAGTGCTTCCTGCAAACTGACATCAGAAACCTGGCCTGGTGATTTTCTTTCTCCGGGGAAAGGCCATGATTCATGTCCAGGGCCCGGTGGCCCGTACTTGCCTGCTGCCTGCTGAAATTCCACACGGATCAGGATACCTCCCAGATGTAAGGTGCCACCACAGGCAACTGTGGCTGGTTTAACAGTGCCAAGTGCCTCCTGCAAACTGACATCAGGAACCTGGCCAAGTGACTTTTGTTTCTCTGGGGAAAGGTCATGGTTCATATCCTGGACCCGTAGTCCCGGAGGGGCCGGCTGCCTGCTGAAATTCCGAACGGATTAGGATGCCGCCCAGATGCAAGGTACCACCACAGGCAACTGTGGCAGGCTTGACAGTGCCAAGTGCCTCCTGCAAACTGACATCAGGAACCTGGCCTGGTGACTTTTGTTTCTCTGGGGAAAAGCCGTGGTTCATATCCTGGACCCGTAGTCCCGGAGGGGCCGGCCGCCTGCTGAAATTCCGAACGGATTAGGATGCCGCCCAGATGCAAGGTACCACCACAGGCAACTGTGGCAGGCTTGACAGTGCCAAGTGCCTCCTGCAAACTGACATCAGGAACCTGGCCTGGTGACTTTTGTTTCTCTGGGGAAAAGCCGTGGTTCATGTCCAGGGCCTGGTGGCCCGGAGTGGCCGGCCGCCTGCTGAAATTCCGCATGGATCAGGATGCCTCCCAGATGAAAAGTGCCCCCACAGGCACCTGTGGCTGGTTTGACAGTGCCAAGTGCCTCCTGCCAACTGACATCAGGAACCTGGCCTGGTGACTTTTGTTTCTCTGGGGAAAGGCCATCGTTCCTCTCCAGGGCCTGGTGGCCTGGAGTGGCCGACTGCCTGCTGAAATTCCGCACGGATCAGGATAACTCCCAGATGCAAGGTGCTCATAGAGGTACGTGTGGCTGGTTTGACAGTGCCAAGTGCCTCCTGCAAACAGACATCAGGAACCTGGCCTGGTAGGTTTTGTTTCTCTGGGGAAAGGCCATCGTTCTTGTCCGGGGCCCGCCGGCCCGGAGTGGCCGGCTGCCTGCTGAAATTCCACACGGTTGAGGCTACCTCCCAGATGCAAGGCGGCCCCACTGGCAACTGTGGCTGGTTTGACAGTGCCATGTGCCTCCTGCAAACTGACATCAGGAACCTGGCCTGGTGACTTTCGTTTCTCTGGGGAAAGACGATGATTCTTGTCCAGGGCCTTGCGGCCTGGAGTGCCTGGCTGCCTGCTGAAATTCCGCAAGGATCAGGATGCCTCCCAGATGGAAAGTGCCCCCACAGGCAACTGTGGCTGGTTTGACAGTGCCAAGTGCCTCCTGCAAACTGACATCAGGAACCTGGCCAGGTGACTTTTGTTTCTCTGGGGAAAGGCCATGGTTCATATCCTGGACACGTAGGACCAGAGAGGCCGGCTGCCTGCTGAAATTCCTCACGGATCAGGATGCCGCCGAGATGCAAGGTGCCCCCACAGGCATCTGTGGCTGGTTCGACAGTGCCAAGTGCCTCCTGCAAACTGACATCAGGAACCTGGCCTGGTCAGTTTTGTTTCTCTGGGGAAAGGCCATGGTTAATGTACAGGGCCGGGTGTCCCGGAGAGGCCGGCTGCCTGCTGAAATTCCGCACGGATCAGGATACCTCAAATATGGAAAGTGCCCCCACAGGCAACGGTGGCTGGTTTGACAGTGCCAAGTGCCTCCTGCAAACTGACATCAGGAACCTGGCCTGGTGACTTTTGTTTCTCTGGGGAAAGGCCATAGATGATGTCCAGTGCCCCCTGGCCCAGAGTGGCCGACTGCCTGCTGAAATTCCGCACGGATCAGGATACCTCCCAGATGGAAAGTGGCGCCACAGGCAACTGTGGCTGGTTTGACAGTGCCAAGTGCCTCCTGCAAACTGACATCAAGAACCTGGCCAGGATACATTTGTTTCTCTGGGGAAAGGCCATGGTTCATATCCTGGACACGTAGGACCGGAGAGGCCGGCTGCCTGCTGAAATTCCTCACGGATCAGAATACCTCCCATATGGAAAGTGCCCCCAGAGGCAACGGTGGCTGGTTTGACAGTGCCAAGTGCCTCCTGCAAACTGACATCAGGAACCTGGCCTGGTGACTTTTGTTTCTCTGGGGAAAGGCCATAGATGATGTCCAGTGCCCCCTGGCCCGTAGTGGCCGGCTGCCTGCTGAAATTCCGAACTGTTTAGGATGCCGCCCAGATGCAAGGTACCACCACAGGCAACTGTGGCAGGTTTGACAGTGCCAAGTGCCTCCTGCAAACTGACATCAGGAACCTGGCCTGGTGACTTTTGTTTCTCTGGGGAAAGGCCATCGTTCCTGTCCGGGGCCCGCCGGGCCGGAGTGGCCGGCTGCCTGCTGAAATTCCACACGGTTGAGGATACCTCCCAGATGCAAGATGGCCCCACAGGCAACTGTGGCTGGTTTGACAGTGCCAAGTGCCTCCTGCAAACAGACATCAGGAACCTGGCCTGGTAACTTTTGTTTCTCTGGGGAAAGGCCATGGTTCTTGTCCACGGCCTGGTGGCCCGGAGTGTCCGGCTGCCTCCTGAAATTCCGCACGGATCAGAATGCCTCCAGGATGAAAGGTGCCCCCAGAGGCAACTGTGGCTGGTTTGACAGTGCCAAGTGCCTCCTGCAAACTGACATCAGGAACCTGGCCTGGTGACTTTTGTTTCTCGGGGGGAAAGGCCATCATTCTTTTCCGGGCCCTCTGGCCCGGAATGGCCGGCAGCCTGCTGAAATTCCGCACGGATCAGGATACCTCCCAGACCGAAACTAAAACCATAGGCAACTGTGGCTGGTTTGACAGTGCCAAGTGCCTCCTGCAAACTGACATCAGGAACCTGGCCTGGTGACTTTTGTTTCTCTGGGGAAAGGTCATGGTTCATATCCTGGACCCGTAGTCCCGGAGGGGCCGGCTGCCTGCTGAAATTCCGAACGGATTAGGATGCCGCCCAGATGCAAGGTACCACCACAGGCAACTGTGGCAGGTTTGACAGTGCCAAGTGCCTCCTGCAAACTGACATCAGGAACCTGGCCTGGTGACTTTTGTTTCTCTGGGGAAAAGCCGTGGTTCATATCCTGGACCCGTAGTCCCGGAGGGGCCGGCCGCCTCCTGAAATTCCGAACGGATTAGGATGCCGCCCAGATGCAAGGTACCACCACAGGCAACTGTGGCAGGCTTGACAGTGCCAAGTGCCTCCTGCAAACTGACATCAGGAACCTGGCCTGGTGACTTTTGTTTCTCTGGGGAAAGGCCATGGTTCTTGTCCACGGCCTGGTGGCCCGGAGTGTCCGGCTGCCTCCTGAAATTCCTCACGGTTCAGAATGCCTCCCAGATGAAAAGTGCCCCCAGAGGCAACTGTGGCTGGTTTGACAGTGCCAAGTGCCTCCTGCAAACTGACATCAGGAACCTGGCCTGGTAGGTTTTGTTTCTCTGGGGAAAGGCCATGGTTCTTGTCCACGGCCTGGTGGCCCGGAGTGTCCGGCTGCCTCCTGAAATTCCTCACGGTTCAGAATGCCTCCCAGATGAAAAGTGCCCCCAGAGGCAACTGTGGCTGGTTTGACAGTGCCAAGTGCCTCCTGCAAACTGACATCAGGAACCTGGCCAGGTGACTTTTGTTTCTCTGGGGAAAGGCCATGGTTCATATCCTGGACACGTAGGACCAGAGAGGCCGGCTGCCTGCTGAAATTCCTCACGGATCAGGAT
Source organism: Passer domesticus (assembly GCF_036417665.1). Classification (NCBI taxonomy): domain Eukaryota; kingdom Metazoa; phylum Chordata; class Aves; order Passeriformes; family Passeridae; genus Passer; species Passer domesticus. The sequence goes on along the minus strand of NC_087476.1, from coordinate 79,236,635 downwards.
GCCGCCGAGATGCAAGGTGCCCCCACAGGCATCTGTGGCTGGTTCGACAGTGCCAAGTGCCTCCTGCAAACTGACATCAGGAACCTGGCCTGGTCAGTTTTGTTTCTCTGGGGAAAGGCCATGGTTAATGTACAGGGCCGGGTGTCCCGGAGAGGCCGGCTGCCTGCTGAAATTCCGCACGGATCAGGATACCTCCCAGATGGAAAGTGGCGCTACAGGCAACTGTGGCAGGTTTGACAGTGCCAAGTGCCTCCTGCAAACTGACATCAGGAACCTGGCCAGGTGACTTTTGTTTCTCTGGGGAAAGGCCATGGTTCATATCCTGGACACGTAGGACCGGAGAGGCCGGCTGCCTGCTGAAATTCCTCACGGATCAGGATACCTCAAATATGGAAAGTGCCCCCACAGGCAACGGTGGCTGGTTTGACAGTGCCAAGTGCCTCCTGCAAACTGACATCAGGAACCTGGCCTGGTGACTTTTGTTTCTCTGGGGAAAGGCCATAGATGATGTCCAGTGCCCCCTGGCCCAGAGTGGCCGACTGCCTGCTGAAATTCCGCACGGATCAGGATACCTCCCAGATGGAAAGTGGCGCCACAGGCAACTGTGGCTGGTTTGACAGTGCCAAGTGCCTCCTGCAAACTGACATCAAGAACCTGGCCAGGATACATTTGTTTCTCTGGGGAAAGGCCATGGTTCATATCCTGGACACGTAGGACAGGAGAGGCCGGCTGCCTGCTGAAATTCCTCACGGATCAGAATACCTCCCATATGGAAAGTGCCCCCAGAGGCAACGGTGGCTGGTTTGACAGTGCCAAGTGCCACCTGCAAACTGACATCAGGAACCTGGCCTGGTGAGTTTTGTTTCTCTGGGGAAAGGCCATCATTCTTGTTCAGAGCCCAGTGGCCCAGAGTGGCCGGCTGCCTGCTGAATTTCCGCACGGATCAGGATAGCTCCCAGATTCAAGGTGCCGCCACAGGCAACTGCGGCAGGTTTGACAGTGCCAAGTGCCTCCTGCAAACTGACATCAGGAACCTGGCCTGGTGACATTTATTTCTCTGGGGAAAGGCCATTGTACGTGTCCAAGGCCTAGTGGCCCAGAGTGGCCGGCTGCTTGCTGGAATTCTGCATGGATCAGGATGCCGCCGAGATGCAAGGTGCCCCCACAGGCACCTGTGGCTGGTTTGACAGTGCCAAGTGCCTCCTGCAAACTGACATCAGGAACCTGGCCTGGTGACTTTTGTTTCTCTGGGGAAAGGCCATCGTTCATATCCTACAAACTGTGGCCCAGAGTGGCCGGCTGCCTGCTGAAATTCCGCACGGATCAGGATACCTCCCAGATGCAAGGTGCCCCACGGGAAACTGTGGCTGGTTTGACAGTGCCAAGTGCCTCCTGCCAACTGACATCAAGAACCTGGCCTGGTGACTTTTGTTTCTCTGGGGAAAGGCCATGGTTGGTATCCTGAGCCTCGTGTCCTGGAGTGGCCGTCTGCCTGCTAAAATTCTGGACGGACCAGGATGCCGCCAAGATGCAAGGTGCCCCCAGAGGCAACTGTGGCTGGTTTGACAGTGCCAAGTGCTTCCTGCAAACTGACATCAGAAACCTGGCCTGGTGATTTTCTTTCCCAGGGGAAAGGCCATGGTTCATGTCCAGGGCCCGGTGGCTCGCAGTTGCCTGCTGCCTGCTGAAATTCCACACGGATCCGGATACCTCCCTGATGCAAGTTGCCCCCACCGGCAACTGTGGCTGGTTTGACAGTGCCATGTGCCTCCTGCAAACTGACATCAGGAACCTGGCCTGGTGACTTTTGTTTCCCAGGGGAAAGGCCATACATGATGTCCAGTGCCTTCTGGCCTGGAGTGGCCGACTGTCTGCTGAAATTCTGCATGGATCAGGATGCCGCCGAGATGCAAGGTGCCCCACAGGCACCTGTGGCTGGTTTGACAGTGCCAAGTGCTTCCTGCAAACTGACATCAGGAACCTGGCCAAGTGACTTTTGTTTCTCTGGGGAAAGGTCATGGTTCATATCCTGGACCCGTAGTCCCGGAGGGGCCGGCTGCCTGCTGAAATTCCGAACGGATTAGGATGCCGCCCAGATGCAAGGTACCACCACAGGCAACTGTGGCAGGCTTGACAGTGCCAAGTGCCTCCTGCAAACTGACATCAGGAACCTGGCCTGGTGACTTTTGTTTCTCTGGGGAAAAGCCGTGGTTCATATCCTGGACCCGTAGTCCCGGAGGGGCCGGCCGCCTGCTGAAATTCCGAACGGATTAGGATGCCGCCCAGATGCAAGGTACCACCACAGGCAACTGTGGCAGGCTTGACAGTGCCAAGTGCCTCCTGCAAACTGACATCAGGAACCTGGCCTGGTGACTTTTGTTTCTCTGGGGAAAAGCCGTGGTTCATGTCCAGGGCCTGGTGGCCCGGAGTGGCCGGCCGCCTGCTGAAATTCCGCATGGATCAGGATGCCTCCCAGATGAAAAGTGCCCCCACAGGCACCTGTGGCTGGTTTGACAGTGCCAAGTGCCTCCTGCCAACTGACATCAGGAACCTGGCCTGGTGACTTTTGTTTCTCTGGGGAAAGGCCATCGTTCCTCTCCAGGGCCTGGTGGCCCGGAGTGGCCGACTGCCTGCTGAAATTCCGCACGGATCAGGATAACTCCCAGATGCAAGGTGCTCATAGAGGTACGTGTGGCTGGTTTGACAGTGCCAAGTGCCTCCTGCAAACAGACATCAGGAACCTGGCCTGGTAGGTTTTGTTTCTCTGGGGAAAGGCCATCGTTCTTGTCCGGGGCCCGCCGGCCCGGAGTGGCCGGCTGCCTGCTGAAATTCCACACGGTTGAGGCTACCTCCCAGATGCAAGGCGGCCCCACTGGCAACTGTGGCTGGTTTGACAGTGCCATGTGCCTCCTGCAAACTGACATCAGGAACCTGGCCTGGTGACTTTCGTTTCTCTGGGGAAAGACGATGATTCTTGTCCAGGGCCTTGCGGCCTGGAGTGCCTGGCTGCCTGCTGAAATTCCGCAAGGATCAGGATGCCTCCCAGATGGAAAGTGCCCCCACAGGCAACTGTGGCTGGTTTGACAGTGCCAAGTGCCTCCTGCAAACTGACATCAGGAACCTGGCCAGGTGACTTTTGTTTCTCTGGGGAAAGGCCATGGTTCATATCCTGGACACGTAGGACCAGAGAGGCCGGCTGCCTGCTGAAATTCCTCACGGATCAGGATGCCGCCGAGATGCAAGGTGCCCCCACAGGCATCTGTGGCTGGTTCGACAGTGCCAAGTGCCTCCTGCAAACTGACATCAGGAACCTGGCCTGGTCAGTTTTGTTTCTCTGGGGAAAGGCCATGGTTAATGTACAGGGCCGGGTGTCCCGGAGAGGCCGGCTGCCTGCTGAAATTCCGCACGGATCAGGATACCTCCCAGATGGAAAGTGGCGCTACAGGCAACTGTGGCAGGTTTGACAGTGCCAAGTGCCTCCTGCAAACTGACATCAAGAACCTGGCCAGGTGACATTTGTTTCTCTGGGGAAAGGCCATGGTTCATATCCTGGACACGTAGGACCGGAGAGGCCGGCTGCCTGCTGAAATTCCTCACGGATCAGGATACCTCAAATATGGAAAGTGCCCCCACAGGCAACGGTGGCTGGTTTGACAGTGCCAAGTGCCTCCTGCAAACTGACATCAGGAACCTGGCCTGGTGACTTTTGTTTCTCTGGGGAAAGGCCATAGATGATGTCCAGTGCCCCCTGGCCCAGAGTGGCCGACTGCCTGCTGAAATTCCGCACGGATCAGGATACCTCCCAGATGGAAAGTGGCGCCACAGGCAACTGTGGCTGGTTTGACAGTGCCAAGTGCCTCCTGCAAACTGACATCAAGAACCTGGCCAGGATACATTTGTTTCTCTGGGGAAAGGCCATGGTTCATATCCTGGACACGTAGGACCGGAGAGGCCGGCTGCCTGCTGAAATTCCTCACGGATCAGAATACCTCCCATATGGAAAGTGCCCCCAGAGGCAACGGTGGCTGGTTTGACAGTGCCAAGTGCCTCCTGCAAACTGACATCAGGAACCTGGCCTGGTGACTTTTGTTTCTCTGGGGAAAGGCCATAGATGATGTCCAGTGCCCCCTGGCCCGGAGTGGCCGGCTGCCTGCTGAAATTCCGAACTGTTTAGGATGCCGCCCAGATGCAAGGTACCACCACAGGCAACTGTGGCAGGTTTGACAGTGCCAAGTGCCTCCTGCAAACTGACATCAGGAACCTGGCCTGGTGACTTTTGTTTCTCTGGGGAAAGGCCATCGTTCCTGTCCGGGGCCCGCCGGGCCGGAGTGGCCGGCTGCCTGCTGAAATTCCACACGGTTGAGGATACCTCCCAGATGCAAGATGGCCCCACAGGCAACTGTGGCTGGTTTGACAGTGCCAAGTGCCTCCTGCAAACAGACATCAGGAACCTGGCCTGGTAACTTTTGTTTCTCTGGGGAAAGGCCATGGTTCTTGTCCACGGCCTGGTGGCCCGGAGTGTCCGGCTGCCTCCTGAAATTCCGCACGGATCAGAATGCCTCCAGGATGAAAGGTGCCCCCAGAGGCAACTGTGGCTGGTTTGACAGTGCCAAGTGCCTCCTGCAAACTGACATCAGGAACCTGGCCTGGTGACTTTTGTTTCTCGGGGGGAAAGGCCATCATTCTTTTCCGGGCCCTCTGGCCCGGAATGGCCGGCAGCCTGCTGAAATTCCGCACGGATCAGGATACCTCCCAGACCGAAACTAAAACCATAGGCAACTGTGGCTGGTTTGACAGTGCCAAGTGCCTCCTGCAAACTGACATCAGGAACCTGGCCTGGTGACTTTTGTTTCTCTGGGGAAAGGTCATGGTTCATATCCTGGACCCGTAGTCCCGGAGGGGCCGGCTGCCTGCTGAAATTCCGAACGGATTAGGATGCCGCCCAGATGCAAGGTACCACCACAGGCAACTGTGGCAGGTTTGACAGTGCCAAGTGCCTCCTGCAAACTGACATCAGGAACCTGGCCTGGTGACTTTTGTTTCTCTGGGGAAAAGCCGTGGTTCATATCCTGGACCCGTAGTCCCGGAGGGGCCGGCCGCCTCCTGAAATTCCGAACGGATTAGGATGCCGCCCAGATGCAAGGTACCACCACAGGCAACTGTGGCAGGCTTGACAGTGCCAAGTGCCTCCTGCAAACTGACATCAGGAACCTGGCCTGGTGACTTTTGTTTCTCTGGGGAAAGGCCATGGTTCTTGTCCACGGCCTGGTGGCCCGGAGTGTCCGGCTGCCTCCTGAAATTCCTCACGGTTCAGAATGCCTCCCAGATGAAAAGTGCCCCCAGAGGCAACTGTGGCTGGTTTGACAGTGCCAAGTGCCTCCTGCAAACTGACATCAGGAACCTGGCCTGGTAGGTTTTGTTTCTCTGGGGAAAGGCCATGGTTCTTGTCCACGGCCTGGTGGCCCGGAGTGTCCGGCTGCCTCCTGAAATTCCTCACGGTTCAGAATGCCTCCCAGATGAAAAGTGCCCCCAGAGGCAACTGTGGCTGGTTTGACAGTGCCAAGTGCCTCCTGCAAACTGACATCAGGAACCTGGCCAGGTGACTTTTGTTTCTCTGGGGAAAGGCCATGGTTCATATCCTGGACACGTAGGACCAGAGAGGCCGGCTGCCTGCTGAAATTCCTCACGGATCAGGATGCCGCCGAGATGCAAGGTGCCCCCACAGGCATCTGTGGCTGGTTCGACAGTGCCAAGTGCCTCCTGCAAACTGACATCAGGAACCTGGCCTGGTCAGTTTTGTTTCTCTGGGGAAAGGCCATGGTTAATGTACAGGGCCGGGTGTCCCGGAGAGGCCGGCTGCCTGCTGAAATTCCGCACGGATCAGGATACCTCCCAGATGGAAAGTGGCGCTACAGGCAACTGTGGCAGGTTTGACAGTGCCAAGTGCCTCCTGCAAACTGACATCAGGAACCTGGCCAGGTGACATTTGTTTCTCTGGGGAAAGGCCATGGTTCATATCCTGGACACGTAGGACCGGAGAGGCCGGCTGCCTGCTGAAATTCCTCACGGATCAGGATACCTCAAATATGGAAAGTGCCCCCACAGGCAACGGTGGCTGGTTTGACAGTGCCAAGTGCCTCCTGCAAACTGACATCAGGAACCTGGCCTGGTGACTTTTGTTTCTCTGGGGAAAGGCCATAGATGATGTCCAGTGCCCCCTGGCCCAGAGTGGCCGACTGCCTGCTGAAATTCCGCACGGATCAGGATACCTCCCAGATGGAAAGTGGCGCCACAGGCAACTGTGGCTGGTTTGACAGTGCCAAGTGCCTCCTGCAAACTGACATGAAGAACCTGGCCAGGATACATTTGTTTCTCTGGGGAAAGGCCATGGTTCATATCCTGGACACGTAGGACAGGAGAGGCCGGCTGCCTGCTGAAATTCCTCACGGATCAGAATACCTCCCATATGGAAAGTGCCCCCAGAGGCAACGGTGGCTGGTTTGACAGTGCCAAGTGCCACCTGCAAACTGACATCAGGAACCTGGCCTGGTGACTTTTGTTTCTCTGGGGAAAGGCCAAAGATGATGTCCAGTGCCCCCTGGCCCGGAGTGGCCGGCTGCCTGCTGAAATTCCGAACTGTTTAGGATGCCGCCCAGATGCAAGGTACCACCACAGGCAACTGTGGCTGGTTTGACAGTGCCAAGTGCCTCCTGCAAACAGACATCAGGAACCTGGCCTGGTAACTTTTGTTTCTCTGGGGAAAGGCCATGGTTCTTGTCCACGGCCTGGTGGCCCGGATTGTCCGGCTGCCTCCTGAAATTCCCCACGGATCAGAATGCCTCCAGGATGAAAAGTGCCCCCAGAGGCAACTGTGGCTGGTTTGACAGTGCCAAGTGCCTCCTGCAAACTGACATCAGGAACCTGGCCTGGTGACTTTTGTTTCTCGGGGGGAAAGGCCATCATTCTTTTCCGGGCCCTCTGGCCCGGAATGGCCGGCAGCCTGCAGAAATTCCACACGGATCAGGATACCTCCCAGACCGAAACTAAAACCATAGGCAACTGTGGCTGGTTTGACAGTGCCAAGTGCCTCCTGCAAAATGACATCAGGAACCTGGCCAAGTGACTTTTGTTTCTCTGGGGAAAGGTCATGGTTCATATCCTGGACCCGTAGTCCCGGAGGGGCCGGCTGCCTGCTGAAATTCCGAACGGATTAGGATGCCGCCCAGATGCAAGGTACCACCACAGGCAACTGTGGCAGGCTTGACAGTGCCAAGTGCCTCCTGCAAACTGACATCAGGAACCTGGCCTGGTGACTTTCGTTTCTCTGGGGAAAGACGATGATTCTTGTCCAGGGCCTTGCGGCCTGGAGTGCCTGGCTGCCTGCTGAAATTACGCACGGATCAGGATGCCTCCCAGATGGAAAGTGCCCCCACAGGCGACTGTGGCTGGTTTGCCAGTGCCAAGTGCCTCCTGCAAACTGACATCAGGAACCTGGCCAGGTGACTTTTGTTTCTCTGGGGAAAGGCCATGGTTCATATCCTGGACACGTAGGACCAGAGAGGCCGGCTGCCTGCTGAAATTCCTCACGGATCAGGATGCCGCCGAGATGCAAGGTGCCCCCACAGGCATCTGTGGCTGGTTCGACAGTGCCAAGTGCCTCCTGCAAACTGACATCAGGAACCTGGCCTGGTCAGTTTTGTTTCTCTGGGGAAAGGCCATGGTTAATGTACAGGGCCGGGTGTCCCGGAGAGGCCGGCTGCCTGCTGAAATTCCGCACGGATCAGGATACCTCCCAGATGGAAAGTGGCGCTACAGGCAACTGTGGCTGGTTTGACAGTGCCAAGTGCCTCCTGCAAACTGACATCAAGAACCTGGCCAGGTGACATTTGTTTCTCTGGGGAAAGGCCATGGTTCATATCCTGGACACGTAGGACCGGAGAGGCCGGCTGCCTGCTGAAATTCCTCACGGATCAGGATACCTCAAATATGGAAAGTGCCCCCACAGGCAACGGTGGCTGGTTTGACAGTGCCAAGTGCCTCCTGCAAACTGACATCAGGAACCTGGCCTGGTGACTTTTGTTTCTCTGGGGAAAGGCCATAGATGATGTCCAGTGCCCCCTGGCCCAGAGTGGCCGACTGCCTGCTGAAATTCCGCACGGATCAGGATACCTCCCAGATGGAAAGTGGCGCCACAGGCAACTGTGGCTGGTTTGACAGTGCCAAGTGCCTCCTGCAAACTGACATCAAGAACCTGGCCAGGATACATTTGTTTCTCTGGGGAAAGGCCATGGTTCATATCCTGGACACGTAGGACCGGAGAGGCCGGCTGCCTGCTGAAATTCCTCACGGATCAGAATACCTCCCATATGGAAAGTGCCCCCAGAGGCAACGGTGGCTGGTTTGACAGTGCCAAGTGCCTCCTGCAAACTGACATCAGGAACCTGGCCTGGTGACTTTTGTTTCTCTGGGGAAAGGCCATAGATGATGTCCAGTGCCCCCTGGCCCGGAGTGGCCGGCTGCCTGCTGAAATTCCGAACTGTTTAGGATGCCGCCCAGATGCAAGGTACCACCACAGGCAACTGTGGCAGGTTTGACAGTGCCAAGTGCCTCCTGCAAACTGACATCAGGAACCTGGCCTGGTGACTTTTGTTTCTCTGGGGAAAGGCCATCGTTCCTGTCCGGGGCCCGCCGGGCCGGAGTGGCCGGCTGCCTGCTGAAATTCCACACGGTTGAGGATACCTCCCAGATGCAAGATGGCCCCACAGGCAACTGTGGCTGGTTTGACAGTGCCAAGTGCCTCCTGCAAACAGACATCAGGAACCTGGCCTGGTAACTTTTGTTTCTCTGGGGAAAGGCCATGGTTCTTGTCCACGGCCTGGTGGCCCGGAGTGTCCGGCTGCCTCCTGAAATTCCGCACGGATCAGAATGCCTCCAGGATGAAAGGTGCCCCCAGAGGCAACTGTGGCTGGTTTGACAGTGCCAAGTGCCTCCTGCAAACTGACATCAGGAACCTGGCCTGGTGACTTTTGTTTCTCGGGGGGAAAGGCCATCATTCTTTTCCGGGCCCTCTGGCCCGGAATGGCCGGCAGCCTGCTGAAATTCCGCACGGATCAGGATACCTCCCAGACCGAAACTAAAACCATAGGCAACTGTGGCTGGTTTGACAGTGCCAAGTGCCTCCTGCAAACTGACATCAGGAACCTGGCCTGGTGACTTTTGTTTCTCTGGGGAAAGGTCATGGTTCATATCCTGGACCCGTAGTCCCGGAGGGGCCGGCTGCCTGCTGAAATTCCGAACGGATTAGGATGCCGCCCAGATGTAAGGTACCACCACAGGCAACTGTGGCAGGCTTGACAGTGCCAAGTGCCTCCTGCAAACTGACATCAGGAACCTGGCCTGGTGACTTTTGTTTCTCTGGGGAAAGGCCATGGTTCTTGTCCACGGCCTGGTGGCCCGGAGTGTCCGGCTGCCTCCTGAAATTCCTCACGGTTCAGAATGCCTCCCAGATGAAAAGTGCCCCCAGAGGCAACTGTGGCTGGTTTGACAGTGCCAAGTGCCTCCTGCAAACTGACATCAGGAACCTGGCCTGGTAGGTTTTGTTTCTCTGGGGAAAGGCCATGGTTCTTGTCCACGGCCTGGTGGCCCGGAGTGTCCGGCTGCCTCCTGAAATTCCTCACGGTTCAGAATGCCTCCCAGATGAAAAGTGCCCCCAGAGGCAACTGTGGCTGGTTTGACAGTGCCAAGTGCCTCCTGCAAACTGACATCAGGAACCTGGCCAGGTGACTTTTGTTTCTCTGGGGAAAGGCCATGGTTCATATCCTGGACACGTAGGACCAGAGAGGCCGGCTGCCTGCTGAAATTCCTCACGGATCAGGATGCCGCCGAGATGCAAGGTGCCCCCACAGGCATCTGTGGCTGGTTTGACAGTGCCAAGTGCCTCCTGCAAACTGACATCAGGAACCTGGCCTGGTCAGTTTTGTTTCTCTGGGGAAAGGCCATAGATGATGTCCAGTGCCCCCTGGCCCGGAGTGGCCGACTGCCTGCTGAAATTCCGCACGGATCAGGATACCTCCCAGATGGAATGTGGCGCCACAGGCAACTGTGGCTGGTTTGACAGTGCCAAGTGCCTCCTGCAAACTGACATGAAGAACCTGGCCAGGATACATTTGTTTCTCTGGGGAAAGGCCATGGTTCATATCCTGGACACGTAGGACCGGAGAGGCTGGCTGCCTGCTGAAATTCCTCACGGATCAGAATACCTCCCATATGGAAAGTGCCCCCAGAGGCAACGGTGGCTGGTTTGACAGTGCCAAGTGCCACCTGCAAACTGACATCAGGAACCTGGCCTGGTGACTTTTGTTTCTCTGGGGAAAGGCCATAGATGATGTCCAGTGCCCCCTGGCCCGGAGTGGCCGGCTGCCTGCTGAAATTCCGAACTGTTTAGGATGCCGCCCAGATGCAAGGTACCACCACAGGCAACTGTGGCTGGTTTGACAGTGCCAAGTGCCTCCTGCAAACAGACATCAGGAACCTGGCCTGGTAACTTTTGTTTCTCTGGGGAAAGGCCATGGTTCTTGTCCACGGCCTGGTGGCCCGGATTGTCCGGCTGCCTCCTGAAATTCCCCACGGATCAGAATGCCTCCAGGATGAAAGGTGCCCCCAGAGGCAACTGTGGCTGGTTTGACAGTGCCAAGTGCCTCCTGCAAACTGACATCAGGAACCTGGCCAGGTGACTTTTGTTTCTCGGGGGGAAAGGCCATCATTCTTTTCCGGGCCCTCTGGCCCGGAATGGCCGGCAGCCTGCTGAAATTCCACACGGATCAGGATACCTCCCAGACCGAAACTAAAACCATAGGCAACTGTGGCTGGTTTGACAGTGCCAAGTGCCTCCTGCAAACTGACATCAGGAACCTGGCCTGGTGACTTTTGTTTCTCTGGGGAAAGGCCATAGATGATGTCCAGTGCCCCCTGGCCCAGAGTGGCCGACTGCCTGCTGAAATTCCGCACGGATCAGGATACCTCCCAGATGGAAAGTGGCGCCACAGGCAACTGTGGCTGGTTTGACAGTGCCAAGTGCCTCCTGCAAACTGACATCAAGAACCTGGCCAGGATACATTTGTTTCTCTGGGGAAAGGCCATGGTTCATATCCTGGACACGTAGGACCGGAGAGGCCGGCTGCCTGCTGAAATTCCTCACGGATCAGAATACCTCCCATATGGAAAGTGCCCCCAGAGGCAACGGTGGCTGGTTTGACAGTGCCAAGTGCCTCCTGCAAACTGACATCAGGAACCTGGCCTGGTGACTTTTGTTTCTCTGGGGAAAGGCCATAGATGATGTCCAGTGCCCCCTGGCCCGGAGTGGCCGGCTGCCTGCTGAAATTCCGAACTGTTTAGGATGCCGCCCAGATGCAAGGTACCACCACAGGCAACTGTGGCAGGTTTGACAGTGCCAAGTGCCTCCTGCAAACTGACATCAGGAACCTGGCCTGGTGACTTTTGTTTCTCTGGGGAAAGGCCATCGTTCCTGTCCGGGGCCCGCCGGGCCGGAGTGGCCGGCTGCCTGCTGAAATTCCGCACGGATCAGAATGCCTCCAGGATGAAAGGTGCCCCCAGAGGCAACTGTGGCTGGTTTGACAGTGCCAAGTGCCTCCTGCAAACTGACATCAGGAACCTGGCCTGGTGACTTTTGTTTCTCGGGGGGAAAGGCCATCATTCTTTTCCGGGCCCTCTGGCCCGGAATGGCCGGCAGCCTGCTGAAATTCCGCACGGATCAGGATACCTCCCAGACCGAAACTAAAACCATAGGCAACTGTGGCTGGTTTGACAGTGCCAAGTGCCTCCTGCAAACTGACATCAGGAACCTGGCCTGGTGACTTTTGTTTCTCTGGGGAAAGGTCATGGTTCATATCCTGGACCCGTAGTCCCGGAGGGGCCGGCTGCCTGCTGAAATTCCGAACGGATTAGGATGCCGCCCAGATGTAAGGTACCACCACAGGCAACTGTGGCAGGCTTGACAGTGCCAAGTGCCTCCTGCAAACTGACATCAGGAACCTGGCCTGGTGACTTTTGTTTCTCTGGGGAAAAGCCGTGGTTCATATCCTGGACCCGTAGTCCCGGAGGGGCCGGCCGCCTGCTGAAATTCCGAACGGATTAGGATGCCGCCCAGATGCAAGGTACCACCACAGGCAACTGTGGCAGGCTTGACAGTGCCAAGTGCCTCCTGCAAACTGACATCAGGAACCTGGCCTGGTGACTTTTGTTTCTCTGGGGAAAGGCCATGGTTCTTGTCCACGGCCTGGTGGCCCGGAGTGTCCGGCTGCCTCCTGAAATTCCTCACGGTTCAGAATGCCTCCCAGATGAAAAGTGCCCCCAGAGGCAACTGTGGCTGGTTTGACAGTGCCAAGTGCCTCCTGCAAACTGACATCAGGAACCTGGCCTGGTAGGTTTTGTTTCTCTGGGGAAAGGCCATGGTTCTTGTCCACGGCCTGGTGGCCCGGAGTGTCCGGCTGCCTCCTGAAATTCCTCACGGTTCAGAATGCCTCCCAGATGAAAAGTGCCCCCAGAGGCAACTGTGGCTGGTTTGACAGTGCCAAGTGCCTCCTGCAAACTGACATCAGGAACCTGGCCAGGTGACTTTTGTTTCTCTGGGGAAAGGCCATGGTTCATATCCTGGACACGTAGGACCAGAGAGGCCGGCTGCCTGCTGAAATTCCTCACGGATCAGGATGCCGCCGAGATGCAAGGTGCCCCCACAGGCATCTGTGGCTGGTTTGACAGTGCCAAGTGCCTCCTGCAAACTGACATCAGGAACCTGGCCTGGTCAGTTTTGTTTCTCTGGGGAAAGGCCATAGATGATGTCCAGTGCCCCCTGGCCCGGAGTGGCCGACTGCCTGCTGAAATTCCGCACGGATCAGGATACCTCCCAGATGGAATGTGGCGCCACAGGCAACTGTGGCTGGTTTGACAGTGCCAAGTGCCTCCTGCAAACTGACATGAAGAACCTGGCCAGGATACATTTGTTTCTCTGGGGAAAGGCCATGGTTCATATCCTGGACACGTAGGACCGGAGAGGCTGGCTGCCTGCTGAAATTCCTCACGGATCAGAATACCTCCCATATGGAAAGTGCCCCCAGAGGCAACGGTGGCTGGTTTGACAGTGCCAAGTGCCACCTGCAAACTGACATCAGGAACCTGGCCTGGTGACTTTTGTTTCTCTGGGGAAAGGCCATAGATGATGTCCAGTGCCCCCTGGCCCGGAGTGGCCGGCTGCCTGCTGAAATTCCGAACTGTTTAGGATGCCGCCCAGATGCAAGGTACCACCACAGGCAACTGTGGCTGGTTTGACAGTGCCAAGTGCCTCCTGCAAACAGACATCAGGAACCTGGCCTGGTAACTTTTGTTTCTCTGGGGAAAGGCCATGGTTCTTGTCCACGGCCTGGTGGCCCGGATTGTCCGGCTGCCTCCTGAAATTCCCCACGGATCAGAATGCCTCCAGGATGAAAGGTGCCCCCAGAGGCAACTGTGGCTGGTTTGACAGTGCCAAGTGCCTCCTGCAAACTGACATCAGGAACCTGGCCAGGTGACTTTTGTTTCTCGGGGGGAAAGGCCATCATTCTTTTCCGGGCCCTCTGGCCCGGAATGGCCGGCAGCCTGCTGAAATTCCACACGGATCAGGATACCTCCCAGACCGAAACTAAAACCATAGGCAACTGTGGCTGGTTTGACAGTGCCAAGTGCCTCCTGCAAACTGACATCAGGAACCTGGCCAAGTGACTTTTGTTTCTCTGGGGAAAGGTCATGGTTCATATCCTGGACCCGTAGTCCCGGAGGGGCCGGCTGCCTGCTGAAATTCCGAACGGATTAGGATGCCGCCCAGATGCAAGGTACCACCACAGGCAACTGTGGCAGGCTTGACAGTGCCAAGTGCCTCCTGCAAACTGACATCAGGAACCTGGCCTGGTGACTTTTGTTTCTCTGGGGAAAAGCCGTGGTTCATATCCTGGACCCGTAGTCCCGGAGGGGCCGGCCGCCTGCTGAAATTCCGAACGGATTAGGATGCCGCCCAGATGCAAGGTACCACCACAGGCAACTGTGGCAGGCTTGACAGTGCCAAGTGCCTCCTGCAAACTGACATCAGGAACCTGGCCTGGTGACTTTTGTTTCTCTGGGGAAAAGCCGTGGTTCATGTCCAGGGCCTGGTGGCCCGGAGTGGCCGGCTGCCTGCTGAAATTCCGCATGGATCAGGATGCCTCCCAGATGAAAAGTGCCCCCACAGGCACCTGTGGCTGGTTTGACAGTGCCAAGTGCCTCCTGCCAACTGACATCAGGAACCTGGCCTGGTGACTTTTGTTTCTCTGGGGAAAGGCCATCGTTCCTCTCCAGGGCCTGGTGGCCTGGAGTGGCCGACTGCCTGCTGAACTTCCGAAAGGATCAGGATAACTCCCAGATGCAAGGTGCTCATAGAGGTACGTGTGGCTGGTTTGACAGTGCCAAGTGCCTCCTGCAAACTGACATCAGGAACCTGGCCTGGTAGGTTTTGTTTCTCTGGGGAAAGGCCATCGTTCTTGTCCGGGGCCCGCCGGCCCGGAGTGGCCGGCTGCCTGCTGAAATTCCACACGGTTGAGGCTACCTCCCAGATGCAAGGCGGCCCCACTGGCAACTGTGGCTGGTTTGACAGTGCCATGTGCCTCCTGCAAACTGACATCAGGAACCTGGCCTGGTGACTTTCGTTTCTCTGGGGAAAGACGATGATTCTTGTCCAGGGCCTTGCGGCCTGGAGTGCCTGGCTGCCTGCTGAAATTCCGCAAGGATCAGGATGCCTCCCAGATGGAAAGTGCCCCCACAGGCAACTGTGGCTGGTTTGACAGTGCCAAGTGCCTCCTGCAAACTGACATCAGGAACCTGGCCAGGTGACTTTTGTTTCTCTGGGGAAAGGCCATGGTTCATATCCTGGACACGTAGGACCAGAGAGGCCGGCTGCCTGCTGAAATTCCTCACGGATCAGGATGCCGCCGAGATGCAAGGTGCCCCCACAGGCATCTGTGGCTGGTTCGACAGTGCCAAGTGCCTCCTGCAAACTGACATCAGGAACCTGGCCTGGTCAGTTTTGTTTCTCTGGGGAAAGGCCATGGTTAATGTACAGGGCCGGGTGTCCCGGAGAGGCCGGCTGCCTGCTGAAATTCCGCACGGATCAGGATACCTCCCAGATGGAAAGTGGCGCTACAGGCAACTGTGGCAGGTTTGACAGTGCCAAGTGCCTCCTGCAAACTGACATCAAGAACCTGGCCAGGTGACATTTGTTTCTCTGGGGAAAGGCCATGGTTCATATCCTGGACACGTAGGACCGGAGAGGCCGGCTGCCTGCTGAAATTCCGAACGGATCAGGATACCTCAAATATGGAAAGTGCCCCCACAGGCAACGGTGGCTGGTTTGACAGTGCCAAGTGCCTCCTGCAAACTGACATCAGGAACCTGGCCTGGTGACTTTTGTTTCTCTGGGGAAAGGCCATAGATGATGTCCAGTGCCCCCTGGCCCAGAGTGGCCGACTGCCTGCTGAAATTCCGCACGGATCAGGATACCTCCCAGATGGAAAGTGGCGCCACAGGCAACTGTGGCTGGTTTGACAGTGCCAAGTGCCTCCTGCAAACTGACATGAAGAACCTGGCCAGGATACATTTGTTTCTCTGGGGAAAGGCCATGGTTCATATCCTGGACACGTAGGACCGGAGAGGCCGGCTGCCTGCTGAAATTCCTCACGGATCAGAATACCTCCCATATGGAAAGTGCCCCCACAGGCAACGGTGGCTGGTTTGACAGTGCCAAGTGCCTCCTGCAAACTGACATCAGGAACCTGGCCTGGTGACTTTTGTTTCTCTGGGGAAAGGCCATAGATGATGTCCAGTGCCCCCTGGCCCGGAGTGGCCGGCTGCCTGCTGAAATTCCGAACAGTTTAGGATGCCGCCCAGATGCAAGGTACCACCACAGGCAACTGTGGCAGGTTTGACAGTGCCAAGTGCCTCCTGCAAACTGACATCAGGAACCTGGCCTGGTGACTTTTGTTTCTCTGGGGAAAGGCCATCGTTCCTGTCCGGGGCCCGCCGGGCCGGAGTGGCCGGCTGCCTGCTGAAATTCCACACGGTTGAGGATACCTCCCAGATGCAAGATGGCCCCACAGGCAACTGTGGCTGGTTTGACAGTGCCAAGTGCCTCCTGCAAACAGACATCAGGAACCTGGCCTGGTAACTTTTGTTTCTCTGGGGAAAGGCCATGGTTCTTGTCCACGGCCTGGTGGCCCGGAGTGTCCGGCTGCCTCCTGAAATTCCGCACGGATCAGAATGCCTCCAGGATGAAAGGTGCCCCCACAGGCAACTGTGGCTGGTTTGACAGTGCCAAGTGCCTCCTGCAAACTGACATCAGGAACCTGGCCTGGTGACTTTTGTTTCTCGGGGGGAAAGGCCATCATTCTTTTCCGGGCCCTCTGGCCCGGAATGGCCGGCAGCCTGCTGAAATTCCGCACGGATCAGGATACCTCCCAGACCGAAACTAAAACCATAGGCAACTATGGCTGGTTTGACAGTGCCAAGTGCCTCCTGCAAACTGACATCAGGAACCTGGCCTGGTGACTTTTGTTTCTCTGGGGAAAGGTCATGGTTCATATCCTGGACCCGTAGTCCCGGAGGGGCCGGCTGCCTGCTGAAATTCCGCACGGATCAGAATGCCTCCAGGATGAAAGGTGCCCCCAGAGGCAACTGTGGCTGGTTTGACAGTGCCAAGTGCCTCCTGCAAACTGACATCAGGAACCTGGCCTGGTGACTTTTGTTTCTCGGGGGGAAAGGCCATCATTCTTTTCCGGGCCCTCTGGCCCGGAATGGCCGACTGCCTGCTGAAATTCCGCACGGATCAGGATACCTCCCAGACCGAAACTAAAACCATAGGCAACTGTGGCTGGTTTGACAGTGCCAAGTGCCTCCTGCAAACTGACATCAGGAACCTGGCCTGGTGACTTTTGTTTCTCTGGGGAAAGGTCATGGTTCATATCCTGGACCCGTAGTCCCGGAGGGGCCGGCTGCCTGCTGAAATTCCGAACGGATTAGGATGCCGCCCAGATGCAAGGTACCACCACAGGCAACTGTGGCAGGCTTGACAGTGCCAAGTGCCTCCTGCAAACTGACATCAGGAACCTGGCCTGGTGACTTTTGTTTCTCTGGGGAAAAGCCGTGGTTCATGTCCAGGGCCTGGTGGCCCGGAGTGGCCGGCCGCCTGCTGAAATTCCGCATGGATCAGGATGCCTCCCAGATGAAAAGTGCCCCCACAGGCACCTGTGGCTGGTTTGACAGTGCCAAGTGCCTCCTGCCAACTGACATCAGGAACCTGGCCTGGTGACTTTTGTTTCTCTGGGGAAAGGCCATCGTTCCTCTCCAGGGCCTGGTGGCCTGGAGTGGCCGACTGCCTGCTGAAATTCCGCACGGATCAGGATAACTCCCAGATGCGAGGTGCTCATAGAGGTACGTGTGGCTGGTTTGACAGTGCCAAGTGCCTCCTGCAAACAGACATCAGGAACCTGGCCTGGTAGGTTTTGTTTCTCTGGGGAAAGGCCATCGTTCTTGTCCGGGGCCCGCCGGCCCGGAGTGGCCGGCTGCCTGCTGAAATTCCACACGGTTGAGGCTACCTCCCAGATGTAAGGCGCCCCCACAGGCAACTGTGGCTGGTTTGACAGTGCCATGTGCCTCCTGCAAACTGACATCAGGAACCTGACCTGGTGACTTTCGTTTCTCTGGGGAAAGACCGTTATTCATATCCAGGGCCTTGCGGCCTGGAGTGCTCGGCTGCCTGCTGAAATTCCGCATGGATCAGGATGCCTCCCAGATGGAAAGTGCACCCACAGGCAACTGTGGCTGGTTTGACAGTGCCAAGTGCCTCCTGCAAACTGACATCAGGAACCTGGCCAGGTGACTTTTGTTTCTCTGGGGAAAGGCCATAGATGATGTCCAGTGCCCCCTGGCCCGGAGTGGCCGACTGCCTGCTGAAATTCCGCACAAATCAGGATACCTCCCAGATGCAAGGTGCCCCCACAGGCAACTGTGGCTGGTTTGACAGTGCCAAGTGCCTCCTGCAAACTGACATCAGGAACCTGGCCTGGTGACTTTTGTTTCTATGGGGAAAGGCCATGGTTCATGTCCACGGCCTGGTGGCCCGGAGTGTCCGGCTGCCTCCTGAAATTCCGCATGGATCAGAATGCCTCCTGGATGAAAGGTGCCCCCATAGGCAACTGTGGCTGGTTTGACAGTGCCAAGTGCCTCCTGCAAACTGACATCAGGAACCTGGCCTGGTAAGTTTTGTTTCTCTGGGGAAAGGCCATCGTTCTGGTCCGGGGCCCGCCGGCCCGGAGTCGCCGGCTGTCTGCTGAAATTCCACACGGTTGAGGATACCTCCCAGATGCAAGGCGCCCCCACAGGCAACTGTGGCTGGTTTGACAGTGCCATGTGCCTCCTGCAAACTGACATCAGGAACCTGACCTGGTAACTTTCGTTTGTCTGGGGAAAGACCATTATTCAAATCCAGGGCCTTGCGGCCTGGAGTGCCCGGCTGCCTGCTGAAATTCCGCATGGAACAGGATGCCTCCCAGATGGAAAGTGCCCCCACAGCCAACTGTGGCTGCTTTGACAGTGCCAAGTGCCTCCTGCAAACTGACATGAGGAACCTGGCCTGGTGACTTTTGTTTCTCTGGGGAAAGGCCATGGTTCATGTCCACGGCCTGGTGGCCCGGAGTAGCCGTCTGCCTGCTGAAATTCCGCACGGATCAGAATGCCTCCAGGATGAAAAGTGCCCCCATAGGCAACTATGGCTGCTTTGACAGTGCCAAGTGCCTCCTGCAAACTGACATCAGGAACCTGGCCTGGTAAGTTTTGTTTCTCTTGGGAAAGGCCATCGTTCTTCTCCGGGGCACGCCGTCCCGGAGTGGCCGGCTGCCTGCTGAAATTCCTCACAGTTGAGGATACCTCCCAGATGCTAGGTGCCCCCAGAGGCAACTGTGGCTGTTTGACAGTGCCATGTGCCTCCTGCAAACTGACATCAGGAACCTGACCTGGTGACTTTCGTTTCTCTGGGGAAAGGCCATGGTTCATATCCTGGACTCGTAGGACCGGAGTGGCCGGCTGCCTGCTGAAATTCCTCACGGATCAGGCTGCCTCCGAGATGCAAGGTGCCCCACAGGCACCTGTGGCTGGTTCGACAGTGCCAAGTGCCTCCTGCAAACTGACATCAGGAACCTGGCCTGGTGAGTTTTGTTTCTCTGGGGAAAGGCCATAGATGATGTCCAGTGCCCCCTTGCCCGGAGTGCCCGACTGCCTGCTGAATTTCCGCACGGATCAGGATAGCTCCCAGATGCAAGGTGCCCCCACTGGCAACTGTGGCTGGTTTGACAGTGCCAAGTGCCTCCTGCAAACTGACATCAGGAACCTGGCCAGGTGACTTTTGTTTCTCTGGGGAAAGGCCACGGTTCATATCCTGGACACGTAGGATCGGAGAGGACGGCTGCCTGCTGGAATTCCTCACGGATCAGGATAGCTGCCAGATGAAAGGAGCCCCCACAGGCAACGGTGGCTGGTTTGACAGTGCCAAGTGCCTCCTGCAAACAGACATCAGGAACCTGGCCTGGTAGGTTTTGTTTCTCTGGGGAAAGGCCATGGTTCTTGTCCGGGGCCCGCCGGCCCGGAGTGGCCGGCTGCCTGCTGAAATTCCACACGGTTGAGGCTACCTCCCAGATTCAAGGCGGCGCCACAGGCAACTGTGGCTGGTTTGACAGTGCCATGTGCCTCCTGCAAACTGACATCAGGAACCTGGCCTGGTGACTTTCGTTTCTCTGGGGAAAGACGATGATTCTTGTCCAGGGCCTTGCGGCCTGGAGTGCCTGGCTGCCTGCTGAAATTCCGCAAGGATCAGGATGCCTCCCAGATGGAAAGTGCCCCCACAGGCAACTGTGGCTGGTTTGACAGTGTCAAGTGCCTCCTGCAAACTGACATCAGGAACCTGGCCTGGTGACTTTTGTTTCTCTGGGGAAAGGCCATGGTTCATATGCTGGACACGTAGGACCAGAGAGGCCGGCTGCCTGCTGAAATTCCTCACGGATCAGGATGCCGCCGAGATGCAAGGTGCCCCCACAGGCATCTGTGGCTGGTTCGACAGTGCCAAGTGCCTCCTGCAAACTGACATCAGGAACCTGGCCTGGTCAGTTTTGTTTCTCTGGGGAAAGGCCATGGTTAATGTACAGGGCCGGGTGTCCCGGAGAGGCCGGCTGCCTGCTGAAATTTCGCACGGATCAGGATACCTCCCAGATGGAAAGTGGCGCTACAGGCAACTGTGGCAGGTTTGACAATGCCAAGTGCCTCCTGCAAACTGACATCAAGAACCTGGCCAGGTGACATTTGTTTCTCTGGGGAAAGGCCATGGTTCATATCCTGGACACGTAGGACCGGAGAGGCCGGCTGCCTGCTGAAATTCCTCACGGATCAGGATACCTCAAATATGGAAAGTGCCCCCACAGGCAACGGTGGCTGGTTTGACAGTGCCAAGTGCCTCCTGCAAACTGACATCAGGAACCTGGCCTGGTCAGTTTTGTTTCTCTGGGGAAAGGCCATAGATGATGTCCAGTGCCCCCTGGCCCGGAGTGGCCGACTGCCTGCTGAAATTCCGCACGGATCAGGATACCTCCCAGATGGAAAGTGACGCCACAGGCAACTGTGGCTGGTTTGACAGTGCCAAGTGCCTCCTGCAAACTGACATCAAGAACCTGGCCAGGAGACATTTGTTTCTCTGGGGAAAGGCCATGGTTCATATCCTGGACACGTAGGACCGGAGAGGCCGGCTGCCTGCTGAAATTCCTCACGGATCAGAATACCTCCCATATGGAAAGTGCCCCCAGAGGCAACGGTGGCTGGTTTGACAGTGCCAAGTGCCTCCTGCAAACTGACATCAGGAACCTGGCCTGGTGACTTTTGTTTCTCTGGGGAAAGGCCATAGATGATGTCCAGTGCCCCCTGGCCCGGAGGGGCCGGCTGCCTGCTGAAATTCCGAACGGATCAGAATGCCTCCAGGATGAAAGGTGCCCCCAGAGGCAACTGTGGCTGGTTTGACAGTGCCAAGTGCCTCCTGCAAACTGACATCAGGAACCTGGCCTGGTGACTTTTGTTTCTCGGGGGGAAAGGCCATCATTCTTTTCCGGGCCCTCTGGCCCGGAATGGCCGACTGCCTGCTGAAATTCCGCACGGATCAGGATACCTCCCAGACCGAAACTAAAACCATAGGCAACTGTGGCTGGTTTGACAGTGCCAAGTGCCTCCTGCAAACTGACATCAGGAACCTGGCCTGGTGACTTTTGTTTCTCTGGGGAAAGGTCATGGTTCATATCCTGGACCCGTAGTCCCGGAGGGGCCGGCTGCCTGCTGAAATTCCGAACGGATTAGGATGCCGCCCAGATGCAAGGTACCACCACAGGCAACTGTGGCAGGCTTGACAGTGCCAAGTGCCTCCTGCAAACTGACATCAGGAACCTGGCCTGGTGACTTCTGTTTCTCTGGGGAAAAGCCGTGGTTCATGTCCAGGGCCTGGTGGCCCGGAGTGGCCGGCCGCCTGCTGAAATTCCGCATGGATCAGGATGCCTCCCAGATGAAAAGTGCCCCCACAGGCACCTGTGGCTGGTTTGACAGTGCCAAGTGCCTCCTGCCAACTGACATCAGGAACCTGGCCTGGTGACTTTTGTTTCTCTGGGGAAAGGCCATCGTTCCTCTCCAGGGCCTGGTGGCCTGGAGTGGCCGACTGCCTGCTGAAATTCCGCACGGATCAGGATAACTCCCAGATGCGAGGTGCTCATAGAGGTACGTGTGGCTGGTTTGACAGTGCCAAGTGCCTCCTGCAAACAGACATCAGGAACCTGGCCTGGTAGGTTTTGTTTCTCTGGGGAAAGGCCATCGTTCTTGTCCGGGGCCCGCCGGCCCGGAGTGGCCGGCTGCCTGCTGAAATTCCACACGGTTGAGGCTACCTCCCAGATGTAAGGCGCCCCCACAGGCAACTGTGGCTGGTTTGACAGTGCCATGTGCCTCCTGCAAACTGACATCAGGAACCTGACCTGGTGACTTTCGTTTCTCTGGGGAAAGACCGTTATTCATATCCAGGGCCTTGCGGCCTGGAGTGCTCGGCTGCCTGCTGAAATTCCGCATGGATCAGGATGCCTCCCAGATGGAAAGTGCACCCACAGGCAACTGTGGCTGGTTTGACAGTGCCAAGTGCCTCCTGCAAACTGACATCAGGAACCTGGCCAGGTGACTTTTGTTTCTCTGGGGAAAGGCCATAGATGATGTCCAGTGCCCCCTGGCCCGGAGTGGCCGACTGCCTGCTGAAATTCCGCACAAATCAGGATACCTCCCAGATGCAAGGTGCCCCCACAGGCAACTGTGGCTGGTTTGACAGTGCCAAGTGCCTCCTGCAAACTGACATCAGGAACCTGGCCTGGTGACTTTTGTTTCTATGGGGAAAGGCCATGGTTCATGTCCACGGCCTGGTGGCCCGGAGTGTCCGGCTGCCTCCTGAAATTCCGCATGGATCAGAATGCCTCCTGGATGAAAGGTGCCCCCATAGGCAACTGTGGCTGGTTTGACAGTGCCAAGTGCCTCCTGCAAACTGACATCAGGAACCTGGCCTGGTAAGTTTTGTTTCTCTGGGGAAAGGCCATCGTTCTGGTCCGGGGCCCGCCGGCCCGGAGTCGCCGGCTGTCTGCTGAAATTCCACACGGTTGAGGATACCTCCCAGATGCAAGGCGCCCCCACAGGCAACTGTGGCTGGTTTGACAGTGCCATGTGCCTCCTGCAAACTGACATCAGGAACCTGACCTGGTAACTTTCGTTTGTCTGGGGAAAGACCATTATTCAAATCCAGGGCCTTGCGGCCTGGAGTGCCCGGCTGCCTGCTGAAATTCCGCATGGAACAGGATGCCTCCCAGATGGAAAGTGCCCCCACAGCCAACTGTGGCTGCTTTGACAGTGCCAAGTGCCTCCTGCAAACTGACATGAGGAACCTGGCCTGGTGACTTTTGTTTCTCTGGGGAAAGGCCATGGTTCATGTCCACGGCCTGGTGGCCCGGAGTAGCCGTCTGCCTGCTGAAATTCCGCACGGATCAGAATGCCTCCAGGATGAAAAGTGCCCCCATAGGCAACTATGGCTGCTTTGACAGTGCCAAGTGCCTCCTGCAAACTGACATCAGGAACCTGGCCTGGTAAGTTTTGTTTCTCTTGGGAAAGGCCATCGTTCTTCTCCGGGGCACGCCGTCCCGGAGTGGCCGGCTGCCTGCTGAAATTCCTCACAGTTGAGGATACCTCCCAGATGCTAGGTGCCCCCAGAGGCAACTGTGGCTGTTTGACAGTGCCATGTGCCTCCTGCAAACTGACATCAGGAACCTGACCTGGTGACTTTCGTTTCTCTGGGGAAAGGCCATGGTTCATATCCTGGACTCGTAGGACCGGAGTGGCCGGCTGCCTGCTGAAATTCCTCACGGATCAGGCTGCCTCCGAGATGCAAGGTGCCCCACAGGCACCTGTGGCTGGTTCGACAGTGCCAAGTGCCTCCTGCAAACTGACATCAGGAACCTGGCCTGGTGAGTTTTGTTTCTCTGGGGAAAGGCCATAGATGATGTCCAGTGCCCCCTTGCCCGGAGTGCCCGACTGCCTGCTGAATTTCCGCACGGATCAGGATAGCTCCCAGATGCAAGGTGCCCCCACTGGCAACTGTGGCTGGTTTGACAGTGCCAAGTGCCTCCTGCAAACTGACATCAGGAACCTGGCCAGGTGACTTTTGTTTCTCTGGGGAAAGGCCACGGTTCATATCCTGGACACGTAGGATCGGAGAGGACGGCTGCCTGCTGGAATTCCTCACGGATCAGGATAGCTGCCAGATGAAAGGAGCCCCCACAGGCAACGGTGGCTGGTTTGACAGTGCCAAGTGCCTCCTGCAAACAGACATCAGGAACCTGGCCTGGTAGGTTTTGTTTCTCTGGGGAAAGGCCATGGTTCTTGTCCGGGGCCCGCCGGCCCGGAGTGGCCGGCTGCCTGCTGAAATTCCACACGGTTGAGGCTACCTCCCAGATTCAAGGCGGCGCCACAGGCAACTGTGGCTGGTTTGACAGTGCCATGTGCCTCCTGCAAACTGACATCAGGAACCTGGCCTGGTGACTTTCGTTTCTCTGGGGAAAGACGATGATTCTTGTCCAGGGCCTTGCGGCCTGGAGTGCCTGGCTGCCTGCTGAAATTCCGCAAGGATCAGGATGCCTCCCAGATGGAAAGTGCCCCCACAGGCAACTGTGGCTGGTTTGACAGTGTCAAGTGCCTCCTGCAAACTGACATCAGGAACCTGGCCTGGTGACTTTTGTTTCTCTGGGGAAAGGCCATGGTTCATATGCTGGACACGTAGGACCAGAGAGGCCGGCTGCCTGCTGAAATTCCTCACGGATCAGGATGCCGCCGAGATGCAAGGTGCCCCCACAGGCATCTGTGGCTGGTTCGACAGTGCCAAGTGCCTCCTGCAAACTGACATCAGGAACCTGGCCTGGTCAGTTTTGTTTCTCTGGGGAAAGGCCATGGTTAATGTACAGGGCCGGGTGTCCCGGAGAGGCCGGCTGCCTGCTGAAATTTCGCACGGATCAGGATACCTCCCAGATGGAAAGTGGCGCTACAGGCAACTGTGGCAGGTTTGACAATGCCAAGTGCCTCCTGCAAACTGACATCAAGAACCTGGCCAGGTGACATTTGTTTCTCTGGGGAAAGGCCATGGTTCATATCCTGGACACGTAGGACCGGAGAGGCCGGCTGCCTGCTGAAATTCCTCACGGATCAGGATACCTCAAATATGGAAAGTGCCCCCACAGGCAACGGTGGCTGGTTTGACAGTGCCAAGTGCCTCCTGCAAACTGACATCAGGAACCTGGCCTGGTCAGTTTTGTTTCTCTGGGGAAAGGCCATAGATGATGTCCAGTGCCCCCTGGCCCGGAGTGGCCGACTGCCTGCTGAAATTCCGCACGGATCAGGATACCTCCCAGATGGAAAGTGACGCCACAGGCAACTGTGGCTGGTTTGACAGTGCCAAGTGCCTCCTGCAAACTGACATCAAGAACCTGGCCAGGAGACATTTGTTTCTCTGGGGAAAGGCCATGGTTCATATCCTGGACACGTAGGACCGGAGAGGCCGGCTGCCTGCTGAAATTCCTCACGGATCAGAATACCTCCCATATGGAAAGTGCCCCCAGAGGCAACGGTGGCTGGTTTGACAGTGCCAAGTGCCTCCTGCAAACTGACATCAGGAACCTGGCCTGGTGACTTTTGTTTCTCTGGGGAAAGGCCATAGATGATGTCCAGTGCCCCCTGGCCCGGAGTGGCCGGCTGCCTGCTGAAATTCCGAACTGTTTAGGATGTCGCCCAGATGCAAGGTACCACCACAGGCAACTGTGGCAGGTTTGACAGTGCCAAGTGCCTCCTGCAAACTGACATCAGGAACCTGGCCTGGTGACTTTTGTTTCTCTGGGGAAAGGCCATCGTTCCTGTCCGGGGCCCGCCGGGCCGGAGTGGCCGGCTGCCTGCTGAAATTCCACACGGTTGAGGATACCTCCCAGATGCAAGATGGCCCCACAGGCAACTGTGGCTGGTTTGACAGTGCCAAGTGCCTCCTGCAAACAGACATCAGGAACCTGACCTGGTGACTTTCGTTTTTTCTGGGGAAAGACCGTTATTCATATCCAGGGCCTTGCGGCCTGGAGTGCCCGGCTGCCTGCTGAAATTCCGCATCGATCAGGATGCCTCCCAGATGGAAAATGCACCCACAGGCAACTGTGGCTGGTTTGACAGTGCCATGTGCCTCCTGCAAACTGACATCAGGAACCTGGCCTGGTGACTTTCGTTTCTCTGGGGAAAGACGATGATTCTTCTCCAGGGCCTTGCGGCCTGGAGTGCCTGGCTGCCTGCTGAAATTCCGCAAGGATCAGGATGCCTCCCAGATGGAAAGTGCCCCCACAGGCAACTGTGGCTGGTTTGACAGTGCCAAGTGCCTCCTGCAAACTGACATCAGGAACCTGGCCAGGTGACTTTTGTTTCTCTGGGGAAAGGCCATGGTTCATATCCTGGACACGTAGGACCAGAGAGGCCGGCTGCCTGCTGAAATTCCTCACGGATCAGGATGCCGCCGAGATGCAAGGTGCCCCCACAGGCATCTGTGGCTGGTTCGACAGTGCCAAGTGCCTCCTGCAAACTGAAATCAGGAACCTGGCCTGGTGACTTTTGTTTCTCTGGGGAAAGGCCATGGTTAATGTACAGGGCCGGGTGTCCCGGAGAGGCCGGCTGCCTGCTGAAATTCCGCACGGATCAGGATACCTCCCAGATGGAAAGTGGCGCTACAGGCAACTGTGGCAGGTTTGACAGTGCCAAGTGCCTCCTGCAAACTGACATCAAGAACCTGGCCAGGTGACATTTGTTTCTCTGGGGAAAGGCCATGGTTCATATCCTGGACACGTAGGACCGGAGAGGCCGGCTGCCTGCTGAAATTCCTCACGGATCAGGATACCTCAAATATGGAAAGTGCCCCCACAGGCAACGGTGGCTGGTTTGACAGTGCCAAGTGCCTCCTGCAAACTGACATCAGGAACCTGGCCTGGTGACTTTTGTTTCTCTGGGGAAAGGCCATAGATGATGTCCAGTGCCCCCTGGCCCAGAGTGGCCGACTGCCTGCTGAAATTCCGCACGGATCAGGATACCTCCCAGATGGAAAGTGGCGCCACAGGCAACTGTGGCTGGTTTGACAGTGCCAAGTGCCTCCTGCAAACTGACATCAAGAACCTGGCCAGGATACATTTGTTTCTCTGGGGAAAGGCCATGGTTCATATCCTGGACACGTAGGACCAGAGAGGCCGGCTGCCTGCTGAAATTCCTCACGGATCAGAATACCTCCCATATGGAAAGTGCCCCCACAGGCAACGGTGGCTGGTTTGACAGTGCCAAGTGCCTCCTGCAAACTGACATCAGGAACCTGGCCTGGTGACTTTTGTTTCTCTGGGGAAAGGCCATAGATGATGTCCAGTGCCCCCTGGCCCAGAGTGGCCGGCTGCCTGCTGAAATTCCGAACAGTTTAGGATGCCGCCCAGATGCAAGGTACCACCACAGGCAACTGTGGCAGGTTTGACAGTGCCAAGTGCCTCCTGCAAACTGACATCAGGAACCTGGCCTGGTGACTTTTGTTTCTCTGGGGAAAGGCCATCGTTCCTGTCCGGGGCCCGCCGGGCCGGAGTGGCCGGCTGCCTGCTGAAATTCCACACGGTTGAGGATACCTCCCAGATGCAAGATGGCCCCACAGGCAACTGTGGCTGGTTTGACAGTGCCAAGTGCCTCCTGCAAACAGACATCAGGAACCTGGCCTGGTAACTTTTGTTTCTCTGGGGAAAGGCCATGGTTCTTGTCCACGGCCTGGTGGCCCGGAGTGTCCGGCTGCCTCCTGAAATTCCGCACGGATCAGAATGCCTCCAGGATGAAAGGTGCCCCCACAGGCAACTGTGGCTGGTTTGACAGTGCCAAGTGCCTCCTGCAAACTGACATCAGGAACCTGGCCTGGTGACTTTTGTTTCTCGGGGGGAAAGGCCATCATTCTTTTCCGGGCCCTCTGGCCCGGAATGGCCGGCAGCCTGCTGAAATTCCGCACGGATCAGGATACCTCCCAGACCGAAACTAAAACCATAGGCAACTATGGCTGGTTTGACAGTGCCAAGTGCCTCCTGCAAACTGACATCAGGAACCTGGCCTGGTGACTTTTGTTTCTCTGGGGAAAGGTCATGGTTCATATCCTGGACCCGTAGTCCCGGAGGGGCCGGCTGCCTGCTGAAATTCCGAACGGATTAGGATGCCGCCCAGATGTAAGGTACCACCACAGGCAACTGTGGCAGGCTTGACAGTGCCAAGTGCCTCCTGCAAACTGACATCAGGAACCTGGCCTGGTGACTTTTGTTTCTCTGGGGAAAAGCCGTGGTTCATGTCCAGGGCCTGGTGGCCCGGAGTGGCCGGCCGCCTGCTGAAATTCCGCATGGATCAGGATGCCTCCCAGATGAAAAGTGCCCCCACAGGCACCTGTGGCTGGTTTGACAGTGCCAAGTGCCTCCTGCCAACTGACATCAGGAACCTGGCCTGGTGACTTTTGTTTCTCTGGGGAAAGGCCATCGTTCCTCTCCAGGGCCTGGTGGCCTGGAGTGGCCGACTGCCTGCTGAAATTCCGCACGGATCAGGATAACTCCCAGATGCAAGGTGCTCATAGAGGTACGTGTGGCTGGTTTGACAGTGCCAAGTGCCTCCTGCAAACAGACATCAGGAACCTGGCCTGGTAGGTTTTGTTTCTCTGGGGAAAGGCCATCGTTCTTGTCCGGGGCCCGCCGGCCCGAAGTGGCCGGCTGCCTGCTGAAATTCCACACGGTTGAGGCTACCTCCCAGATGCAAGGCGGCGCCACAGGCAACTGTGGCTGGTTTGACAGTGCCATGTGCCTCCTGCAAACTGACATCAGGAACCTGGCCTGGTGACTTTCGTTTCTCTGGGGAAAGACGATGATTCTTGTCCAGGGCCTTGCGGCCTGGAGTGCCTGGCTGCCTGCTGAAATTCCGCAAGGATCAGGATGCCTCCCAGATGGAAAGTGCCCCCACAGGCAACTGTGGCTGGTTTGACAGTGTCAAGTGCCTCCTGCAAACTGACATCAGGAACCTGGCCTGGTGACTTTTGTTTCTCTGGGGAAAGGCCATGGTTCATATCCTGGACACGTAGGACCAGAGAGGCCGGCTGCCTGCTGAAATTCCTCACGGATCAGGATGCCGCCGAGATGCAAGGTGCCCCCACAGGCATCTGTGGCTGGTTCGACAGTGCCAAGTGCCTCCTGCAAACTGACATCAGGAACCTGGCCTGGTCAGTTTTGTTTCTCTGGGGAAAGGCCATGGTTAATGTACAGGGCCGGGTGTCCCGGAGAGGCCGGCTGCCTCCTGAAATTCCTCACGGATCAGGATACCTCAAATATGGAAAGTGCCCCCACAGGCAACTGTGGCTGGTTTGACAGTGCCAAGTGCCTCCTGCAAACTGACATCAGGAACCTAGCCTGGTGACTTTTGTTTCTCTGGGGAAAGGCCATAGATGATGTCCAGTGCCCCCTGGCCCGGAGTGGCCGACTGCCTGCTGAAATTCCGCACGGATCAGGATACCTCCCAGATGGAAAGTGACGCCACAGGCAACTGTGGCTGGTTTGACAGTGCCAAGTGCCTCCTGCAAACTGACATCAAGAACCTGGCCAGGAGACATTTGTTTCTCTGGGGAAAGGCCATGGTTCATATCCTGGACACGTAGGACCGGAGAGGCCGGCTGCCTGCTGAAATTCCTCACGGATCAGAATACCTCCCATATGGAAAGTGCCCCCAGAGGCAACGGTGGCTGGTTTGACAGTGCCAAGTGCCTCCTGCAAACTGACATCAGGAACCTGGCCTGGTGACTTTTGTTTCTCTGGGGAAAGGCCATAGATGATGTCCAGTGCCCCCTGGCCCGGAGTGGCCGGCTGCCTGCTGAAATTCCGAACTGTTTAGGATGTCGCCCAGATGCAAGGTACCACCACAGGCAACTGTGGCAGGTTTGACAGTGCCAAGTGCCTCCTGCAAACTGACATCAGGAACCTGGCCTGGTGACTTTTGTTTCTCTGGGGAAAGGCCATCGTTCCTGTCCGGGGCCCGCCGGGCCGGAGTGGCCGGCTGCCTGCTGAAATTCCACACGGTTGAGGATACCTCCCAGATGCAAGATGGCCCCACAGGCAACTGTGGCTGGTTTGACAGTGCCAAGTGCCTCCTGCAAACAGACATCAGGAACCTGACCTGGTGACTTTCGTTTTTTGTGGGGAAAGACGATGATTCTTGTCCAGGGCCTTGCGGCCTGGAGTGCCTGGCTGCCTGCTGAAATTCCGCAAGGATCAGGATGCCTCCCAGATGGAAAGTGCCCCCACAGGCAACTGTGGCTGGTTTGACAGTGCCAAGTGCCTCCTGCAAACTGACATCAGGAACCTGGCCAGGTGACTTTTGTTTCTCTGGGGAAAGGCCATGGTTCATATCCTGGACACGTAGGACCAGAGAGGCCGGCTGCCTGCTGAAATTCCTCACGGATCAGGATGCCGCCGAGATGCAAGGTGCCCCCACAGGCATCTGTGGCTGGTTCGACAGTGCCAAGTGCCTCCTGCAAACTGAAATCAGGAACCTGGCCTGGTCAGTTTTGTTTCTCTGGGGAAAGGCCATGGTTAATGTACAGCGCCGGGTGTCCCGGAGAGGCCGGCTGCCTGCTGAAATTCCGCACGGATCAGGATACCTCCCAGATGGAAAGTGGCGCTACAGGCAACTGTGGCAGGTTTGACAGTGCCAAGTGCCTCCTGCAAACTGACATCAAGAACCTGGCCAGGTGACATTTGTTTCTCTGGGGAAAGGCCATGGTTCATATCCTGGACACGTAGGACCGGAGAGGCCGGCTGCCTGCTGAAATTCCTCACGGATCAGGATACCTCAAATATGGAAAGTGCCCCCACAGGCAACGGTGGCTGGTTTGACAGTGCCAAGTGCCTCCTGCAAACTGACATCAGGAACCTGGCCTGGTCAGTTTTGTTTCTCTGGGGAAAGGCCATAGATGATGTCCAGTGCCCCCTGGCCCAGAGTGGCCGACTGCCTGCTGAAATTCCGCACGGATCAGGATACCTCCCAGATGGAAAGTGGCGCCACAGGCAACTGTGGCTGGTTTGACAGTGCCAAGTGCCTCCTGCAAACTGACATGAAGAACCTGGCCAGGATACATTTGTTTCTCTGGGGAAAGGCCATGGTTCATATCCTGGACACGTAGGACCAGAGAGGCCGGCTGCCTGCTGAAATTCCTCACGGATCAGAATACCTCCCATATGGAAAGTGCCCCCAGAGGCAACGGTGGCTGGTTTGACAGTGCCAAGTGCCTCCTGCAAACTGACATCAGGAACCTGGCCTGGTGACTTTTGTTTCTCTGGGGAAAGGCCATAGATGATGTCCAGTGCCCCCTGGCCCAGAGTGGCCGGCTGCCTGCTGAAATTCCGAACAGTTTAGGATGCCGCCCAGATGCAAGGTACCACCACAGGCAACTGTGGCAGGTTTGACAGTGCCAAGTGCCTCCTGCAAACTGACATCAGGAACCTGGCCTGGTGACTTTTGTTTCTCTGGGGAAAGGCCATCGTTCCTGTCCGGGGCCCGCCGGGCCGGAGTGGCCGGCTGCCTGCTGAAATTCCACACGGTTGAGGATACCTCCCAGATGCAAGATGGCCCCACAGGCAACTGTGGCTGGTTTGACAGTGCCAAGTGCCTCCTGCAAACAGACATCAGGAACCTGGCCTGGTAACTTTTGTTTCTCTGGGGAAAGGCCATGGTTCTTGTCCACGGCCTGGTGGCCCGGAGTGTCCGGCTGCCTCCTGAAATTCCGCACGGATCAGAATGCCTCCAGGATGAAAGGTGCCCCCACAGGCAACTGTGGCTGGTTTGACAGTGCCAAGTGCCTCCTGCAAACTGACATCAGGAACCTGGCCTGGTGACTTTTGTTTCTCGGGGGGAAAGGCCATCATTCTTTTCCGGGCCCTCTGGCCCGGAATGGCCGGCAGCCTGCTGAAATTCCGCACGGATCAGGATACCTCCCAGACCGAAACTAAAACCATAGGCAACTGTGGCTGGTTTGACAGTGCCAAGTGCCTCCTGCAAACTGACATCAGGAACCTGGCCTGGTAAGTTTTGTTTCTCTGGGGAAAGGCCATCGTTCTTCTCCGGGGCCCGCCGGCCCGGAGTGGCCGGCTGTCCGCTGAAATTCCACACGGTTGAGGCTACCTCCCAGATGTAAGGCGCCCCCACAGGCAACTGTGGCTGGTTTGACAGTGCCATGTGCCTCCTGCAAACTGACATCAGGAACCTGACCTGGTGACTTTCGATTGTCTGGGGAAAGACCGTTATTCATATCCAGGGCCTTGCGGCCTGGAGTGCCCGGCTGCCTGCTGAAATTCCGCATGGATCAGGATGCCTCCCAGATGGAAAGTGCACCCACAGGCAACTGTGGCTGGTTTGACAGTGCCAAGTGCCTCCTGCCAACTGACATCAGCAACCTTGCCAGGTGACTTTTGGTTCTCTGGGGAAAGGCCATAGATGATGTCCAGTGCCCCCTGGCCCGGAGTGGCCGACTGCCTGCTGAAATTCCGCACAAATCAGGATACCTCCCAGATGCAAGGTGCCCCCACAGGCAACTGTGGCTGGTTTGACAGTGCCAAGTGCCTCCTGCAAACTGACATCAGGAACCTGGCCTGGTGACTTTTGTTTCTCTGGGGAAAGGCCATGGTTCATGTCCACGGCCTGGTGGCCCGGAGTGTCCGGCTGCCTCCTGAAATTCCGCATGGATTAGAATGCCTCCAGGATGAAAGGTGCCCCCATAGGCAACTGTGGCTGGTTTGACAGTGCCAAGTGCCTCCTGCAAACTGACATCAGGAACCTGGCCGGGTGACTTTTGTTTCTCTAGGGAAAGGCCATCATTCTTTTCCGGGCCCTTTGTCCCGGAATGGCCGGCTGCCTGCTGAAATTCCGCACGGATCAGGATACCTCCCAGACCGAAACTAAAACCATAGGCAACTGTGGCTGGTTTGACAGTGCCAAGTGCCTCCTGCAAACTGACATCAGGAACCTGGCCTGGTAAGTTTTGTTTCTCTGGGGAAAGGCCATCGTTCTGGTCCGGGGCCCGCCGGCCCGGAGTCGCCGGCTGTCTGCTGAAATTCCACACGGTTGAGGCTACCTCCCAGATGCAAGGCGCCCCCACAGGCAACTGTGGCTGGTTTGACAGTGCCATGTGCCTCCTGCAAACTGACATCAGGAACCTGACCTGGTAACTTTCGTTTGTCTGGGGAAAGACCATTATTCAAATCCAGGGCCTTGCGGCCTGGAGTGCCCGGCTGCCTGCTGAAATTCCGCAAGGATCAGGATGCCTCCCAGATGGAAAGTGCCCCCACAGGCAACTGTGGCTGGTTTGACAGTGTCAAGTGCCTCCTGCAAACTGACATCAGGAACCTGGCCTGGTGACTTTTGTTTCTCTGGGGAAAGGCCATGGTTCATATCCTGGACACGTAGGACCAGAGAGGCCGGCTGCCTGCTGAAATTCCTCACGGATCAGGATGCCGCCGAGATGCAAGGTGCCCCCACAGGCATCTGTGGCTGGTTCGACAGTGCCAAGTGCCTCCTGCAAACTGACATCAGGAACCTGGCCTGGTCAGTTTTGTTTCTCTGGGGAAAGGCCATGGTTAATGTACAGGGCCGGGTGTCCCGGAGAGGCCGGCTGCCTCCTGAAATTCCTCACGGATCAGGATACCTCAAATATGGAAAGTGCCCCCACAGGCAACTGTGGCTGGTTTGACAGTGCCAAGTGCCTCCTGCAAACTGACATCAGGAACCTGGCCTGGTGACTTTTGTTTCTCTGGGGAAAGGCCATAGATGATGTCCAGTGCCCCCTGGCCCGGAGTGGCCGACTGCCTGCTGAAATTCCGCACGGATCAGGATACCTCCCAGATGGAAAGTGACGCCACAGGCAACTGTGGCTGGTTTGACAGTGCCAAGTGCCTCCTGCAAACTGACATCAAGAACCTGGCCAGGAGACATTTGTTTCTCTGGGGAAAGGCCATGGTTCATATCCTGGACACGTAGGACCGGAGAGGCCGGCTGCCTGCTGAAATTCCTCACGGATCAGAATACCTCCCATATGGAAAGTGCCCCCAGAGGCAACGGTGGCTGGTTTGACAGTGCCAAGTGCCTCCTGCAAACTGACATCAGGAACCTGGCCTGGTGACTTTTGTTTCTCTGGGGAAAGGCCATAGATGATGTCCAGTGCCCCCTGGCCCGGAGTGGCCGGCTGCCTGCTGAAATTCCGAACTGTTTAGGATGTCGCCCAGATGCAAGGTACCACCACAGGCAACTGTGGCAGGTTTGACAGTGCCAAGTGCCTCCTGCAAACTGACATCAGGAACCTGGCCTGGTGACTTTTGTTTCTCTGGGGAAAGGCCATCGTTCCTGTCCGGGGCCCGCCGGGCCGGAGTGGCCGGCTGCCTGCTGAAATTCCACACGGTTGAGGATACCTCCCAGATGCAAGATGGCCCCACAGGCAACTGTGGCTGGTTTGACAGTGCCAAGTGCCTCCTGCAAACAGACATCAGGAACCTGACCTGGTGACTTTCGTTTTTTGTGGGGAAAGACGATGATTCTTGTCCAGGGCCTTGCGGCCTGGAGTGCCTGGCTGCCTGCTGAAATTCCGCAAGGATCAGGATGCCTCCCAGATGGAAAGTGCCCCCACAGGCAACTGTGGCTGGTTTGACAGTGCCAAGTGCCTCCTGCAAACTGACATCAGGAACCTGGCCAGGTGACTTTTGTTTCTCTGGGGAAAGGCCATGGTTCATATCCTGGACACGTAGGACCAGAGAGGCCGGCTGCCTGCTGAAATTCCTCACGGATCAGGATGCCGCCGAGATGCAAGGTGCCCCCACAGGCATCTGTGGCTGGTTCGACAGTGCCAAGTGCCTCCTGCAAACTGAAATCAGGAACCTGGCCTGGTCAGTTTTGTTTCTCTGGGGAAAGGCCATGGTTAATGTACAGCGCCGGGTGTCCCGGAGAGGCCGGCTGCCTGCTGAAATTCCGCACGGATCAGGATACCTCCCAGATGGAAAGTGGCGCTACAGGCAACTGTGGCAGGTTTGACAGTGCCAAGTGCCTCCTGCAAACTGACATCAAGAACCTGGCCAGGTGACATTTGTTTCTCTGGGGAAAGGCCATGGTTCAT
The DNA here is from genome assembly GCF_036417665.1 of Passer domesticus. Classification (NCBI taxonomy): domain Eukaryota; kingdom Metazoa; phylum Chordata; class Aves; order Passeriformes; family Passeridae; genus Passer; species Passer domesticus. Next base: position 79,201,741 of record NC_087476.1, on the reverse strand, counting down.
ATCCTGGACACGTAGGACCGGAGAGGCCGGCTGCCTGCTGAAATTCCTCACGGATCAGGATACCTCAAATATGGAAAGTGCCCCCACAGGCAACGGTGGCTGGTTTGACAGTGCCAAGTGCCTCCTGCAAACTGACATCAGGAACCTGGCCTGGTCAGTTTTGTTTCTCTGGGGAAAGGCCATAGATGATGTCCAGTGCCCCCTGGCCCAGAGTGGCCGACTGCCTGCTGAAATTCCGCACGGATCAGGATACCTCCCAGATGGAAAGTGGCGCCACAGGCAACTGTGGCTGGTTTGACAGTGCCAAGTGCCTCCTGCAAACTGACATGAAGAACCTGGCCAGGATACATTTGTTTCTCTGGGGAAAGGCCATGGTTCATATCCTGGACACGTAGGACCAGAGAGGCCGGCTGCCTGCTGAAATTCCTCACGGATCAGAATACCTCCCATATGGAAAGTGCCCCCAGAGGCAACGGTGGCTGGTTTGACAGTGCCAAGTGCCTCCTGCAAACTGACATCAGGAACCTGGCCTGGTGACTTTTGTTTCTCTGGGGAAAGGCCATAGATGATGTCCAGTGCCCCCTGGCCCAGAGTGGCCGGCTGCCTGCTGAAATTCCGAACAGTTTAGGATGCCGCCCAGATGCAAGGTACCACCACAGGCAACTGTGGCAGGTTTGACAGTGCCAAGTGCCTCCTGCAAACTGACATCAGGAACCTGGCCTGGTGACTTTTGTTTCTCTGGGGAAAGGCCATCGTTCCTGTCCGGGGCCCGCCGGGCCGGAGTGGCCGGCTGCCTGCTGAAATTCCACACGGTTGAGGATACCTCCCAGATGCAAGATGGCCCCACAGGCAACTGTGGCTGGTTTGACAGTGCCAAGTGCCTCCTGCAAACAGACATCAGGAACCTGGCCTGGTAACTTTTGTTTCTCTGGGGAAAGGCCATGGTTCTTGTCCACGGCCTGGTGGCCCGGAGTGTCCGGCTGCCTCCTGAAATTCCGCACGGATCAGAATGCCTCCAGGATGAAAGGTGCCCCCACAGGCAACTGTGGCTGGTTTGACAGTGCCAAGTGCCTCCTGCAAACTGACATCAGGAACCTGGCCTGGTGACTTTTGTTTCTCGGGGGGAAAGGCCATCATTCTTTTCCGGGCCCTCTGGCCCGGAATGGCCGGCAGCCTGCTGAAATTCCGCACGGATCAGGATACCTCCCAGACCGAAACTAAAACCATAGGCAACTGTGGCTGGTTTGACAGTGCCAAGTGCCTCCTGCAAACTGACATCAGGAACCTGGCCTGGTAAGTTTTGTTTCTCTGGGGAAAGGCCATCGTTCTTCTCCGGGGCCCGCCGGCCCGGAGTGGCCGGCTGTCCGCTGAAATTCCACACGGTTGAGGCTACCTCCCAGATGTAAGGCGCCCCCACAGGCAACTGTGGCTGGTTTGACAGTGCCATGTGCCTCCTGCAAACTGACATCAGGAACCTGACCTGGTGACTTTCGATTGTCTGGGGAAAGACCGTTATTCATATCCAGGGCCTTGCGGCCTGGAGTGCCCGGCTGCCTGCTGAAATTCCGCATGGATCAGGATGCCTCCCAGATGGAAAGTGCACCCACAGGCAACTGTGGCTGGTTTGACAGTGCCAAGTGCCTCCTGCCAACTGACATCAGCAACCTTGCCAGGTGACTTTTGGTTCTCTGGGGAAAGGCCATAGATGATGTCCAGTGCCCCCTGGCCCGGAGTGGCCGACTGCCTGCTGAAATTCCGCACAAATCAGGATACCTCCCAGATGCAAGGTGCCCCCACAGGCAACTGTGGCTGGTTTGACAGTGCCAAGTGCCTCCTGCAAACTGACATCAGGAACCTGGCCTGGTGACTTTTGTTTCTCTGGGGAAAGGCCATGGTTCATGTCCACGGCCTGGTGGCCCGGAGTGTCCGGCTGCCTCCTGAAATTCCGCATGGATTAGAATGCCTCCAGGATGAAAGGTGCCCCCATAGGCAACTGTGGCTGGTTTGACAGTGCCAAGTGCCTCCTGCAAACTGACATCAGGAACCTGGCCGGGTGACTTTTGTTTCTCTAGGGAAAGGCCATCATTCTTTTCCGAGGCCTTTGTCCCGGAATGGCCGGCTGCCTGCTGAAATTCCGCACGGATCAGGATACCTCCCAGACCGAAACTAAAACCATAGGCAACTGTGGCTGGTTTGACAGTGCCAAGTGCCTCCTGCAAACTGACATCAGGAACCTGGCCTGGTAAGTTTTGTTTCTCTGGGGAAAGGCCATCGTTCTGGTCCGGGGCCCGCCGGCCCGGAGTCGCCGGCTGTCTGCTGAAATTCCACACGGTTGAGGCTACCTCCCAGATGCAAGGCGCCCCCACAGGCAACTGTGGCTGGTTTGACAGTGCCATGTGCCTCCTGCAAACTGACATCAGGAACCTGACCTGGTAACTTTCGTTTGTCTGGGGAAAGACCATTATTCAAATCCAGGGCCTTGCGGCCTGGAGTGCCCGGCTGCCTGCTGAAATTCCGCATGGATCAGGATGCCTCCCAGATGGAAAGTGCCCCCACAGCCAACTGTGGCTGGTTTGACAGTGCCAAGTGCCTCCTGCAAACTGACATCAGGAACCTGGCCAGGTGACTTTTGTTTCTCTGGGGAAAGGCCATGGTTCATGTCCACGGCCTGGTGGCCCGGAGTGGCCGTCTGCCTGCTGAAATTCCGCACGGATCAGGATACCTCCAAGACCGAAACTACAACCATAGGCAACTATGGCTGGTTTGACAGTGCCAAGTGCCTCCTGCAAACTGACATCAGGAACCTGGCCTGGTAAGTTTTGTTTCTCTTGGGAAAGGCCATCGTTCTTCTCCGGGGCACGCCGTCCCGGAGTGGCCGGCTGCCTGCTGAAATTCATCACAGTTGAGGATACCTCCCAGATGCTATGTGCCCCCAGAGGCAACTGTGGCTGTTTGACAGTGCCATGTGCCTCCTGCAAACTGACATCAGGAACCTGACCCGGTGACTTTCGTTTCTCTGGGGAAAGGCCATGGCTCATATCCTGGACTCGTAGGACCGGAGTGGCCGGCTGCCTGCTGAAATTCCTCACGGATCAGGCTGCCGCCGAGATGCAAGGTGCCCCACAGGCACCTGTGGCTGGTTCGACAGTGCCAAGTGCCTCCTGCAAACTGACATCAGGAACCTGGCCTGGTGAGTTTTGTTTCTCTGGGGAAAGGCCATAGATGATGTCCAGTGCCCCCTTGCCCGGAGTGCCCGACTGCCTGCTGAATTTCCGCACGGATCAGGATAGCTCCCAGATGCAAGGTGCCCCCACAGGCAACTGTGGCTGGTTTGAAAGTGCCAAGTGCCTCCTGCAAACTGACATCAGGAACCTGGCCAGGTGACTTTTGTTTCTCTGGGGAAAGGCCACGGTTCATATCCTGGACACGTAGGATCGGAGAGGACGGCTGCCTGCTGGAATTCCTCACGGATCAGGATAGCTGCCAGATGAAAGGAGCCCCCACAGGCAACTGTGGCTGGTTTGACAGTGCCAAGTGCCTCCTGCAAACTGACATCAGGAACCTGGCCTTGTGACTTTTGTTTCTCTGGGGAAAGGCCATGGTTCTTGTCCACGGCCTGGTGGCCCGGAGTGTCCGGCTGCCTCCTGAAATTCCTCACGGTTCAGAATGCCTCCCAGATGAAAAGTGCCCCCAGAGGCAACTGTGGCTGGTTTGACAGTGCCAAGTGCCTCCTGCAAACTGACATCAGGAACCTGGCCTTGTGACTTTTGTTTCTCTGGGGAAAGGCCATGGTTCTTGTCCACGGCCTGGTGGCCCGGAGTGTCCGGCTGCCTCCTGAAATTCCTCACGGTTCAGAATGCCTCCCAGATGAAAAGTGCCCCCAGAGGCAACTGTGGCTGGTTTGACAGTGCCAAGTGCCTCCTGCAAACTGACATCAGGAACCTGGCCTGGTCAGTTTTGTTTCTCTGGGGAAAGGCCATGGTTCTTGTCCACGGCCTGGTGGCCCGGAGTGTCCGGCTGCCTCCTGAAATTCCTCACGGTTCAGAATGCCTCCCAGATGAAAAGTGCCCCCAGAGGCACCTGTGGCTGGTTTGACAGTGCCAAGTGCCTCCTGCAAACTGACATCAGGAACCTGGCCGGGTGACTTTTGTTTCTCTGGGGAAAGGCCATCATTCTTTTCCGGGCCCCGCTGGCCCGGAGTGCCCGGCAGCCTGCTCAAATTCCGCACGGATCAGAATACCTCCCAGACCAAAACTAAAACTATAGGCAACTGTGGCTGGTTTGATAGTGCCAAGTGCCTCCTGCAAACAGACATCAGGAACCTGGCCTGGTAAGTTTTGTTTCTCTGGGGAAAGGCCATCGTTCCTGTCCAGGGCCTTGCGGCCTGGAGTGCCCAGCTGCCTGCTGAAATTCCGCATGGATCAGGATGCCTCCCAGATGGAATGTGCCCCCACAGGCAACTGTGGCTGGTTTGACAGTGCCATGTGCCTCCTGCAAACTGACATCAGGAACCTGACCTGGTGACTTTTGTTTCTCTGGGGAAAGGCCATGGTTCTTGTCCACGGACTGGTGGCCCGGAGTGTCCGGCTGCCTGCTGAAATTCCGCATGGATCAGAAAGCCTCCAGGATGAAAAGTGCCCCCACAGGCAACTGTGGCTGGTTTGACAGTGCCAAGTGCCTCCTGCAAACTGACATCAGGAACCTGGCCTGGTAAGTTTTGTTTCTCTGGGGAAAGGCCATGGTTCATATCCTGGATACGTAGGACCGGAGTGGCCGGCTGCCTGCTGAAATTCCTCACGGATCAGGATGCCGCCCAGATGCAAGATGCCCGCACTGGCACCTGTGGCTGGTTCGACAGTGCCAAGTGCCTCCTGCAAACTGACATCAGGAACCTGGCCTGGTGACTTTTCTTTCTCTGGGGAAAGGCCATGGTTCATATCCTGGACCCGTAGGCCCGGAGTGTCCGGCTGCCTGCTGAAATTCCGAACGGATCAGGATGCCTCCCAGATGCAAGGTGCCCCCACAGGCACCTGTGGCTGGTTTGACAGTGCCAAGTGCCTCCTGCAAACTGACATCAGGAACCTGGCGGGGTGACTTTTGTTTCTCTGGGGAAAGGCCGTCGTTCATATCCTAGAAACTGTGGCCCCGAGTGGCCGGCTGCCTGCTGAAATTCCGCACGGATCAGGATACCTCCCAGATGCAAGGTGCCACCTCAGGCAACTGTGGCTGGTTTGACAGTGCCAAGTGCCTCCTGCCAACTGACATCAAGAACCAGGCCTGGTGACTTTTGTTTCTCTGGGGAAAGGCCATGGTTGGTATCCTGAGCCTGGCGTCCTGGAGTGGCCATCTGCCTGCTAAAATTCTGGACGGACCAGGATGCCGCCAAGATGCAAGGTGCCCCCAGAGGCAACTGTGGCTGGTTTGACAGTGCCAAGTGCCTCCTGCAAATTGACATCAGGAACCTGGCCTGGTGATTTTCTTTCTCAAGGGAAAGGCCATGGTTCATGTCCAGAGCCCGGTGGCTCGCAGTTGCCTGCTGCCTGCTGAAATTCCACACGGTTGAGGATACCTCCCAGATGCAAGGTGCCCCCACAGGCAACTGTGGCTGGTTTGACAGTGCCAAGTGCGTCCTGCAAATTGACATCAGGAACCTGGCCTGGTGAGTTTTGTTCCTCTGGGGAAAGGCTATTATTCTTGTTCAGAGCCCGGTGGCTCGGAGTGGCCAGCTGACTGCTGAAATTCCGCATGGAACATGATACCTCCCAGGTTCAAGGTGCCGCCACAGGCAACTATGGCTGGTTTGACAGTGCCATGTGCCGCCTGCAAACTGATATCAGGAACCTGGCCTGGTGATTTTTCTTTGTCTGGTGAAAGGCCATTGTACCTGTCCAGAGCCTGGTGGCCCGGAGTGGCCGGCTGCCTGCTGAAATTCCGAACGGATCACGATTCCTCCCAGAGCGAAAGTACCACCACAGGCAACTGTGGCTGGTTTGACAGTGCCAAGTGCCTCCTGCCAACTGACATCAGCAACCTTGCCAGGTGACTTTTGGTTCTCTGGGGAAAGGCCATCGTTCGTGTCCAGGGCCGGGTGTCCCTGGGTGTCCGGCTGCCTGCTGAAATTCCGAACGGATCAGGATACTGCCCAGATGCAATGTGCTCCCACAGGCAACTGTGGCTGGTTTGACAGTGCCAAGTGCCTCCTGCAAACTGACATCAGGAACCTGGCCTGGTGACTTTTGTTTCTCAGGGGAAAGTCCATGGTTTATATCCTGGACCAGTTGGACCGCAGGGACCGGCTGCTTGCTGAAATTCCGAAAGCACCAGGATGCCTCCCAGATGCAAGGTGTCCCCACAGGTAATTGTGTCTGGTTTGAGAGTGCCATGTGCCTCCTGCAAACTGACATCGGAAAGCTGGGCTGGTCACTTTGGTTTCTCTGGGGAAAGGCCACGATTCATGTCCAGGGCCTTGCGGCCCGGAGTGGCCCGCTGCCTGCTGAAATTCCGCACGGATCAGGATACCTCCCAGACCGGAACTAAAACCATAGGCAACTGTGGCTGGTTTGACAGTGCCAAGTGCCTCCAGCAAACTGACATCAGGAACCTGGCCTGGTGATTTTCTTTCTCCGGGGAAAGGTCATGGTTCATGTCCAGGGCCCGGTGGCCCGTACTTGCCTGCTGCCTCCTGAAATTCCACACGGATCAGGATACCTCCCAGATGTAAGGTGCCACCACAGGCAAATGTGGCTGGTTTGACAGTGCCAAGTGCCTCCTGCAAACTGACATCAGGAACCTGGCCTTGTGAGTTTTGTTTCTCTGGGGAAAGGCCATCATTCTTGTTCAGAGCCCAGTGGCCCAGAGTGGCCGGCTGCCTGCTGAATTTCCGCACGGATCAGGATAGCTCCCAGATTCAAGGTGCCGCCACAGGCAACTGCGGCAGGTTTGACAGTGCCAAGTGCCTCCTGCAAACTGACATCAGGAACCTGGCCTGGTGACATTTATTTCTCTGGGGAAAGGCCATTGTACGTGTCCAAGGCCTAGTGGCCCAGAGTGGCCGGCTGCTTGCTGGAATTCTGCATGGATCAGGATGCCGCCGAGATGCAAGGTGCCCCCACAGGCACCTGTGGCTGGTTTGACAGTGCCAAGTGCCTCCTGCAAACTGACATCAGGAACCTGGCCTGGTGACTTTTGTTTCTCTGGGGAAAGGCCATCGTTCATATCCTACAAACTGTGGCCCAGAGTGGCCGGCTGCCTGCTGAAATTCCGCACGGATCAGGATACCTCCCAGATGCAAGGTGCCCCACGGGAAACTGTGGCTGGTTTGACAGTGCCAAGTGCCTCCTGCCAACTGACATCAAGAACCTGGCCTGGTGACTTTTGTTTCTCTGGGGAAAGGCCATGGTTGGTATCCTGAGCCTCGTGTCCTGGAGTGGCCGTCTGCCTGCTAAAATTCTGGACGGACCAGGATGCCGCCAAGATGCAAGGTGCCCCCAGAGGCAACTGTGGCTGGTTTGACATTGCCAAGTGTTTCCTGCAAACTGACATCAGGAACCTGGCCTGGTGATTTTCTTTCTCAGGGGAAAGGCCATGGTTCATGTCCAGGGCCCGGTGGCTCGGAGTGGCCAGCTGACTGCTGAAATTCCGCATGGATCAGGATACCTCCCAGGTTCAAGGTGCCGCCACAGGCAACTGTGGCTGGTTTGACAGTGCCAAGCGCCTCCTGCCAACTGACATCAGGAACCTGGCCTGGTGACTTTTGTTTCTCATGGGAAGTGCCATCGTTCGTGTCCCGTACTCGGAGGCCAGGAGTGGCCGGCTGCTTGCTGAAATACCGCACAGATCAGGATAGCTCCCAGATGGAAGGTGCCCGCCCAGGCACCTGTGGCTGGTTTGACAGTGCCAAGTGCCTCCTGCAAACTGACATCAGGAACCTGGCCTGGTGATTTTTCTTTGTCTGGGGAAAGGCCATTGTACGTGTCCAGGGCCTGTGGCCCGTAGTGGCCGGCCCCCTGCTGAAATTCCGCACGGATCAGGATACCTCCCAGACCGATAGTACCACCACAGGCAACTGTGGCTGGTTTGACAGTGCCAAGTGCCTCCTGCAAACTGACATCAGGAACCTGGCCTGGTGACTTTTATTTCTCTGGGGAAAGGCCATCGTTCCTCTCCAGGGCCCGTAGTCCGGAGTGGCCGACTGCCTGCTGAAATTCCTCATGGATCAGGATGCCTCCCACATGAAAGGTGCCCCCACAGGCAACTACGTCTGATTTGACAGTGCCATGTGCCTCCTGCAAACTGATATCAGGAACCTGGCCTGGTGATTTTTCTTTGTCTGGTGAAAGGCCATTGTACCTGTCCAGAGCCTGGTGGCCCGGAATGGCCGGCTGCCTACTGAAATTCCAAACGGATCACGATTCCTCCCAGATGGAAAGTACCACCACAGGCAACTGTGGCTGGTTTGACAGTGCCAAGTGCCTCCTGCCAACTGACATCAGCAACCTTGCCAGGTGACATTTGGTTCTCTGGGGAAAGGCCATCGTTCGTGTCCAGGGCCAGGTGTCCCTGGGTGTCCGGCTGCCTGCTGAAATTCCGAACGGATCAGGATACTGCCCAGATGCAATGTGCTCCCACAGGCAACTGTGGCTGGTTTGACAGTGCCAAGTGCCTCCTGCAAACTGACATCAGGAACCTGGCCTGGTGACTTTTGTTTCTCAGGGGAAAGTCCATGGTTTATATCCTGGACCAGTTGGACCGCAGGGACCGGCTGCTTGCTGAAATTCCGAAAGCACCAGGATGCCTCCCAGATGCAAGGTGTCCCCACAGGTAATTGTGTCTGGTTTGAGAGTGCCATGTGCCTCCTGCAAACTGACATCGGAAAGCTGGGCTGGTCACTTTGGTTTCTCTGGGGAAAGGCCACGATTCATGTCCAGGGCCTTGCGGCCCGGAGTGGCCCGCTGCCTGCTGAAATTCCGCACGGATCAGGATACCTCCCAGACCGAAACTAAAACCATAGGCAACTGTGGCTGGTTTGACAGTGCCAAGTGCCTCCAGCAAACTGACATCAGGAACCTGGCCTGGTAAGTTTTGTTTCTCTGGGGAAAGGCCATCGTTCTTGTCCGGAGCCCGCCAGCCCGGAGTGGCCGGCTGCCTGCTGAAATTCTGCATGGATCAGGATGCCGCCGAGATGCAAGGTGCCCCACAGGCACCTGTGGCTGGTTTGACAGTGCCAAGTGCTTCCTGCAAACTGACATCAGAAACCTGCCCTGGTGATTTTCTTTCTCCGGGGAAAGGCCATGGTTCATGTCCAGGGCCCGGTGGCCCGTACTTGCCTGCTGCCTTCTGAAATTCCACACGGATCAGGATACCTCCCAGATGTAAGGTGCCACCACAGGCAAATGTGGCTGGTTTGACAGTGCCAAGTGCCTCCTGCCAACTGACATCAGGAACCTGGCCTTGTGAGTTTTGTTTCTCTGGGGAAAGGCCATCATTCTTGTTCAGAGCCCAGTGGCCCAGAGTGGCCGGCTGCCTGCTGAATTTCCGCACGGATCAGGATAGCTCCCAGATTCAAGGTGCCGCCACAGGCAACTGCGGCAGGTTTGACAGTGCCAAGTGCCTCCTGCAAACTGACATCAGGAACCTGGCCTGGTGACATTTATTTCTCTGGGGAAAGGCCATTGTACGTGTCCAAGGCCTAGTGGCCCCGAGTGGCCGGCTGCTTGCTGGAATTCTGCATGGATCAGGATGCCGCGGAGATGCAAGGTGCCCCCACAGGCACCTGTGGCTGGTTTGACAGTGCCAAGTGCCTCCTGCAAACTGACATCAGGAACCTGGCCTGGTGACTTTTGTTTCTCTGGGGAAAGGCCATCGTTCCTCTCCAGGGCCCGGTGGCTCGAGTGGGCGGATACCTGCTAAAATTCCGCACAGATCAGGATACCTCCCAGATGGAAGGTGCCCGCCCAGGCAACTGTGGCTGGTTTGACAGTGCCAAGTGCCTCCTGCAAACTGACATCAGGAACCTGGCCTGGTGATTTTTCTTTGTCTGGGGAAAGGCCATTGTACGTGTCCAGGGCCTGTGGCCCGTAGTGGCTGGCCCCCTTCTGAAATTCCGAACGGATCAGGATACCTCCCAGTCCGATAGTACCACCTCAGGCAACTGTGGCTGGTTTGACAGTGCCAAGTGCCTCCTGCAAACTGACATCAGGAACCTGGCCGGGTGACTTTTGTTTCTCTGGGGAAAGGCCGTGGTTAATGTACAGGGCCGGTTGTCCTGAGTGGCCGGCTGCCTGCTGAAATTCCGCACGGATCAGGATACCTCCCAGATGGAAAGTGGCCCCACAGGCAACTGTGGCTGGTTTGACAGTGCCAAGTGCCTCCTGCCAACTGACATCAAGAACCTGGCCTGGTGACTTTTGTTTCTCTGGGGAAAGGCCATCGTTCATATCCTACAAACTGTGGCCCAGAGTGGCCGGCTGCCTGCTGAAATTCCGCACGGATCAGGATACCTCCCAGATGCAAGGTGCCCCACGGGAAACTGTGGCTGGTTTGACAGTGCCAAGTGCCTCCTGCCAACTGACATCAAGAACCTGGCCTGGTGACTTTTGTTTCTCTGGGGAAAGGCCATGGTTGGTATCCTGAGCCTCGTGTCCTGGAGTGGCCGTCTGCCTGCTAAAATTCTGGACGGACCAGGATGCCGCCAAGATGCAAGGTGCCCCCAGAGGCAACTGTGGCTGGTTTGACAGTGCCAAGTGCTTCCTCCGAACTGACATCAGAAACCTGGCCTGGTGATTTTCTTTCCCAGGGGAAAGGCCATGGTTCATGTCCAGGGCCCGGTGGCTCGCAGTTGCCTGCTGCCTGCTGAAATTCCACACGGATCCGGATACCTCCCTGATGCAAGTTGCCCCCACCGGCAACTGTGGCTGGTTTGACAGTGCCATGTGCCTCCTGCAAACTGACATCTGGAACCTGGCCTGGTGACTTTTGTTTCCCTGGGGAAAGGCCATAGATGATGTCCACTGCCCCCTGGCCTGGAGTGGCCGACTGCCTGCTGAAATTCCGCACGGATCAGGATATCTCCCAGATGCAAGGTGCCCCCACAGGCACCTGTGGCTGGTTTGACAGTGCCAAGTGCCTCCTGCAAACTGACATCAGGAACCTGGCCTGGTGACTTTTGTTTCTCTGGGGAAAGGCCATCGTTCCTCTCCAGGGCCCGGTGGCTCGAGTGGGCGGATACCTGCTAAAATTCCGCACAGATCAGGATACCTCCCAGATGGAAGGTGCCCGCCCAGGCAACTGTGGCTGGTTTGACAGTGCCAAGTGCCTCCTGCAAACTGACATCAGGAACCTGGCCTGGTGATTTTTCTTTGTCTGGGGAAAGGCCATTGTACGTGTCCAGGGCCTGTGGCCCGTAGTGGCTGGCCCCCTTCTGAAATTCCGAACGGATCAGGATACCTCCCAGACCGATAGTACCACCTCAGGCAACTGTGGCTGGTTTGACAGTGCCAAGTGCCTCCTGCAAACTGACATCAGGAACCTGGCCGGGTGACTTTTGTTTCTCTGGGGAAAGGCCGTGGTTAATGTACAGGGCCGGTTGTCCTGAGTGGCCGGCTGCCTGCTGAAATTCCGCACGGATCAGGATACCTCCCAGATGGAAAGTGGCCCCACAGGCAACTGTGGCTGGTTTGACAGTGCCAAGTGCCTCCTGCCAACTGACATCAAGAACCTGGCCTGGTGACTTTTGTTTCTCTGGGGAAAGGCCATGGTTGGTATCCTGAGCCTCGTGTCCTGGAGTGGCCGTCTGCCTGCTAAAATTCTGGACGGACCAGGATGCCGCCAAGATGCAAGGTGCCCCCAGAGGCAACTGTGGCTGGTTTGACATTGCCAAGTGTTTCCTGCAAACTGACATCAGAAACCTGGCCTGGTGATTTTCTTTCTCAGGGGAAAGGCCATGGTTCATGTCCAGGGCCCGGTGGCTCGGAGTGGCCAGCTGACTGCTGAAATTCCGCATGGATCAAGATACCTCCCAGGTTCAAGGTGCCGCCACAGGCAACTGTGGCTGGTTTGACAGTGCCAAGCGCCTCCTGCCAACTGACATCAGGAACCTGGCCTGGTGACTTTTGTTTCTCATGGGAAGTGCCATCGTTCGTGTCCCGTACTCGGAGGCCAGGAGTGGCCGGCTGCTTGCTGAAATACCGCACAGATCAGGATAGCTCCCAGATGCAAGGTGCCCCCACAGGCACCTGTGGCTGGTTTGACAGTGCCAAGTGCCTCCTGCAAACTGACATCAGGAACCTGGCCTGGTGATTTTTCTTTGTCTGGGGAAAGGCCATTGTACGTGTCCAGGGCCAGTGGCCCGTAGTGGCCGGCCCCCTGCTGAAATTCCGCACGGATCAGGATACCTCCCAGACCGATAGTACCACCACAGGCAACTGTGGCTGGTTTGACAGTGCCAAGTGCCTCCTGCAAACTGACATCAGGAACCTGGCCTGGTGACTTTTATTTCTCTGGGGAAATGCCATCGTTCCTCTCCAGGGCCCGTAGTCCGGAGTGGCCGACTGCCTGCTGAAATTCCTCATGGATCAGGATGCCTCCCACATGAAAGGTGCCCCCACAGGCAACTACGTCTGATTTGACAGTGCCATGTGCCTCCTGCAAACTGATATCAGGAACCTGGCCTGGTGATTTTTCTTTGTCTGGTGAAAGGCCATTGTACCTGTCCAGAGCCTGGTGGCCCGGAATGGCCGGCTGCCTACTGAAATTCCAAACGGATCACGATTCCTCCCAGATGGAAAGTACCACCACAGGCAACTGTGGCTGGTTTGACAGTGCCAAGTGCCTCCTGCCAACTGACATCAGCAACCTTGCCAGGTGACATTTGGTTCTCTGGGGAAAGGCCATCGTTCGTGTCCAGGGCCAGGTGTCCCTGGGTGTCCGGCTGCCTGCTGAAATTCCGAACGGATCAGGATACTGCCCAGATGCAATGTGCTCCCACAGGCACCTGTGGCTGGTTTGACAGTGCCAAGTGCCTCCTGCAAACTGACATCAGGAACCTGGCCTGGTGATTTTTCTTTGTCTGGGGAAAGGCCATTGTACGTGTCCAGGGCCAGTGGCCCGTAGTGGCCGGCCCCCTGCTGAAATTCCGAACGGATCAGGATACTGCCCAGATGCAATGTGCTCCCACAGGCAACTGTGGCTGGTTTGACAGTGCCAAGTGCCTCCTGCAAACTGACATCAGGAACCTGGCCTGGTGACTTTTGTTTCTCAGGGGAAAGGCCATGGTTGGTATCCTGAGCCTGGTGTCCTGGAGTGGCCGTCTGCCTGCTAAAATTCTGGACGGACCAGGATGCCGCCAAGATGCAAGGTGCCCCCAGAGGCAACTGTGGCTGGTTTGACAGTACCAAGTGCTTCCTCCGAACTGACATCAGAAACCTGGCCTGGTGATTTTCTTTCCCAGGGGAAAGGCCATGGTTCATGTCCAGGGCCCGGTGGCTCGCAGTTGCCTGCTGCCTGCTGAAATTCCACACGGATCCGGATACCTCCCTGATGCAAGTTGCCCCCACCGGCAACTGTGGCTGGTTTGACAGTGCCATGTGCCTCCTGCAAACTGACATCTGGAACCTGGCCTGGTGACTTTTGTTTCCCTGGGGAAAGGCCATAGATGATGTCCAGTGCCCCCTGGCCTGGAGTGGCCGACTGCCTGCTGAAATTCCGCACGGATCAGGATATCTCCCAGATGCAAGGTGCCCCCACAGGCACCTGTGGCTGGTTTGACAGTGCCAAGTGCCTCCTGCAAACTGACATCAGGAACCTGGCCTGGTGACTTTTGTTTCTCTGGGGAAAGGCCATCGTTCCTCTCCAGGGCCCGGTGGCTCGAGTGGGCGGATACCTGCTAAAATTCCGCACAGATCAGGATACCTCCCAGATGGAAGGTGCCCGCCCAGGCAACTGTGGCTGGTTTGACAGTGCCAAGTGCCTCCTGCAAACTGACATCAGGAACCTGGCCTGGTGATTTTCTTTCTCCGGGGAAAGGCCATGGTTCATGTCCAGGGCCCGGTGGCCCGTACTTGCCTGCTGCCTTCTGAAATTCCACACGGATCAGGATACCTCCCATATGTAAGGTGCCACCACAGGCAAATGTGGCTGGTTTGACAGTGCCAAGTGCCTCCTGCCAACTGACATCAGGAACCTGGCCTTGTGAGTTTTGTTTCTCTGGGGAAAGGCCATCATTCTTGTTCAGAGCCCAGTGGCCCAGAGTGGCCGGCTGCCTGCTGAATTTCCGCACGGATCAGGATAGCTCCCAGATTCAAGGTGCCGCCACAGGCAACTGCGGCAGGTTTGACAGTGCCAAGTGCCTCCTGCAAACTGACATCAGGAACCTGGCCTGGTGACATTTATTTCTCTGGGGAAAGGCCATTGTACGCGTCCAAGGCCTAGTGGCCCCGAGTGGCCGGCTGCTTGCTGGAATTCTGCATGGATCAGGATGCCGCGGAGATGCAAGGTGCCCCCACAGGCACCTGTGGCTGGTTTGACAGTGCCAAGTGCCTCCTGCAAACTGACATCAGGAACCTGGCCTGGTGACTTTTGTTTCTCTGGGGAAAGGCCATCGTTCATATCCTACAAACTGTGGCCCAGAGTGGCCGGCTGCCTGCTGAAATTCCGCACGGATCAGGATACCTCCCAGATGCAAGGTGCCCCACGGGAAACTGTGGCTGGTTTGACAGTGCCAAGTGCCTCCTGCCAACTGACATCAAGAACCTGGCCTGGTGACTTTTGTTTCTCTGGGGAAAGGCCATGGTTGGTATCCTGAGCCTCGTGTCCTGGAGTGGCCGTCTGCCTGCTAAAATTCTGGACGGACCAGGATGCCGCCAAGATGCAAGGTGCCCCCAGAGGCAACTGTGGCTGGTTTGACAGTGCCAAGTGCTTCCTCCGAACTGACATCAGAAACCTGGCCTGGTGATTTTCTTTCCCAGGGGAAAGGCCATGGTTCATGTCCAGGGCCCGGTGGCTCGCAGTTGCCTGCTGCCTGCTGAAATTCCACACGGATCCGGATACCTCCCTGATGCAAGTTGCCCCCACCGGCAACTGTGGCTGGTTTGACAGTGCCATGTGCCTCCTGCAAACTGACATCTGGAACCTGGCCTGGTGACTTTTGTTTCCCTGGGGAAAGGCCATAGATGATGTCCACTGCCCCCTGGCCTGGAGTGGCCGACTGCCTGCTGAAATTCCGCACGGATCAGGATATCTCCCAGATGCAAGGTGCCCCCACAGGCACCTGTGGCTGGTTTGACAGTGCCAAGTGCCTCCTGCAAACTGACATCAGGAACCTGGCCTGGTGACTTTTGTTTCTCTGGGGAAAGGCCATCGTTCCTCTCCAGGGCCCGGTGGCTCGAGTGGGCGGATACCTGCTAAAATTCCGCACAGATCAGGATACCTCCCAGATGGAAGGTGCCCGCCCAGGCAACTGTGGCTGGTTTGACAGTGCCAAGTGCCTCCTGCAAACTGACATCAGGAACCTGGCCTGGTGATTTTTCTTTGTCTGGGGAAAGGCCATTGTACGTGTCCAGGGCCTGTGGCCCGTAGTGGCTGGCCCCCTTCTGAAATTCCGAACGGATCAGGATACCTCCCAGACCGATAGTACCACCTCAGGCAACTGTGGCTGGTTTGACAGTGCCAAGTGCCTCCTGCAAACTGACATCAGGAACCTGGCCGGGTGACTTTTGTTTCTCTGGGGAAAGGCCGTGGTTAATGTACAGGGCCGGGTGTCCTGAGTGGCCGGCTGCCTGCTGAAATTCCGCACGGATCAGGATACCTCCCAGATGGAAAGTGGCCCCACAGGCAACTGTGGCTGGTTTGACAGTGCCAAGTGCCTCCTGCCAACTGACATCAAGAACCTGGCCTGGTGACTTTTGTTTCTCTGGGGAAAGGCCATGGTTGGTATCCTGAGCCTCGTGTCCTGGAGTGACCGTCTGCCTGCTAAAATTCTGGACGGACCAGGATGCCGCCAAGATGCAAGGTGCCCCCAGAGGCAACTGTGGCTGGTTTGACATTGCCAAGTGTTTCCTGCAAACTGACATCAGAAACCTGGCCTGGTGATTTTCTTTCTCAGGGGAAAGGCCATGGTTCATGTCCAGGGCCCGGTGGCTCGGAGTGGCCAGCTGACTGCTGAAATTCCGCATGGATCAAGATACCTCCCAGGTTCAAGGTGCCGCCACAGGCAACTGTGGCTGGTTTGACAGTGCCAAGCGCCTCCTGCCAACTGACATCAGGAACCTGGCCTGGTGACTTTTGTTTCTCATGGGAAGTGCCATCGTTCGTGTCCCGTACTCGGAGGCCAGGAGTGGCCGGCTGCTTGCTGAAATACCGCACAGATCAGGATAGCTCCCAGATGCAAGGTGCCCCCACAGGCACCTGTGGCTGGTTTGACAGTGCCAAGTGCCTCCTGCAAACTGACATCAGGAACCTGGCCTGGTGATTTTTCTTTGTCTGGGGAAAGGCCATTGTACGTGTCCAGGGCCAGTGGCCCGTAGTGGCCGGCCCCCTGCTGAAATTCCGCACGGATCAGGATACCTCCCAGACCGATAGTACCACCACAGGCAACTGTGGCTGGTTTGACAGTGCCAAGTGCCTCCTGCAAACTGACATCAGGAACCTGGCCTGGTGACTTTTATTTCTCTGGGGAAATGCCATCGTTCCTCTCCAGGGCCCGTAGTCCGGAGTGGCCGACTGCCTGCTGAAATTCCTCATGGATCAGGATGCCTCCCACATGAAAGGTGCCCCCACAGGCAACTACGTCTGATTTGACAGTGCCATGTGCCTCCTGCAAACTGATATCAGGAACCTGGCCTGGTGATTTTTCTTTGTCTGGTGAAAGGCCATTGTACCTGTCCAGAGCCTGGTGGCCCGGAATGGCCGGCTGCCTACTGAAATTCCAAACGGATCACGATTCCTCCCAGATGGAAAGTACCACCACAGGCAACTGTGGCTGGTTTGACAGTGCCAAGTGCCTCCTGCCAACTGACATCAGCAACCTTGCCAGGTGACATTTGGTTCTCTGGGGAAAGGCCATCGTTCGTGTCCAGGGCCAGGTGTCCCTGGGTGTCCGGCTGCCTGCTGAAATTCCGAACGGATCAGGATACTGCCCAGATGCAATGTGCTCCCACAGGCAACTGTGGCTGGTTTGACAGTGCCAAGTGCCTCCTGCCAACTGACATCAGGAACCTGGCCTGGTGACTTTTGTTTCTCAGGGGAAAGGCCATGGTTGGTATCCTGAGCCTCGTGTCCTGGAGTGGCCGTCTGCCTGCTAAAATTCTGGACGGACCAGGATGCCGCCAAGATGCAAGGTGCCCCCAGAGGCAACTGTGGCTGGTTTGACAGTGCCAAGTGCTTCCTCCGAACTGACATCAGAAACCTGGCCTGGTGATTTTCTTTCCCAGGGGAAAGGCCATGGTTCATGTCCAGGGCCCGGTGGCTCGCAGTTGCCTGCTGCCTGCTGAAATTCCACACGGATCCGGATACCTCCCTGATGCAAGTTGCCCCCACCGGCAACTGTGGCTGGTTTGACAGTGCCATGTGCCTCCTGCAAACTGACATCTGGAACCTGGCCTGGTGACTTTTGTTTCCCTGGGGAAAGGCCATAGATGATGTCCAGTGCCCCCTGGCCTGGAGTGGCCGACTGCCTGCTGAAATTCCGCACGGATCAGGATATCTCCCAGATGCAAAGTGCCCCCACAGGCACCTGTGGCTGGTTTGACAGTGCCAAGTGCCTCCTGCAAACTGACATCAGGAACCTGGCCTGGTGACTTTTGTTTCTCTGGGGAAAGGCCATCGTTCCTCTCCAGGGCCCGGTGGCTCGAGTGGGCGGATACCTGCTAAAATTCCGCACAGATCAGGATACCTCCCAGATGGAAGGTGCCCGCCCAGGCAACTGTGGCTGGTTTGACAGTGCCAAGTGCCTCCTGCAAACTGACATCAGGAACCTGGCCTGGTGATTTTTCTTTGTCTGGGGAAAGGCCATTGTACGTATCCAGGGCCTGTGGCCCGTAGTGGCTGGCCCCCTTCTGAAATTCCGAACGGATCAGGATACCTCCCAGACCGACAGTACCACCTCAGGCAACTGTGGCTGGTTTGACAGTGCCAAGTGCCTCCTGCAAACTGACATCAGGAACCTGGCCGGGTGACTTTTGTTTCTCTGGGGAAAGGCCGTGGTTAATGTACAGGGCCGGGTGTCCTGAGTGGCCGGCTGCCTGCTGAAATTCCGCACGGATCAGGATACCTCCCAGATGGAAAGTGGCCCCACAGGCAACTGTGGCTGGTTTGACAGTGCCAAGTGCCTCCTGCAAACTGACATCAGGAGCCAGGCCTGGTGTCTTTTGTTTCTCAGGGGAAAGGCTTTCGTTCCTATCCATGGACGGCTGGCCAATACTGGCTGGCTGTCTGCTGAAATTCCGCACGGTTGAAGATACCTCCCAGATGGAAAGTACCACCACAGGCAACTGTGGCTGGTTTGACAGTGCCAAGTGCTTCCTGCAAACTGACATCAGAAACCTGGCCTGGTGATTTTCTTTCTCAGGGGAAAGGCCATGGCTCATGTCCAGGGCCCGGTGGCCCCTACTTGCCTGCTGCCTGCTGAAATTCCACACGGATCAGGATACCTCCCAGATGTAAGGTGCCACCACAGGCAACTGTGGCTGGTTTGACAGTGCCAAGTGCCTCCTGCAAACTGACATCAGGAACCTGGCCTTGTGAGTTTTGTTTCTCTGGGGAAAGGCCATCATTCTTGTTCAGAGCCCAGTGGCCCGTAGTGGCCGGCTGCCTGCTGAAATTCCGCACGGATCAGGATACCTCCCAGATTCAAGGTGCCGCCACAGGCAACTGTGGCTGGCTTGAGAGTGCCAAGTGCCTCCTGCAAACTGACATCAGGAACCTGGCCTGGTGACTGTTGTTTCTCTGGGGAAAGGCCATCATTCTTTTCCGGGGCCCGCCGGCCCGGAGTGGCCGGCTGCCTTCTGAAATTCCACACGGTTGAGGATACCTCCCAGATGCAAGGTGGACCCACAGACAACTGTGGCTGGTTTGACAGTGCCAAGTGCCTCCTGCAAACTGACATCAGGAACCTGGCCTGGTGACTTTTGTTTCTCTGGGGAAAGGCCATGGTTCTTGTCCACGGCCTGGTGGCACGGAGTGTCCGGCTGCCTCCTGAAATTCCGCATGGATCAGGATGCCTCCAGGATGAAAAGTGCCCCCATAGGCAACTGTGGCTGGTTTGACAGTGCCAAGTGCCTCCTCCAAACTGACATCAGGAACCTGGCCTGGTGACTTTTGTTTCTCTGGGGAAAGGCCATGGTTCTTGTCCACGGCCTGGTGGCCCGGAGTGTCCGGCTGCCTCCTGAAATTCCGCATGGATCAGGATGCCTCCAGGATGAAAAGTGCCCCCACAGGCAACTGTGGCTGGTTTGACAGTGCCATGTGCCTCCTGCAAACTGACATCAGGAACCTGGCCAGGTGACTTTTGTTTCTCTGGGGAAAGGCCATGGTTCGTATCCTGGATATGTAGGACCGGAGAGGCCGGCTGCCTGTTGAAATTCCTCACGGATCAGGATGCCGCCGAGATGCAAGGTGCCCCACGGGAAACTGCGGCTGGTTTGACAGTGCCAAGTGCCTCCTGCCAACTGACATCAGCAACCTTGCCAGGTGACTTTTGTTTCTCTGGGGAAAAGCCATCGTTCGTGTCCAGGGCCGGGTGTCCCTGGGTGTCCGGCTGCCTGCTGAAATTCTGGACGGATCAGGATACCGCCCAGATGCAATGTGCCCCCACAGGCAACTGTGGCTGGTTTGACAGTGCCAAGTGCCTCCTGCAAACTGACATCAGGAACCTGGCCTGGTGACTTTTGTTTCTCAGGGGAAAGTCCATGGTTTATATCCTGGACCAGTTGGACCGCAGGGACCGGCTGCTTGCTGAAATTCCGAAAGCACCAGGATGCCTCCCAGATGCAAGGTGTCCCCACAGGTAATTGTGTCTGGTTTGAGAGTGCCATGTGCCTCCTGCAAACTGACATCGGAAAGCTGGGCTGGTCACTTTGGTTTCTCTGGGGAAAGGCCACGATTCATGTCCAGGGCCTTGCGGCCCGGAGTGGCCCGCTGCCTGCTGAAATTCCGCACGGATCAGGATACCTCCCAGACCGAAACTAAAACCATAGGCAACTGTGGCTGGTTTGACAGTGCCAAGTGCCTCCAGCAAACTGACATCAGGAACCTGGCCTGGTAAGTTTTGTTTCTCTGGGGAAAGGCCATCGTTCTTGTCCGGAGCCCGCCAGCCCGGAGTGGCCGGCTGCCTGCTGAAATTCTGCATGGATCAGGATGCCGCCGAGATGCAAGGTGCCCCACAGGCACCTGTGGCTGGTTTGACAGTGCCAAGTGCTTCCTGCAAACTGACATCAGAAACCTGGCCTGGTGATTTTCTTTCTCCGGGGAAAGGCCATGGTTCATGTCCAGGGCCCGGTGGCCCGTACTTGCCTGCTGCCTTCTGAAATTCCACACGGATCAGGATACCACCCAGATGTAAGGTGCCACCACAGGCAAATGTGGCTGGTTTGACAGTGCCAAGTGCCTCCTGCCAACTGACATCAGGAACCTGGCCTTGTGAGTTTTCTTTCTCTGGGGAAAGGCCATCGTTCTTGTTCAGAGCCCAGTGGCCCGGAGTGGCCGGCTGCCTGCTGAATTTCCGCACGGATCAGGATAGCTCCCAGATTCAAGGTGCCGCCACAGGCAACTGCGGCAGGTTTGACAGTGCCAAGTGCCTCCTGCCAACTGACATCAAGAACCTGGCCTGGTGACTTTTGTTTCTCTGGGGGAAGGCCATTGTACGTGTCCAAGGCCTAGTGGCCCAGAGTGGCCGGCTGCTTGCTGGAATTCTGCATGGATCAGGATGCCGCCGAGATGCAAGTTGCCCCCACAGGCACCTGTGGCTGGTTTGACAGTGCCAAGTGCCTCCTGCAAACTGACATCAGGAACCTGGCCTGGTGACTTTTGTTTCTCTGGGGAAAGGCCATCGTTCATATCCTACAAACTGTGGCCCAGAGTGGCCGGCTGCCTGCTGAAATTCCGCACGGATCAGGATACCTCCCAGATGCAAGGTGCCCCACGGGAAACTGTGGCTGGTTTGACAGTGCCAAGTGCCTCCTGCCAACTGACATCAAGAACCTGGCCTGGTGACTTTTGTTTCTCTGGGGAAAGGCCATGGTTGGTATCCTGAGCCTGGTGTCCTGGAGTGGCCGTCTGCCTGCTAAAATTCTGGACGGACCAGGATGCCGCCAAGATGCAAGGTGCCCCCAGAGGCAACTGTGGCTGGTTTGACAGTGCCAAGTGCTTCCTGCAAACTGACATCAGAAACCTGGCCTGGTGATTTTCTTTCCCAGGGGAAAGGCCATGGTTCATGTCCAGGGCCCGGTGGCTCGCAGTTGCCTGCTGCCTGCTGAAATTCCACACGGATCCGGATACCTCCCAGATGCAAGGTGCCCCCACAGGCAACTTTGGCTGGTTTGACAGTGCCAAGTGCGTCCTGCAAATTGACATCAGGAACCTGGCCTGGTGACTTTTGTTTCTCTGGGGAAAGGCTATTATTCTTGTTCAGAGCCCGGTGGCTGGGAGTGCCCAGCTGACTGCTGAAATTCCGCATGGATCAGGATACCTCCCAGGTTCAAGGTGCCGCCACAGGCAACTGTGGCTGGTTTGACAGTGCCAAGCGCCTCCTGCCAACTGACATCAGGAACCTGGCCTGGTGACTTTTGTTTCTCATGGGAAGTGCCATCGTTCGTGTCCCGTACCCGGAGGCCAGGAGTGGCCGGCTGCCTGCTGAAATTCCGAACGGATCAGGATACTGGCCAGATGCAATGTGCCCCCACAGGCAACTGTGGCTGGTTTGACAGTGCCAAGTGCCTCCTGCCAACTGACATCAGCAACCTTGCCAGGTGACTTTTGGTTCTCTGGGGAAAGGCCATCGTTCGTGTCCAGGGCCGGGTGTCCCTGGGTGTCCGGCTGCCTGCTGAAATTCCGAACGGATCAGGATACTGCCCAGATGCAATGTGCTCCCACAGGCAACTGTGGCTGGTTTGACAGTGCCAAGTGCCTCCTGCAAACTGACATCAGGAACCTGGCCTGGTGACTTTTGTTTCTCAGGGGAAAGTCCATGGTTTATATCCTGGACCAGTTGGACCGCAGGGACCGGCTGCTTGCTGAAATTCCGAAAGCACCAGGATGCCTCCCAGATGCAAGGTGTCCCCACAGGTAATTGTGTCTGGTTTGAGAGTGCCATGTGCCTCCTGCAAACTGACATCGGAAAGCTGGGCTGGTCACTTTGGTTTCTCTGGGGAAAGGCCACGATTCATGTCCAGGGCCTTGCGGCCCGGAGTGGCCCGCTGCCTGCTGAAATTCCGCACGGATCAGGATACCTCCCAGACCGAAACTAAAACCATAGGCAACTGTGGCTGGTTTGACAGTGCCAAGTGCCTCCAGCAAACTGACATCAGGAACCTGGCCTGGTAAGTTTTGTTTCTCTGGGGAAAGGCCATCGTTCTTGTCCGGAGCCCGTTGGCCCGGAGTGGACGGGTGCCTGCTCAAATTCCGCACGGATCAGGATGCCTCCCTGATGGAAAGTGGCCCCACAGGCAACTGTGGCTGGTTTGACAGTGCCAAGTGCCTCCTGCAAACTGACATCAGGAACCTGGCCTGGTGACTTTTGTTTCTCTGGGGAAAAGCCATCATTCTTCTCCAGTGCCCGTTGGCCCGGAGTGGACGGGTGCCTGCTCAAATTCCGCACGGATCAGGATACCTCCCAGATGGAATGTACCACCACAGGCAACTGTGGCTGGTTTGACAGTGCCAAGTGCCTCCTGCAAACTGACATCCGGAGCCTGGCCTGGTGTCTTTTGTTTCTCAGGGGAAAGGCTTTCGTTCCTATCCATGGACGGGTGGCCAATAGTGGCTGGCTGCCTGCTGAAATTCCGCAAGGTTGAGGATACCTCCCAGATGGAAAGTACCACCACAGGCAACTGTGGCTGCTTTGACAGTGCCAAGTGCCTCCTGCAAACTGACATCAGGAACCTGGCCTGGTGACTTTTGTTTCTCAGGGGAAAGGTCATCGTTCGTGTCCAGTGCCCGGTGGCCTGGAGTGGCCAGCCGCCTGTTGAAATTCCGCACGGATGAGGATAACTCCCAGATGAAAGGAGCCCCCAGAGGCAACTGTGGCTGGTTTGACAGTGCCAAGTGCCTCCTGCAAACTGACATCAGGAACCTGGCCTGGTGACTTTTGTTTCTCTGGGGAAAGGCCATGGTTCATGTCCACGGCCTGGTGGCCCGGAGTGTCCGGCTGCCTGCTGAAATTCTGCATGGATCAGGATGCCGCCGAGATGCAAGGTGCCCCACAGGCACCTGTGGCTGGTTTGACAGTGCCAAGTGCTTCCTGCAAACTGACATCAGAAACCTGCCCTGGTGATTTTCTTTCTCCGGGGAAAGGCCATGGTTCATGTCCAGGGCCCGGTGGCCCGTACTTGCCTGCTGCCTGCTGAAATTCCACACGGATCAGGATACCTCCCAGATGTAAGGTGCCACCACAGGCACCTGTGGCTGGTTTGACAGTGCCAAGTGCCTCCTGCAAACTGACATCAGGAACCTGGCCTGGTGACTTTTGTTTCTCTGGGGAAAGGCCATCGTTCATATCCTACAAACTGTGGCCCAGAGTGGCCGGCTGCCTGCTGAAATTCCGCACGGATCAGGATACCTCCCAGATGCAAGGTGCCCCACGGGAAACTGTGGCTGGTTTAACAGTGCCAAGTGCCTCCTGCCAACTGACATCAAGAACCTGGCCTGGTGACTTTTGTTTCTCTGGGGAAAGGCCATGGTTGGTATCCTGAGCCTGGTGTCCTGGAGTGGCCGTCTGCCTGCTAAAATTCTGGACGGACCAGGATGCCGCCAAGATGCAAGGTGCCCCCAGAGGCAACTGTGGCTGGTTTGACATTGCCAAGTGTTTCCTGCAAACTGACATCAGAAACCTGGCCTGGTGATTTTCTTTCTCAGGGGAAAGGCCATGGTTCATGTCCAGGGCCCGGTGGCTCGGAGTGGCCAGCTGACTGCTGAAATTCCGCATGGATCAGGATACCTCCCAGGTTCAAGGTGCCGCCACAGGCAACTGTGGCTGGTTTGACAGTGCCAAGCGCCTCCTGCCAACTGACATCAGGAACCTGGCCTGGTGACTTTTGTTTCTCATGGGAAGTGCCATCATTCGTGTCCCGTACTCGGAGGCCAGGAGTGGCCGGCTGCCTGCTGAAATACCGCACAGATCAGGATAGCTCCCAGATGCAAGGTGCCCCCACAGGCACCTGTGGCTGGTTTGACAGTGCCAAGTGCCTCCTGCAAACTGACATCAGGAACCTGGCCTGGTGATTTTTCTTTGTCTGGGGAAAGGCCATTGTACGTGTCCAGGGCCTGTGGTCCGTAGTGGCCGGCCCCCTGCTGAAATTCCGAACGGATCAGGATACCTCCCAGACCGATAGTACCACCACAGGCAACTGTGGCTGGTTTGACAGTGCCAAGTGCCTCCTGCAAACTGACATCAGGAACCTGGCCTGGTGACTTTTGTTTCTCAGGGGAAAGTCCATGGTTTATATCCTGGACCAGTTGGACCGCAGGGACCGGCTGCTTGCTGAAATTCCGAAAGCACCAGGATGCCTCCCAGATGCAAGGTGTCCCCACAGGTAATTGTGTCTGGTTTGAGAGTGCCATGTGCCTCCTGCAAACTGACATCGGAAAGCTGGGCTGGTCACTTTGGTTTCTCTGGGGAAAGGCCACGATTCATGTCCAGGGCCTTGCGGCCCGGAGTGGCCCGCTGCCTGCTGAAATTCCGAACGGATCAGGATACCTCCCAGACCGAAACTAAAACCATAGGCAACTGTGGCTGGTTTGACAGTGCCAAGTGCCTCCAGCAAACTGACATCAGGAACCTGGCCTGGTAAGTTTTGTTTCTCTGGGGAAAGGCCATCGTTCTTGTCCGGAGCCCGCCAGCCCGGAGTGGCCGGCTGCCTGCTGAAATTCTGCATGGATCAGAATGCCGCCGAGATGCAAGGTGCCCCACAGGCACCTGTGGCTGGTTTGACAGTGCCAAGTGCTTCCTGCAAACTGACATCAGAAACCTGGCCTGGTGATTTTCTTTCTCCGGGGAAAGGCCATGGTTCATGTCCAGGGCCCGGTGGCCCGTACTTGCCTGCTGCCTTCTGAAATTCCACACGGATCAGGATACCTCCCAGATGTAAGGTGCCGCCACAGGCAACTGCGGCAGGTTTGACAGTGCCAAGTGCCTCCTGCAAACTGACATCAGGAACCTGGCCTGGTGACATTTATTTCTCTGGGGAAAGGCCATTGTACGTGTCCAAGGCCTAGTGGCCCAGAGTGGCCGGCTGCTTGCTGGAATTCTGCATGGATCAGGATGCCGCCGAGATGCAAGGTGCCCCCACAGGCACCTGTGGCTGGTTTGACAGTGCCAAGTGCCTCCTGCAAACTGACATCAGGAACCTGGCCTGGTGACTTTTGTTTCTCTGGGGAAAGGCCATCGTTCATATCCTACAAACTGTGGCCCAGAGTGGCCGGCTGCCTGCTGAAATTAGGCACGGATCAGGATACCTCCCAGATGCAAGGTGCCCCACGGGAAACTGTGGCTGGTTTGACAGTGCCAAGTGCCTCCTGCCAACTGACATCAAGAACCTGGCCTGGTGACTTTTGTTTCTCTGGGGAAAGGCCATGGTTGGTATCCTGAGCCTCGTGTCCTGGAGTGGCCGTCTGCCTGCTAAAATTCTGGACGGACCAGGATGCCGCCAAGATGCAAGGTGCCCCCAGAGGCAACTGTGGCTGGTTTGACAGTGCCAAGTGCTTCCTGCAAACTGACATCAGAAACCTGGCCTGGTGATTTTCTTTTCCAGGGGAAAGGCCATGGTTCATGTCCAGGGCCCGGTGGCTCACAGTTGCCTGCTGCCTGCTGAAATTCCACACGGATCCGGATACCTCCCTGATGCAAGTTGCCCCCACCGGCAACTGTGGCTGGTTTGACAGTGCCATGTGCCTCCTGCAAACTGACATCAGGAACCTGGCCTGGTGACTTTTGTTTCCCAGGGGAAAGGCCATACATGATGTCCAGTGCCTTCTGGCCTGGAGTGGCCGACTGTCTGCTGAAATTCTGCATGGATCAGGATGCCGCCGAGATGCAAGGTGCCCCACAGGCACCTGTGGCTGGTTTGACAGTGCCAAGTGCTTCCTGCAAACTGACATCAGAAACCTGGCCTGGTGATTTTCTTTCTCCGGGGAAAGGCCATGGTTCATGTCCAGGGCTTGGTGGCCCGTACTTGCCTGCTGCCTGCTGAAATTCCACACGGATCAGGATACCTCCCAGATGTAAGGTGCCACCACAGGCAACTGTGGCTGGTTTGACAGTGCCAAGTGCCTCCTGCAAACTGACATCAGGAACCTGTCCCGGTGACTTTTGTTTCTCTGGGGAAAGGCCATCGTTCATATCCTACAAACTGTGGCCCAGAGTGGCCGGCTGCCTGCTGAAATTCCGCACGGATCAGGATACCTCCCAGATGCAAGGTGCCCCACGGGAAACTGTGGCTGGTTTGACAGTGCCAAGTGCCTCCTGCCAACTGACATCAAGAACCTGGCCTGGTGACTTTTGTTTCTCTGGGGAAAGGCCATGGTTGGTATCCTGAGCCTGGTGTCCTGGAGTGGCCGTCTGCCTGCTAAAATTCTGGACGGACCAGGATGCCGCCAACATGCAATGTGCCCCCACAGGCAACTGTGGCTGGTTTGACAGTGCCAAGTGTTTCCTGCAAACTGACATCAGAAACCTGGCCTGGTGATTTTCTTTCTCAGGGGAAAGGCCATGGTTCCTGTCCAGGGCCCGGTGGCTCGGAGTGGCCAGCTGACTGCTGAAATTCCGCATGGATCAGGATACCTCCCAGGTTCAAGGTGCCGCCACAGGCAACTGTGGCTGGTTTGACAGTGCCAAGCGCCTCCTGCCAACTGACATCAGGAACCTGGCCTGGTGACTTTTGTTTCTCATGGGAAGTGCCATCGTTCGTGTCCCGTACTCGGAGGCCAGGAAATACCTGTGCCTGCTGAAATACCGCACAGATCAGGATAGCTCCCAGATGCAAGGTGCCCCCACAGGCACCTGTGGCTGGTTTGACAGTGCCAAGTGCCTCCTGCAAACTGACATCAGGAACCTGGCCTGGTGATTTTTCTTTGTCTGGGGAAAGGCCATTGTACGTGTCCAGGGCCTGTGGCCCGTAGTGGCCGGCCCCCTGCTGAAATTCCGAACGGATCAGGATACCTCCCAGACCGATAGTACCACCACAGGCAACTGTGGCTGGTTTGACAGTGCCAAGTGCCTCCTGCAAACTGACATCAGGAACCTGGCCTGGTGACTTTTATTTCTCTGGGGAAAGGCCATCGTTCCTCTCCAGGGCCCGTAGTCCGGAGTGGCCGACTGCCTGCTGAAATTCCTCATGGATCAGGATGCCTCCCACATGAAAGGTGCCCCCACAGGCAACTACGTCTGATTTGACAGTGCCATGTGCCTCCTGCAAACTGATATCAGGAACCTGGCCTGGTGATTTTTCTTTGTCTGGTGAAAGGCCATTGTACCTGTCCAGAGCCTGGTGGCCCGGAGTGGCCGGCTGCCTGCTGAAATTCCAAACGGATCACGATTCCTCCCAGAGCGAAAGTACCACCACAGGCAACTGTGGCTGGTTTGACAGTGCCAAGTGCCTCCTGCCAACTGACATCAGCAACGTTGCCAGGTGACTTTTGGTTCTCTGGGGAAAGGCCATCGTTCGTGTCCAGGGCCAGGTGTCCCTGGGTGTCCGGCTGCCTGCTGAAATTCCGAACGGATCAGGATACTGCCCAGATGCAATGTGCTCCCACAGGCAACTGTGGCTGGTTTGACAGTGCCAAGTGCCTCCTGCAAACTGACATCAGGAACCTGGCCTGGTGACTTTTGTTTCTCAGGGGAAAGTCCATGGTTTATATCCTGGACCAGTTGGACCGCAGGGACCGGCTGCTTGCTGAAATTCCGAAAGCACCAGGATGCCTCCCAGATGCAAGGTGTCCCCACAGGTAATTGTGTCTGGTTTGAGAGTGCCATGTGCCTCCTGCAAACTGACATCGGAAAGCTGGGCTGGTCACTTTGGTTTCTCTGGGGAAAGGCCACGATTCATGTCCAGGGCCTTGCGGCCCGGAGTGGCCCGCTGCCTGCTGAAATTCCGCACGGATCAGGATACCTCCCAGACCGAAACTAAAACCATAGGCAACTGTGGCTGGTTTGACAGTGCCAAGTGCCTCCAGCAAACTGACATCAGGAACCTGGCCTGGTAAGTTTTGTTTCTCTGGGGAAAGGCCATCGTTCTTGTCCGGAGCCCGCCAGCCTGGAGTGGCCGGCTGCCTGCTGAAATTCTGCATGGATCAGAATGCCGCCGAGATGCAAGGTGCCCCACAGGCACCTGTGGCTGGTTTGACAGTGCCAAGTGCTTCCTGCAAACTGACATCAGAAACCTGGCCTGGTGATTTTCTTTCTCCGGGGAAAGGCCATGGTTCATGTCCAGGGCCCGGTGGCCCGTACTTGCCTGCTGCCTTCTGAAATTCCACACGGATCAGGATACCTCCCAGATGTAAGGTGCCGCCACAGGCAACTGCGGCAGGTTTGACAGTGCCAAGTGCCTCCTGCAAACTGACATCAGGAACCTGGCCTGGTGACATTTATTTCTCTGGGGAAAGGCCATTGTACGTGTCCAAGGCCTAGTGGCCCAGAGTGGCCGGCTGCTTGCTGGAATTCTGCATGGATCAGGATGCCGCCGAGATGCAAGGTGCCCCCACAGGCACCTGTGGCTGGTTTGACAGTGCCAAGTGCCTCCTGCAAACTGACATCAGGAACCTGGCCTGGTGACTTTTGTTTCTCTGGGGAAAGGCCATCGTTCATATCCTACAAACTGTGGCCCAGAGTGGCCGGCTGCCTGCTGAAATTAGGCACGGATCAGGATACCTCCCAGATGCAAGGTGCCCCACGGGAAACTGTGGCTGGTTTGACAGTGCCAAGTGCCTCCTGCCAACTGACATCAAGAACCTGGCCTGGTGACTTTTGTTTCTCTGGGGAAAGGCCATGGTTGGTATCCTGAGCCTCGTGTCCTGGAGTGGCCGTCTGCCTGCTAAAATTCTGGACGGACCAGGATGCCGCCAAGATGCAAGGTGCCCCCAGAGGCAACTGTGGCTGGTTTGACAGTGCCAAGTGCTTCCTGCAAACTGACATCAGAAACCTGGCCTGGTGATTTTCTTTCCCAGGGGAAAGGCCATGGTTCATGTCCAGGGCCCGGTGGCTCACAGTTGCCTGCTGCCTGCTGAAATTCCACACGGATCCGGATACCTCCCTGATGCAAGTTGCCCCCACCGGCAACTGTGGCTGGTTTGACAGTGCCATGTGCCTCCTGCAAACTGACATCAGGAACCTGGCCTGGTGACTTTTGTTTCCCAGGGGAAAGGCCATACATGATGTCCAGTGCCTTCTGGCCTGGAGTGGCCGACTGTCTGCTGAAATTCTGCATGGATCAGGATGCCGCCGAGATGCAAGGTGCCCCACAGGCACCTGTGGCTGGTTTGACAGTGCCAAGTGCTTCCTGCAAACTGACATCAGAAACCTGGCCTGGTGATTTTCTTTCTCCGGGGAAAGGCCATGGTTCATGTCCAGGGCTTGGTGGCCCGTACTTGCCTGCTGCCTGCTGAAATTCCACACGGATCAGGATACCTCCCAGATGTAAGGTGCCACCACAGGCAACTGTGGCTGGTTTGACAGTGCCAAGTGCCTCCTGCAAACTGACATCAGGAACCTGGCCCGGTGACTTTTGTTTCTCTGGGGAAAGGCCATCGTTCATATCCTACAAACTGTGGCCCAGAGTGGCCGGCTGCCTGCTGAAATTCCGCACGGATCAGGATACCTCCCAGATGCAAGGTGCCCCACGGGAAACTGTGGCTGGTTTGACAGTGCCAAGTGCCTCCTGCCAACTGACATCAAGAACCTGG
The DNA here is from genome assembly GCF_036417665.1 of Passer domesticus. Taxonomy (NCBI): domain Eukaryota; kingdom Metazoa; phylum Chordata; class Aves; order Passeriformes; family Passeridae; genus Passer; species Passer domesticus. The sequence goes on along the minus strand of NC_087476.1, from coordinate 79,171,639 downwards.
CCTGGTGACTTTTGTTTCTCTGGGGAAAGGCCATGGTTGGTATCCTGAGCCTGGTGTCCTGGAGTGGCCGTCTGCCTGCTAAAATTCTGGACGGACCAGGATGCCGCCAACATGCAATGTGCCCCCACAGGCAACTGTGGCTGGTTTGACAGTGCCAAGTGTTTCCTGCAAACTGACATCAGAAACCTGGCCTGGTGATTTTCTTTCTCAGGGGAAAGGCCATGGTTCCTGTCCAGGGCCCGGTGGCTCGGAGTGGCCAGCTGACTGCTGAAATTCCGCATGGATCAGGATACCTCCCAGGTTCAAGGTGCCGCCACAGGCAACTGTGGCTGGTTTGACAGTGCCAAGCGCCTCCTGCCAACTGACATCAGGAACCTGGCCTGGTGACTTTTGTTTCTCATGGGAAGTGCCATCGTTCGTGTCCCGTACTCGGAGGCCAGGAAATACCTGTGCCTGCTGAAATACCGCACAGATCAGGATAGCTCCCAGATGCAAGGTGCCCCCACAGGCACCTGTGGCTGGTTTGACAGTGCCAAGTGCCTCCTGCAAACTGACATCAGGAACCTGGCCTGGTGATTTTTCTTTGTCTGGGGAAAGGCCATTGTACGTGTCCAGGGCCTGTGGCCCGTAGTGGCCGGCCCCCTGCTGAAATTCCGAACGGATCAGGATACCTCCCAGACCGATAGTACCACCACAGGCAACTGTGGCTGGTTTGACAGTGCCAAGTGCCTCCTGCAAACTGACATCAGGAACCTGGCCTGGTGACTTTTATTTCTCTGGGGAAAGGCCATCGTTCCTCTCCAGGGCCCGTAGTCCGGAGTGGCCGACTGCCTGCTGAAATTCCTCATGGATCAGGATGCCTCCCACATGAAAGGTGCCCCCACAGGCAACTACGTCTGATTTGACAGTGCCATGTGCCTCCTGCAAACTGATATCAGGAACCTGGCCTGGTGATTTTTCTTTGTCTGGTGAAAGGCCATTGTACCTGTCCAGAGCCTGGTGGCCCGGAGTGGCCGGCTGCCTGCTGAAATTCCAAACGGATCACGATTCCTCCCAGAGCGAAAGTACCACCACAGGCAACTGTGGCTGGTTTGACAGTGCCAAGTGCCTCCTGCCAACTGACATCAGCAACGTTGCCAGGTGACTTTTGGTTCTCTGGGGAAAGGCCATCGTTCGTGTCCAGGGCCAGGTGTCCCTGGGTGTCCGGCTGCCTGCTGAAATTCCGAACGGATCAGGATACTGCCCAGATGCAATGTGCTCCCACAGGCAACTGTGGCTGGTTTGACAGTGCCAAGTGCCTCCTGCAAACTGACATCAGGAACCTGGCCTGGTGACTTTTGTTTCTCAGGGGAAAGTCCATGGTTTATATCCTGGTCCAGTTGGACCGCAGGGACCGGCTGCTTGCTGAAATTCCGAAAGCACCAGGATGCCTCCCAGATGCAAGGTGTCCCCACAGGTAATTGTGTCTGGTTTGAGAGTGCCATGTGCCTCCTGCAAACTGACATCGGAAAGCTGGGCTGGTCACTTTGGTTTCTCTGGGGAAAGGCCACGATTCATGTCCAGGGCCTTGCGGCCCGGAGTGGCCCGCTGCCTGCTGAAATTCCGCACGGATCAGGATACCTCCCAGACCGAAACTAAAACCATAGGCAACTGTGGCTGGTTTGACAGTGCCAAGTGCCTCCAGCAAACTGACATCAGGAACCTGGCCTGGTAAGTTTTGTTTCTCTGGGGAAAGGCCATCGTTCTTGTCCGGAGCCCGCCAGCCCGGAGTGGCCGGCTGCCTGCTGAAATTCTGCATGGATCAGAATGCCGCCGAGATGCAAGGTGCCCCACAGGCACCTGTGGCTGGTTTGACAGTGCCAAGTGCTTCCTGCAAACTGACATCAGAAACCTGGCCTGGTGATTTTCTTTCTCCGGGGAAAGGCCATGGTTCATGTCCAGGGCCTGGTGGCCCGTACTTGCCTGCTGCCTTCTGAAATTCCACACGGATCAGGATACCTCCCAGATGTAAGGTGCCGCCACAGGCAACTGCGGCAGGTTTGACAGTGCCAAGTGCCTCCTGCAAACTGACATCAGGAACCTGGCCTGGTGACATTTATTTCTCTGGGGAAAGGCCATTGTACGTGTCCAAGGCCTAGTGGCCCAGAGTGGCCGGCTGCTTGCTGGAATTCTGCATGGATCAGGATGCCGCCAAGATGCAAGGTGCCCCCACAGGCACCTGTGGCTGGTTTGACAGTGCCAAGTGCCTCCTGCAAACTGACATCAGGAACCTGGCCTGGTGACTTTTGTTTCTCTGGGGAAAGGCCATCGTTCATATCCTACAAACTGTGGCCCAGAGTGGCCGGCTGCCTGCTGAAATTAGGCACGGATCAGGATACCTCCCAGATGCAAGGTGCCCCACGGGAAACTGTGGCTGGTTTGACAGTGCCAAGTGCCTCCTGCCAACTGACATCAAGAACCTGGCCTGGTGACTTTTGTTTCTCTGGGGAAAGGCCATGGTTGGTATCCTGAGCCTCGTGTCCTGGAGTGGCCGTCTGCCTGCTAAAATTCTGGACGGACCAGGATGCCGCCAAGATGCAAGGTGCCCCCAGAGGCAACTGTGGCTGGTTTGACAGTGCCAAGTGCTTCCTGCAAACTGACATCAGAAACCTGGCCTGGTGATTTTCTTTCCCAGGGGAAAGGCCATGGTTCATGTCCAGGGCCCGGTGGCTCACAGTTGCCTGCTGCCTGCTGAAATTCCACACGGATCCGGATACCTCCCTGATGCAAGTTGCCCCCACCGGCAACTGTGGCTGGTTTGACAGTGCCATGTGCCTCCTGCAAACTGACATCAGGAACCTGGCCTGGTGACTTTTGTTTCCCAGGGGAAAGGCCATACATGATGTCCAGTGCCTTCTGGCCTGGAGTGGCCGACTGTCTGCTGAAATTCTGCATGGATCAGGATGCCGCCGAGATGCAAGGTGCCCCACAGGCACCTGTGGCTGGTTTGACAGTGCCAAGTGCTTCCTGCAAACTGACATCAGGAACCTGGCCTGGTGATTTTCTTTCTCCGGGGAAAGGCCATGGTTCATGTCCAGGGCTTGGTGGCCCGTACTTGCCTGCTGCCTGCTGAAATTCCACACGGATCAGGATACCTCCCAGATGTAAGGTGCCACCACAGGCAACTGTGGCTGGTTTGACAGTGCCAAGTGCCTCCTGCAAACTGACATCAGGAACCTGGCCCGGTGACTTTTGTTTCTCTGGGGAAAGGCCATCGTTCATATCCTACAAACTGTGGCCCAGAGTGGCCGGCTGCCTGCTGAAATTCCGCACGGATCAGGATACCTCCCAGATGCAAGGTGCCCCACGGGAAACTGTGGCTGGTTTGACAGTGCCAAGTGCCTCCTGCCAACTGACATCAAGAACCTGGCCTGGTGACTTTTGTTTCTCTGGGGAAAGGCCATGGTTGGTATCCTGAGCCTGGTGTCCTGGAGTGGCCGTCTGCCTGCTAAAATTCTGGACGGACCAGGATGCCGCCAACATGCAATGTGCCCCCACAGGCAACTGTGGCTGGTTTGACAGTGCCAAGTGTTTCCTGCAAACTGACATCAGAAACCTGGCCTGGTGATTTTCTTTCTCAGGGGAAAGGCCATGGTTCATGTCCAGGGCCCGGTGGCTCGGAGTGGCCAGCTGACTGCTGAAATTCCGCATGGATCAGGATACCTCCCAGGTTCAAGGTGCCGCCACAGGCAACTGTGGCTGGTTTGACAGTGCCAAGCGCCTCCTGCCAACTGACATCAGGAACCTGGCCTGGTGACTTTTGTTTCTCATGGGAAGTGCCATCGTTCGTGTCCCGTACTCGGAGGCCAGGAAATACCTGTGCCTGCTGAAATACCGCACAGATCAGGATAGCTCCCAGATGCAAGGTGCCCCCACAGGCACCTGTGGCTGGTTTGACAGTGCCAAGTGCCTCCTGCAAACTGACATCAGGAACCTGGCCTGGTGATTTTTCTTTGTCTGGGGAAAGGCCATTGTACGTGTCCAGGGCCTGTGGCCCGTAGTGGCCGGCCCCCTGCTGAAATTCCGAACGGATCAGGATACCTCCCAGACCGATAGTACCACCACAGGCAACTGTGGCTGGTTTGACAGTGCCAAGTGCCTCCTGCAAACTGACATCAGGAACCTGGCCTGGTGACTTTTATTTCTCTGGGGAAAGGCCATCGTTCCTCTCCAGGGCCCGTAGTCCGGAGTGGCCGACTGCCTGCTGAAATTCCTCATGGATCAGGATGCCTCCCACATGAAAGGTGCCCCCACAGGCAACTACGTCTGATTTGACAGTGCCATGTGCCTCCTGCAAACTGATATCAGGAACCTGGCCTGGTGATTTTTCTTTGTCTGGTGAAAGGCCATTGTACCTGTCCAGAGCCTGGTGGCCCGGAGTGGCCGGCTGCCTGCTGAAATTCCAAACGGATCACGATTCCTCCCAGAGCGAAAGTACCACCACAGGCAACTGTGGCTGGTTTGACAGTGCCAAGTGCCTCCTGCCAACTGACATCAGCAACGTTGCCAGGTGACTTTTGGTTCTCTGGGGAAAGGCCATCGTTCGTGTCCAGGGCCAGGTGTCCCTGGGTGTCCGGCTGCCTGCTGAAATTCCGAACGGATCAGGATACTGCCCAGATGCAATGTGCTCCCACAGGCAACTGTGGCTGGTTTGACAGTGCCAAGTGCCTCCTGCAAACTGACATCAGGAACCTGGCCTGGTGACTTTTGTTTCTCAGGGGAAAGTCCATGGTTTATATCCTGGTCCAGTTGGACCGCAGGGACCGGCTGCTTGCTGAAATTCCGAAAGCACCAGGATGCCTCCCAGATGCAAGGTGTCCCCACAGGTAATTGTGTCTGGTTTGAGAGTGCCATGTGCCTCCTGCAAACTGACATCGGAAAGCTGGGCTGGTCACTTTGGTTTCTCTGGGGAAAGGCCACGATTCATGTCCAGGGCCTTGCGGCCCGGAGTGGCCCGCTGCCTGCTGAAATTCCGCACGGATCAGGATACCTCCCAGACCGAAACTAAAACCATAGGCAACTGTGGCTGGTTTGACAGTGCCAAGTGCCTCCAGCAAACTGACATCAGGAACCTGGCCTGGTAAGTTTTGTTTCTCTGGGGAAAGGCCATCGTTCTTGTCCGGAGCCCGCCAGCCCGGAGTGGCCGGCTGCCTGCTGAAATTCTGCATGGATCAGAATGCCGCCGAGATGCAAGGTGCCCCACAGGCACCTGTGGCTGGTTTGACAGTGCCAAGTGCTTCCTGCAAACTGACATCAGAAACCTGGCCTGGTGATTTTCTTTCTCCGGGGAAAGGCCATGGTTCATGTCCAGGGCCCGGTGGCCCGTACTTGCCTGCTGCCTTCTGAAATTCCACACGGATCAGGATACCTCCCAGATGTAAGGTGCCACCACAGGCAAATGTGGCTGGTTTGACAGTGCCAAGTGCCTCCTGCAAACTGACATCAGGAACCTGGCCTTGTGAGTTTTGTTTCTCTGGGGAAAGGCCATCATTCTTGTTCAGAGCCCAGTAGCCCAGAGTGGCCGGCTGCCTGCTGAATTTCCGCACGGATCAGGATAGCTCCCAGATTCAAGGTGCCGCCACAGGCAACTGCGGCAGGTTTGACAGTGCCAAGTGCCTCCTGCAAACTGACATCAGGAACCTGGCCTGGTGACATTTATTTCTCTGGGGAAAGGCCATTGTACGTGTCCAAGGCCTAGTGGCCCAGAGTGGCCGGCTGCTTGCTGGAATTCTGCATGGATCAGGATGCCGCGGAGATGCAAGGTGCCCCCACAGGCACCTGTGGCTGGTTTGACAGTGCCAAGTTCCTCCTGCAAACTGACATCAGGAACCTGGCCTGGTGACTTTTGTTTCTCATGGGAAGTGCCATCGTTCGTGTCCCGTACCCGGAGGCCAGGAGTGGCCGGCTGCCTGCTGAAATTCCGAACGGATCAGGATACTGCCCAGATGCAATGTGCTCCCACAGGCAACTGTGGCTGGTTTGACAGTGCCAAGTGCCTCCTGCAAACTGACATCAGGAACCTGGCCTGGTGACTTTTGTTTCTCAGGGGAAAGTCCATGGTTTATATCCTGGACCAGTTGGACCGCAGGGACCGGCTGCTTGCTGAAATTCCGAAAGCACCAGGATGCCTCCCAGATGCAAGGTGTCCCCACAGGTAATTGTGTCTGGTTTGAGAGTGCCATGTGCCTCCTGCAAACTGACATCGGAAAGCTGGGCTGGTCACTTTGGTTTCTCTGGGGAAAGGCCACGATTCATGTCCAGGGCCTTGCGGCCCGGAGTGGCCCGCTGCCTGCTGAAATTCCGCACGGATCAGGATACCTCCCAGACCGAAACTAAAACCATAGGCAACTGTGGCTGGTTTGACAGTGCCAAGTGCCTCCAGAAAACTGACATCAGGAACCTGGCCTGGTAAGTTTTGTTTCTCTGGGGAAAGGCCATCGTTCTTGTCCGGAGCCAGTTGGCCCGGAGTGGACGGGTGCCTGCTCAAATTCCGCACGGATCAGGATACCTCCCTGATGGAAAGTGGCCCCACAGGCAACTGTGGCTGGTTTGACAGTGCCAAGTGCCTCCTGCAAACTGACATCAGGAACCTGGCCTGGTGACTTTTGTTTCTCTGGGGAAAAGCCATCATTCTTCTCCAGTGCCCGTTGGCCCGGAGTGGACGGGTGCCTGCTCAAATTCCGCACGGATCAGGATACCTCCCAGATGGAATGTACCACCACAGGCAACTGTGGCTGGTTTGACAGTGCCAAGTGCCTCCTGCAAACTGACATCCGGAGCCTGGCCTGGTGTCTTTTGTTTCTCAGGGGAAAGGCTTTCGCTCCTATCCATGGACGGGTGGCCAATAGTGGCTGGCTGCCTGCTGAAATTCCGCACGGTTGAAGATACCTCCCAGATGGAAAGTACCACCACAGGCAACTGTGGCTGGTTTGACAGTGCCAAGTGCCTCCTGCAAACTGACATCAGGAACCTGGCCTGGTGACTTTTGTTTCTCTGGGGAAAGGCCATGGTTCATGTCCACGGCCTGGTGGCCCGGAGTGTCCGGCTGCCTGCTGAAATTCCGCATGGATCAGGATGCCGCCGAGATGCAAGGTGCCCCACAGGCACCTGTGGCTGGTTTGACAGTGCCAAGTGCTTCCTGCAAACTGACATCAGAAACCTGGCCTGGTGATTTTCTTTCTCCGGGGAAAGGCCATGATTCATGTCCAGGGCCCGGTGGCCCGTACTTGCCTGCTGCCTGCTGAAATTCCACACGGATCAGGATACCTCCCAGATGTAAGGTGCCACCACAGGCAACTGTGGCTGGTTTGACAGTGCCAAGTGCCTCCTGCAAACTGACATCAGGAACCTGGCCTGGTGACTTTTGTTTCTCTGGGGAAAGGCCATCATTCTTGTTCAGAGCCCAGTGGCCCGGAGTGGCCGGCTGCCTGCTGAATTTCCGCACGGATCAGGATGCCGCCAAGATGCAAGGTGCCCCCAGAGGCAACTGTGGCTGGTTTGACAGTGCCAAGTGCTTCCTGCAAACTGACATCAGAAACCTGGCCTGGTGATTTTCTTTCCCAGGGGAAAGGCCATGGTTCATGTCCAGGGCCCGGTGGCTCACAGTTGCCTGCTGCCTGCTGAAATTCCACACGGATCCGGATACCTCCCTGATGCAAGTTGCCCCCACCGGCAACTGTGGCTGGTTTGACAGTGCCATGTGCCTCCTGCAAACTGACATCAGGAACCTGGCCTGGTGACTTTTGTTTCCCAGGGGAAAGGCCATACATGATGTCCAGTGCCTTCTGGCCTGGAGTGGGCGACTGTCTGCTGAAATTCTGCATGGATCAGGATGCCGCCGAGATGCAAGGTGCCCCACAGGCACCTGTGGCTGGTTTGACAGTGCCAAGTGCTTCCTGCAAACTGACATCAGAAACCTGGCCTGGTGATTTTCTTTCTCCGGGGAAAGGCCATGGTTCATGTCCAGGGCTTGGTGGCCCGTACTTGCCTGCTGCCTGCTGAAATTCCACACGGATCAGGATACCTCCCAGATGTAAGGTGCCACCACAGGCAACTGTGGCTGGTTTGACAGTGCCAAGTGCCTCCTGCAAACTGACATCAGGAACCTGGCCCGGTGACTTTTGTTTCTCTGGGGAAAGGCCATCGTTCATATCCTACAAACTGTGGCCCAGAGTGGCCGGCTGCCTGCTGAAATTCCGCACGGATCAGGATACCTCCCAGATGCAAGGTGCCCCACGGGAAACTGTGGCTGGTTTGACAGTGCCAAGTGCCTCCTGCCAACTGACATCAAGAACCTGGCCTGGTGACTTTTGTTTCTCTGGGGAAAGGCCATGGTTGGTATCCTGAGCCTGGTGTCCTGGAGTGGCCGTCTGCCTGCTAAAATTCTGGACGGACCAGGATGCCGCCAACATGCAATGTGCCCCCACAGGCAACTGTGGCTGGTTTGACAGTGCCAAGTGTTTCCTGCAAACTGACATCAGAAACCTGGCCTGGTGATTTTCTTTCTCAGGGGAAAGGCCATGGTTCATGTCCAGGGCCCGGTGGCTCGGAGTGGCCAGCTGACTGCTGAAATTCCGCATGGATCAGGATACCTCCCAGGTTCAAGGTGCCGCCACAGGCAACTGTGGCTGGTTTGACAGTGCCAAGCGCCTCCTGCCAACTGACATCAGGAACCTGGCCTGGTGACTTTTGTTTCTCATGGGAAGTGCCATCGTTCGTGTCCCGTACTCGGAGGCCAGGAGTGGCCGGCTGCCTGCTGAAATACCGCACAGATCAGGATAGCTCCCAGATGCAAGGTGCGCCCACAGGCACCTGTGGCTGGTTTGACAGTGCCAAGTGCCTCCTGCAAACTGACATCAGGAACCTGGCCTGGTGATTTTTCTTTGTCTGGGGAAAGGCCATTGTACGTGTCCAGGGCCTGTGGCCCGTAGTGGCCGGCCCCCTGCTGAAATTCCGAACGGATCAGGATACCTCCCAGACCGATAGTACCACCACAGGCAACTGTGGCTGGTTTGACAGTGCCATGTGCCTCCTGCAAACTGACATCAGGAACCTGGCCTGGTGACTTTTATTTCTCTGGGGAAAGGCCATCGTTCGTGTCCAGGGCCAGGTGTCCCTGGGTGTCCGGCTGCCTGCTGAAATTCCGAACGGATCAGGATGCCTCCCACATGAAAGATGCCCCCACAGGCAACTACGTCTGATTTGACAGTGCCATGTGCCTCCTGCAAACTGATATCAGGAACCTGGCCTGGTGATTTTTCTTTGTCTGGTGAAAGGCCATTGTACCTGTCCAGAGCCTGGTGGCCCGGAGTGGCCGGCTGCCTGCTGAAATTCCAAACGGATCACGATTCCTCCCAGAGCGAAAGTACCACCACAGGCAACTGTGGCTGGTTTGACAGTGCCAAGTGCCTCCTGCCAACTGACATCAGCAACGTTGCCAGGTGACTTTTGGTTCTCTGGGGAAAGGCCATCGTTCGTGTCCAGGGCCAGGTGTCCCTGGGTGTCCGGCTGCCTGCTGAAATTCCGAACGGATCAGGATACTGCCCAGATGCAATGTGCTCCCACAGGCAACTGTGGCTGGTTTGACAGTGCCAAGTGCCTCCTGCAAACTGACATCAGGAACCTGGCCTGGTGACTTTTGTTTCTCAGGGGAAAGTCCATGGTTTATATCCTGGACCAGTTGGACCGCAGGGACCGGCTGCTTGCTGAAATTCCGAAAGCACCAGGATGCCTCCCAGATGCAAGGTGTCCCCACAGGTAATTGTGTCTGGTTTGAGAGTGCCATGTGCCTCCTGCAAACTGACATCGGAAAGCTGGGCTGGTCACTTTGGTTTCTCTGGGGAAAGGCCACGATTCATGTCCAGGGCCTTGCGGCCCGGAGTGGCCCGCTGCCTGCTGAAATTCCGAACGGATCAGGATACCTCCCAGACCGAAACTAAAACCATAGGCAACTGTGGCTGGTTTGACAGTGCCAAGTGCCTCCAGCAAACTGACATCAGGAACCTGGCCTGGTAAGTTTTGTTTCTCTGGGGAAAGGCCATCGTTCTTGTCCGGAGCCCGCCAGCCCGGAGTGGCCGGCTGCCTGCTGAAATTCTGCATGGATCAGAATGCCGCCGAGATGCAAGGTGCCCCACAGGCACCTGTGGCTGGTTTGACAGTGCCAAGTGCTTCCTGCAAACTGACATCAGAAACCTGGCCTGGTGATTTTCTTTCTCCGGGGAAAGGCCATGGTTCATGTCCAGGGCCCGGTGGCCCGTACTTGCCTGCTGCCTTCTGAAATTCCACACGGATCAGGATACCTCCCAGATGTAAGGTGCCACCACAGGCAAATGTGGCTGGTTTGACAGTGCCAAGTGCCTCCTGCCAACTGACATCAGGAACCTGGCCTTGTGAGTTTTGTTTCTCTGGGGAAAGGCCATCATTCTTGTTCAGAGCCCAGTGGCCCAGAGTGGCCGGCTGCCTGCTGAATTTCCGCACGGATCAGGATAGCTCCCAGATTCAAGGTGCCGCCACAGGCAACTGCGGCAGGTTTGACAGTGCCAAGTGCCTCCTGCAAACTGACATCAGGAACCTGGCCTGGTGACATTTATTTCTCTGGGGAAAGGCCATTGTACGTGTCCAAGGCCTAGTGGCCCAGAGTGGCCGGCTGCTTGCTGGAATTCTGCATGGATCAGGATGCCGCCGAGATGCAAGGTGCCCCCACAGGCACCTGTGGCTGGTTTGACAGTGCCAAGTGCCTCCTGCAAACTGACATCAGGAACCTGGCCTGGTGACTTTTGTTTCTCTGGGGAAAGGCCATCGTTCATATCCTACAAACTGTGGCCCAGAGTGGCCGGCTGCCTGCTGAAATTCCGCACGGATCAGGATACCTCCCAGATGCAAGGTGCCCCACGGGAAACTGTGGCTGGTTTGACAGTGCCAAGTGCCTCCTGCCAACTGACATCAAGAACCTGGCCTGGTGACTTTTGTTTCTCTGGGGAAAGGCCATGGTTGGTATCCTGAGCCTCGTGTCCTGGAGTGGCCGTCTGCCTGCTAAAATTCTGGACGGACCAGGATGCCGCCAAGATGCAAGGTGCCCCCAGAGGCAACTGTGGCTGGTTTGACAGTGCCAAGTGCTTCCTGCAAACTGACATCAGAAACCTGACCTGGTGATTTTCTTTCCCAGGGGAAAGGCCATGGTTCATGTCCAGGGCCCGGTGGCTCGCAGTTGCCTGCTGCCTGCTGAAATTCCACACGGATCCGGATACCTCCCTGATGCAAGTTGCCCCCACCGGCAACTGTGGCTGGTTTGACAGTGCCATGTGCCTCCTGCAAACTGACATCTGGAACCTGGCCTGGTGACTTTTGTTTCCCTGGGGAAAGGCCATAGATGATGTCCAGTGCCCCCTGGCCTGCAGTGGCCGACTGCCTGCTGAAATTCCGCACGGATCAGGATATCTCCCAGATGCAAGGTGCCCCCACAGGCACCTGTGGCTGGTTTGACAGTGCCAAGTGCCTCCTGCAAACTGACATCAGGAACCTGGCCTGGTGACTTTTGTTTCTCTGGGGAAAGGCCATCGTTCCTCTCCAGGGCCCGGTGGCTCGAGTGGGCGGATACCTGCTAAAATTCCGCACAGATCAGGATACCTCCCAGATGGAAGGTGCCCACCCAGGCAACTGTGGCTGGTTTGACAGTGCCAAGTGCCTCCTGCAAACTGACATCAGGAACCTGGCCTGGTGATTTTTCTTTGTCTGGGGAAAGGCCGTTGTACGTGTCCAGGGCCTGTGGCCCGTAGTGGCTGGCCCCCTGCTGAAATTCCGAACGGATCAGGATACCTCCCAGACCGATAGTACCACCTCAGGCAACTGTGGCTGGTTTGACAGTGCCAAGTGCCTCCTGCAAACTGACATCAGGAACCTGGCCTGGTGACTTTTGTTTCTCTGGGGAAAAGCCATCATTCTTCTCCAGTGCCCGTTGGCCCGGAGTGGACGGGTGCCTGCTCAAATTCCGCACGGATCAGGATACCTCCCAGATGGAAAGTACCACCCAAGGCAACTGTGGCTGGTTTGACAGTGCCAAGTGCCTCCTGCAAACTGACATCAGGAACCTGGCCTGGTGACTTTTGTTTCTCTGGGGAAAGGCCATCGTTCATATCCTACAAACTGTGGCCCAGAGTGGCCGGCTGCCTGCTGAAATTCCGCACGGATCAGGATACCTCCCAGATGCAAGGTGCCCCACGGGAAACTGTGGCTGGTTTGACAGTGCCAAGTGCCTCCTGCCAACTGACATCAAGAACCTGGCCTGGTGACTTTTGTTTCTCTGGGGAAAGGCCATGGTTGGTATGATGAGCCTCCTGTCCTGGAGTGGCCGTCTGCCTGCTAAAATTCTGGACGGACCAGGATGCCGCCAAGATGCAAGGTGCCCCCAGAGGCAACTGTGGCTGGTTTGACAGTGCCAAGTGCTTCCTGCAAACTGACATCAGAAACCTGGCCTGGTGATTTTCTTTCTCAGGGGAAAGGCCATGGTTCATGTCCAGGGCCCGGTGGCTCGGAGTGGCCAGCTGACTGCTGAAATTCCGCATGGATCAGGATACCTCCCAGGTTCAAGGTGCCGCCACAGGCAACTGTGGCTGGTTTGACAGTGCCAAGCGCCTCCTGCCAACTGACATCAGGAACCTGGCCTGGTGACTTTTGTTTCTCATGGGAAGTGCCATCGTTCGTGTCCCGTACTCGGAGGCCAGGAGTGGCCGGCTGCCTGCTGAAATACCGCACAGATCAGGATAGCTCCCAGATGCAAGGTGCGCCCACAGGCACCTGTGGCTGGTTTGACAGTGCCAAGTGCCTCCTGCAAACTGACATCTGGAACCTGGCCTGGTGACTTTTGTTTCCCTGGGGAAAGGCCATAGATGATGTCCAGTGCCCCCTGGCCTGCAGTGGCCGACTGCCTGCTGAAATTCCGCACGGATCAGGATGCCTCCCACATGAAAGGTGCCCCCACAGGCAACTACGTCTGATTTGACAGTGCCATGTGCCTCCTGCAAACTGATATCAGGAACCTGGCCTGGTGATTTTTCTTTGTCTGGTGAAAGGCCATTGTACCTGTCCAGAGCCTGGTGGCCCGGAGTGGCCGGCTGCCTGCTGAAATTCCAAAGGGATCACGATTCCTCCCAGAGCGAAAGTACCACCACAGGCAACTGTGGCTGGTTTGACAGTGCCAAGTGCCTCCTGCCAACTGACATCAAGAACCTGGCCTGGTGACTTTTGTTTCTCTGGGGAAAGGCCATGGTTGGTATCCTGAGCCTCGTGTCCTGGAGTGGCCGTCTGCCTGCTAAAATTCTGGACGGACCAGGATGCCGCCAAGATGCAAGGTGCCCCCAGAGGCAACTGTGGCTGGTTTGACAGTGCCAAGTGCTTCCTGCAAACTGACATCAGAAACCTGACCTGGTGATTTTCTTTCCCAGGGGAAAGGCCATGGTTCATGTCCAGGGCCCGGTGGCTCGCAGTTGCCTGCTGCCTGCTGAAATTCCACACGGATCCGGATACCTCCCTGATGCAAGTTGCCCCCACCGGCAACTGTGGCTGGTTTGACAGTGCCATGTGCCTCCTGCAAACTGACATCTGGAACCTGGCCTGGTGACTTTTGTTTCCCTGGGGAAAGGCCATAGATGATGTCCAGTGCCCCCTGGCCTGCAGTGGCCGACTGCCTGCTGAAATTCCGCACGGATCAGGATATCTCCCAGATGCAAGGTGCCCCCACAGGCACCTGTGGCTGGTTTGACAGTGCCAAGTGCCTCCTGCAAACTGACATCAGGAACCTGGCCTGGTGACTTTTGTTTCTCTGGGGAAAGGCCATCGTTCCTCTCCAGGGCCCGGTGGCTCGAGTGGGCGGATACCTGCTAAAATTCCGCACAGATCAGGATACCTCCCAGATGGAAGGTGCCCACCCAGGCAACTGTGGCTGGTTTGACAGTGCCAAGTGCCTCCTGCAAACTGACATCAGGAACCTGGCCTGGTGATTTTCTTTGTCTGGGGAAAGGCCGTTGTACGTGTCCAGGGCCTGTGGCCCGTAGTGGCTGGCCCCCTGCTGAAATTCCGAACGGATCAGGATACCTCCCAGACCGATAGTACCACCTCAGGCAACTGTGGCTGGTTTGACAGTGCCAAGTGCCTCCTGCAAACTGACATCAGGAACCTGGCCTGGTGACTTTTGTTTCTCTGGGGAAAAGCCATCATTCTTCTCCAGTGCCCGTTGGCCCGGAGTGGACGGGTGCCTGCTCAAATTCCGCACGGATCAGGATACCTCCCAGATGGAAAGTACCACCCAAGGCAACTGTGGCTGGTTTGACAGTGCCAAGTGCCTCCTGCAAACTGACATCAGGAACCTGGCCTGGTGACTTTTGTTTCTCTGGGGAAAGGCCATCGTTCATATCCTACAAACTGTGGCCCAGAGTGGCCGGCTGCCTGCTGAAATTCCGCACGGATCAGGATACCTCCCAGATGCAAGGTGCCCCACGGGAAACTGTGGCTGGTTTGACAGTGCCAAGTGCCTCCTGCCAACTGACATCAAGAACCTGGCCTGGTGACTTTTGTTTCTCTGGGGAAAGGCCATGGTTGGTATGATGAGCCTCCTGTCCTGGAGTGGCCGTCTGCCTGCTAAAATTCTGGACGGACCAGGATGCCGCCAAGATGCAAGGTGCCCCCAGAGGCAACTGTGGCTGGTTTGACAGTGCCAAGTGCTTCCTGCAAACTGACATCAGAAACCTGGCCTGGTGATTTTCTTTCTCAGGGGAAAGGCCATGGTTCATGTCCAGGGCCCGGTGGCTCGGAGTGGCCAGCTGACTGCTGAAATTCCGCATGGATCAGGATACCTCCCAGGTTCAAGGTGCCGCCACAGGCAACTGTGGCTGGTTTGACAGTGCCAAGCGCCTCCTGCCAACTGACATCAGGAACCTGGCCTGGTGACTTTTGTTTCTCATGGGAAGTGCCATCGTTCGTGTCCCGTACTCGGAGGCCAGGAGTGGCCGGCTGCCTGCTGAAATACCGCACAGATCAGGATAGCTCCCAGATGCAAGGTGCGCCCACAGGCACCTGTGGCTGGTTTGACAGTGCCAAGTGCCTCCTGCAAACTGACATCAGGAACCTGGCCTGGTGATTTTTCTTTGTCTGGGGAAAGGCCATTGTACGTGTCCAGGGCCTGTGGCCCGTAGTGGCCGGCCCCCTGCTGAAATTCCGAACGGATCAGGATACCTCCCAGACCGATAGTACCACCACAGGCAACTGTGGCTGGTTTGACAGTGCCAAGTGCCTCCTGCAAACTGACATCAGGAACCTGGCCTGGTGACTTTTATTTCTCTGGGGAAAGGCCATCGTTCCTCTCCAGGGCCCGTAGTCCGGAGTGGCCGACTGCCTGCTGAAATTCCTCATGGATCAGGATGCCTCCCACATGAAAGGTGCCCCCACAGGCAACTACGTCTGATTTGACAGTGCCATGTGCCTCCTGCAAACTGATATCAGGAACCTGGCCTGGTGATTTTTCTTTGTCTGGTGAAAGGCCATTGTACCTGTCCAGAGCCTGGTGGCCCGGAGTGGCCGGCTGCCTGCTGAAATTCCAAAGGGATCACGATTCCTCCCAGAGCGAAAGTACCACCACAGGCAACTGTGGCTGGTTTGACAGTGCCAAGTGCCTCCTGCCAACTGACATCAGCAACGTTGCCAGGTGACTTTTGGTTCTCTGGGGAAAGGCCATCGTTCGTGTCCAGGGCCAGGTGTCCCTGGGTGTCCGGCTGCCTGCTGAAATTCCGAACGGATCAGGATACTGCCCAGATGCAATGTGCTCCCACAGGCAACTGTGGCTGGTTTGACAGTGCCAAGTGCCTCCTGCAAACTGACATCAGGAACCTGGCCTGGTGACTTTTGTTTCTCAGGGGAAAGTCCATGGTTTATATCCTGGACCAGTTGGACCGCAGGGACCGGCTGCTTGCTGAAATTCCGAAAGCACCAGGATGCCTCCCAGATGCAAGGTGTCCCCACAGGTAATTGTGTCTGGTTTGAGAGTGCCATGTGCCTCCTGCAAACTGACATCGGAAAGCTGGGCTGGTCACTTTGGTTTCTCTGAGGAAAGGCCACGATTCATGTCCAGGGCCTTGCGGCCCGGAGTGGCCCGCTGCCTGCTGAAATTCCGAACGGATCAGGATACCTCCCAGACCGAAACTAAAACCATAGGCAACTGTGGCTGGTTTGACAGTGCCAAGTGCCTCCAGCAAACTGACATCAGGAACCTGGCCTGGTAAGTTTTGTTTCTCTGGGGAAAGGCCATCGTTCTTGTCCGGAGCCCGCCAGCCCGGAGTGGCCGGCTGCCTGCTGAAATTCTGCATGGATCAGAATGCCGCCGAGATGCAAGGTGCCCCACAGGCACCTGTGGCTGGTTTGACAGTGCCAAGTGCTTCCTGCAAACTGACATCAGAAACCTGGCCTGGTGATTTTCTTTCTCCGGGGAAAGGCCATGGTTCATGTCCAGGGCCCGGTGGCCCGTACTTGCCTGCTGCCTTCTGAAATTCCACACGGATCAGGATACCTCCCAGATGTAAGGTGCCACCACAGGCAAATGTGGCTGGTTTGACAGTGCCAAGTGCCTCCTGCCAACTGACATCAGGAACCTGGCCTTGTGAGTTTTGTTTCTCTGGGGAAAGGCCATCATTCTTGTTCAGAGCCCAGTGGCCCAGAGTGGCCGGCTGCCTGCTGAATTTCCGCACGGATCAGGATAGCTCCCAGATTCAAGGTGCCGCCACAGGCAACTGCGGCAGGTTTGACAGTGCCAAGTGCCTCCTGCAAACTGACATCAGGAACCTGGCCTGGTGACATTTATTTCTCTGGGGAAAGGCCATTGTACGTGTCCAAGGCCTAGTGGCCCAGAGTGGCCGGCTGCTTGCTGGAATTCTGCATGGATCAGGATGCCGCCGAGATGCAAGGTGCCCCCACAGGCACCTGTGGCTGGTTTGACAGTGCCAAGTGCCTCCTGCAAACAGACATCAGGAACCTGGCCTGGTGACTTTTGTTTCTCTGGGGAAAGGCCATCGTTCATATCCTACAAACTGTGGCCCAGAGTGGCCGGCTGCCTGTTGAAATTCTGCACGGATCAGGATACCTCCCAGATGCAAGGTGCCCCACGGGAAACTGTGGCTGGTTTGACAGTGCCAAGTGCCTCCTGCCAACTGACATCAAGAACCTGGCCTGGTGACTTTTGTTTCTCTGGGGAAAGGCCATGGTTGGTATCCTGAGCCTCGTGTCCTGGAGTGGCCGTCTGCCTGCTAAAATTCTGGACGGACCAGGATGCCGCCAAGATGCAAGGTGCCCCCAGAGGCAACTGTGGCTGGTTTGACAGTGCCAAGTGCTTCCTGCAAACTGACATCAGAAACCTGGCCTGGTGATTTTCTTTCCCAGGGGAAAGGCCATGGTTCATGTCCAGGGCCCGGTGGCTCGCAGTTGCCTGCTGCCTGCTGAAATTCCACACGGATCCGGATACCTCCCTGATGCAAGTTGCCCCCACCGGCAACTGTGGCTGGTTTGACAGTGCCATGTGCCTCCTGCAAACTGACATCTGGAACCTGGCCTGGTGACTTTTGTTTCCCTGGGGAAAGGCCATAGATGATGTCCAGTGCCCCCTGGCCTGGAGTGGCCGGCTGCCTGCTGAAATTCCGCACGGATCAGGATATCTCCCAGATGCAAGGTGCCCCCACAGGCACCTGTGGCTGGTTTGACAGTGCCAAGTGCCTCCTGCAAACTGACATCAGGAACCTGGCCTGGTGACTTTTGTTTCTCTGGGGAAAGGCCATCGTTCCTCTCCAGGGCCCGGTGGCTCGAGTGGGCGGATACCTGCTAAAATTCCGCACAGATCAGGATACCTCCAAGATGGAAGGTGCCCACCCAGGCAACTGTGGCTGGTTTGACAGTGCCAAGTGCCTCCTGCAAACTGACATCAGGAACCTGGCCTGGTGATTTTTCTTTGTCTGGGGAAAGGCCATTGTACGTGTCCAGGGCCTGTGGCCCGTAGTGGCTGGCCCCCTGCTGAAATTCCGAACGGATCAGGATACCTCCCAGACCGATAGTACCACCTCAGGCAACTGTGGCTGGTTTGACAGTGCCAAGTGCCTCCTGCAAACTGACATCAGGAACCTGGCCTGGTGACTTTTGTTTCTCTGGGGAAAAGCCATCATTCTTCTCCAGTGCCCGTTGGCCCGGAGTGGACGGGTGCCTGCTCAAATTCCGCACGGATCAGGATACCTCCCAGATGGAATGTACCACCACAGGCAACTGTGGCTGGTTTGACAGTGCCAAGTGCCTCCTGCAAACTGACATCAGGAGCCTGGCCTGGTGTCTTTTGTTTCTCAGGGGAAAGGCTTTCGCTCCTATCCTTGGACGGGTGGCCAATAGTGGCTGGCTGCCTGCTGAAATTCCGCAAGGTTGAAGATACCTCCCAGATGGAAAGTACCACCACAGGCAACTGTGGCTGGTTTGACAGTGCCAAGTGCCTCCTGCAAACTGACATCAGGAACCTGGCCTGGTGACTTTTGTTTCTCAGGGGAAAGGTCATCGTTCGTGTCCAGTGCCCGGTGGCCTGGAGTGGCCAGCCGCCTGTTGAAATTCCGCACGGATGAGGATAACTCCCAGATGAAAGGAGCACCCAGAGGCAACTGTGGCTGGTTTGTCAGTGCCAAGTGCCTCCTGCAAACTGACATCAGGAACCTGGCCTGGTGACTTTTGTTTCTCTGGGGAAAGGCCATGGTTCATGTCCACGGCCTGGTGGCCCGGAGTGTCCGGCTGCCTGCTGAAATTCCGCATGGATCAGGATGCCGCCGAGATGCAAGGTGCCCCACAGGCACCTGTGGCTGGTTTGACAGTGCCAAGTGCTTCCTGCAAACTGACATCAGAAACCTGGCCTGGTGATTTTCTTTCTCCGGGGAAAGGCCATGATTCATGTCCAGGGCCCGCTGGCCCGTACTTGCCTGCTGCCTGCTGAAATTCCACACGGATCAGGATACCTCCCAGATGTAAGGTGCCACCACAGGCAACTGTGGCTGGTTTGACAGTGCCAAGTGCCTCCTGCAAACTGACATCAGGAACCTGGCCTTGTGACTTTTGTTTCTCTGGGGAAAGGCCATCATTCTTGTTCAGAGCCCAGTGGCCCGGAGTGGCCGGCTGCCTGCTGAATTTCCGCACGGATCAGGATAGCTCCCAGATGCAATGTGCCGCCACAGGCAACTGTGGCAGGTTTGACAGTGCCAAGTGCCTCCTGCAAACTGACATCAGGAACCTGGCCTGGTGACATTTATTTCTCTGGGGAAAGGCCATTGTACGTGTCCAAGGCCTAGTGGCCCAGAGTGGCCGGCTGCTTGCTGGAATTCTGCATGGATCAGGATGCCGCGGAGATGCAAGGTGCCCCCACAGGCACCTGTGGCTGGTTTGACAGTGCCAAGTGCCTCCTGCAAACTGACATCAGGAACCTGGCCTGGTGACTTTTGTTTCTCTGGGGAAAGGCCATCGTTCATATCCTACAAACTGTGGCCCAGAGTGGCCGGCTGCCTGCTGAAATTCCGCACGGATCAGGATACCTCCCAGATGCAAGGTGCCCCACGGGAAACTGTGGCTGGTTTGACAGTGCCAAGTGCCTCCTGCCAACTGACATCAAGAACCTGGCCTGGTGACTTTTGTTTCTCTGGGGAAAGGCCATGGTTGGTATCCTGAGCCTGGTGTCCTGGAGTGGCCGTCTGCCTGCTAAAATTCTGGACGGACCAGGATGCCGCCAAGATGCAAGGTGCCCCCACAGGCAACTGTGGCTGGTTTGACAGTGCCAAGTGTTTCCTGCAAACTGACATCAGAAACCTGGCCTGGTGATTTTCTTTCTCAGGGGAAAGGCCATGGTTCATGTCCAGGGCCCGGTGGCTCGGAGTGGCCAGCTGACTGCTGAAATTCCGCATGGATCAGGATACCTCCCAGGTTCAAGGTGCCGCCACAGGCACCTGTGGCTGGTTTGACAGTGCCAAGTGCCTCCTGCAAACTGACATCAGGAACCTGGCCTGGTGATTTTTCTTTGTCTGGGGAAAGGCCATTGTACGTGTCCAGGGCCTGTGGTCCGTAGTGGCCGGCCCCCTGCTGAAATTCCGAACGGATCAGGATACCTCCCAGACCGATAGTACCACCACAGGCAACTGTGGCTGGTTTGACAGTGCCAAGTGCCTCCTGCAAACTGACATCAGGAACCTGGCCTGGTGACTTTTATTTCTCTGGGGAAAGGCCATCGTTCCTCTCCAGGGCCCGTAGTCCGGAGTGGCCGGCTGCCTGCTGAAATTCCTCATGGATCAGGATGCCTCCCACATGAAAGGTGCCCCCACAGGCAACTACGTCTGATTTGACAGTGCCATGTGCCTCCTGCAAACTGATATCAGGAACCTGGCCTGGTGATTTTTCTTTGTCTGGTGAAAGGCCATTGTACCTGTCCAGAGCCTGGTGGCCCGGAGTGGCCGGCTGCCTGCTGAAATTCCAAACGGATCACGATTCCTCCCAGAGCGAAAGTACCACCACAGGCAACTGTGGCTGGTTTGACAGTGCCAAGTGCCTCCTGCCAACTGACATCAGCAACCTTGCCAGGTGACTTTTGGTTCTCTGGGGAAAGGCCATCGTTCGTGTCCAGGGCCAGGTGTCCCTGGGTGTCCGGCTGCCTGCTGAAATTCCGAACGGATCAGGATACTGCCCAGATGCAATGTGCTCCCACAGGCAACTGTGGCTGGTTTGACAGTGCCAAGTGCCTCCTGCAAACTGACATCAGGAACCTGGCCTGGTGACTTTTGTTTCTCAGGGGAAAGTCCATGGTTTATATCCTGGACCAGTTGGACCGCAGGGACCGGCTGCTTGCTGAAATTCCGAAAGCACCAGGATGCCTCCCAGATGCAAGGTGTCCCCACAGGTAATTGTGTCTGGTTTGAGAGTGCCATGTGCCTCCTGCAAACTGACATCGGAAAGCTGGGCTGGTCACTTTGGTTTCTCTGGGGAAAGGCCACGATTCATGTCCAGGGCCTTGCGGCCCGGAGTGGCCCGCTGCCTGCTGAAATTCCGCACGGATCAGGATACCTCCCAGACCGAAACTAAAACCATAGGCAACTGTGGCTGGTTTGACAGTGCCAAGTGCCTCCAGCAAACTGACATCAGGAACCTGGCCTGGTAAGTTTTGTTTCTCTGGGGAAAGGCCATCGTTCTTGTCCGGAGCCCGCCAGCCCGGAGTGGCCGGCTGCCTGCTGAAATTCTGCTTGGATCAGAATGCCGCCGAGATGCAAGGTGCCCCACAGGCACCTGTGGCTGGTTTGACAGTGCCAAGTGCTTCCTGCAAACTGACATCAGAAACCTGGCCTGGTGATTTTCTTTCTCCGGGGAAAGGCCATGGTTCATGTCCAGGGCCCGGTGGCCCGTACTTGCCTGCTGCCTTCTGAAATTCCACACGGATCAGGATACCTCCCAGATGTAAGGT
Organism: Passer domesticus; assembly: GCF_036417665.1. Lineage (NCBI taxonomy): Eukaryota > Metazoa > Chordata > Aves > Passeriformes > Passeridae > Passer > Passer domesticus. The sequence goes on along the minus strand of NC_087476.1, from coordinate 79,150,104 downwards.
GCCACCACAGGCAAATGTGGCTGGTTTGACAGTGCCAAGTGCCTCCTGCAAACTGACATCAGGAACCTGGCCTTGTGAGTTTTGTTTCTCTGGGGAAAGGCCATCATTCTTGTTCAGAGCCCAGTGGCCCAGAGTGGCCGGCTGCCTGCTGAATTTCCGCACGGATCAGGATAGCTCCCAGATTCAAGGTGCCGCCACAGGCAACTGCGGCAGGTTTGACAGTGCCAAGTGCCTCCTGCAAACTGACATCAGGAACCTGGCCTGGTGACATTTATTTCTCTGGGGAAAGGCCATTGTACGTGTCCAAGGCCTAGTGGCCCAGAGTGGCCGGCTGCTTGCTGGAATTCTGCATGGATCAGGATGCCGCGGAGATGCAAGGTGCCCCCACAGGCACCTGTGGCTGGTTTGACAGTGCCAAGTGCCTCCTGCAAACTGACATCAGGAACCTGGCCTGGTGACTTTTGTTTCTCTGGGGAAAGGCCATCGTTCATATCCTACAAACTGTGGCCCATAGTGGCCGGCTGCCTGCTGAAATTCCGCACGGATCAGGATACCTCCCAGATGCAAGGTGCCCCACGGGAAACTGTGGCTGGTTTGACAGTGCCAAGTGCCTCCTGCCAACTGACATCAAGAACCTGGCCTGGTGACTTTTGTTTCTCTGGGGAAAGGCCATGGTTGGTATCCTGAGCCTGGTGTCCTGGAGTGGCCGTCTGCCTGCTAAAATTCTGGACGGACCAGGATGCCGCCAAGATGCAAGGTGCCCCCAGAGGCAACTGTGGCTGGTTTGACAGTGCCAAGTGCTTCCTGCAAACTGACATCAGAAACCTGGCCTGGTGATTTTCTTTCCCAGGGGAAAGGCCATGGTTCATGTCCAGGGCCCGGTGGCTCGCAGTTGCCTGCTGCCTGCTGAAATTCCACACGGATCCGGATACCTCCCTGATGCAAGTTGCCCCCACCGGCAACTGTGGCTGGTTTGACAGTGCCATGTGCCTCCTGCAAACTGACATCTGGAACCTGGCCTGGTGACTTTTGTTTCCCTGGGGAAAGGCCACAGATGATGTCCAGTGCCCCCTGGCCTGGAGTGGCCGACTGCCTGCTGAAATTCCGCACGGATCAGGATATCTCCCAGATGCAAGGTGCCCCCACAGGCACCTGTGGCTGGTTTGACAGTGCCAAGTGCCTCCTGCAAACTGACATCAGGAACCTGGCCTGGTGACTTTTGTTTCTCTGGGGAAAGGCCATCGTTCCTCTCCAGGGCCCGGTGGCTCGAGTGGGCGGATACCTGCTAAAATTCCGCACAGATCAGGATACCTCCCAGATGGAAGGTGCCCACCCAGGCAACTGTGGCTGGTTTGACAGTGCCAAGTGCCTCCTGCAAACTGACATCAGGAACCTGGCCTGGTGATTTTTCTTTGTCTGGGGAAAGGCCATTGTACGTGTCCAGGGCCTGTGGCCCGTAGTGGCTGGCCCCCTGCTGAAATTCCGAACGGATCAGGATACCTCCCAGACCGATAGTACCACCTCAGGCAACTGTGGCTGGTTTGACAGTGCCAAGTGCCTCCTGCAAACTGACATCAGGAACCTGGCCTGGTGACTTTTGTTTCTCTGGGGAAAAGCCATCATTCTTCTCCAGTGCCCGTTGGCCCGGAGTGGACGGGTGCCTGCTCAAATTCCGCACGGATCAGGATACCTCCCAGATGGAAAGTACCACCACAGGCAACTGTGGCTGGTTTGACAGTGCCAAGTGCCTCCTGCAAACTGACATCAGGAACCTGGCCTGGTGACTTTTGTTTCTCTGGGGAAAGGCCATCGTTCATATCCTACAAACTGTGGCCCAGAGTGGCCGGCTGCCTGCTGAAATTCCGCACGGATCAGGATACCTCCCAGATGCAAGGTGCCCCACGGGAAACTGTGGCTGGTTTGACAGTGCCAAGTGCCTCCTGCCAACTGACATCAAGAACCTGGCCTGGTGACTTTTGTTTCTCTGGGGAAAGGCCATGGTTGGTATGATGAGCCTCCTGTCCTGGAGTGGCCGTCTGCCTGCTAAAATTCTGGACGGACCAGGATGCCGCCAAGATGCAAGGTGCCCCCAGAGGCAACTGTGGCTGGTTTGACAGTGCCAAGTGCGTCCTGCAAATTGACATCAGGAACCTGGCCTGGTGAGTTTTGTTTCTCTGGGGAAAGGCTATTATTCTTGTTCAGAGCCCGGTGGCTCGGAGTGGCCAGCTGACTGCTGAAATTTCGCATGGATCAGGATACCTCCCAGGTTCAAGGTGCCGCCACAGGCAACTGTGGCTGGTTTGACAGTGCCAAGCGCCTCCTGCCAACTGACATCAGGAACCTGGCCTGGTGACTTTTGTTTCTCATGGGAAGTGCCATCGTTCGTGTCCCGTACCCGGAGGCCAGGAGTGGCCGGCTGCCTGCTGAAATTCCGAACGGATCAGGATACTGCCCAGATGCAATGTGCTCCCACAGGCAACTGTGGCTGGTTTGACAGTGCCAAGTGCCTCCTGCAAACTGACATCAGGAACCTGGCCTGGTGACTTTTGTTTCTCAGGGGAAAGTCCATGGTTTATATCCTGGACCAGTTGGACCGCAGGGACCGGCTGCTTGCTGAAATTCCGAAAGCACCAGGATGCCTCCCAGATGCAAGGTGTCCCCACAGGTAATTGTGTCTGGTTTGAGAGTGCCATGTGCCTCCTGCAAACTGACATCGGAAAGCTGGGCTGGTCACTTTGGTTTCTCTGGGGAAAGGCCACGATTCATGTCCAGGGCCTTGCGGCCCGGAGTGGCCCGCTGCCTGCTGAAATTCCGCACGGATCAGGATACCTCCCAGACCGAAACTAAAACCATAGGCAACTGTGGCTGGTTTGACAGTGCCAAGTGCCTCCAGCAAACTGACATCAGGAACCTGGCCTGGTAAGTTTTGTTTCTCTGGGGAAAGGCCATCGTTCTTCTCCGGAGCCAGTTGGCCCGGAGTGGACGGGTGCCTGCTCAAATTCCGCACGGATCAGGATACCTCCCTGATGGAAAGTGGCCCCACAGGCAACTGTGGCTGGTTTGACAGTGCCAAGTGCCTCCTGCAAACTGACATCAGGAACCTGGCCTGGTGACTTTTGTTTCTCTGGGGAAAAGCCATCATTCTTCTCCAGTGCCCGTTGGCCCGGAGTGGACGGGTGCCTGCTCAAATTCCGCACGGATCAGGATACCTCCCAGATGGAATGTACCACCACAGGCAACTGTGGCTGGTTTGACAGTGCCAAGTGCCTCCTGCAAACTGACATCCGGAGCCTGGCCTGGTGTCTTTTGTTTCTCAGGGGAAAGGCTTTCGCTCCTATCCATGGACGGGTGGCCAGTAGTGGCTGGCTGCCTGCTGAAATTCCGCACGGTTGAAGATACCTCCCAGATGGAAAGTACCACCACAGGCAACTGTGGCTGGTTTGACAGTGCCAAGTGCCTCCTGCAAACTGACATCAGGAACCTGGCCTGGTGACTTTTGTTTCTCAGGGGAAAGGTCATCGTTCGTGTCCAGTGCCCGGTGGCCTGGAGTGGCCAGCCGCCTGTTGAAATTCCGCACGGATGAGGATAACTCCCAGATGAAAGGAGCCCCCAGAGGCAACTGTGGCTGGTTTGACAGTGCCAAGTGCCTCCAGCAAACTGACATCAGGAACCTGGCCTGGTGACTTTTGTTTCTCTGGGGAAAGGCCATGGTTCATGTCCACGGCCTGGTGGCCCGGAGTGTCCGGCTGCCTGCTGAAATTCCGCATGGATCAGGATGCCGCCGAGATGCAAGGTGCCCCACAGGCACCTGTGGCTGGTTTGACAGTGCCAAGTGCTTCCTGCAAACTGACATCAGAAACCTGGCCTGGTGATTTTCTTTCTCCGGGGAAAGGCCATGATTCATGTCCAGGGCCCGGTGGCCCGTACTTGCCTGCTGCCTGCTGAAATTCCACACGGATCAGGATACCTCCCAGATGTAAGGTGCCACCACAGGCAACTGTGGCTGGTTTAACAGTGCCAAGTGCCTCCTGCAAACTGACATCAGGAACCTGGCCTTGTGACTTTTGTTTCTCTGGGGAAAGGCCATCATTCTTGTTCAGAGCCCAGTGGCCCGGAGTGGCCGGCTGCCTGCTGAATTTCCGCACGGATCAGGATAGCTCCCAGATGCAATGTGCCGCCACAGGCAACTGTGGCAGGTTTGACAGTGCCAAGTGCCTCCTGCAAACTGACATCAGGAACCTGGCCTGGTGACATTTATTTCTCTGGGGAAAGGCCATTGTACGTGTCCAAGGCCTAGTGGCCCAGAGTGGCCGGCTGCTTGCTGGAATTCTGCATGGATCAGGATGCCGCGGAGATGCAAGGTGCCCCCACAGGCACCTGTGGCTGGTTTGACAGTGCCAAGTGCCTCCTGCAAACTGACATCAGGAACCTGGCCTGGTGACTTTTGTTTTTCTGGGGAAAGGCCATCGTTCATATCCTACAAACTGTGGCCCATAGTGGCCGGCTGCCTGCTGAAATTCCGCACGGATCAGGATACCTCCCAGATGCAAGGTGCCCCACGGGAAACTGTGGCTGGTTTGACAGTGCCAAGTGCCTCCTGCAAACTGACATCAGGAACCTGGCCTTGTGAGTTTTGTTTCTCTGGGGAAAGGCCATCATTCTTGTTCAGAGCCCAGTGGCCCAGAGTGGCCGGCTGCCTGCTGAATTTCCGCACGGATCAGGATACCTCCCAGATGCAAGGTGCCCCACGGGAAACTGTGGCTGGTTTGACAGTGCCAAGTGCCTCCTGCCAACTGACATCAAGAACCTGGCCTGGTGACTTTTGTTTCTCTGGGGAAAGGCCATGGTTGGTATCCTGAGCCTCGTGTCCTGGAGTGGCCGTCTGCCTGCTAAAATTCTGGACGGACCAGGATGCCGCCAAGATGCAAGGTGCCCCCAGAGGCAACTGTGGCTGGTTTGACAGTGCCAAGTGCTTCCTGCAAACTGACATCAGAAACCTGGCCTGGTGATTTTCTTTCCCAGGGGAAAGGCCATGGTTCATGTCCAGGGCCCGGTGGCTCGCAGTTGCCTGCTGCCTGCTGAAATTCCACACGGATCCGGATACCTCCCTGATGCAAGTTGCCCCCACCGGCAACTGTGGCTGGTTTGACAGTGCCATGTGCCTCCTGCAAACTGACATCTGGAACCTGGCCTGGTGACTTTTGTTTCCCTGGGGAAAGGCCACAGATGATGTCCAGTGCCCCCTGGCCTGGAGTGGCCGACTGCCTGCTGAAATTCCGCACGGATCAGGATATCTCCCAGATGCAAGGTGCCCCCACAGGCACCTGTGGCTGGTTTGACAGTGCCAAGTGCCTCCTGCAAACTGACATCAGGAACCTGGCCTGGTGACTTTTGTTTCTCTGGGGAAAGGCCATCGTTCCTCTCCAGGGCCCGGTGGCTCGAGTGGGCGGATACCTGCTAAAATTCCGCACAGATCAGGATACCTCCCAGATGGAAGGTGCCCACCCAGGCAACTGTGGCTGGTTTGACAGTGCCAAGTGCCTCCTGCAAACTGACATCAGGAACCTGGCCTGGTGATTTTTCTTTGTCTGGGGAAAGGCCATTGTACGTGTCCAGGGCCTGTGGCCCGTAGTGGCTGGCCCCCTGCTGAAATTCCGAACGGATCAGGATACCTCCCAGACCGATAGTACCACCTCAGGCAACTGTGGCTGGTTTGACAGTGCCAAGTGCCTCCTGCAAACTGACATCAGGAACCTGGCCTGGTGACTTTTGTTTCTCTGGGGAAAAGCCATCATTCTTCTCCAGTGCCCGTTGGCCCGGAGTGGACGGGTGCCTGCTCAAATTCCGCACGGATCAGGATACCTCCCAGATGGAAAGTACCACCACAGGCAACTGTGGCTGGTTTGACAGTGCCAAGTGCCTCCTGCAAACTGACATCAGGAACCTGGCCTGGTGACTTTTGTTTCTCTGGGGAAAGGCCATCGTTCATATCCTACAAACTGTGGCCCAGAGTGGCCGGCTGCCTGCTGAAATTCCGCACGGATCAGGATACCTCCCAGATGCAAGGTGCCCCACGGGAAACTGTGGCTGGTTTGACAGTGCCAAGTGCCTCCTGCCAACTGACATCAAGAACCTGGCCTGGTGACTTTTGTTTCTCTGGGGAAAGGCCATGGTTGGTATGATGAGCCTCCTGTCCTGGAGTGGCCGTCTGCCTGCTAAAATTCTGGACGGACCAGGATGCCGCCAAGATGCAAGGTGCCCCCAGAGGCAACTGTGGCTGGTTTGACAGTGCCAAGTGCTTCCTGCAAACTGACATCAGAAACCTGGCCTGGTGATTTTCTTTCCCAGGGGAAAGGCCATGGTTCATGTCCAGGGCCCGGTGGCTCGCAGTTGCCTGCTGCCTGCTGAAATTCCACACGGATCCGGATACCTCCCAGATGCAAGGTGCCCCCACAGGCAACTTTGGCTGGTTTGACAGTGCCAAGTGCGTCCTGCAAATTGACATCAGGAACCTGGCCTGGTGAGTTTTGTTTCTCTGGGGAAAGGCTATTATTCTTGTTCAGAGCCCGGTGGCTCGGAGTGGCCAGCTGACTGCTGAAATTTCGCATGGATCAGGATACCTCCCAGGTTCAAGGTGCCGCCACAGGCAACTGTGGCTGGTTTGACAGTGCCAAGCGCCTCCTGCCAACTGACATCAGGAACCTGGCCTGGTGACTTTTGTTTCTCATGGGAAGTGCCATCGTTCGTGTCCCGTACCCGGAGGCCAGGAGTGGCCGGCTGCCTGCTGAAATTCCGAACGGATCAGGATACTGCCCAGATGCAATGTGCTCCCACAGGCAACTGTGGCTGGTTTGACAGTGCCAAGTGCCTCCTGCAAACTGACATCAGGAACCTGGCCTGGTGACTTTTGTTTCTCAGGGGAAAGTCCATGGTTTATATCCTGGACCAGTTGGACCGCAGGGACCGGCTGCTTGCTGAAATTCCGAAAGCACCAGGATGCCTCCCAGATGCAAGGTGTCCCCACAGGTAATTGTGTCTGGTTTGAGAGTGCCATGTGCCTCCTGCAAACTGACATCGGAAAGCTGGGCTGGTCACTTTGGTTTCTCTGGGGAAAGGCCACGATTCATGTCCAGGGCCTTGCGGCCCGGAGTGGCCCGCTGCCTGCTGAAATTCCGCACGGATCAGGATACCTCCCAGACCGAAACTAAAACCATAGGCAACTGTGGCTGGTTTGACAGTGCCAAGTGCCTCCAGCAAACTGACATCAGGAACCTGGCCTGGTAAGTTTTGTTTCTCTGGGGAAAGGCCATCGTTCTTCTCCGGAGCCAGTTGGCCCGGAGTGGACGGGTGCCTGCTCAAATTCCGCACGGATCAGGATACCTCCCTGATGGAAAGTGGCCCCACAGGCAACTGTGGCTGGTTTGACAGTGCCAAGTGCCTCCTGCAAACTGACATCAGGAACCTGGCCTGGTGACTTTTGTTTCTCTGGGGAAAAGCCATCATTCTTCTCCAGTGCCCGTTGGCCCGGAGTGGACGGGTGCCTGCTCAAATTCCGCACGGATCAGGATACCTCCCAGATGGAATGTACCACCACAGGCAACTGTGGCTGGTTTGACAGTGCCAAGTGCCTCCTGCAAACTGACATCCGGAGCCTGGCCTGGTGTCTTTTGTTTCTCAGGGGAAAGGCTTTCGCTCCTATCCATGGACGGGTGGCCAATAGTGGCTGGCTGCCTGCTGAAATTCCGCACGGTTGAAGATACCTCCCAGATGGAAAGTACCACCACAGGCAACTGTGGCTGGTTTGACAGTGCCAAGTGCCTCCTGCAAACTGACATCAGGAACCTGGCCTGGTGACTTTTGTTTCTCAGGGGAAAGGTCATCGTTCGTGTCCAGTGCCCGGTGGCCTGGAGTGGCCAGCCGCCTGTTGAAATTCCGCACGGATGAGGATAACTCCCAGATGAAAGGAGCCCCCAGAGGCAACTGTGGCTGGTTTGACAGTGCCAAGTGCCTCCAGCAAACTGACATCAGGAACCTGGCCTGGTGACTTTTGTTTCTCTGGGGAAAGGCCATGGTTCATGTCCACGGCCTGGTGGCCCGGAGTGTCCGGCTGCCTGCTGAAATTCCGCATGGATCAGGATGCCGCCGAGATGCAAGGTGCCCCACAGGCACCTGTGGCTGGTTTGACAGTGCCAAGTGCTTCCTGCAAACTGACATCAGAAACCTGGCCTGGTGATTTTCTTTCTCCGGGGAAAGGCCATGATTCATGTCCAGGGCCCGGTGGCCCGTACTTGCCTGCTGCCTGCTGAAATTCCACACGGATCAGGATACCTCCCAGATGTAAGGTGCCACCACAGGCAACTGTGGCTGGTTTAACAGTGCCAAGTGCCTCCTGCAAACTGACATCAGGAACCTGGCCTTGTGACTTTTGTTTCTCTGGGGAAAGGCCATCATTCTTGTTCAGAGCCCAGTGGCCCGGAGTGGCCGGCTGCCTGCTGAATTTCCGCACGGATCAGGATAGCTCCCAGATGCAATGTGCCGCCACAGGCAACTGTGGCAGGTTTGACAGTGCCAAGTGCCTCCTGCAAACTGACATCAGGAACCTGGCCTGGTGACATTTATTTCTCTGGGGAAAGGCCATTGTACGTGTCCAAGGCCTAGTGGCCCAGAGTGGCCGGCTGCTTGCTGGAATTCTGCATGGATCAGGATGCCGCGGAGATGCAAGGTGCCCCCACAGGCACCTGTGGCTGGTTTGACAGTGCCAAGTGCCTCCTGCAAACTGACATCAGGAACCTGGCCTGGTGACTTTTGTTTTTCTGGGGAAAGGCCATCGTTCATATCCTACAAACTGTGGCCCATAGTGGCCGGCTGCCTGCTGAAATTCCGCACGGATCAGGATACCTCCCAGATGCAAGGTGCCCCACGGGAAACTGTGGCTGGTTTGACAGTGCCAAGTGCCTCCTGCCAACTGACATCAAGAACCTGGCCTGGTGATTTTCTTTCTCAGGGGAAAGGCCATGGTTCATGTCCAGGGCCCGGTGGCTCGGAGTGGCCAGCTGACTGCTGAAATTCCGCATGGATCAGGATACCTCCCAGATGCAAGGTGCCGCCACAGGCAACTGTGGCTGGTTTGACAGTGCCAAGTGCCTCCTGCAAACTGACATCAGGAACCTGGCCTGGTGATTTTTCTTTGTCTGGGGAAAGGCCATTGTACGTGTCCAGGGCCTGTGGCCCGTAGTGGCTGGCCCCCTGCTGAAATTCCGAACGGATCAGGATACCTCCCAGACCGATAGTACCACCACAGGCAACTGTGGCTGGTTTGACAGTGCCAAGTGCCTCCTGCAAACTGACATCAGGAACCTGGCCTGGTGACTTTTCTTTGTCTGGGGAAAGGCCATCGTTCCTCTCCAGGGCCCGTAGTCCGGAGTGGCCGGCTGCCTGCTGAAATTCCTCATGGATCAGGATGCCTCCCACATGAAAGGTGCCCCCACAGGCAACTACGTCTGATTTGACAGTGCCATGTGCCTCCTGCAAACTGATATCAGGAACCTGGCCTGGTGATTTTTCTTTGTCTGGTGAAAGGCCATTGTACGTGTCCAGAGCCTGGTGGCCCGGAGTGGCCAGCTGCCTGCTGAAATTCCGAACGGATCACGATTCCTCCCAGAGCGAAAGTACCACCACAGGCAACTGTGGCTGGTTTGACAGTGCCAAGTGCCTCCTGCCAACTGACATCAGCAACCTTGCCAGGTGACTTTTGGTTCTCTGGGGAAAGGCCATCGTTCGTGTCCAGGGCCGGGTGTCCCTGGGTGTCCGGCTGCCTGCTGAAATTCCGAACGGATCAGGATACTGCCCAGATGCAATGTGCTCCCACAGGCAACTGTGGCTGGTTTGACAGTGCCAAGTGCCTCCAGCAAACTGACATCAGGAACCTGGCCTGGTAAGTTTTGTTTCTCTGGGGAAAGGCCATCGTTCTTGTCCGGAGCCCGCCAGCCCGGAGTGGCCGGCTGCCTGCTGAAATTCTGCATGGATCAGGATGCCGCCGAGATGCAAGGTGCCCCACAGGCACCTGTGGCTGGTTTGACAGTGCCAAGTGCTTCCTGCAAACTGACATCAGAAACCTGGCCTGGTGATTTTCTTTCTCCGGGGAAAGGCCATGGTTCATGTCCAGGGCCCGGTGGCCCGTACTTGCCTGCTGCCTTCTGAAATTCCACACGGATCAGGATACCTCCCAGATGTAAGGTGCCACCACAGGCAAATGTGGCTGGTTTGACAGTGCCAAGTGCCTCCTGCCAACTGACATCAGGAACCTGGCCTTGTGAGTTTTGTTTCTCTGGGGAAAGGCCATCATTCTTGTTCAGAGCCCAGTGGCCCAGAGTGGCCGGCTGCCTGCTGAATTTCCGCACGGATCAGGATAGCTCCCAGATTCAAGGTGCCGCCACAGGCAACTGCGGCAGGTTTGACAGTGCCAAGTGCCTCCTGCAAACTGACATCAGGAACCTGGCCTGGTGACATTTATTTCTCTGGGGAAAGGCCATTGTACGTGTCCAAGGCCTAGTGGCCCAGAGTGGCCGGCTGCTTGCTGGAATTCTGCATGGATCAGGATGCCGCCGAGATGCAAGTTGCCCCCACAGGCACCTGTGGCTGGTTTGACAGTGCCAAGTGCCTCCTGCAAACTGACATCAGGAACCTGGCCTGGTGACTTTTGTTTCTCTGGGGAAAGGCCATCGTTCATATCCTACAAACTGTGGCCCAGAGTGGCCGGCTGCCTGCTGAAATTCCGCACGGATCAGGATACCTCCCAGATGCAAGGTGCCCCACGGGAAACTGTGGCTGGTTTGACAGTGCCAAGTGCCTCCTGCCAACTGACATCAAGAACCTGGCCTGGTGACTTTTGTTTCTCTGGGGAAAGGCCATGGTTGGTATCCTGAGCCTGGTGTCCTGGAGTGGCCGTCTGCCTGCTAAAATTCTGGACGGACCAGGATGCCGCCAAGATGCAAGGTGCCCCCAGAGGCAACTGTGGCTGGTTTGACAGTGCCAAGTGCTTCCTGCAAACTGACATCAGAAACCTGGCCTGGTGATTTTCTTTCCCAGGGGAAAGGCCATGGTTCATGTCCAGGGCCCGGTGGCTCGCAGTTGCCTGCTGCCTGCTGAAATTCCACACGGATCCGGATACCTCCCTGATGCAAGTTGCCCCCACCGGCAACTGTGGCTGGTTTGACAGTGCCATGTGCCTCCTGCAAACTGACATCTGGAACCTGGCCTGGTGACTTTTGTTTCCCTGGGGAAAGGCCATAGATGATGTCCAGTGCCCCCTGGCCTGGAGTGGCCGACTGCCTGCTGAAATTCCGCACGGATCAGGATATCTCCCCGATGCAAGGTGCCCCCACAGGCACCTGTGGCTGGTTTGACAGTGCCAAGTGCCTCCTGCAAACTGACATCAGGAACCTGGCCTGGTGACTTTTGTTTCTCTGGGGAAAGGCCATCGTTCCTCTCCAGGGCCCGGTGGCTCGAGTGGGCGGATACCTGCTAAAATTCCGCACAGATCAGGATACCTCCCAGATGGAAGGTGCCCGCCCAGGCAACTGTGGCTGGTTTGACAGTGCCAAGTGCCTCCTGCAAACTGACATCAGGAACCTGGCCTGGTGATTTTTCTTTGTCTGGGGAAAGGCCATTGTACGTGTCCAGGGCCTGTGGCCCGTAGTGGCTGGCCCCCTTCTGAAATTCCGAACGGATCAGGATACCTCCCAGACCGATAGTACCACCTCAGGCAACTGTGGCTGGTTTGACAGTGCCAAGTGCCTCCTGCCAACTGACATCAGCAACCTGGCCGGGTGACTTTTGTTTCTCTGGGGAAAGGCCGTGGTTAATGTACAGGGCCGGGTGTCCTGAGTGGCCGGCTGCCTGCTGAAATTCCGCACGGATCAGGATACCTCCCAGATGGAAAGTGGCCCCACAGGCAACTGTGGCTGGTTTGACAGTGCCAAGTGCCTCCTGCAAACTGACATCAGGAACCTGGCCTGGTGACTTTTGTTTCTCTGGGGAAAAGCCATCTTTTTTCTCCAGTGCCCGTTGGCCCGGAGTGGACGGGTGCCTGCTCAAATTCCGCACGGATCAGGATACCTCCCAGATGGAAAGTACCACCACAGGCAACTGTGGCTGGTTTGACAGTGCCAAGTGCCTCCTGCAAACTGACATCAGGAGCCTGGCCTGGTGTCTTTTGTTTCTCAGGGGAAAGGCTTTCGTTCCTATCCATGGACGGCTGGCCAATAGTGGCTGGCTGTCTGCTGAAATTCCGCACGGTTGAAGATACCTCCCAGATGGAAAGTACCACCACAGGCAACTGTGGCTGGTTTGACAGTGCCAAGTGCTTCCTGCAAACTGACATCAGAAACCTGGCCTGGTGATTTTCTTTCTCAGGGGAAAGGCCATGGCTCATGTCCAGTGCCCGGTGGCCCCTACTTGCCTGCTGCCTGCTGAAATTCCACACGGATCAGGATACCTCCCAGATGTAAGGTGCCACCACAGGCAACTGTGGCTGGTTTGACAGTGCCAAGTGCCTCCTGCAAACTGACATCAGGAACCTGGCCTTGTGAGTTTTGTTTCTCTGGGGAAAGGCCATCATTCTTGTTCAGAGCCCAGTGGCCCGTAGTGGCCGGCTGCCTGCTGAAATTCCGCACGGATCAGGATACATCCCAGATTCAAGGTGCCGCCACAGGCAACTGTGGCTGGCTTGAGAGTGCCAAGTGCCTCCTGCAAACTGACATCAGGAACCTGGCCTTGTGAGTTTTGTTTCTCTGGGGAAAGGCCATCATTCTTTTCCGGGGCCCGCCTGCCCGGAGTGGCCGGCTGCCTTCTGAAATTCCACACGGTTGAGGATACCTCCCAGATGCAAGGTGGACCCACAGACAACTGTGGCTGGTTTGACAGTGCCAAGTGCCTCCTGCAAACTGACATCAGGAACCTGGCCTGGTGACTTTTGTTTCTCTGGGGAAAGGCCATGGTTCTTGTCCACGGCCTGGTGGCCCGGAGTGTCCGGCTGCCTCCTGAAATTCCGCATGGATCAGAATGCCTCCAGGATGAAAAGTGCCCCCATAGGCAACTGTGGCTGGTTTGACAGTGCCAAGTGCCTCCTCCAAACAGACATCAGGAACCTCGCCTGGTAAGTTTTGTTTCTCTGGGGAAAGGCCATCGTTCTTGTCCGGGTTCCGCCGGCCCGGAGTCGCCGGCTGTCTGCTGAAATTCCACACGGTTGAGGCTACCTCCCAGATGCAAGGCGCCCCCACAGGCAACTGTGGCTGGTTTGACAGTGCCATGTGCCTCCTGCAAACTGACATCAGGAACCTGACCTTGTGACTTTCGCTTGTCGGGGGAAAGTCCATAGATGATGTCCAGTGCCCCCTGGCCCGGAGTGGCCGACTGCCTGCTGAAATTCCGCACGGATCAGGATACCTCCCAGATGCAAGGTGCCCCCACAGGCAACTGTGGCTTGTTTGACAGTGCCAAGTGCCTCCTGCAAACTGACATCAGGAACCTGGCCTGGTGAGTTTTGTTTCTCTGGGGAAAGGTCATGGTTCATATCCTGGACCCGTAGTCCAGGAGTGGCCGGCTGCCTGCTGAAATTCTGAACGGATTAGGATGCCGCCCTGATGCAAGGTACCACCACAGGAAACTGTGGCAGGTTTGACAGTGCCAAGTGCCTCCTGCAAACTGACATCAGGAACCTGACCTGGTAAGTTTTGTTTCTCTGGGGAAAGGCCATCGTTCCTGTCCGGGGCCCGCTGGCCCGGAGTGGCCGGCTGCCTGCTGAAATTCCACACGGTTGAGGATACCTCCTAGATGCAAGGTGGCCCCACAGGCAACTGTGGCTGGTTTGACAGTGCCAAGTGCCTCCTGCAAACTGACATCAGGAACCTGGCCTGGTAACTTTTGTTTCTCTGGGGAAAGGCCATCGTTCTTGTCCGGGTTCCGCCGGCCCGGAGTGGCTGGCTGTCTGCTGAAATTCCACAGGGTTAAGGCTACCTCCCAGATGCAAGGCGCCCCCACAGGCAACTGTGGCTGGTTTGACAGTGCCATGTGCCTCCTGCAAACTGACATCAGGAACCTGGCCTGGTGACTTTTGTTTCTCTGGGGAAAGGCCATGGTTCGTATCCTGGATACGTAGGACCGGAGAGGCCGGCTGCCTGTTGAAATTCCTCACGGATCAGGATGCCGCCGAGATGCAAGATGCCCCCACAGGCACCTGTGGCTGGTTTGACAGTGCCAAGTGCCTCCTGCCAACTGACATCAGCAACCTTGCCAGGTGACTTTTGGTTCTCTGGGGAAAGGCCATCGTTCGTGTCCAGGGCCGGGTGTCCCTGGGTGTCCGGCTGCCTGCTGAAATTCCGAACGGATCAGGATACCGCCCAGATGCAATGTGCCCCCACAGGCAACTGTGGCTGGTTTGACAGTGCCAAGTGCCTCCTGCAAACTGACATCAGGAACCTGGCCTGGTGACTTTTGTTTCTCAGGGGAAAGTCCATGGTTTATATCCTGGACCAGTTGGACCGCAGGGACCGGCTGCTTGCTGAAATTCCGAAAGCACCAGGATGCCTCCCAGATGCAAGGTGTCCCCACAGGTAATTGTGTCTGGTTTGAGAGTGCCATGTGCCTCCTGCAAACTGACATCGGAAAGCTGGGCTGGTCACTTTGGTTTCTCTGGGGAAAGGCCACGATTCATGTCCAGGGCCTTGCGGCCCGGAGTGGCCCGCTGCCTGCTGAAATTCCGCACGGATCAGGATACCTCCCAGACCGAAACTAAAACCATAGGCAACTGTGGCTGGTTTGACAGTGCCAAGTGCCTCCAGCAAACTGACATCAGGAACCTGGCCAGGTAAGTTTTGTTTCTCTGGGGAAAGGCCATCGTTCTTGTCCGGAGCCCGCCAGCCCGGAGTGGCCGGCTGCCTGCTGAAATTCTGCATGGATCAGGATGCCGCCGAGATGCAAGGTGCCCCACAGGCACCTGTGGCTGGTTTGACAGTGCCAAGTGCTTCCTGCAAACTGACATCAGAAACCTGGCCTGGTGATTTTCTTTCTCCGGGGAAAGGCCATGGTTCATGTCCAGGGCCCGGTGGCCCGTACTTGCCTGCTGCCTTCTGAAATTCCACACGGATCAGGATACCTCCCAGATGTAAGGTGCCACCACAGGCAAATGTGGCTGGTTTGACAGTGCCAAGTGCCTCCTGCAAACTGACATCAGGAACCTGGCCTTGTGAGTTTTGTTTCTCTGGGGAAAGGCCATCATTCTTGTTCAGAGCCCAGTGGCCCGGAGTGGCCGGCTGCCTGCTGAATTTCCGCACGGATCAGGATAGCTCCCAGATTCAAGGTGCCGCCACAGGCAACTGTGGCAGGTTTGACAGTGCCAAGTGCCTCCTGCAAACTGACATCAGGAACCTGGCCTGGTGACATTTATTTCTCTGGGGAAAGGCCATTGTACGTGTCCAAGGCCTAGTGGCCCAGAGTGGCCGGCTGCTTGCTGGAATTCTGCATGGATCAGGATGCCGCCGAGATGCAAGGTGCCCCACGGGAAACTGTGGCTGGTTTGACAGTGCCAAGTGCCTCCTGCCAACTGACATCAAGAACCTGGCCTGGTGACTTTTGTTTCTCTGGGGAAAGGCCATGGTTGGTATCCTGAGCCTGGTGTCCTGGAGTGGCCGTCTGCCTGCTAAAATTCTGGACGGACCAGGATGCCGCCAAGATGCAAGGTGCCCCCAGAGGCAACTGTGGCTGGTTTGACAGTGCCAAGTGCTTCCTGCAAACTGACATCAGAAACCTGGCCTGGTGATTTTCTTTCCCAGGGGAAAGGCCATGGTTCATGTCCAGGGCCCGGTGGCTCGCAGTTGCCTGCTGCCTGCTGAAATTCCACACGTATCCGGATACCTCCCAGATGCAAGGTGCCCCCACAGGCAACTTTGGCTGGTTTGACAGTGCCAAGTGCGTCCTGCAAATTGACATCAGGAACCTGGCCTGGTGACTTTTGTTTCTCTGGGGAAAGGCTATTATTCTTGTTCAGAGCCCGGTGGCTGGGAGTGGCCAGCTGACTGCTGAAATTCCGCATGGATCAGGATACCTCCCAGGTTCAAGGTGCCGCCACAGACAACTGTGGCTGGTTTGACAGTGCCAAGTGCCTCCTGCCAACTGACATCAGGAACCTGGCCTGGTGACTTTTGTTTCTCATGGGAAGTGCCATCGTTCGTGTCCCGTACCCGGAGGCCAGGAGTGGCCGGCTGCCTGCTGAAATTCCGAACGGATCAGGATACTGCCCAGATGCAATGTGCTCCCACAGGCAACTGTGGCTGGTTTGACAGTGCCAAGTGCCTCCTGCAAACTGACATCAGGAACCTGGCCTGGTGACTTTTGTTTCTCAGGGGAAAGTCCATGGTTTATATCCTGGACCAGTTGGACCACAGGGACCGGCTGCTTGCTGAAATTCCGAAAGCACCAGGATGCCTCCCAGATGCAAGGTGTCCCCACAGGTAATTGTGTCTGGTTTGAGAGTGCCATGTGCCTCCTGCAAACTGACATCGGAAAGCTGGGCTGGTCACTTTGGTTTCTCTGGGGAAAGGCCACGATTCATGTCCAGGGCCTTGCGGCCCGGAGTGGCCCGCTGCCTGCTGAAATTCCGCACGGATCAGGATACCTCCCAGACCGAAACTAAAACCATAGGCAACTGTGGCTGGTTTGACAGTGCCAAGTGCCTCCAGCAAACTGACATCAGGAACCTGGCCTGGTATGTTTTGTTTCTCTGGGGAAAGGCCATCGTTCTTGTCCGGAGCCCGTTGGCCCGGAGTGGACGGGTGCCTGCTCAAATTCCGCACGGATCAGGATGCCTCCCTGATGGAAAGTGGCCCCACAGGCAACTGTGGCTGGTTTGACAGTGCCAAGTGCCTCCTGCAAACTGACATCAGGAACCTGGCCTGGTGACTTTTGTTTCTCTGGGGAAAAGCCATCATTCTTCTCCAGTGCCCGTTGGCCCGGAGTGGACGGGTGCCTGCTCAAATTCCGCACGGATCAGGATACCTCCCAGATGGAATGTACCACCACAGGCAACTGTGGCTGGTTTGACAGTGCCAAGTGCCTCCTGCAAACTGACATCCGGAGCCTGGCCTGGTGTCTTTTGTTTCTCAGGGGAAAGGCTTTCGTTCCTATCCATGGACGGGTGGCCAATAGTGGCTGGCTGCCTGCTGAAATTCCGCAAGGTTGAGGATACCTCCCAGATGGAAAGTACCACCACAGGCAACTGTGGCTGGTTTGACAGTGCCAAGTGCCTCCTGCAAACTGACATCAGGAACCTGGCCTGGTGACTTTTGTTTCTCAGGGGAAAGGTCATCGTTCGTGTCCAGTGCCCGGTGGCCTGGAGTGGCCAGCCGCCTGTTGAAATTCCGCACGGATGAGGATAACTCCCAGATGAAAGGAGCCCCCAGAGGCAACTGTGGCTGGTTTGACAGTGCCAAGTGCCTCCTGCAAACTGACATCAGGAACCTGGCCTGGTGACTTTTGTTTCTCTGGGGAAAGGCCATGGTTCATGTCCACGGCCTGGTGGCCCGGAGTGTCCGGCTGCCTGCTGAAATTCTGCATGGATCAGGATGCCGCCGAGATGCAAGGTGCCCCACAGGCACCTGTGGCTGGTTTGACAGTGCCAAGTGCTTCCTGCAAACTGACATCAGAAACCTGCCCTGGTGATTTTCTTTCTCCGGGGAAAGGCCATGGTTCATGTCCAGGGCCCGGTGGCCCGTACTTGCCTGCTGCCTGCTGAAATTCCACACGGATCAGGATACCTCCCAGATGTAAGGTGCCACCACAGGCACCTGTGGCTGGTTTGACAGTGCCAAGTGCCTCCTGCAAACTGACATCAGGAACCTGGCCTTGTGAGTTTTGTTTCTCTGGGGAAAGGCCATCATTCTTGTTCAGAGCCCAGTGGCCCAGAGTGGCCGGCTGCCTGCTGAATTTCCGCACGGATCAGGATAGCTCCCAGATTCAAGGTGCCGCCACAGGCAACTGCGGCAGGTTTGACAGTGCCAAGTGCCTCCTGCAAACTGACATCAGGAACCTGGCCTGGTGACATTTATTTCTCTGGGGAAAGGCCATTGTACGTGTCCAAGGCCTAGTGGCCCAGAGTGGCCGGCTGCTTGCTGGAATTCTGCATGGATCAGGATGCCGCCGAGATGCAAGGTGCCCCACAGGCACCTGTGGCTGGTTTGACAGTGCCAAGTGCCTCCTGCAAACTGACATCAGGAACCTGGCCTGGTGACTTTTGTTTCTCTGGGGAAAGGCCATCGTTCATATCCTACAAACTGTGGCCCAGAGTGGCCGGCTGCCTGCTGAAATTCCGCACGGATCAGGATACCTCCCAGATGCAAGGTGCCCCACGGGAAACTGTGGCTGGTTTGACAGTGCCAAGTGCCTCCTGCCAACTGACATCAAGAACCTGGCCTGGTGACTTTTGTTTCTCTGGGGAAAGGCCATGGTTGGTATCCTGAGCCTCGTGTCCTGGAGTGGCCGTCTGCCTGCTAAAATTCTGGACGGACCAGGATGCCGCCAAGATGCAAGGTGCCCCCAGAGGCAACTGTGGCTGGTTTGACAGTGCCAAGTGCTTCCTGCAAACTGACATCAGAAACCTGGCCTGGTGATTTTCTTTCCCAGGGGAAAGGCCATGGTTCATGTCCAGGGCCCGGTGGCTCGCAGCTGCCTGCTGCCTGCTGAAATTCCACACGGATCCGGATACCTCCCTGATGCAAGTTGCCCCCACCGGCAACTGTGGCTGGTTTGACAGTGCCATGTGCCTCCTGCAAACTGACATCAGGAACCTGGCCTGGTGACTTTTGTTTCCCAGGGGAAAGGCCATACATGATGTCCAGTGCCTTCTGGCCTGGAGTGGCCGACTGTCTGCTGAAATTCTGCATGGATCAGGATGCCGCCGAGATGCAAGGTGCCCCACAGGCACCTGTGGCTGGTTTGACAGTGCCAAGTGCTTCCTGCAAACTGACATCAGAAACCTGGCCTGGTGATTTTCTTTCTCCGGGGAAAGGCCATGGTTCATGTCCAGGGCTTGGTGGCCCGTACTTGCCTGCTGCCTGCTGAAATTCCACACGGATCAGGATACCTCCCAGATGTAAGGTGCCACCACAGGCAACTGTGGCTGGTTTGACAGTGCCAAGTGCCTCCTGCAAACTGACATCAGGAACCTGGCCTGGTGACTTTTGTTTCTCTGGGGAAAGGCCATCGTTCATATCCTACAAACTGTGGCCCAGAGTGGCCGGCTGCCTGCTGATATTCCGCACGGATCAGGATACCTCCCAGATGCAAGGTGCCCCACGGGAAACTGTGGCTGGTTTGACAGTGCCAAGTGCCTCCTGCCAACTGACATCAAGAACCTGGCCTGGTGACTTTTGTTTCTCTGGGGAAAGGCCATGGTTGGTATCCTGAGCCTGGTGTCCTGGAGTGGCGGTCTGCCTGCTAAAATTCTGGACGGACCAGGATGCCGCCAAGATGCAAGGTGCCCCCACAGGCAACTGTGGCTGGTTTGACAGTGCCAAGTGTTTCCTGCAAACTGACATCAGAAACCTGGCCTGGTGATTTTCTTTCTCAGGGGAAAGGCCATGGTTCATGTCCAGGGCCCGGTGGCTCGGAGTGGCCAGCTGACTGCTGAAATTCCGCATGGATCAGGATACCTCCCAGGTTCAAGGTGCCGCCACAGGCAACTGTGGCTGGTTTGACAGTGCCAAGTGCCTCCTGCAAACTGACATCAGGAACCTGGCCTGGTGACTTTTGTTTCTCATGGGAAGTGCCATCGTTCGTGTCCCGTACTCGGAGGCCAGGAGTGGCCGGCTGCCTGTTGAAATACCGCACAGATCAGGATAGCTCCCAGATGTAAGGTGCCACCACAGGCAAATGTGGCTGGTTTGACAGTGCCAAGTGCCTCCTGCAAACTGACATCAGGAACCTGGCCTGGTGACATTTATTTCTCTGGGGAAAGGCCATTGTACGTGTCCAAGGCCTAGTGGCCCAGAGTGGCCGGCTGCTTGCTGGAATTCTGCATGGATCAGGATGCCGCCGAGATGCAAGGTGCCCCCAAAGGCACCTGTGGCTGGTTTGACAGTGCCAAGTGCCTCCTGCAAACTGACATCAGGAACCTGGCCTGGTGACTTTTGTTTCTCTGGGGAAAGGCCATCGTTCATATCCTACAAACTGTGGCCCAGAGTGGCCGGCTGCCTGCTGAAATTCCGCACGGATCAGGATACCTCCCAGATGCAAGGTGCCCCACGGGAAACTGTGGCTGGTTTGACAGTGCCAAGTGCCTGCTGCCAACTGACATCAAGAACCTGGCCTGGTGACTTTTGTTTCTCTGGGGAAAGGCCATGGTTGGTATCCTGAGCCTGGTGTCCTGGAGTGGCCGTCTGCCTGCTAAAATTCTGGACGGACCAGGATGCCGCCAAGATGCAAGGTGCCCCACGGGAAACTGTGGCTGGTTTGACAGTGCCAAGTGCTTCCTGCAAACTGACATCAGAAACCTGGCCTGGTGATTTTCTTTCCCAGGGGAAAGGCCATGGTTCATGTCCAGGGCCCGGTGGCTCGCAGTTGCCGGCTGTCTGCTGAAATTCCACACGGATCCGGATACCTCCCTGATGCAAGTTGCCCCCACCGGCAACTGTGGCTGGTTTGACAGTGCCATGTTCCTCCTGCAAACTGACATCAGGAACCTGGCCTGGTGACTTTTGTTTCCCTGGGGAAAGGCCATAGATGATGTCCAGTGCCCCCTGGCCCGGAGTGGCCGACTGTCTGCTGAAATTCCGCACGGATCAGGATATCTCCCAGATGCAAGGTGCCCCCACAGGCACCTGTGGCTGGTTTGACAGTGCCAAGTGCCTCCTGCAAACTGACATCAGGAACCTGGCCTGGTGACTTTTGTTTCTCTGGGGAAAGGCCATCGTTCCTCTCCAGGGCCCGGTGGCTCGAGTGGGCGGATACCTGCTAAAATTCCGCACAGATCAGGATACCTCCCAGATGGAAGGTGCCCGCCCAGGCAACTGTGGCTGGTTTGACAGTGCCAAGTGCCTCCTGCAAACTGACATCAGGAACCTGGCCTGGTGATTTTTCTTTGTCTGGGGAAAGGCCATTGTACGTGTCCAGGGCCTGTGGCCCGTAGTGGCTGGCCCCCTGCTGAAATTCCGAACGGATCAGGATACCTCCCAGACCGATAGTACCACCTCAGGCAACTGTGGCTGGTTTGACAGTGCCAAGTGCCTCCTGCAAACTGACATCAGGAACCTGGCCGGGTGACTTTTGTTTCTCTGGGGAAAGGCCGTGGTTAATGTACAGGGCCGGGTGTCCTGAGTGGCCGGCTGCCTGCTGAAATTCCGCACGGATCAGGATACCTCCCAGATGGAAAGTGGCCCCACAGGCAACTGTGGCTGGTTTGACAGTGCCAAGTGCCTCCTGCAAACTGACATCAGGAACCTGGCCTGGTGACTTTTGTTTCTCTGGGGAAAAGCCATCATTCTTCTCCAGTGCCAGTTGGCCCGGAGTGGACGGGTGCCTGCTCAAATTCCGCACGGATCAGGATACCTCCCAGATGGAAAGTACCACCACAGGCAACTGTGGCTGGTTTGACAGTGCCAAGTGCCTCCTGCAAACTGACATCAGGAGCCTGGCCTGGTGTCTTTTGTTTCTCAGGGGAAAGGCTTTCGTTCCTATCCATGGACGGCTGGCCAATAGTGGCTGGCTGTCTGCTGAAATTCCGCACGGTTGAAGATACCTCCCAGATGGAAAGTACCACCACAGGCAACTGTGGCTGGTTTGACAGTGCCAAGTGCTTCCTGCAAACTGACATCAGAAACCTGGCCTGGTGATTTTCTTTCTCAGGGGAAAGGCCATGGCTCATGTCCAGGGCCCGGTGGCCCCTACTTGCCTGCTGCCTGCTGAAATTCCACACGGATCAGGATACCTCCCAGATGTAAGGTGCCACCACAGGCAACTGTGGCTGGTTTGACAGTGCCAAGTGCCTCCTGCAAACTGACATCAGGAACCTGGCCTTGTGAGTTTTGTTTCTCTGGGGAAAGGCCATCATTCTTGTTCAGAGCCCAGTGGCCCGTAGTGGCCGGCTGCCTGCTGAAATTCCGCACAGATCAGGATACCTCCCAGATTCAAGGTGCCGCCACAGGCAACTGTGGCTGGCTTGAGAGTGCCAAGTGCCTCCTGCAAACTGACATCAGGAACCTGGCCTGGTGACTGTTGTTTCTCTGGGGAAAGGCCATCATTCTTTTCCGGGGCCCGCCGGCCCGGAGTGGCCGGCTGCCTTCTGAAATTCCACACGGTTGAGGATACCTCCCAGATGCAAGGTGGACCCACAGACAACTGTGGCTGGTTTGACAGTGCCAAGTGCCTCCTGCAAACTGACATCAGGAACCTGGCCTTGTGAGTTTTGTTTCTCTGGGGAAAGGCCATCATTCTTGTTCAGAGCCCAGTGGCCCGTAGTGGCCGGCTGCCTGCTGAAATTCCGCACAGATCAGGATACCTCCCAGATTCAAGGTGCCGCCACAGGCAACTGTGGCTGGCTTGAGAGTGCCAAGTGCCTCCTGCAAACTGACATCAGGAACCTGGCCTGGTGACTGTTGTTTCTCTGGGGAAAGGCCATCATTCTTTTCCGGGGCCCGCCGGCCCGGAGTGGCCGGCTGCCTTCTGAAATTCCACACGGTTGAGGATACCTCCCAGATGCAAGGTGGACCCACAGACAACTGTGGCTGGTTTGACAGTGCCAAGTGCCTCCTGCAAACTGACATCAGGAACCTGGCCTGGTGACTTTTGTTTCTCTGGGGAAAGGCCATGGTTCTTGTCCACGGCCTGGTGGCCCGGAGTGTCCGGCTGCCTCCTGAAATTCCGCATGGATCAGAATGCCTCCAGGATGAAAGGTGCCCCCATAGGCAACTGTGGCTGGTTTGACAGTGCCAAGTGCCTCCTCCAAACAGACATCAGGAACCTGGCCTGGTAAGTTTTGTTTCTCTGGGGAAAGGCCATCGTTCTTGTCCGGGTTCCGCCGGCCCGGAGTCGCCGGCTGTCTGCTGAAATTCCACACGGTTGAGGCTACCTCCCAGATGCAAGGCGCCCCCACAGGCAACTGTGGCTTGTTTGACAGTGCCAAGTGCCTCCTGCAAACTGACATCAGGAACCTGGCCTGGTGAGTTTTGTTTCTCTGGGGAAAGGTCATGGTTCATATCCTGGACCCGTAGTCCAGGAGTGGCCGGCTGCCTGCTGAAATTCTGAACGGATTAGGATGCCGCCCTGATGCAAGGTACCACCACAGGAAACTGTGGCAGGTTTGACAGTGCCAAGTGCCTCCTGCAAACTGACATCAGGAACCTGACCAGGTAAGTTTTGTTTCTCTGGGGAAAGGCCATCGTTCCTCTCCTGGGCCCGCTGGCCCGGAGTGGCCTGCTGCCTTCTGAAATTCCACACGGTTGAGGATACCTCCTAGATGCAAGGCGGCCCCACAGGCAACTGTGGCTGGTTTGACAGTGCCAAGTGCCTCCTGCAAACTGACATCAGGAACCTGGCCTGGTAACTTTTGTTTCTCTGGGGAAAGGGCATGGTTCTTGTCCACGGCCTGGTGGCCCGGAGTGTCCGGCTGCCTCCTGAAATTCCGCATGGATCAGAATGCCTCCCAGATGAAAAGTGCCCCCAGAGGCAACTGTGGCTGGTTTGACAGTGCCAAGTGCCTCCTGCAAACTGACATCAGGAACCTGGCCTGGTAAGTTTTGTTTCTCTGGGGAAAGGCCATCGTTCTTGTCCGGGGCCGCCGGCCCGGGGTGGCTGGCTGTCTGCTGAAATTCCACAGGGTTAAGGCTACCTCCCAGATGCAAGGCGCCCCCACAGGCAACTGTGGCTGGTTTGACAGTGCCATGTGCCTCCTGCAAACTGACATCAGGAACCTGGCCTGGTGACTTTTGTTTCTCTGGGGAAAGGCCATGGTTCGTATCCTGGATACGTAGGACCGGAGAGGCCGGCTGCCTGTTGAAATTCCTCACGGATCAGGATGCCGCCGAGATGCAAGATGCCCCCACAGGCACCTGTGGCTGCTTCGACAGTGCCAAGTGCCTCCTGCAAACTGACATCAGGAACCTGGCCGGGTGACTTTTGTTTCTCTGGGGAAAGGCCATGGTTCATATCCTGGACCCGGAGGCCAGGAGTGGCCGGCTGCCTGCTGAAATTCCGAACGGATCAGGATACTGCCCAGATGCAATGTGCTCCCACAGGCAACTGTGGCTGCTTTGACAGTGCCAAGTGCCTCCTGCAAACTGACATCAGGAACCTGGCCTGGTGACATTTATTTCTCTGGGGAAAGGCCATTGTACGTGTCCAGGGCCTAGTGGCCCGGAGTGGCCGGCTGCTTGCTGGACTTCTGCATGGATCAGGATGCCGCCAAGATGCAAGGTGCCCCCACAGGCACCTGTGGCTGGTTTGACAGTGCCAAGTGCCTCCTGCCAACTGACATCAAGAACCTGGCCTGGTGACTTTTGTTTCTCTGGGGAAAGGCCATGGTTGGTATCCTGAGCCTCGTGTCCTGGAGTGGCCGTCTGCCTGCTAAAATTCTGGACGGACCAGGATGCCGCCAAGATGCAAGGTGCCCCCAGAGGCAACTGTGGCTGGTTTGACAGTGCCAAGTGCTTCCTGCAAACTGACATCAGAAACCTGGCCTGGTGATTTTCTTTCCCAGGGGAAAGGCCATGGTTCATGTCCAGGGCCCGGTGGCTCGCAGTTGCCTGCTGCCTGCTGAAATTCCACACGGATCCGGATACCTCCCTGATGCAAGTTGCCCCCACCGGCAACTGTGGCTGGTTTGACAGTGCCATGTGCCTCCTGCAAACTGACATCAGGAACCTGGCCTGGTGACTTTTGTTTCCCAGGGGAAAGGCCATAGATGATGTCCAGTGCCTTCTGGCCTGGAGTGGCCGACTGCCTGCTGAAATTCTGCATGGATCAGGATGCCGCCGAGATGCAAGGTGCCCCACAGGCACCTGTGGCTGGTTTGACAGTGCCAAGTGCTTCCTGCAAACTGACATCAGAAACCTGGCCTGGTGATTTTCTTTCTCCGGGGAAAGGCCATGGTTCATGTCCAGGGCTTGGTGGCCCGTACTTGCCTGCTGCCTGCTGAAATTCCACACGGATCAGGATACCTCCCAGATGTAAGGTGCCACCACAGGCAACTGTGGCTGGTTTGACAGTGCCAAGTGCCTCCTGCAAACTGACATCAGGAACCTGGCCCGGTGACTTTTGTTTCTCTGGGGAAAGGCCATCGTTCATATCCTACAAACTGTGGCCCAGAGTGGCCGGCTGCCTGCTGAAATTCCGCACGGATCAGGATACCTCCCAGATGCAAAGTGCCCCACGGGAAACTGTGGCTGGTTTGAGAGTGCCAAGTGCCTCCTGCCAACTGACATCAAGAACCTGGCCTGGTAAGTTTTGTTTCTCTGGGGAAAGGCCATCGTTCTTGTCCGGGGCCGCCGGCCCGGAGTGGCTGGCTGTCTGCTGAAATTCCACAGCGATAAGGCTACCTCCCAGATGCAAGGCGCCCCCACAGGCAACTGTGGCTGGTTTGACAGTGCCATGTGCCTCCTGCAAACTGACATCAGGAACCTGGCCTGGTGACTTTTGTTTCTCTGGGGAAAGGCCATGGTTCGTATCCTGGATACGTAGGACAGGAGAGGCCGGCTGCCTGTTGAAATTCCTCACGGATCAGGATGCCGCCGAGATGCAAGATGCCCCCACAGGCACCTGTGGCTGCTTCGACAGTGCCAAGTGCCTCCTGCAAACTGACATCAGGAACCTGGCCGGGTGACTTTTGTTTCTCTGGGGAAAGGCCATGGTTCATATCCTGGACCCGTAGGCCAGGAGTGGCCGGCTGCCTGCTGAAATTCCGAACGGATCAGGATGCCTCCCAGATGCAAGGTGCCCCACGGGAAACTGCGGCTGGTTTGACAGTGCCAAGTGCCTCCTGCAAACTGACATCAGGAACCTGGCCGGGTGACTTTTGTTTCTCTGGGGAAAGGCCATGGTTCATATCCTGGACCCGTAGGCCAGGAGTGGCCGGCTGCCTGCTAAAATTCCGAACGGATCAGGATGCCTCCCAGATGCAAGGTGCCCCCAGAGGCAATTGTGGCTGGTTTGACAGTGCCAAGTGCCTCCTGCAAACTGACATCAGGAACCTGGCCTGGTGACATTTATTTCTCTGGGGAAAGGCCATGGTTGGTATCCTGAGCCTGGTGTCCTGGAGTGGCCGTCTGCCTGCTAAAATTCTGGATGGACCAGGATGCATCCCAGATGCAATGTGCCCCCAGAGGCAACTGTGGCTGGTTTGACAGTGCCAAGTGCCTCCTGCAAACTGACATCAGGAACCTGGCCTGGTGACATTTATTTCTCTGGGGAAAGGCCATTGTACGTGTCCAGGGCCTAGTGGCCCAGAGTGGCCGGCTGCTTGCTGGAATTCTGCATGGATCAGGATGCCGCCGAGATGCAAGGTGCCGCCACAGGCACCTGTGGCTGGTTTGACAGTGCCAAGTGCCTCCTGCAAACTGACATCAGGAACCTGGCCTGGTGACTTTTGTTTCTCTGGGGACAGGCCATGGTTCATATCCTACAAACTGTGGCCATGAGTGGCCGGCTGCCTGCTGAAATTCCGCACGGATCAGGATACCTCCCAGATGCAAGGCGCCCCACGGGAAACTGTGGCTGGTTTGACAGTGCCAAGTGCCTCCTGCCAACTGACATCAAGAACCTGGCCTGGTGACTTTTGTTTCTCTGGGGAAAGGCCATGGTTGGTATCCTGAGCCTGGTGTCCTGGAGTGGGCGTCTGCCTGCTAAAATTCTGGACGGACCAGGATGCCTCCCAGATGCAAGGTGCCCCCAGAGGCAACTGTGGCTGGTTTGACAGTGCCAAGTGCCTCCTGCAAACTGACATCAGGAACCTGGCCTGGTGACATTTATTTCTCTGGGGGTAGGCCATTGTACGTGTCCAATTCCTAGTGGCCTGGAGTGGCCAGCTGCTTGCTGGAATTCTGCATGGATCAGGATGCCGCCGAGATGCAAGGTGCCCCCACAGGCAACTGTGGCTGGTTTGACAGTGCCAAGTGCCTCCTCCAAACAGACATCAGGAACCTGGCCTGGTGACTTTTTTTTCTCTGGGGAAAGGCCATCGTTCTTGTCCGGGTTCCGCCGGCCCGGAGTCGCCGGCTGTCTGCTGAAATTCCACACGGTTGAGGCTACCTCCCAGATGCAAGGTGCCCCACAGGCAACTGTGGCTGGTTTGACAGTGCCATGTGCCCCCTGCAAACTGACATCAGGAGCCTGGCCTGGTGTCTTTTGTTTCTCAGGGGAAAGGCTTTCGTTCCTATCCATGGACGGGTGGCCAATAGTGGCTGGCTGCCTGCTGAAATTCCGCACGGTTGAAGATACCTCCCAGATGGAAAGTACCACCACAGGCAACTGTGGCTGGTTTGACAGTGCCAAGTGCCTCCTGCAAACTGACATCAGGAACCTGGCCTGGTGACTTTTGTTTCTCAGGGGAAAGGGCATCGTTCGTGTCCAGTGCCCGGTGGCCTGGAGTGGCCAGCAGCCTGCTGAACTTCCGCACAGCTGAGGATACCTCCCTGATGCAAGATGCCCATACAGGTACGTGTGGCTGGTTTGACAGTGCCAAGTGCCTCCTGCAAACTGACATCAGGAACCTGGCCAGGTGACTTTTGTTTCTCTGGGGAAAGGCCATCGTTCCACTCCACGGCCAGGTGGCCTGGAGTGGCCGGCTGCCTGTTGAAATTCCGCACGGATGAGGATAACTCCCAGATGAAAGGAGCCCCCAGAGGCAACTGTGGCTGGTTTGACAGTGCCAAGTGCCTCCTGCAAACTGACATCAGGAACCTGGCCTGGTGACTTTTGTTTCTCTGGGGAAAGGCCATGGTTCATGTCCACGGCCTGGTGGCCCGGAGTGTCCGGCTGCCTGCTGAAATTCCGCATGGATCAGGATGCCGCCGCGATGCAAGGTGCCCCACAGGCACCTGTGGCTGCTTCGACAGTGCCAAGTGCTTCCTGCAAACTGACATCAGAAACCTGGCCTGGTGATTTTCTTTCTCAGGGGAAAGGCCATGGCTCATGTCCAGGGCCCGGTGGCCCCTACTTGCCTGCTGCCTGCTGAAATTCCACACGGATCAGGATACCTCCCAGATGTAAGGTGCCACCACAGGCAACTGTGGCTGGTTTGACAGTGCCAAGTGCCTCCTGCAAACTGACATCAGGAACCTGGCCTTGTGAGTTTTGTTTCTCTGGGGAAAGGCCATCATTCTTGTTCAGAGCCCAGTGGCCCGGAGTGGCCGGCTGCCTGCTGAAATTCCGCACAGATCAGGATACCTCCCAGATTCAAGGTGCCGCCACAGGCAACTGTGGCTGGCTTGAGAGTGCCAAGTGCCTCCTGCAAACTGACATCAGGAACCTGGCCTGGTGACTGTTGTTTCTCTGGGGAAAGGCCATCATTCTTTTCCGGGGCCCGCCGGCCCGGAGTGGCCGGCTGCCTTCTGAAATTCCACACGGTTGAGGATACCTCCCAGATGCAAGGTGGACCCACAGACAACTGTGGCTGGTTTGACAGTGCCAAGTGCCTCCTGCAAACTGACATCAGGAACCTGGCCTGGTGACTTTTGTTTCTCTGGGGAAAGGCCATGGTTCTTGTCCACGGCCTGGTGGCCCGGAGTGTCCGGCTGCCTCCTGAAATTCCGCATGGATCAGGATGCCTCCAGGATGAAAAGTGCCCCCATAGGCAACTGTGGCTGGTTTGACAGTGCCAAGTGCCTCCTCCAAACAGACATCAGGAACCTGGCCTGGTAAGTTTTGTTTCTCTGGGGAAAGGCCATCGTTCTTGTCCGGGTTCCGCCGGCCCGGAGTCGCCGGCTGTCTGCTGAAATTCCACACGGTTGAGGCTACCTCCCAGATGCAAGGCGCCCCCACAGGCAACTGTGGCTGGTTTGACAGTGCCATGTGCCTCCTGCAAACTGACATCAGGAACCTGACCTGGTGACTTTCGCTTGTCTGGGGAAAGGCCATAGATGATGTCCAGTGCCCCCTGGCCCGGAGTGGCCGACTGCCTGCTGAAATTCCGCACGGATCAGGATACCTCCCAGATGCAAGGTGCCCCCACAGGCAACTGTGGCTTGTTTGACAGTGCCAAGTGCCTCCTGCAAACTGACATCAGGAACCTGGCCTGGTGAGTTTTGTTTCTCTGGGGAAAGGTCATGGTTCATATCCTGGACCCGTAGTCCAGGAGTGGCCGGCTGCCTGCTGAAATTCTGAACGGATTAGGATGCCGCCCTGATGCAAGGTACCACCACAGGAAACTGTGGCAGGTTTGACAGTGCCAAGTGCCTCCTGCAAACTGACATCAGGAACCTGACCAGGTAAGTTTTGTTTCTCTGGGGAAAGGCCATCGTTCTTGTCCGGGGCCGCCGGCCCGGAGTGGCTGGCTGTCTGCTGAAATTCCACAGGGTTAAGGCTACCTCCCAGATGCAAGGCGCCCCCACAGGCAACTGTGGCTGGTTTGACAGTGCCATGTGCCTCCTGCAAACTGACATCAGGAACCTGGCCTGGTGACTTTTGTTTCTCTGGGGAAAGGCCATGGTTCGTATCCTGGATACGTAGGACCGGAGAGGCCGGCTGTCTGCTGAAATTCCTCACGGATCAGGATGCCACCGAGATGCAAGATGCCCCCACAGGCACCTGTGGCTGCTTCGACAGTGCCAAGTGCCTCCTGCAAACTGACATCAGGAGCCTGGCCTGGTGTCTTTTGTTTCTCAGGGGAAAGGCTTTCGTTCCTATCCATGGACGGGTGGCCAATAGTGGCTGGCTGCCTGCTGAAATTCCGCACAGATGAGGATACCTCCCAGATGCAAGATGCCCATACAGGTACGTGTGGCTGGTTTGACAGTGCTAAGTGCCTCCTGCAAACTGACATCAGGAACCTGGCCAGGTGACTTTTGTTTCTCTGGGGAAAGGCCATCGTTCCACTCCACGGCCAGGTGGCCTGGAGTGGCCGGCTGCCTGTTGAAATTCCGCACGGATGAGGATACCTCCCAGATGAAAGGAGCCCCCAGAGGCAACTGTGGCTGGTTTGACAGTGCCAAGTGCTTCCTGCAAACTGACATCAGAAACCTGGCCTGGTGATTTTCTTTCTCCGGGGAAAGGCCATGGTTCATGTCCAGGGCCCGGTTGCCCCTACTTGCCTGCTGCCTGCTGAAATTCCACACGGATCAGGATACCTCCCAGATGTAAGGTGCCACCACAGGCAACTGTGGCTGGTTTGACAGTGCCAAGTGCCTCCTGCAAACTGACATCAGGAACCTGGCCTTGTGAGTTTTGTTTCTCTGGGGAAAGGCCATCATTCTTGTTCAGAGCCCAGTGGCCCGGAGTGGCCGGCTGCCTGCTGAAATTCCGCACGGATCAGGATACCTCCCAGATTCAAGGTGCCGCCACAGGCAACTGTGGCTGGCTTGAGAGTGCCAAGTGCCTCCTGCAAACTGACATCAGGAACCTGGCCTGGTGACTTTTGATTCTCTGGGGAAAGGCCATCATGCTTTTCCGGGGCCCGCCGGCCCGGAGTGGCCGGCTGCCTTCTGAAATTCCACACGGTTGAGGATACCTCCCAGATGCAAGGTGCCCCCACAGGCAACTGTGGCTGGTTTGACAGTGCCAAGTGCCTCCTGCAAACTGACATCAGGAACCTGGCCTGGTGACTTTTGTTTCTCTGGGGAAAGGCCATCACTCTTCTCCAATGCCCGGTGGCCCGGAGTGGCCGGCCCCCTGCTGAAATTCCGCACAGGTGAGGATACCTCCCAGATGCAACGTGCCCATAAAGGTAAGTGTGGCTGGTTTGACAGTGCCAAGTGCCTCCTGCAAACTGACATCAGGAACCTGGCCTGGTGAGTTTTGTTTCTCTGGGGAAAGGTCATGGTTCATATCCTGGACCAGTAGTCCAGGAGTGGCCGGCTGCCTGCTGAAATTCTGAACGGATTAGGATGCCGCCCAGATGCAACGTACCACCACAGGCAACTGCGTCTAGTTTGACAGTGCCAAGTGCCTCCTGCAAACTGACATCAGGAACCTGACCTGGTAAGTTTTGTTTCTCTGGGGAAAGGCCATCGTTCCTGTCTGGGGCCCGCTGGCCCGGAGTAGCCGGCTGCCTTCTGAAATTCCACACGGTTGAGGATACCTCCTAGATGCAAGGTGGCCCCACAGGCAACTGTGGCTGCTTCGACAGTGCCAAGTGCCTCCTGCAAACTGACATCAGGAACCTGGCCGGGTGACTTTTGTTTCTCTGGGGAAAGGCCATGGTTCATATCCTGGACCCGTAGGCCAGGAGTGGCCGGCTGCCTGCTGAAATTCCGAACGGATCAGGATGCCTCCCAGATGCAAGGTGCCCCCAGAGGCAATTGTGGCTGGTTTGACAGTGCCAAGTGCCTCCTGCAAACTGACATCAGGAACCTGGCCTGGTGACATTTATTTCTCTGGGGAAAGGCCATTGTACGTGTCCAGGGCCTAGTGGCCCGGAGTGGCCGGCTGCTTGCTGGACTTCTGCATGGATCAGGATGCCGCCAAGATGCAAGGTGCCCCCACAGGCACCTGTGGCTGGTTTGACAGTGCTAAGTGCCTCCTGCAAACTGACATCAGGAACCTGGCCTGGTGACTTTTGTTTCTCTGGGGAAAGGCCATCGTTCATATCCTACAAACTGTGGCCCAGAGTGGCCGGCTGCCTGCTGAAATTCCGCACGGATCAGGATACCTCCCAGATGCAAGGTGCCCCACGGGAAACTGTGGCTGGTTTGACAGTGCCAAGTGCCTCCTGCCAACTGACATCAAGAACCTGGCCTGGTGACTTTTGTTTCTCTGGGGAAAGGCCATGGTTGGTATCCTGAGCCTGGTGTCCTGGAGTGGCCGTCTGCCTGCTGAAATTCTGGACGGACCAGGATGCCTCCCAGATGCAAGGTGCCCCCAGAGGCAACTTTGGCTGGTTTCACAGTGCCAAGTGCGTCCTGCAAATTGACATCAGGAACCTGGCCTGGTGACTTTTGTTTCTCTGGGGAAAGGTTATTATACTTGTTCAGAGCCCGGTGGCTCGGAGTGGCCGGCCCCCTGCTGGAATTCCGAACTGATCAGGATACCTCCCAGACCGATAGTACCACAACAGGCAACTGTGGCTGGTTTGACAGTGCCAAGTGCCTCCTGCAAACTGACATCAGGAACCTGGCCTGGTGACTTTTGTTTCTCTGGGGAAAGGCCATTGTTCCTCTCCAGGGCCCGTAGTCCAGAGTGGCCGACTGCCTGCTGAAATTCCTCATGGATCAGGATGCCTCCCACATGAAAGGTGCCCCCACAGGCAACTACGTCTGATTTGACAGTGCCATGTGCCTCCTGCAAACTGATATCAGGAACCAGGCCTGGTGATTTTTCTTTGTCTGGGGAAAGGCCATTGTACGTGTCCAGAGCCTGGTGGCCCGGAGTGGCCGGCTGCCTGCTGAAATTCCAAACGGGTCAGGATTCCTCCCAGAACGAAAGTACCACCACAGGCAACTGTGGCTGGTTTGACAGTGCCTAGTGCC
Organism: Passer domesticus; assembly: GCF_036417665.1. NCBI lineage: Eukaryota > Metazoa > Chordata > Aves > Passeriformes > Passeridae > Passer > Passer domesticus. The sequence goes on along the minus strand of NC_087476.1, from coordinate 79,117,444 downwards.
TCCTGCAAGCTGACATCAGGAACCTGGACTGGTGACTTTTGTTTCTCTGGGGAAAGGCCATCGTTCGTGTCCAGGGCCGGGTGTCCCTGGGTGTCCGGCTGCCTGCTGAAATTCCGAAAGCATCAGGATACCGCCCAGATGCAATGTGCCCCCACAGGCACCTGTGGCTGGTTCGACAGTGCCAAGTGCCTCCTGCAAACTGACATCAGGAACCTGGCCTGGTGACTTTTGTTTCTCATGGGAAAGTCCATGGTTTATATCCTGGACCAGCTGGACCGCAGGGACCGGCTGCTTGCTGAAATTCCGAAAGCACCAGGATGCCTCCCAGATGCAAGCTGTCCCCACAGGTAATTGTGTCTGGTTTGAGAGTGCCAAGTGCCTCCTGCAAACTGACATAGGAAGGCTGGGCTGGTCACTTTGGTTTCTCTGAGGAAAGGCCACGATTCATGTCCAGGGCCTTGCGGCCCGGAGTGGCCCGCTGCCTGCTGAAATTCCGCACAGTTGAGGATACCTCCCTGACGCAAGGTGCCCCCGCAGACAACTGTGGCTGGTTTGACAGTGCCAAGTGCCTTTTGCAAACTGACATCAGGAACCTGGCCGGGTGACTTTTGTTTCTCTGGGGAAAGGTCATGTTTAATGTACAGGGCCGGGTGTCCCGGAGTGGCCAGCTGCCTGCTGAAATTCCGCACGGATCATGATGCCTGCCAGACCACAGGTACCAGCACAGTCAACTGTGGCTGGTTTGACAGTGCCAAGTGCCTCCTGCAAACTGACATCAGGAACCTGGCCTTGTGACTTTCCTTTCTCTGGGGAAAGACCATGATTCATGTCCAGGGCCTTGCGGCCTGGAGTGCCCGGCTGCCTGCTGAAATTCCGCATGGATCGGGATGCCTCCCAGATGGAAAGTGCCCCCACAGGCAACTGTGGCTGGTTTGACAGTGCCAAGTGCCTCCTGCAAACTGACATCAGGAACCTGGCCTGGTGACTTTTGTTTCCCTAGGGAAAAGCCGTGGTTCTTGTCCAGGGCCTGGTGGCCCGGAGTGGCCGGCCGCCTGCTGAAATTCCGCATGGATCAGGATGCCTCCCAGATGTAAGGCGCCCCCACAGGCACCTGTGGCTGGTTTGACAGTGCCAAGTGCCTCCTGCAAACTGACATCAGGAACCTGGCCTGGTGACTTTTGTTTCTCTGCGGAAAGACCATAGTTCATGTCCACGGCCTGGTGGCCCGGAGTGGCCGGCTGCCTGCTGAAATTCCGCTTGGATCAGGATGCCTCCCAGATGAAAAGTGCCCCCACAGGCACCTGTGGCTGGTTTGACAGTGCCAAGTGCCTCCTGCCAACTGACATCAAGAACCTGGCCTGGTGACTTTTGTTTCTCTGGGGAAAGGCCATCATTCTTTTCCGAGGCCTGGTGGCCCGTAGTGGCCAGCAGCCTGCTGAAATTCCGAACGGATCAGGATACCTCCCACACCGAAACTAAAACCATAGGCAACTGTGGCTGGTTTGATGGTGCCAAGTGCCTCCTGCAAACAGACATCAGGAACCTGGCCTGGTAAGTTTTGTTTCTCTGGGGAAAGGCCATCGTTCTTGTCCGGGGCCCGTCAGCCCGGAGTGGCCGGCTGCCTGCTGAAATTTCACACGGTTGAGGATACCTCCCAGATGCAAGGTGCCCCCACAGGCAACTGTGGCTGGTTTGACAGTGCCATGTGCCTCCTGCAAACTGACATCAGGAACCTGACCCGGTGACATTCGTTTCTCTGGAGAAAGACCATGATTCATGTCCAGGGCCTTGCGGCCTGGAGTGCCCGGCTGCCTGCTGAAATTCCGCATGGATCAGGATGCCTCCCAGATGGAAAGTGCCCCCAGAGGCAACTGTGGCTGGTTTGACAGTGCCAAGTGCCTCCTGCAAACTGACATCAGGAACCTGGCCTGGTGACTTTTGTTTCTCTGGGGAAAGGCCATAGATGATGTCCAGTGCCCCCTGGCCCGGAGTGGCCGACTGCCTGCTGAAATTCCGCACGGATCAGGATACCTCCCAGATGCAAGGTGCCACCACAGGCAACTGTGGCTGGTTTGACAGTGCCAAGTGCCTCCTGCAAACTGACATCAGGAACCTGGCCTGGTGAGTTTTGTTTCTCTGGGGAAAGGCCATGGTTCATATCCTGGATACGTAGGACCGGAGAGGCCGGCTGCCTGTTGAAATTCCTCACTGATCAGGATGCCGCCGAGATGCAAGATGCCCCCACAGGCCCCTGTGGCTGCTTCGACAGTGCCAAGTGCCTCCTGCAAACTGACATCAGGAACCTGGCCTGGTGACTTTTGTTTTTCTGGGGAAAGGCCATGGTTCATATCCTGGACCCGTAGTCCCGGAGTGGCCCGCTGCCTGCTGAAATTCCGAACGGATCAGGATGCCTCCCAGATGCAAAGTGCCCCCAGAGGCAATTGTGGCTGGTTTGACAGTGCCAAGTGCCTCCTGCAAACTGACATCAGGAACCTGGCCTGGTGACATTTATTTCTCTGGGGAAAGGCCATTGTACGTGTCCAAGGCCTAGTGGCCCGGAGTGGCCGGCTGCTTGCTGGAATTCTGCATGGCTCAGGATGCCGCCGAGATGCAAGGTGCCCCCTCAGGCACCTGTGGCTGGTTTGACAGTGCCATGTGCCTCCTGCAAACTGACATCAGGAACCTGGCCTGGTGACTTTTGTTTCTCTGGGGAAAGGCCATGGTTCATATCCTACAAACTGTGGCCCATAGTGGCCGGCTGCCTGCTGAAATTCCGCACGGATCAGGATACCTCCCAGATGCAAGGTGCCCCACGGGAAACTGTGGCTGGTTTGACAGTGCCAAGTGCCTCCTGCCAACTGACATCAAGAACCTGGCCTGGTGACTTTTGTTTCTCTGGGGAAAGGCCATGGTTGGTATCCTGAGCCTGGTGTCCTGGAGTGGCCGTCTGCCTGCTAAAATTCTGGACGGACCTGGATGCCGCCAAGATGCAAGGTGCCCCCAGAGGCAACTGTGGCTGGTTTGACAGTGCCAAGTGCTTCCTGCAAACTGACATCAGAAACCTGGCCTGGTGATATTCTTTCTCAGGGGAAAGGCCATGGTTCATGTCCAGGGCCCGGTGACTCGCAGTTGCCTGCTGCCTGCTGAAATTCCACACGGATCCGGATACCTCCCAGATGCAAGGTGCCCCCACAGGCAACATTGGCTGGTTTGACAGTGCCAAGTGCGTCCTGCAAATTGACATCAGGAACCTGGCCTGGTGACTTTTGTTTCTCATGGGAAGTGCCATCGTTCGTGTCCCGTACTCGGAGGCCAGGAGTGGCCGGCTGCCTGCTGAAATTCCGCACGGATCAGGATACCTCCCAGACCGAAACTAAAAGCATAGGCCGCTGTGGCTGGTTTGACAGTGCCAAGTGCCTCCTGCAAACTGACATCAGGAACCTGGCCTGGTAGGTTTTGTTTCTCTGGGGAAAGGCAATCGTTCTTGTCCGGGGCCCGCCGGCCCGGAGTGGCCGGCTGCCTGCTGAAATTCCACACGGTTGAAGATACCTCCCAGATGCAAGGTGCCCCCACAGGCAACTGTGGCTGGTTTGACAGTGCCATGTGCCTCCTGCAAAATGACATCAGGAACCTGGCCTTGTGACTTTCCTTTCTCTGGGGAAAGACCATGATTCATGTCCAGAGCCTTGCGGCCTGGAGTGGCCGGCTGCCTGCTGGAATTCCGCATGGATCTGGATACCTCCCAGATGAAAAGCGCCCCCACAGGCTCCTGTGGCTGGTTTGACAGTGCCAAGTGCCTCCTGCAAACTGACATCAGGAACCTGGCCTGGTGACTTTTGTTTCTCTGCGGAAAGACCATAGTTCATGTCCACGGCCTGGTCAGCCCGGAGTGGCCGGCTGCCTGCTGAAATTCCGATTGGATCAGGATGCCTCCCAGATGAAAAGTGCCCCCACAGGCAATTGTGGCTGGTTTGACAGTGCCAAGTGCCTCCTGCAAACTGACATCAGGAACCTGGCCTGGTGACTTTTTTTTCTCTGGGGAAAGGCCATCATTCTTTTCCGAGGCCTGGTGGCCCGTAGTGGCCAGCAGCCTGCTGAAATTCCGAACGGATCAGGATACCTCCCACACCGAAACTAAAACCATAGGCAACTGTGGCTGGTTTGACGGTGCCAAGTGCCTCCTGCAAACAGACATCAGGAACCTGGCCTGGTAAGTTTTGTTTCTCTGGGGAAAGGCCATCGTTCTTGTCCGGGGCCCGTCAGCCTGGAGTGGCCGGCTGCCTGCTGAAATTTCACACGGTTGAGGATACCTCCCAGATGCAAGTTGCCCCCACAGGCAACTGTGGCTGGTTTGACAGTGCCATGTGCCTCCTGCAAACTGACATCAGGAACCTGACCCGGTGACATTCGTTTCTCTGGAGAAAGACCATGATTCATGTCCAGGGCCTTGCGGCCTGGAGTGCCCGGCTGCCTGCTGAAATTCCGCATGGATCAGGATGCCTCCCAGATGGAAAGTGCCCCCACAGCCAACTGTGGCTGGTTTGACAGTGCCAAGTGCCTCCTGCAAACTGACATCAGGAACCTGGCCTGGTGACTTTTGTTTCTCTGGGGAAAGGCCATAGATGATGTCCAGTGCCCCCTGGCCCGGAGTGGCCGACTGCCTGCTGAAATTCCGCACGGATCAGGATACCTCCCAGATGCAAGGTGCCACCTCAGGCAACTGTGGCTGGTTTGACAGTGCCAAGTGCCTCCTGCAAACTGACATCAGGAACCTGGCCGGGTAACTTTTGTTTCTCTGGGGAAAGGCCATCGTTCTTGTCCGGGGCCCGCTGGCCCGGAGTGGCCGGCTGCCTGCTGAAATTCCACAAGGTTGAGGCTACCTCCCAGATGCAAGGCGCCCCCACAGGCAACTGTGGCTGGTTTGACAGTGCCAAGTGCCTCCTGCAAATTGACATCAGGAACCTGGCCTGGTGACTTTTGTTTCTCTGGGGAAAGGTTATTATTCTTGTTCAGAGCCCGGTGGCTCGGAGTGGCCGGCTGCCTGCTGAAATTCCGCATGGATCCGGATACCTCCCAGGTTCAAGGTGCCGCCACAGGCAACTGTGGCTGGTTTGACAGTGCCAAGCGCCTCCTGCAAACTGACATCAGGAACCTGGCCTGGTGACTTTTGTTTCTCTGGGGAAAGGTCATGGTTAATGTACAGGGCCGGGTGTCCCGGAGTGGCCAGCTGCCTGCTGAAATTCCGCACGGATCAGGATGCCTGCCAGACCAAAGGTACCAGCACAGTCAACTGTGGCTGGTTTGACAGTGCCAAGTGCCTCCTGCAAACTGACATCAGGAACCTGACCTGGTGACTTTCGCTTGTCTGGGGAAAGGCCATAGATGATGTCCAGTGCCCCCTGGCCCGGAGTGGCCGACTGCCTGCTGAAATTCCGCACGGATCAGGATACCTCCCAGATGCAAGGTGCCCCCACAGGCAACTGTGGCTTGTTTGACAGTGCCAAGTGCCTCCTGCAAACTGACATCAGGAACCTGGCCTGGTGAGTTTTGTTTCTCTGGGGAAAGGTCATGGTTCATATCCTGGACCCGTAGTCCAGGAGTGGCCGGCTGCCTGCTGAAATTCTGAACGGATTAGGATGCCGCCCTGATGCAAGGTACCACCACAGGAAACTGTGGCAGGTTTGACAGTGCCAAGTGCCTCCTGCAAACTGACATCAGGAACCTGACCAGGTAAGTTTTGTTTCTCTGGGGAAAGGCCATCGTTCTTGTCCGGGGCCGCCGGCCCGGAGTGGCTGGCTGTCTGCTGAAATTCCACAGGGTTAAGGCTACCTCCCAGATGCAAGGCGCCCCCACAGGCAACTGTGGCTGGTTTGACAGTGCCATGTGCCTCCTGCAAACTGACATCAGGAACCTGGCCTGGTGACTTTTGTTTCTCTGGGGAAAGGCCATGGTTCGTATCCTGGATACGTAGGACCGGAGAGGCCGGCTGTCTGCTGAAATTCCTCACGGATCAGGATGCCACCGAGATGCAAGATGCCCCCACAGGCACCTGTGGCTGCTTCGACAGTGCCAAGTGCCTCCTGCAAACTGACATCAGGAACCTGGCCTGGTGACTTTTGTTTCTCTGGGGAAAGGCCATAGATGATGTCCAGTGCCCCCTGGCCCGGAGTGGCCGACTGCCTGCTGAAATTCCGCACGGATCAGGATACCTCCCAGATGCAAGGTGCCACCTCAGGCAACTGTGGCTGGTTTGACAGTGCCAAGTGCCTCCTGCAAACTGACATCAGGAACCTGGCCGGGTAACTTTTGTTTCTCTGGGGAAAGGCCATCGTTCTTGTCCGGGGCCCGCTGGCCCGGAGTGGCCGGCTGCCTGCTGAAATTCCACAAGGTTGAGGCTACCTCCCAGATGCAAGGCGCCCCCACAGGCAACTGTGGCTGGTTTGACAGTGCCAAGTGCCTCCTGCAAATTGACATCAGGAACCTGGCCTGGTGACTTTTGTTTCTCTGGGGAAAGGTTATTATTCTTGTTCAGAGCCCGGTGGCTCGGAGTGGCCGGCTGCCTGCTGAAATTCCGCATGGATCCGGATACCTCCCAGGTTCAAGGTGCCGCCACAGGCAACTGTGGCTGGTTTGACAGTGCCAAGCGCCTCCTGCAAACTGACATCAGGAACCTGGCCTGGTGACTTTTGTTTCTCTGGGGAAAGGTCATGGTTAATGTACAGGGCCGGGTGTCCCGGAGTGGCCAGCTGCCTGCTGAAATTCCGCACGGATCAGGATGCCTGCCAGACCAAAGGTACCAGCACAGTCAACTGTGGCTGGTTTGACAGTGCCAAGTGCCTCCTGCAAACTGACATCAGGAACCTGACCTGGTGACTTTCGCTTGTCTGGGGAAAGGCCATAGATGATGTCCAGTGCCCCCTGGCCCGGAGTGGCCGACTGCCTGCTGAAATTCCGCACGGATCAGGATACCTCCCAGATGCAAGGTGCCCCCACAGGCAACTGTGGCTTGTTTGACAGTGCCAAGTGCCTCCTGCAAACTGACATCAGGAACCTGGCCTGGTGAGTTTTGTTTCTCTGGGGAAAGGTCATGGTTCATATCCTGGACCCGTAGTCCAGGAGTGGCCGGCTGCCTGCTGAAATTCTGAACGGATTAGGATGCCGCCCTGATGCAAGGTACCACCACAGGAAACTGTGGCAGGTTTGACAGTGCCAAGTGCCTCCTGCAAACTGACATCAGGAACCTGACCAGGTAAGTTTTGTTTCTCTGGGGAAAGGCCATCGTTCTTGTCCGGGGCCGCCGGCCCGGAGTGGCTGGCTGTCTGCTGAAATTCCACAGGGTTAAGGCTACCTCCCAGATGCAAGGCGCCCCCACAGGCAACTGTGGCTGGTTTGACAGTGCCATGTGCCTCCTGCAAACTGACATCAGGAACCTGGCCTGGTGACTTTTGTTTCTCTGGGGAAAGGCCATGGTTCGTATCCTGGATACGTAGGACCGGAGAGGCCGGCTGTCTGCTGAAATTCCTCACGGATCAGGATGCCACCGAGATGCAAGATGCCCCCACAGGCACCTGTGGCTGCTTCGACAGTGCCAAGTGCCTCCTGCAAACTGACATCAGGAGCCTGGCCTGGTGTCTTTTGTTTCTCAGGGGAAAGGCTTTCGTTCCTATCCATGGACGGGTGGCCAATAGTGGCTGGCTGCCTGCTGAAATTCCGCACAGATGAGGATACCTCCCAGATGCAAGATGCCCATACAGGTACGTGTGGCTGGTTTGACAGTGCTAAGTGCCTCCTGCAAACTGACATCAGGAACCTGGCCAGGTGACTTTTGTTTCTCTGGGGAAAGGCCATCGTTCCACTCCACGGCCAGGTGGCCTGGAGTGGCCGGCTGCCTGTTGAAATTCCGCACGGATGAGGATACCTCCCAGATGAAAGGAGCCCCCAGAGGCAACTGTGGCTGGTTTGACAGTGCCAAGTGCTTCCTGCAAACTGACATCAGAAACCTGGCCTGGTGATTTTCTTTCTCCGGGGAAAGGCCATGGTTCATGTCCAGAGCCTTGCGGCCTGGAGTGGCCGGCTGCCTGCTGGAATTCCGCATGGATCTGGATACCTCCCAGATGAAAAGCGCCCCCACAGGCTCCTGTGGCTGGTTTGACAGTGCCAAGTGCCTCCTGCAAACTGACATCAGGAACCTGGCCTGGTGACTTTTGTTTCTCTGCGGAAAGACCATAGTTCATGTCCACGGCCTGGTCAGCCCGGAGTGGCCGGCTGCCTGCTGAAATTCCGATTGGATCAGGATGCCTCCCAGATGAAAAGTGCCCCCACAGGCAATTGTGGCTGGTTTGACAGTGCCAAGTGCCTCCTGCAAACTGACATCAGGAACCTGGCCTGGTGACTTTTTTTTCTCTGGGGAAAGGCCATCATTCTTTTCCGAGGCCTGGTGGCCCGGAGTGGCCAGCAGCCTGCTGAAATTCCGAACGGATCAGGATACCTCCCACACCGAAACTAAAACCATAGGCAACTGTGGCTGGTTTGACGGTGCCAAGTGCCTCCTGCAAACAGACATCAGGAACCTGGCCTGGTAAGTTTTGTTTCTCTGGGGAAAGGCCATCGTTCTTGTCCGGGGCCCGTCAGCCTGGAGTGGCCGGCTGCCTGCTGAAATTTCACACGGTTGAGGATACCTCCCAGATGCAAGTTGCCCCCACAGGCAACTGTGGCTGGTTTGACAGTGCCATGTGCCTCCTGCAAACTGACATCAGGAACCTGACCCGGTGACATTCGTTTCTCTGGAGAAAGACCATGATTCATGTCCAGGGCCTTGCGGCCTGGAGTGGCCGGCTGCCTGCTGAAATTCCGCATGGATCAGGATGCCTCCCAGATGGAAAGTGCCCCCACAGCCAACTGTGGCTGGTTTGACAGTGCCAAGTGCCTCCTGCAAACTGACATCAGGAACCTGGCCTGGTGACTTTTGTTTCTCTGGGGAAAGGCCATAGATGATGTCCAGTGCCCCCTGGCCCGGAGTGGCCGACTGCCTGCTGAAATTCCGCACGGATCAGGATACCTCCCAGATGCAAGGTGCCACCTCAGGCAACTGTGGCTGGTTTGACAGTGCCAAGTGCCTCCTGCAAACTGACATCAGGAACCTGGCCGGGTAACTTTTGTTTCTCTGGGGAAAGGCCATCGTTCTTGTCCGGGGCCCGCTGGCCCGGAGTGGCCGGCTGCCTGCTGAAATTCCACAAGGTTGAGGCTACCTCCCAGATGCAAGGCGCCCCCACAGGCAACTGTGGCTGGTTTGACAGTGCCAAGTGCCTCCTGCAAATTGACATCAGGAACCTGGCCTGGTGACTTTTGTTTCTCTGGGGAAAGGTTATTATTCTTGTTCAGAGCCCGGTGGCTCGGAGTGGCCGGCTGCCTGCTGAAATTCCGCATGGATCCGGATACCTCCCAGGTTCAAGGTGCCGCCACAGGCAACTGTGGCTGGTTTGACAGTGCCAAGCGCCTCCTGCAAACTGACATCAGGAACCTGGCCTGGTGACTTTTGTTTCTCTGGGGAAAGGTCATGGTTAATGTACAGGGCCGGGTGTCCCGGAGTGGCCAGCTGCCTGCTGAAATTCCGCACGGATCAGGATGCCTGCCAGACCAAAGGTACCAGCACAGTCAACTGTGGCTGGTTTGACAGTGCCAAGTGCCTCCTGCAAACTGACATCAGGAACCTGACCTGGTGACTTTCGCTTGTCTGGGGAAAGGCCATAGATGATGTCCAGTGCCCCCTGGCCCGGAGTGGCCGACTGCCTGCTGAAATTCCGCACGGATCAGGATACCTCCCAGATGCAAGGTGCCCCCACAGGCAACTGTGGCTTGTTTGACAGTGCCAAGTGCCTCCTGCAAACTGACATCAGGAACCTGGCCTGGTGAGTTTTGTTTCTCTGGGGAAAGGTCATGGTTCATATCCTGGACCCGTAGTCCAGGAGTGGCCGGCTGCCTGCTGAAATTCTGAACGGATTAGGATGCCGCCCTGATGCAAGGTACCACCACAGGAAACTGTGGCAGGTTTGACAGTGCCAAGTGCCTCCTGCAAACTGACATCAGGAACCTGACCAGGTAAGTTTTGTTTCTCTGGGGAAAGGCCATCGTTCTTGTCCGGGGCCGCCGGCCCGGAGTGGCTGGCTGTCTGCTGAAATTCCACAGGGTTAAGGCTACCTCCCAGATGCAAGGCGCCCCCACAGGCAACTGTGGCTGGTTTGACAGTGCCATGTGCCTCCTGCAAACTGACATCAGGAACCTGGCCTGGTGACTTTTGTTTCTCTGGGGAAAGGCCATGGTTCGTATCCTGGATACGTAGGACCGGAGAGGCCGGCTGTCTGCTGAAATTCCTCACGGATCAGGATGCCACCGAGATGCAAGATGCCCCCACAGGCACCTGTGGCTGCTTCGACAGTGCCAAGTGCCTCCTGCAAACTGACATCAGGAGCCTGGCCTGGTGTCTTTTGTTTCTCAGGGGAAAGGCTTTCGTTCCTATCCATGGACGGGTGGCCAATAGTGGCTGGCTGCCTGCTGAAATTCCGCACAGATGAGGATACCTCCCAGATGCAAGATGCCCATACAGGTACGTGTGGCTGGTTTGACAGTGCTAAGTGCCTCCTGCAAACTGACATCAGGAACCTGGCCAGGTGACTTTTGTTTCTCTGGGGAAAGGCCATCGTTCCACTCCACGGCCAGGTGGCCTGGAGTGGCCGGCTGCCTGTTGAAATTCCGCACGGATGAGGATACCTCCCAGATGAAAGGAGCCCCCAGAGGCAACTGTGGCTGGTTTGACAGTGCCAAGTGCTTCCTGCAAACTGACATCAGAAACCTGGCCTGGTGATTTTCTTTCTCCGGGGAAAGGCCATGGTTCATGTCCAGAGCCTTGCGGCCTGGAGTGGCCGGCTGCCTGCTGGAATTCCGCATGGATCTGGATACCTCCCAGATGAAAAGCGCCCCCACAGGCTCCTGTGGCTGGTTTGACAGTGCCAAGTGCCTCCTGCAAACTGACATCAGGAACCTGGCCTGGTGACTTTTGTTTCTCTGCGGAAAGACCATAGTTCATGTCCACGGCCTGGTCAGCCCGGAGTGGCCGGCTGCCTGCTGAAATTCCGATTGGATCAGGATGCCTCCCAGATGAAAAGTGCCCCCACAGGCAATTGTGGCTGGTTTGACAGTGCCAAGTGCCTCCTGCAAACTGACATCAGGAACCTGGCCTGGTGACTTTTTTTTCTCTGGGGAAAGGCCATCATTCTTTTCCGAGGCCTGGTGGCCCGGAGTGGCCAGCAGCCTGCTGAAATTCCGAACGGATCAGGATACCTCCCACACCGAAACTAAAACCATAGGCAACTGTGGCTGGTTTGACGGTGCCAAGTGCCTCCTGCAAACAGACATCAGGAACCTGGCCTGGTAAGTTTTGTTTCTCTGGGGAAAGGCCATCGTTCTTGTCCGGGGCCCGTCAGCCTGGAGTGGCCGGCTGCCTGCTGAAATTTCACACGGTTGAGGATACCTCCCAGATGCAAGTTGCCCCCACAGGCAACTGTGGCTGGTTTGACAGTGCCATGTGCCTCCTGCAAACTGACATCAGGAACCTGACCCGGTGACATTCGTTTCTCTGGAGAAAGACCATGATTCATGTCCAGGGCCTTGCGGCCTGGAGTGGCCGGCTGCCTGCTGAAATTCCGCATGGATCAGGATGCCTCCCAGATGGAAAGTGCCCCCACAGCCAACTGTGGCTGGTTTGACAGTGCCAAGTGCCTCCTGCAAACTGACATCAGGAACCTGGCCTGGTGACTTTTGTTTCTCTGGGGAAAGGCCATAGATGATGTCCAGTGCCCCCTGGCCCGGAGTGGCCGACTGCCTGCTGAAATTCCGCACGGATCAGGATACCTCCCAGATGCAAGGTGCCACCTCAGGCAACTGTGGCTGGTTTGACAGTGCCAAGTGCCTCCTGCAAACTGACATCAGGAACCTGGCCGGGTAACTTTTGTTTCTCTGGGGAAAGGCCATCGTTCTTGTCCGGGGCCCGCTGGCCCGGAGTGGCCGGCTGCCTGCTGAAATTCCACAAGGTTGAGGCTACCTCCCAGATGCAAGGCGCCCCCACAGGCAACTGTGGCTGGTTTGACAGTGCCAAGTGCCTCCTGCAAATTGACATCAGGAACCTGGCCTGGTGACTTTTGTTTCTCTGGGGAAAGGTTATTATTCTTGTTCAGAGCCCGGTGGCTCGGAGTGGCCGGCTGCCTGCTGAAATTCCGCATGGATCCGGATACCTCCCAGGTTCAAGGTGCCGCCACAGGCAACTGTGGCTGGTTTGACAGTGCCAAGCGCCTCCTGCAAACTGACATCAGGAACCTGGCCTGGTGACTTTTGTTTCTCTGGGGAAAGGTCATGGTTAATGTACAGGGCCGGGTGTCCCGGAGTGGCCAGCTGCCTGCTGAAATTCCGCACGGATCAGGATGCCTGCCAGACCAAAGGTACCAGCACAGTCAACTGTGGCTGGTTTGACAGTGCCAAGTGCCTCCTGCAAACTGACATCAGGAACCTGACCTGGTGACTTTCGCTTGTCTGGGGAAAGGCCATAGATGATGTCCAGTGCCCCCTGGCCCGGAGTGGCCGACTGCCTGCTGAAATTCCGCACGGATCAGGATACCTCCCAGATGCAAGGTGCCCCCACAGGCAACTGTGGCTTGTTTGACAGTGCCAAGTGCCTCCTGCAAACTGACATCAGGAACCTGGCCTGGTGAGTTTTGTTTCTCTGGGGAAAGGTCATGGTTCATATCCTGGACCCGTAGTCCAGGAGTGGCCGGCTGCCTGCTGAAATTCTGAACGGATTAGGATGCCGCCCTGATGCAAGGTACCACCACAGGAAACTGTGGCAGGTTTGACAGTGCCAAGTGCCTCCTGCAAACTGACATCAGGAACCTGACCAGGTAAGTTTTGTTTCTCTGGGGAAAGGCCATCGTTCTTGTCCGGGGCCGCCGGCCCGGAGTGGCTGGCTGTCTGCTGAAATTCCACAGGGTTAAGGCTACCTCCCAGATGCAAGGCGCCCCCACAGGCAACTGTGGCTGGTTTGACAGTGCCATGTGCCTCCTGCAAACTGACATCAGGAACCTGGCCTGGTGACTTTTGTTTCTCTGGGGAAAGGCCATGGTTCGTATCCTGGATACGTAGGACCGGAGAGGCCGGCTGTCTGCTGAAATTCCTCACGGATCAGGATGCCACCGAGATGCAAGATGCCCCCACAGGCACCTGTGGCTGCTTCGACAGTGCCAAGTGCCTCCTGCAAACTGACATCAGGAGCCTGGCCTGGTGTCTTTTGTTTCTCAGGGGAAAGGCTTTCGTTCCTATCCATGGACGGGTGGCCAATAGTGGCTGGCTGCCTGCTGAAATTCCGCACAGATGAGGATACCTCCCAGATGCAAGATGCCCATACAGGTACGTGTGGCTGGTTTGACAGTGCTAAGTGCCTCCTGCAAACTGACATCAGGAACCTGGCCAGGTGACTTTTGTTTCTCTGGGGAAAGGCCATCGTTCCACTCCACGGCCAGGTGGCCTGGAGTGGCCGGCTGCCTGTTGAAATTCCGCACGGATGAGGATACCTCCCAGATGAAAGGAGCCCCCAGAGGCAACTGTGGCTGGTTTGACAGTGCCAAGTGCTTCCTGCAAACTGACATCAGAAACCTGGCCTGGTGATTTTCTTTCTCCGGGGAAAGGCCATGGTTCATGTCCAGAGCCTTGCGGCCTGGAGTGGCCGGCTGCCTGCTGGAATTCCGCATGGATCTGGATACCTCCCAGATGAAAAGCGCCCCCACAGGCTCCTGTGGCTGGTTTGACAGTGCCAAGTGCCTCCTGCAAACTGACATCAGGAACCTGGCCTGGTGACTTTTGTTTCTCTGCGGAAAGACCATAGTTCATGTCCACGGCCTGGTCAGCCCGGAGTGGCCGGCTGCCTGCTGAAATTCCGATTGGATCAGGATGCCTCCCAGATGAAAAGTGCCCCCACAGGCAATTCTGGCTGGTTTGACAGTGCCAAGTGCCTCCTGCAAACTGACATCAGGAACCTGGCCTGGTGACTTTTTTTTCTCTGGGGAAAGGCCATCATTCTTTTCCGAGGCCTGGTGGCCCGGAGTGGCCAGCAGCCTGCTGAAATTCCGAACGGATCAGGATACCTCCCACACCGAAACTAAAACCATAGGCAACTGTGGCTGGTTTGACGGTGCCAAGTGCCTCCTGCAAACTGACATCAGGAACCTGGCCTGGTGAGTTTTGTTTCTCTGGGGAAAGGTCATGGTTCATATCCTGGACCCGTAGTCCAGGAGTGGCCGGCTGCCTGCTGAAATTCTGAACGGATTAGGATGCCGCCCTGATGCAAGGTACCACCACAGGAAACTGTGGCAGGTTTGACAGTGCCAAGTGCCTCCTGCAAACTGACATCAGGAACCTGACCAGGTAAGTTTTGTTTCTCTGGGGAAAGGCCATCGTTCTTGTCCGGGGCCGCCGGCCCGGAGTGGCTGGCTGTCTGCTGAAATTCCACAGGGTTAAGGCTACCTCCCAGATGCAAGGCGCCCCCACAGGCAACTGTGGCTGGTTTGACAGTGCCATGTGCCTCCTGCAAACTGACATCAGGAACCTGGCCTGGTGACTTTTGTTTCTCTGGGGAAAGGCCATGGTTCGTATCCTGGATACGTAGGACCGGAGAGGCCGGCTGTCTGCTGAAATTCCTCACGGATCAGGATGCCACCGAGATGCAAGATGCCCCCACAGGCACCTGTGGCTGCTTCGACAGTGCCAAGTGCCTCCTGCAAACTGACATCAGGAGCCTGGCCTGGTGTCTTTTGTTTCTCAGGGGAAAGGCTTTCGTTCCTATCCATGGACGGGTGGCCAATAGTGGCTGGCTGCCTGCTGAAATTCCGCACAGATGAGGATACCTCCCAGATGCAAGATGCCCATACAGGTACGTGTGGCTGGTTTGACAGTGCTAAGTGCCTCCTGCAAACTGACATCAGGAACCTGGCCAGGTGACTTTTGTTTCTCTGGGGAAAGGCCATCGTTCCACTCCACGGCCAGGTGGCCTGGAGTGGCCGGCTGCCTGTTGAAATTCCGCACGGATGAGGATACCTCCCAGATGAAAGGAGCCCCCAGAGGCAACTGTGGCTGGTTTGACAGTGCCAAGTGCTTCCTGCAAACTGACATCAGAAACCTGGCCTGGTGATTTTCTTTCTCCGGGGAAAGGCCATGGTTCATGTCCAGAGCCTTGCGGCCTGGAGTGGCCGGCTGCCTGCTGGAATTCCGCATGGATCTGGATACCTCCCAGATGAAAAGCGCCCCCACAGGCTCCTGTGGCTGGTTTGACAGTGCCAAGTGCCTCCTGCAAACTGACATCAGGAACCTGGCCTGGTGACTTTTGTTTCTCTGCGGAAAGACCATAGTTCATGTCCACGGCCTGGTCAGCCCGGAGTGGCCGGCTGCCTGCTGAAATTCCGATTGGATCAGGATGCCTCCCAGATGAAAAGTGCCCCCACAGGCAATTGTGGCTGGTTTGACAGTGCCAAGTGCCTCCTGCAAACTGACATCAGGAACCTGGCCTGGTGACTTTTTTTTCTCTGGGGAAAGGCCATCATTCTTTTCCGAGGCCTGGTGGCCCGGAGTGGCCAGCAGCCTGCTGAAATTCCGAACGGATCAGGATACCTCCCACACCGAAACTAAAACCATAGGCAACTGTGGCTGGTTTGACGGTGCCAAGTGCCTCCTGCAAACAGACATCAGGAACCTGGCCTGGTAAGTTTTGTTTCTCTGGGGAAAGGCCATCGTTCTTGTCCGGGGCCCGTCAGCCTGGAGTGGCCGGCTGCCTGCTGAAATTTCACACGGTTGAGGATACCTCCCAGATGCAAGTTGCCCCCACAGGCAACTGTGGCTGGTTTGACAGTGCCATGTGCCTCCTGCAAACTGACATCAGGAACCTGACCCGGTGACATTCGTTTCTCTGGAGAAAGACCATGATTCATGTCCAGGGCCTTGCGGCCTGGAGTGGCCGGCTGCCTGCTGAAATTCCGCATGGATCAGGATGCCTCCCAGATGGAAAGTGCCCCCACAGCCAACTGTGGCTGGTTTGACAGTGCCAAGTGCCTCCTGCAAACTGACATCAGGAACCTGGCCTGGTGACTTTTGTTTCTCTGGGGAAAGGCCATAGATGATGTCCAGTGCCCCCTGGCCCGGAGTGGCCGACTGCCTGCTGAAATTCCGCACGGATCAGGATACCTCCCAGATGCAAGGTGCCACCTCAGGCAACTGTGGCTGGTTTGACAGTGCCAAGTGCCTCCTGCAAACTGACATCAGGAACCTGGCCGGGTAACTTTTGTTTCTCTGGGGAAAGGCCATCGTTCTTGTCCGGGGCCCGCTGGCCCGGAGTGGCCGGCTGCCTGCTGAAATTCCACAAGGTTGAGGCTACCTCCCAGATGCAAGGCGCCCCCACAGGCAACTGTGGCTGGTTTGACAGTGCCAAGTGCCTCCTGCAAATTGACATCAGGAACCTGGCCTGGTGACTTTTGTTTCTCTGGGGAAAGGTTATTATTCTTGTTCAGAGCCCGGTGGCTCGGAGTGGCCGGCTGCCTGCTGAAATTCCGCATGGATCCGGATACCTCCCAGGTTCAAGGTGCCGCCACAGGCAACTGTGGCTGGTTTGACAGTGCCAAGCGCCTCCTGCAAACTGACATCAGGAACCTGGCCTGGTGACTTTTGTTTCTCTGGGGAAAGGTCATGGTTAATGTACAGGGCCGGGTGTCCCGGAGTGGCCAGCTGCCTGCTGAAATTCCGCACGGATCAGGATGCCTGCCAGACCAAAGGTACCAGCACAGTCAACTGTGGCTGGTTTGACAGTGCCAAGTGCCTCCTGCAAACTGACATCAGGAACCTGACCTGGTGACTTTCGCTTGTCTGGGGAAAGGCCATAGATGATGTCCAGTGCCCCCTGGCCCGGAGTGGCCGACTGCCTGCTGAAATTCCGCACGGATCAGGATACCTCCCAGATGCAAGGTGCCCCCACAGGCAACTGTGGCTTGTTTGACAGTGCCAAGTGCCTCCTGCAAACTGACATCAGGAACCTGGCCTGGTGAGTTTTGTTTCTCTGGGGAAAGGTCATGGTTCATATCCTGGACCCGTAGTCCAGGAGTGGCCGGCTGCCTGCTGAAATTCTGAACGGATTAGGATGCCGCCCTGATGCAAGGTACCACCACAGGAAACTGTGGCAGGTTTGACAGTGCCAAGTGCCTCCTGCAAACTGACATCAGGAACCTGACCAGGTAAGTTTTGTTTCTCTGGGGAAAGGCCATCGTTCTTGTCCGGGGCCGCCGGCCCGGAGTGGCTGGCTGTCTGCTGAAATTCCACAGGGTTAAGGCTACCTCCCAGATGCAAGGCGCCCCCACAGGCAACTGTGGCTGGTTTGACAGTGCCATGTGCCTCCTGCAAACTGACATCAGGAACCTGGCCTGGTGACTTTTGTTTCTCTGGGGAAAGGCCATGGTTCGTATCCTGGATACGTAGGACCGGAGAGGCCGGCTGTCTGCTGAAATTCCTCACGGATCAGGATGCCACCGAGATGCAAGATGCCCCCACAGGCACCTGTGGCTGCTTCGACAGTGCCAAGTGCCTCCTGCAAACTGACATCAGGAGCCTGGCCTGGTGTCTTTTGTTTCTCAGGGGAAAGGCTTTCGTTCCTATCCATGGACGGGTGGCCAATAGTGGCTGGCTGCCTGCTGAAATTCCGCACAGATGAGGATACCTCCCAGATGCAAGATGCCCATACAGGTACGTGTGGCTGGTTTGACAGTGCTAAGTGCCTCCTGCAAACTGACATCAGGAACCTGGCCAGGTGACTTTTGTTTCTCTGGGGAAAGGCCATCGTTCCACTCCACGGCCAGGTGGCCTGGAGTGGCCGGCTGCCTGTTGAAATTCCGCACGGATGAGGATACCTCCCAGATGAAAGGAGCCCCCAGAGGCAACTGTGGCTGGTTTGACAGTGCCAAGTGCTTCCTGCAAACTGACATCAGAAACCTGGCCTGGTGATTTTCTTTCTCCGGGGAAAGGCCATGGTTCATGTCCAGAGCCTTGCGGCCTGGAGTGGCCGGCTGCCTGCTGGAATTCCGCATGGATCTGGATACCTCCCAGATGAAAAGCGCCCCCACAGGCTCCTGTGGCTGGTTTGACAGTGCCAAGTGCCTCCTGCAAACTGACATCAGGAACCTGGCCTGGTGACTTTTGTTTCTCTGCGGAAAGACCATAGTTCATGTCCACGGCCTGGTCAGCCCGGAGTGGCCGGCTGCCTGCTGAAATTCCGATTGGATCAGGATGCCTCCCAGATGAAAAGTGCCCCCACAGGCAATTGTGGCTGGTTTGACAGTGCCAAGTGCCTCCTGCAAACTGACATCAGGAACCTGGCCTGGTGACTTTTTTTTCTCTGGGGAAAGGCCATCATTCTTTTCCGAGGCCTGGTGGCCCGGAGTGGCCAGCAGCCTGCTGAAATTCCGAACGGATCAGGATACCTCCCACACCGAAACTAAAACCATAGGCAACTGTGGCTGGTTTGACGGTGCCAAGTGCCTCCTGCAAACAGACATCAGGAACCTGGCCTGGTAAGTTTTGTTTCTCTGGGGAAAGGCCATCGTTCTTGTCCGGGGCCCGTCAGCCTGGAGTGGCCGGCTGCCTGCTGAAATTTCACACGGTTGAGGATACCTCCCAGATGCAAGTTGCCCCCACAGGCAACTGTGGCTGGTTTGACAGTGCCATGTGCCTCCTGCAAACTGACATCAGGAACCTGACCCGGTGACATTCGTTTCTCTGGAGAAAGACCATGATTCATGTCCAGGGCCTTGCGGCCTGGAGTGGCCGGCTGCCTGCTGAAATTCCGCATGGATCAGGATGCCTCCCAGATGGAAAGTGCCCCCACAGCCAACTGTGGCTGGTTTGACAGTGCCAAGTGCCTCCTGCAAACTGACATCAGGAACCTGGCCTGGTGACTTTTGTTTCTCTGGGGAAAGGCCATAGATGATGTCCAGTGCCCCCTGGCCCGGAGTGGCCGACTGCCTGCTGAAATTCCGCACGGATCAGGATACCTCCCAGATGCAAGGTGCCACCTCAGGCAACTGTGGCTGGTTTGACAGTGCCAAGTGCCTCCTGCAAACTGACATCAGGAACCTGGCCGGGTAACTTTTGTTTCTCTGGGGAAAGGCCATCGTTCTTGTCCGGGGCCCGCTGGCCCGGAGTGGCCGGCTGCCTGCTGAAATTCCACAAGGTTGAGGCTACCTCCCAGATGCAAGGCGCCCCCACAGGCAACTGTGGCTGGTTTGACAGTGCCAAGTGCCTCCTGCAAATTGACATCAGGAACCTGGCCTGGTGACTTTTGTTTCTCTGGGGAAAGGTTATTATTCTTGTTCAGAGCCCGGTGGCTCGGAGTGGCCGGCTGCCTGCTGAAATTCCGCATGGATCCGGATACCTCCCAGGTTCAAGGTGCCGCCACAGGCAACTGTGGCTGGTTTGACAGTGCCAAGCGCCTCCTGCAAACTGACATCAGGAACCTGGCCTGGTGACTTTTGTTTCTCTGGGGAAAGGTCATGGTTAATGTACAGGGCCGGGTGTCCCGGAGTGGCCAGCTGCCTGCTGAAATTCCGCACGGATCAGGATGCCTGCCAGACCAAAGGTACCAGCACAGTCAACTGTGGCTGGTTTGACAGTGCCAAGTGCCTCCTGCAAACTGACATCAGGAACCTGACCTGGTGACTTTCGCTTGTCTGGGGAAAGGCCATAGATGATGTCCAGTGCCCCCTGGCCCGGAGTGGCCGACTGCCTGCTGAAATTCCGCACGGATCAGGATACCTCCCAGATGCAAGGTGCCCCCACAGGCAACTGTGGCTTGTTTGACAGTGCCAAGTGCCTCCTGCAAACTGACATCAGGAACCTGGCCTGGTGAGTTTTGTTTCTCTGGGGAAAGGTCATGGTTCATATCCTGGACCCGTAGTCCAGGAGTGGCCGGCTGCCTGCTGAAATTCTGAACGGATTAGGATGCCGCCCTGATGCAAGGTACCACCACAGGAAACTGTGGCAGGTTTGACAGTGCCAAGTGCCTCCTGCAAACTGACATCAGGAACCTGACCAGGTAAGTTTTGTTTCTCTGGGGAAAGGCCATCGTTCTTGTCCGGGGCCGCCGGCCCGGAGTGGCTGGCTGTCTGCTGAAATTCCACAGGGTTAAGGCTACCTCCCAGATGCAAGGCGCCCCCACAGGCAACTGTGGCTGGTTTGACAGTGCCATGTGCCTCCTGCAAACTGACATCAGGAACCTGGCCTGGTGACTTTTGTTTCTCTGGGGAAAGGCCATGGTTCGTATCCTGGATACGTAGGACCGGAGAGGCCGGCTGTCTGCTGAAATTCCTCACGGATCAGGATGCCACCGAGGTGCAAGATGCCCCCACAGGCACCTGTGGCTGCTTCGACAGTGCCAAGTGCCTCCTGCAAACTGACATCAGGAGCCTGGCCTGGTGTCTTTTGTTTCTCAGGGGAAAGGCTTTCGTTCCTATCCATGGACGGGTGGCCAATAGTGGCTGGCTGCCTCCTGAAATTCCGCACAGATGAGGATACCTCCCAGATGCAAGATGCCCATACAGGTACGTGTGGCTGGTTTGACAGTGCTAAGTGCCTCCTGCAAACTGACATCAGGAACCTGGCCAGGTGACTTTTGTTTCTCTGGGGAAAGGCCATCGTTCCACTCCACGGCCAGGTGGCCTGGAGTGGCCGGCTGCCTGTTGAAATTCCGCACGGATGAGGATACCTCCCAGATGAAAGGAGCCCCCAGAGGCAACTGTGGCTGGTTTGACAGTGCCAAGTGCTTCCTGCAAACTGACATCAGAAACCTGGCCTGGTGATTTTCTTTCTCCGGGGAAAGGCCATGGTTCATGTCCAGGGCCCGGTTGCCCCTACTTGCCTGCTGCCTGCTGAAATTCCACACGGATCAGGATACCTCCCAGATGTAAGGTGCCACCACAGGCAACTGTGGCTGGTTTGACAGTGCCAAGTGCCTCCTGCAAACTGACATCAGGAACCTGGCCTTGTGAGTTTTGTTTCTCTGGGGAAAGGCCATCATGCTTTTCCGGGGCCCGCCGGCCCGGAGTGGCCGGCTGCCTTCTGAAATTCCACACGGTTGAGGATACCTCCCAGATGCAAGGTGCCCCCACAGGCAACTGTGGCTGGTTTGACAGTGCCAAGTGCCTCCTGCAAACTGACATCAGGAACCTGGCCTGGTGACTTTTGTTTCTCTGGGGAAAGGCCATCACTCTTCTCCAATGCCCGGTGGCCCGGAGTGGCCGGCCCCCTGCTGAAATTCCGCACAGGTGAGGATACCTCCCAGATGCAACGTGCCCATAAAGGTAAGTGTGGCTGGTTTGACAGTGCCAAGTGCCTCCTGCAAACTGACATCAGGAACCTGGCCTGGTGAGTTTTGTTTCTCTGGGGAAAGGTCATGGTTCATATCCTGGACCAGTAGTCCAGGAGTGGCCGGCTGCCTGCTGAAATTCTGAACGGATTAGGATGCCGCCCAGATGCAACGTACCACCACAGGCAACTGCGTCTAGTTTGCCACTGCCAAGTGCCTCCTGCAAACTGACATCAGGAACCTGACCTGGTAAGTTTTGTTTCTCTGGGGAAAGGCCATCGTTCCTGTCTGGGGCCCGCTGGCCCGGAGTAGCCGGCTGCCTTCTGAAATTCCACACGGTTGAGGATACCTCCTAGATGCAAGGTGGCCCCACAGGCAACTGTGGCTGCTTCGACAGTGCCAAGTGCCTCCTGCAAACTGACATCAGGAACCTGGCCGGGTGACTTTTGTTTCTCTGGGGAAAGGCCATGGTTCATATCCTGGACCCGTAGGCCAGGAGTGGCCGGCTGCCTGCTGAAATTCCGAACGGATCAGGATGCCTCCCAGATGCAAGGTGCCCCCAGAGGCAATTGTGGCTGGTTTGACAGTGCCAAGTGCCTCCTGCAAACTGACATCAGGAACCTGGCCTGGTGACATTTATTTCTCTGGGGAAAGGCCATTGTACGTGTCCAGGGCCTAGTGGCCCGGAGTGGCCGGCTGCTTGCTGGACTTCTGCATGGATCAGGATGCCGCCAAGATGCAAGGTGCCCCCACAGGCACCTGTGGCTGGTTTGACAGTGCTAAGTGCCTCCTGCAAACTGACATCAGGAACCTGGCCTGGTGACTTTTGTTTCTCTGGGGAAAGGCCATCGTTCATATCCTACAAACTGTGGCCCAGAGTGGCCGGCTGCCTGCTGAAATTCCGCACGGATCAGGATACCTCCCAGATGCAAGGTGCCCCACGGGAAACTGTGGCTGGTTTGACAGTGCCAAGTGCCTCCTGCCAACTGACATCAAGAACCTGGCCTGGTGACTTTTGTTTCTCTGGGGAAAGGCCATGGTTGGTATCCTGAGCCTGGTGTCCTGGAGTGGCCGTCTGCCTGCTGAAATTCTGGACGGACCAGGATGCCTCCCAGATGCAAGGCGCCCCCAGAGGCAACTTTGGCTGGTTTCACAGTGCCAAGTGCGTCCTGCAAATTGACATCAGGAACCTGGCCTGGTGACTTTTGTTTCTCTGGGGAAAGGTTATTATACTTGTTCAGAGCCCGGTGGCTCGGAGTGGCCGGCCCCCTGCTGAAATTCCGAACTGATCAGGATACCTCCCAGACCGATAGTACCACAACAGGCAACTGTGGCTGGTTTGACAGTGCCAAGTGCCTCCTGCAAACTGACATCAGGAACCTGGCCTGGTGACTTTTGTTTCTCTGGGGAAAGGCCATTGTTCCTCTCCAGGGCCCGTAGTCCAGAGTGGCCGACTGCCTGCTGAAATTCCTCATGGATCAGGATGCCTCCCACATGAAAGGTGCCCCCACAGGCAACTACATCTGATTTGACAGTGCCATGTGCCTCCTGCAAACTGATATCAGGAACCAGGCCTGGTGATTTTTCTTTGTCTGGGGAAAGGCCATTGTACGTGTCCAGAGCCTGGTGGCCCGGAGTGGCCGGCTGCCTGCTGAAATTCCAAACGGGTCAGGATTCCTCCCAGAACGAAAGTACCACCACAGGCAACTGTGGCTGGTTTGACAGTGCCTAGTGCCTCCTGCAAGCTGACATCAGGAACCTGGACTGGTGACTTTTGTTTCTCTGGGGAAAGGCCATCGTTCGTGTCCAGGGCCGGGTGTCCCTGGGTGTCCGGCTGCCTGCTGAAATTCCGAAAGCATCAGGATACCGCCCAGATGCAATGTGCCCCCACAGGCACCTGTGGCTGGTTCGACAGTGCCAAGTGCCTCCTGCAAACTGACATCAGGAACCTGGCCTGGTGACTTTTGTTTCTCATGGGAAAGTCCATGGTTTATATCCTGGACCAGCTGGACCGCAGGGACCGGCTGCTTGCTGAAATTCCGAAAGCACCAGGATGCCTCCCAGATGCAAGCTGTCCCCACAGGTAATTGTGTCTGGTTTGAGAGTGCCAAGTGCCTCCTGCAAACTGACATAGGAAGGCTGGGCTGGTCACTTTGGTTTCTCTGAGGAAAGGCCACGATTCATGTCCAGGGCCTTGCGGCCCGGAGTGGCCCGCTGCCTGCTGAAATTCCGCACAGTTGAGGATACCTCCCTGACACAAGGTGCCCCCGCAGACAACTGTGGCTGGTTTGACAGTGCCAAGTGCCTTTTGCAAACTGACATCAGGAACCTGGCCGGGTGACTTTTGTTTCTCTGGGGAAAGGTCATGTTTAATGTACAGGGCCGGGTGTCCCGGAGTGGCCAGCTGCCTGCTGAAATTCCGCACGGATCATGATGCCTGCCAGACCACAGGTACCAGCACAGTCAACTGTGGCTGGTTTGACAGTGCCAAGTGCCTCCTGCAAACTGACATCAGGAACCTGGCCTTGTGACTTTCCTTTCTCTGGGGAAAGACCATGATTCATGTCCAGGGCCTTGCGGCCTGGAGTGCCCGGCTGCCTGCTGAAATTCCGCATGGATCGGGATGCCTCCCAGATGGAAAGTGCCCCCAGAGGCAACTGTGGCTGGTTTGACAGTGCCAAGTGCCTCCTGCAAACTGACATCAGGAACCTGGCCGGGTGACTTTTGTTTCCCTAGGGAAAAGCCGTGGTTCTTGTCCAGGGCCTGGTGGCCCGGAGTGGCCGGCCGCCTGCTGAAATTCCGCATGGATCAGGATGCCTCCCAGATGTAAGGCGCCCCCACAGGCACCTGTGGCTGGTTTGACAGTGCCAAGTGCCTCCTGCAAACTGACATCAGGAACCTGGCCTGGTGACTTTTGTTTCTCTGCGGAAAGACCATAGTTCATGTCCACGGCCTGGTGGCCCGGAGTGGCCGGCTGCCTGCTGAAATTCCGCTTGGATCAGGATGCCTCCCAGATGAAAAGTGCCCCCACAGGCACCTGTGGCTGGTTTGACAGTGCCAAGTGCCTCCTGCCAACTGACATCAAGAACCTGGCCTGGTGACTTTTGTTTCTCTGGGGAAAGGCCATCATTCTTTTCCGAGGCCTGGTGGCCCGTAGTGGCCAGCAGCCTGCTGAAATTCCGAACGGATCAGGATACCTCCCACACCGAAACTAAAACCATAGGCAACTGTGGCTGGTTTGATGGTGCCAAGTGCCTCCTGCAAACAGACATCAGGAACCTGGCCTGGTAAGTTTTGTTTCTCTGGGGAAAGGCCATCGTTCTTGTCCGGGGCCCGTCAGCCCGGAGTGGCCGGCTGCCTGCTGAAATTTCACACGGTTGAGGATACCTCCCAGATGCAAGGTGCCCCCACAGGCAACTGTGGCTGGTTTGACAGTGCCATGTGCCTCCTGCAAACTGACATCAGGAACCTGACCCGGTGACATTCGTTTCTCTGGAGAAAGACCATGATTCATGTCCAGGGCCTTGCGGCCTGGAGTGCCCGGCTGCCTGCTGAAATTCCGCATGGATCAGGATGCCTCCCAGATGGAAAGTGCCCCCAGAGGCAACTGTGGCTGGTTTGACAGTGCCAAGTGCCTCCTGCAAACTGACATCAGGAACCTGGCCTGGTGACTTTTGTTTCTCTGGGGAAAGGCCATAGATGATGTCCAGTGCCCCCTGGCCCGGAGTGGCCGACTGCCTGCTGAAATTCCGCACGGATCAGGATACCTCCCAGATGCAAGGTGCCACCACAGGCAACTGTGGCTGGTTTGACAGTGCCAAGTGCCTCCTGCAAACTGACATCAGGAACCTGGCCTGGTGAGTTTTGTTTCTCTGGGGAAAGGCCATGGTTCATATCCTGGATACGTAGGACCGGAGAGGCCGGCTGCCTGTTGAAATTCCTCACTGATCAGGATGCCGCCGAGATGCAAGATGCCCCCACAGGCCCCTGTGGCTGCTTCGACAGTGCCAAGTGCCTCCTGCAAACTGACATCAGGAACCTGGCCTGGTGACTTTTGTTTTTCTGGGGAAAGGCCATGGTTCATATCCTGGACCCGTAGTCCCGGAGTGGCCCGCTGCCTGCTGAAATTCCGAACGGATCAGGATGCCTCCCAGATGCAAAGTGCCCCCAGAGGCAATTGTGGCTGGTTTGACAGTGCCAAGTGCCTCCTGCAAACTGACATCAGGAACCTGGCCTGGTGACATTTATTTCTCTGGGGAAAGGCCATTGTACGTGTCCAAGGCCTAGTGGCCCGGAGTGGCCGGCTGCTTGCTGGAATTCTGCATGGCTCAGGATGCCGCCGAGATGCAAGGTGCCCCCTCAGGCACCTGTGGCTGGTTTGACAGTGCCAAGTGCCTCCTGCAAACTGACATCAGGAACCTGGCCTGGTGACTTTTGTTTCTCTGGGGAAAGGCCATGGTTCATATCCTACAAACTGTGGCCCATAGTGGCCGGCTGCCTGCTGAAATTCCGCACGGATCAGGATACCTCCCAGATGCAAGGTGCCCCACGGGAAACTGTGGCTGGTTTGACAGTGCCAAGTGCCTCCTGCCAACTGACATCAAGAACCTGGCCTGGTGACTTTTGTTTCTCTGGGGAAAGGCCATGGTTGGTATCCTGAGCCTGGTGTCCTGGAGTGGCCGTCTGCCTGCTAAAATTCTGGACGGACCTGGATGCCGCCAAGATGCAAGGTGCCCCCAGAGGCAACTGTGGCTGGTTTGACAGTGCCAAGTGCTTCCTGCAAACTGACATCAGAAACCTGGCCTGGTGATTTTCTTTCTCAGGGGAAAGGCCATGGTTCATGTCCAGGGCCCGGTGACTCGCAGTTGCCTGCTGCCTGCTGAAATTCCACACGGATC
This sequence comes from Passer domesticus, assembly GCF_036417665.1. Taxonomy (NCBI): domain Eukaryota; kingdom Metazoa; phylum Chordata; class Aves; order Passeriformes; family Passeridae; genus Passer; species Passer domesticus. The sequence goes on along the minus strand of NC_087476.1, from coordinate 79,091,113 downwards.
CGGATACCTCCCAGATGCAAGGTGCCCCCACAGGCAACATTGGCTGGTTTGACAGTGCCAAGTGCGTCCTGCAAATTGACATCAGGAACCTGGCCTGGTGACTTTTGTTTCTCATGGGAAGTGCCATCGTTCGTGTCCCGTACTCGGAGGCCAGGAGTGGCCGGCTGCCTGCTGAAATTCCGCACGGATCAGGATACCTCCCAGACCGAAACTAAAAGCATAGGCCGCTGTGGCTGGTTTGACAGTGCCAAGTGCCTCCTGCAAACTGACATCAGGAACCTGGCCTGGTAGGTTTTGTTTCTCTGGGGAAAGGCAATCGTTCTTGTCCGGGGCCCGCCGGCCCGGAGTGGCCGGCTGCCTGCTGAAATTCCACACGGTTGAAGATACCTCCCAGATGCAAGGTGCCCCCACAGGCAACTGTGGCTGGTTTGACAGTGCCATGTGCCTCCTGCAAAATGACATCAGGAACCTGGCCTTGTGACTTTCCTTTCTCTGGGGAAAGACCATGATTCATGTCCAGAGCCTTGCGGCCTGGAGTGGCCGGCTGCCTGCTGGAATTCCGAATGGATCTGGATACCTCCCAGATGAAAAGCGCCCCCACAGGCTCCTGTGGCTGGTTTGACAGTGCCAAGTGCCTCCTGCAAACTGACATCAGGAACCTGGCCTGGTGACTTTTGTTTCTCTGCGGAAAGACCATAGTTCATGTCCACGGCCTGGTCAGCCCGGAGTGGCCGGCTGCCTGCTGAAATTCCGATTGGATCAGGATGCCTCCCAGATGAAAAGTGCCCCCACAGGCAATTGTGGCTGGTTTGACAGTGCCAAGTGCCTCCTGCAAACTGACATCAGGAACCTGGCCTGGTGACTTTTTTTTCTCTGGGGAAAGGCCATCATTCTTTTCCGAGGCCTGGTGGCCCGTAGTGGCCAGCAGCCTGCTGAAATTCCGAACGGATCAGGATACCTCCCACACCGAAACTAAAACCATAGGCAACTGTGGCTGGTTTGACGGTGCCAAGTGCCTCCTGCAAACAGACATCAGGAACCTGGCCTGGTAAGTTTTGTTTCTCTGGGGAAAGGCCATCGTTCTTGTCCGGGGCCCGTCAGCCTGGAGTGGCCGGCTGCCTGCTGAAATTTCGCACGGTTGAGGATACCTCCCAGATGCAAGTTGCCCCCACAGGCAACTGTGGCTGGTTTGACAGTGCCATGTGCCTCCTGCAAACTGACATCAGGAACCTGACCCGGTGACATTCGTTTCTCTGGAGAAAGACCATGATTCATGTCCAGGGCCTTGCGGCCTGGAGTGCCCGGCTGCCTGCTGAAATTCCGCATGGATCAGGATGCCTCCCAGATGGAAAGTGCCCCCACAGCCAACTGTGGCTGGTTTGACAGTGCCAAGTGCCTCCTGCAAACTGACATCAGGAACCTGGCCTGGTGACTTTTGTTTCTCTGGGGAAAGGCCATAGATGATGTCCAGTGCCCCCTGGCCCGGAGTGGCCGACTGCCTGCTGAAATTCCGCACGGATCAGGATACCTCCCAGATGCAAGGTGCCACCTCAGGCAACTGTGGCTGGTTTGACAGTGCCAAGTGCCTCCTGCAAACTGACATCAGGAACCTGGCCGGGTAACTTTTGTTTCTCTGGGGAAAGGCCATCGTTCTTGTCCGGGGCCCGCTGGCCCGGAGTGGCCGGCTGCCTGCTGAAATTCCACAAGGTTGAGGCTACCTCCCAGATGCAAGGCGCCCCCACAGGCAACTGTGGCTGGTTTGACAGTGCCAAGTGCCTCCTGCAAATTGACATCAGGAACCTGGCCTGGTGACTTTTGTTTCTCTGGGGAAAGGTTATTATTCTTGTTCAGAGCCCGGTGGCTCGGAGTGGCCGGCTGCCTGCTGAAATTCCGCATGGATCCGGATACCTCCCAGGTTCAAGGTGCCGCCACAGGCAACTGTGGCTGGTTTGACAGTGCCAAGCGCCTCCTGCAAACTGACATCAGGAACCTGGCCTGGTGACTTTTGTTTCTCTGGGGAAAGGTCATGGTTAATGTACAGGGCCGGGTGTCCCGGAGTGGCCAGCTGCCTGCTGAAATTCCGCACGGATCAGGATGCCTGCCAGACCAAAGGTACCAGCACAGTCAACTGTGGCTGGTTTGACAGTGCCAAGTGCCTCCTGCAAACTGACATCAGGAACCTGGCCGGGTGACTTTTGTTTCTCTGGGGAAAGGCCATGGTTCATGTCCAGGGCCCGCTGTCCCGGAGTGGCCGTCTGCCTGCTGAAATTCCGCACAGATCAGGATAGCTCCCAGATGAAAGGAGCCCCCACAGGCACCTGTGGCTGGTTTGACAGTGCCAAGTGCATCCTGCAAACTGACATCAGGAACCTGGCCTGGTGACTTTTGTTTCTCTGGGGAAAGGCCATGGTTCATGTCCACGGCCTGGTGGCCCGGAGTGTCCGGCTGCCTGCTGAAATTCTGCATGGATCAGGATGCCTCCCAGATGAAAAATACCCCCAGAGGCAACTGTGGCTGGTTTGACAGTGCCAAGTGCCTCCTGCAAACTGACATCAGGAACCTGGCCTGGTGACTTTTGTTTCTCTGGGGAAAGGCCATCATTCTTTTCCGGGGCCCGCTGGCCCGGAGTGGCCGGCAGCCTGCTGAAATTCCGCACGGATCAGGATACCTCCCAGACCGAAACTAAAATCATAGGCCGCTGTGGCTGGTTTGACAGTGCCAAGTGCCTCCTGCAAACTGACATCAGGAACCTGGCCTGGTGACTTTTGTTTCTCTGGGGAAAGGCAATCGTTCTTGTCCGGGGCCCGCCGGCCCGGAGTGGCCAGCTGCCTGCTGAAATTCCTCACGGATCAGGATACCTCCCAGATGCAAGGTGCCCCCACAGGCAACTGTGGCTGGTTTGACAGTGCCATGTGCCTCCTGCAAAATGACATCAGGAACCTGGCCTTGTGACTTTCCTTTCTCTGGGGAAAGACCATGATTCATGTCCAGGGCCTTGCGGCCTGGAGTGCCCGGCTGCCTGCTGAAATTCCGCATGGATCGGGATGCCTCCCAGATGGAAAGTGCCCCCAGAGGCAACTGTGGCTGGTTTGACAGTGCCAAGTGCCTCCTGCAAACTGACATCAGGAACCTGGCCGGGTGACTTTTGTTTCCCTAGGGAAAAGCCGTGGTTCTTGTCCAGGGCCTGGTGGCCCGGAGTGGCCGGCCGCCTGCTGAAATTCTGCATGGATCAGGATGCCTCCCAGATGAAAAGTGCCCCCACAGGCACCTGTGGCTGGTTTGACAGTGCCAAGTGCCTCCTGCAAACTGACATCAGGAACCTGGCCTGGTGACTTTTGTTTCTCTGCGGAAAGACCATAGTTCATGTCCACGGCCTGGTGGCCCGGAGTGGCCGGCTGCCTGCTGAAATTCCTCTTGGATCAGGATGCCTCCCAGATGAAAAGTGCCCCCACAGGCAACTGTGGCTGGTTTGACAGTGCCAAGTGCCTCCTGCAAACTGACATCAGGAACCTGGCCTGGTAAGTTTTGTTTCTCTGGGGAAAGGCCATCATTCTTGTCCGGGGCCCGTCAGCCCGGAGTGCCCGGCTGCCTGCTGAAATTCCGCACGGATCAGGATGCCTCCCAGATGGAAAGTGCCCCCACAGCCAACTGTGGCTGGTTTGACAGTGCCAAGTGCCTCCTGCAAACTGACATCAGGAACCTGGCCTGGTGACTTTTGTTTCTCTGGGGAAAGGCCATGGTTGGTATCCTGAGCCTCGTGTCCTGGAGTGGCCGTCTGCCTGCTAAAATTCTGGACGGACCAGGATGCCTCCCAGATGCAAGGTGCCCCCAGAGGCAACTGTGGCTGGTTTGACAGTGCCAAGTGCCTCCTGCAAACTGACATCAGGAACCTGCCTGGTGACATTTATTTCTCTGGGGAAAGGCCATTGTACGTGTCCAAGGCCTAGTGGCCCGGACTGGCCGGCTGCTTGCTGGAATTCTGCATGGATCAGGATGCCGCCGAGATGCAAGGTGCCCCCACAGGCACCTGTGGCTGGTTTGACAGTGCCAAGTGCCTCCTGCAAACTGACATCAGGAACCTGGCCTGGTGACTTTTGTTTCTCTGGGGAAAGGCCATGGTTCATATTCTACAAACTGTGGCCCAGAGTGGCCGGCTGCCTGCTGAAATTCCGCACGGATCAGGATACCTCCCAGATGCAAGGTGCCCCACGGGAAACTGCGGCTGGTTTGACAGTGCCAAGTGCCTCCTGCCAACTGACATCAAGAACCTGGCCTGGTGACTTTTGTTTCTCTGGGGAAAGGCCATGGTTGGTATCCTGAGCCTGGTGTCCTGGAGTGGCCGTCTGCCTGCTAAAATTCTGGACGGACCAGGATGCCTCCCAGATGCAAGGTGCCCCCAGAGGCAACTGTGGCTGGTTTGACAGTGCCAAGTGCTTCCTGCAAACTGACATCAGAAACCTGGCCTGGTGATTTTCTTTCTCAGGGGAAACGCCATGGTTCATGTCCAGGGCCTGGGGGCTCGCAGTTGCCTGCTGCCTGCCGAAATTCCACACGGATCCGGATACCTCCCAGATGCAAGGTGCCCCCACAGGCAACTTTGGCTGGTTTGACAGTGCCAAGTGCGTCCTGCAAATTGACATCAGGAACCTGGCCTGGTGACTTTTGTTTCTCTGAGGAAATGTTATTATTCTTGTTCAGAGCCCGGTGGCTCGGAGTGGCCGGACGCCTGCTGAAATTCCGCACAGATCAGGATACCTCCCAGATACAAGGTGCCCCCATAGGCACCTGTGGCTGTTTTGACAGTGCCAAGTGCCTCCTGCAAACTGACATCAGGAACCTGGCCTGGTGACTTTTGTTTCTCTGGGGAAAGGCCATCATTCTTTTCCGGGGCCCGCTGGCCCGGAGTGGCAGGCAGCCTGCTGAAATTCCGCATGGATCAGGATACCTCCCAGACCGAAACTAAAAGCATAGGCACCTGTGGCTGGTTTGACAGTGCCAAGTGCCTCCTGCAAACTGACATCAGGAACCTGGCCTGGTAAGTTTTGTTTCTCTGGGGAAAGGCAATCGTTCTTGTCCCGGGCCCGCCGGCCCGGAGTGGCCGGCTGCCTGCTGAAATTCCACACGGTTGAGGATACCTCGTAGATGGAAGGTGCCCCCACAGGCAACTGTGGCTGGTTTGACAGTGCCATGTGCCTCCTGCAAAATGACATCAGGAACCTGGCCTTGTGACTTTCCTTTCTCTGGGGAAAGACCATGATTCATGTCCAGGGCCTTGCGGCCTGGAGTGCCCGGCTGCCTGCTGAAATTCCGCATGGATCGGGATACCTCCCAGATGGAAAGTGCCCCCACAGGCAACTGTGGCTTGTTTGACAGTGCCAAGTGCCTCCTGCAAACTGACATCAGGAACCTGGCCTGGTGACTTTTGTTTCTCTGGGGAAAGGGCATCGTTCGTGTCCAGTGCCCGGTGGCCTGGTGTGGCCAGCAGCCTGCTGAACTTCCGCACAGATGAGGATACCTCCCAGATGCAAGGTGCCCATACAGTTACGTGTGGCAGGTTTGACAGTGCCAAGTGCCTCCTGCAAACTGACATCAGGAACCTGGCCTGGTGACTTTTATTTCTCTGGGGAAAGGCCATTGTAAGTGTCCAAGGTCTAATGGCCCGGAGTGGCCGGCTGCCTGCTGAAATTCCTCACGGACCAGGATACCTCCCAGATGCAAGTGGCCCGCAGAGGCAACAGTGGCTGGTTTGACAGTGCCAAGTGCCTCCTGCAATTTGACATCAGGAACCTGGCCTGGTGACTTTTGTTTCTCTGGGGAAAAGATATCCTTTCTGTCCAGGGCCCGGTGACCGATTGTGGTCAGCTGCCTGCTGAAATTCCAAATATCTCAGAATGCCTCCCAGAAGAAGCAAGGCGCCACCACAGGCAAATGTGGCTGGTGTGACAGTGCCAAGTGTATTCTGAAAACTTACATCAGGAACCTGGCCGGCTGAGTTTTGTTTCTCAGAGAAAAGGCCATAGATCATGTCCAGCATCCGGTGGGCCATAGTGGCCGTGTGCATTTTGATGTTCCGTATGTCTCAGGATGCCTCCCTGAAGCAAGATGCCACCACAAGCAACTGTGGCTGGTTTGACAGTGCCAAGTGCCTCCTGCAAACTGACCTCGGTAACCTGGCCTGGTGAGTTTTGTTTCTGAGAGAGAAGGCCACGTTTCCTGTCGTGGTTCCGGTGGCGCAATGTGGCCTGGTGCCTCTTAAAATTCCGAACATCTCAGGATGCCTCTCAGAAGCAAGGTGCCGCCAGAGTCAACTGTGGCTGGTTTGACAGTGCCAAGTGCCTCCTGCAAACTGACATCAGGAAGCTGGCCTGGTGAGTTTTGTTTCTCAGAGTAAAAGCCATTGTTCTTCTCCTGTATCCAGCAGTGGCCGGCTGTGTGCCGTAATTCTGAACGTCTCAATATACATCATAGAAGCAAGGCTCCACAACAGGCAACTGTGCCTGGTTTGACTGTGACAAGTGCCTCCTGCAAACTGACATCAGGAACCTGGCCTGGTGAGTTATGTTTCCAGGGTAAATGGCCAGTATTTTTATCCAAGTTTCATTGTCAGAGAGTGGCCGCCTGCCTGCTGAAATTCCGAATATCACAGGATGCCCCCAGATGCAAGGTTCCACCATCAGCAACTGTGGCTGGCTTGACAGTGCCACTTGCTTCCTGCAAACTGACATCAGGAACCTGTCCAGGTGAATTTTGTTTCCCAGGGAAAAGGGCCGGCTACCCTGTCCATGGGAAAGAGGCCAGAAATGTCTGGAGGCCTGCAGAAATTCCGAACGTCACAGGATGCCTCCCAGACCCATGGTGTCACGACATGCAACGATGGCTGGATTAACAGTGCCAAGTGCCTCCTGCAAACGGGCTGGTCAGTTTCATTTCCCGGGTGAAAGAGCCCGCGTTTTTGGCTATTGGCCAGTGGCCCAGAGAGGATTGGTGGCTGCTGAACTTCCAAACCTTGCAGGATTCCTCCCGGACGCAAGGTGACACCAGAGGCAACTGTGGCTGTTTTGACAGTGCCAAGTGCCTCCTGTAAACGGACATCAGGAACTCGGGCTAGTGAGTTTCCTTTCCCAGGGAAAAGGGACAGCGTTCATGTCCAGGGGCCAGTGGCACTAAGTGGCCAGCTGCCTGCTGTAATTCTAAATCTCACAGGATGCCTCTTAGACGCAAGGGGGCACCATCAGCAACTATGGCTAGTTGGACAGTGCCAAGTGCCTCCTGCAAACTGAAATCGGGAATTTGGGCTCACGAGTTGCATTTCCCACTGAAAACAGCCAACGTTTGTGTCCAGGGGCCAGTGGCCCACAGAGGATTGGTGCCTGATGAAATTCCAAATGTCTCAGGATGTCTCCTGGATGCAAGGTGCAACTGTCAGCAACTGTGAGTGTTGACAGTGCCAAGAGCCTCCTGCAAATTGACATCAGTAACCTGGCCTGGCATGTTTTGTTTCCCAGTGAAAAGTGACGTCATTTGTGTCCAACGACCAGTGCCACAGAGTGACTGTTTCCCGGCAGAAAATCCAAAAATCGCGGGATGCCTCCGAGAAGAAGGTGACTACCTTGTTGCTAGTTCTGCCCCAGCCTACCATAGATAACCTGGCTCTTCCCTTGAGGCTCTGAGATGCCAAGAACTTGTCAACTTCAAAGGGCGGGCCGGGCTACATCGACTCAGCTGCCACAGTTTCTCCTTGCTAGACCTAGTGGGAAAGCATTTTGCTGAGATGCAGAAGGCAAGAAACGCAGAATACGGAGACGCGGAGCTGTCCCAAGTGCCGCTGCCAGGCGTCTTTCCGCAGAAGGAGCGCCCCGCAGCGCACCGCAACCGGCACCGTCATCTCTGCGCAAAGAGCCAAAATATTTTCAAACCCGCCAAAACTAATCCAAAAATATTTTCAAACCCGCCAAAATAGAAAACCAGACAGAAGTGATCAATATATTCGATAAAACCTGACAAAACATGATAAAGCCCACCAAAGCTAATCCAAACACACCAAAAACTGGGCTAAACAGAATCAAAACAAATCTAAACGTTCTAAAAACCGGCCAAAATATTTAAAAACCCGTCAAAACTAATCAAAACCTTCCGAATACCCGCCAAAATAATTTAGACCCACAAAACTCATCAAAACATTCTGAAAAAATGCCAAAACATTAGAAAACCAGCCAGAACTGATCAAAACATTCAAAAAACTTGGCAAAACATCATAAAAACAAATCAAAACCAACCAAAACATTCCAAAAACCTGACAAAATAGTTTACAACCTGCCAAAACTGATCAAAACATTCTGAAAAGATGCCAAAATATTATAAAACCAGTCAGAAGTGATCAAAACATACAAAAAACATGCCAAAACATAATAAAAACAAATCTAAACAAACCAAAACATTCTAAAAACCTGCCAAAATATTTTAAAGCCAGAAAAATGAATCAAAACTTTACGAAAACATGCCAAAACATAAAACAAATCTAAACAAAAAAACATTCCACACACTAGCGAAAATATTTTAGAACTCCCCAAAAACTGGTCAAAACATACTGAAAACCTGCCAAAATATTATAAAATTAGTCAGAAGTGAATAAAACATTCAAAAAACTAATCCAAACACACCAAAAACATGACTAAACATAAAAAAAACAAATCAAAACCACCCAAAAAAATCCGAAAAACCCCCCCAAAGTAATCTAAACATTCTAAAAGCCCTCCAAAACATAATAAAGATATAGGAAAACCAAACAAAATATTCTAAAAACCTGCCAAAATATATTAAATCCCGCCAAAACCGATCAAAACATTCTGAATAGATGCCAAAATACTAGAGAACCAGCCAGAACTGATCCAAATATTTCAAAAAGCTTGCCAAAACATAATAAAAACAAATCAAAACCAGCTAAAACATTGTAAAAACTCGCCAAATTATTTTAAGCCCCCAAATTATTTTAAAACTCGCCAAAACGAATCAAAATTTTCCAAAAACTTTATAAAAACAAATCAAAACAAACCAAGAAATTCCAAACACCAGGCAAAATATTGTAAAACAAATCAAAAGTAATCAAAATTTCCCAAACCAGCTGAAATATTGTAAAAAAAATCAAAACAAATCAAAACATACCAAAAACCTGCCAAAATGTTAATACACCCGCCGAAACTGATCACAACATTCCCAATAGACGCAAAAAACATTCAAAAAATCCGTCAAAACATTAAAAAGAAAATCAATGCTAACCAAAATATTCCAAAAACCCGCTAAAATACTTAAAAATACGCAAAAATGAACCAAACATTTCCAAGAACCCACCAAAACATAAGAAAAACAAATCCAAACAAATTAAAACAATGCAAAATAGTTTAGAACCCGCCAAAAGTGATCAAAACATTTGGAAAACACGCCAAAATACTAGAAAACCAGCCAGGACTGATCAAAACACACAAAAACCTTGCCAAAAAATAATAAAAACAAATAAAAACATTTTAAAAATCCGGGCAAAATATTTAAAAACCCGCCGAAAGGAACCGAAATATTCCAAAACTCTCCAAAACTTCACAAAAACGAACCAAAACATCCCAAAAACCCACAAAAATATTTAGAACCGCGATCAGCACCAGCGCTCTCTGCGCAAACACCCGCTAGATGGCATCCGAGAGACGGAGAGCGCGGTACTTTCTAGGATGCGAAGAGTGAAGCCGCACAACACCCGGACTGTGTCCGCAGCTTTCTAACTGCTAGAAGTTCATGGCTTAGCACTCGCCTGCCTCTTCAATTGCCATTAGCATCCGAACGGAAGGTATTCTTGGACAACTTTGCTCTGCTTGCTTCTAGTTCTGCCCCAGCCCACCATAGATAACCTTGCTCTTCCCTTTAGTTTCTGAGATGCCGAGAACTCGGGAATTGAGAACACAAGTCCGGGGACGTATACTGTGCTGGCACAGTTTCTCCTTGCTAGACACAGTGGAAAAGCATTTTGCTGAGACGCAGAAGACAAGAAATGCAGAAAACGGAGATACGGAGCTCTCCGAAGTTAAATGCCGCTGCCAGGCGTCTTTCGGCAGAAAGAGAGCTCCGGAGCGCACAGTGACCGGCACAGTGCTCTCTGCGCGAAGAGCCGCTTGATCGCATCCGAGAGACGGAGAGCGCCGTACCTTCTAGGATGCGAAGAGTGAAGCCGCACAACACCCGGACTGTGTCCGCAGCTTTCTAACTGCTAGAATTTCAAGGCTTAGCACTCGCCTGCCTCTTCAATTGCCATTAGCATCCGAACGGAAGGTATTCTTGGACAACTTTGCTCTGCTTGCTTCTAGTTCTGCCCCAGCCCACCATAGATAACCTTGCTCTTCCCTTTAGTTTCTGAGATGCCGAGAACTCGGGAATTGAGAACACAAGTCCGGGGACGTATACTGTGCTGGCACAGTTTCTCCTTGCTAGACACAGTGGAAAAGCATTTTGCTGAGACGCAGAAGACAAGAAATGCAGAAAACGGAGATACGGAGCTCTCCGAAGTTAAGTGCCGCTGCCAGGCGTCTTTCGGCAGAAAGAGAGCTGCGGAGCGCACAGTGACCGGCACAGTGCTCTCTGCGCGAAGAGCCGCTTGATCGCATCCGAGAGACGGAGAGCGCGGTACTTTCTAGGATGCGAAGAGTGAAGCCGCACAACACCCGGACTGTGTCCGCAGCTTTCTAACTGCTAGAATTTCAAGGCTTAGCACTCGCCTGCCTCTTCAATTGCCATTAGCATCCGAACGGAAGGTATTCTTGGACAACTTTGCTCTGCTTGCTTCTAGTTCTGCCCCAGCCCACCATAGATAACCTTGCTCTTCCCTTTAGTTTCTGAGATGCCGAGAACTCGGGAATTGAGAACACAAGTCCGGGGACGTATACTGTGCTGGCACAGTTTCTCCTTGCTAGACACAGTGGAAAAGCATTTTGCTGAGACGCAGAAGACAAGAAATGCAGAAAACGGAGATACGGAGCTCTCCGAAGTTAAGTGCCGCTGCCAGGAGTCTTTCGGCAGAAAGAGAGCTGCGGAGCGCACAGTGACCGGCACAGTGCTCTCTGCGCGAAGAGCCGCTTGATCGCATCCGAGAGACGGAGAGCGCGGTACTTTCTAGGATGCGAAGAGTGAAGCCGCACAACACCCGGACTGCGTCCGCAGCTTTCTAACTGCTAGAATTTCAAGGCTTAGTACTCGCCTGCCTCTTCAATTGCCATTAGCATCCGAACGGAAGGTATTCTTGGACAACTTTGCTGTGCTTGCTTCTAGTTCTGCCCCAGCCCACCATAGATAACCTTGCTCTTCCCTTTAGTTTCTGAGATGCCGAGAACTCGGGAATTGAGAACACAAGTCCGGGGACGTATACTGTGCTGGCACAGTTTCTCCTTGCTAGACACAGTGGAAAAGCATTTTGCTGAGACGCAGAAGACAAGAAATGCAGAAAACGGAGATACGGAGCTCTCCGAAGTTAAGTGCCGCTGCCAGGCGTCTTTCGGCAGAAAGAGAGCTGCGGAGCGCACAGTGACCGGCACAGTGCTCTCTGCGCGAAGAGCCGCTTGATCGCATCCGAGAGACGGAGAGCGCGGTACTTTCTAGGATGCGAAGAGTGAAGCCGCACAACACCCGGACTGTGTCCGCAGCTTTCTAACTGCTAGAATTTCAAGGCTTAGCACTCGCCTGCCTCTTCAATTGCCATTAGCATCCGAACGGAAGGTATTCTTGGACAACTTTGCTCTGCTTGCTTCTAGTTCTGCCCCAGCCCACCATAGATAACCTTGCTCTTCCCTTTAGTTTCTGAGATGCCGAGAACTCGGGAATTGAGAACACAAGTCCGGGGACGTATACTGTGCTGGCACAGTTTCTCCTTGCTAGACACAGTGGAAAAGCATTTTGCTGAGACGCAGAAGACAAGAAATGCAGAAAACGGAGATACGGAGCTCTCCGAAGTTAAGTGCCGCTGCCAGGCGTCTTTCGGCAGAAAGAGAGCTGCGGAGCGCACAGTGACCGGCACAGTGCTCTCTGCGCGAAGAGCCGCTTGATCGCATCCGAGAGACGGAGAGCGCGGTACTTTCTAGGATGCGAAGAGTGAAGCCGCACAACACCTGCACTGTGTCCGCAGCTTTCTAACTGCTAGAATTTCAAGGCTTAGCACTCGCCTGCCTCTTCAATTGCCATTAGCATCCGAACGGAAGGTATTCTTGGACAACTTTGCTCTGCTTGCTTCTAGTTCTGCCCCAGCCCACCATAGATAACCTTGCTCTTCCCTTTAGTTTCTGAGATGCCGAGAACTCGGGAATTGAGAACACAAGTCCGGGGACGTATACTGTGCTGGCACAGTTTCTCCTTGCTAGACACAGTGGAAAAGCATTTTGCTGAGACGCAGAAGACAAGAAATGCAGAAAACGGAGATACGGAGCTCTCCGAAGTTAAGTGCCGCTGCCAGGAGTCTTTCGGCAGAAAGAGAGCTGCGGAGCGCACAGTGACCGGCACAGTGCTCTCTGCGCGAAGAGCCGCTTGATCGCATCCGAGAGACGGAGAGCGCGGTACTTTCTAGGATGCGAAGAGTGAAGCCGCACAACACCCGGACTGCGTCCGCAGCTTTCTAACTGCTAGAATTTCAAGGCTTAGTACTCGCCTGCCTCTTCAATTGCCATTAGCATCCGAACGGAAGGTATTCTTGGACAACTTTGCTGTGCTTGCTTCTAGTTCTGCCCCAGCCCACCATAGATAACCTTGCTCTTCCCTTTAGTTTCTGAGATGCCGAGAACTCGGGAATTGAGAACACAAGTCCGGGGACGTATACTGTGCTGGCACAGTTTCTCCTTGCTAGACACAGTGGAAAAGCATTTTGCTGAGACGCAGAAGACAAGAAATGCAGAAAACGGAGATACGGAGCTCTCCGAAGTTAAGTGCCGCTGCCAGGCGTCTTTCGGCAGAAAGAGAGCTCCGGAGCGCACAGTGACCGGCACAGTGCTCTGTGCGCGAAGAGCCGCTTGATCGCATCCGAGAGACGGAGAGCGCCGTACCTTCTAGGATGCGAAGAGTGAAGCCGCACAACACCCGGACTGTGTCCGCAGCTTTCTAACTGCTAGAATTTCAAGGCTTAGCACTCGCCTGCCTCTTCAATTGCCATTAGCATCCGAACGGAAGGTATTCTTGGACAACTTTGCTGTGCTTGCTTCTAGTCCTCCCCAGCCCACCATAGATAACCTTGCTCTTCCCTTTAGTTTCTGAGATGCCGAGAACTCGGGAATTGAGAACACAAGTCCGGGGACGTATACTGTGCTGGCACAGTTTCTCCTTGCTAGACACAGTGGAAAAGCATTTTGCTGAGACGCAGAAGACAAGAAATGCAGAAAACGGAGATACGGAGCTGTCCGAAGTTAAATGCCGCTGCCAGGCGTCTTTCGGCAGAAAGAGAGCTCCGGAGCGCACAGTGACCGGCACAGTGCTCTCTGCGCGAAGAGCCGCTTGATCGCATCCGAGAGACGGAGAGCGCGGTACTTTCTAGGATGCGAAGAGTGAAGCCGCACAACACCCGGACTGTGTCCGCAGCTTTCTAACTGCTAGAATTTCAAGGCTTAGCACTCGCCTGCCTCTTCAATTGCCATTAGCATCCGAACGGAAGGTATTCTTGGACAACTTTGCTCTGCTTGCTTCTAGTCCTGCCCCAGCCCACCATAGATAACCTTGCTCTTCCCTTTAGTTTCTGAGATGCCGAGAACTCGGGAATTGAGAACACAAGTCCGGGGACGTATACTGTGCTGGCACAGTTTCTCCTTGCTAGACACAGTGGAAAAGCATTTTGCTGAGACGCAGAAGACAAGAAATGCAGAAAACGGAGATACGGAGCTGTCCGAAGTTAAATGCCGCTGCCAGGCGTCGTTCGGCAGAAAGAGAGCTGCGGAGCGCACAGTGACCGGCACAGTGCTCTCTGCGCGAAGAGCCGCTTGATCGCATCCGAGAGACGGAGAGCGCGGTACTTTCTAGGATGCGAAGAGTGAAGCCGCACAACACCCGGACTGTGTCCGCAGCTTTCTAACTGCTAGAATTTCAAGGCTTAGCACTCACCTGCCTCTTCAATTGCCATTAGCATCCGAACGGAAGGTATTCTTGGACAACTTTGCTGTGCTTGCTTCTAGTTCTGCCCCAGCCCACCATAGATAACCTTGCTCTTCCCTTTAGTTTCTGAGATGCCGAGAACTCGGGAATTGAGAACACAAGTCCGGGGACGTATACTGTGCTGGCACAGTTTCTCCTTGCTAGACACAGTGGAAAAGCATTTTGCTGAGACGCAGAAGACAAGAAATGCAGAAAACGGAGATACGGAGCTCTCCGAAGTTAAATGCCGCTGCCAGGCGTCTTTCGGCAGAAAGAGAGCTGCGGAGCGCACAGTGACCGGCACAGTGCTCTCTGCGCGAAGAGCCGCTTGATCGCATCCGAGAGACGGAGAGCGCGGTACTTTCTAGGATGCGAAGAGTGAAGCCGCACAACACCCGGACTGTGTCCGCAGCTTTCTAACTGCTAGAATTTCAAGGCTTAGCACTCGCCTGCCTCTTCAATTGCCATTAGCATCCGAACGGAAGGTATTCTTGGACAACTTTGCTGTGCTTGCTTCTAGTTCTGCCCCAGCCCACCATAGATAACCTTGCTCTTCCCTTTAGTTTCTGAGATGCCGAGAACTCGGGAATTGAGAACACAAGTCCGGGGACGTATACTGTGCTGGCACAGTTTCTCCTTGCTAGACACAGTGGAAAAGCATTTTGCTGAGACGCAGAAGACAAGAAATGCAGAAAACGGAGATACGGAGCTGTCCGAAGTTAAATGCCGCTGCCAGGCGTCGTTCGGCAGAAAGAGAGCTGCGGAGCGCACAGTGACCGGCACAGTGCTCTCTGCGCGAAGAGCCGCTTGATCGCATCCGAGAGACGGAGAGCGCGGTACTTTCTAGGATGCGAAGAGTGAAGCCGCACAACACCCGGACTGTGTCCGCAGCTTTCTAACTGCTAGAATTTCAAGGCTTAGCACTCGCCTGCCTCTTCAATTGCCATTAGCATCCGAACGGAAGGTATTCTTGGACAACTTTGCTGTGCTTGCTTCTAGTTCTGCCCCAGCCCACCATAGATAACCTTGCTCTTCCCTTTAGTTTCTGAGATGCCGAGAACTCGGGAATTGAGAACACAAGTCCGGGGACGTATACTGTGCTGGCACAGTTTCTCCTTGCTAGACACAGTGGAAAAGCATTTTGCTGAGACGCAGAAGACAAGAAATGCAGAAAACGGAGATACGGAGCTGTCCGAAGTTAAATGCCGCTGCCAGGCGTCTTTCGGCAGAAAGAGAGCTGCGGAGCGCACAGTGACCGGCACAGTGCTCTCTGCGCGAAGAGCCGCTTGATCGCATCCGAGAGACGGAGAGCGCGGTACTTTCTAGGATGCGAAGAGTGAAGCCGCACAACACCCGGACTGTGTCCGCAGCTTTCTAACTGCTAGAATTTCAAGGCTTAGCACTCGCCTGCCTCTTCAATTGCCATTAGCATCCGAACGGAAGGTATTCTTGGACAACTTTGCTGTGCTTGCTTCTAGTTCTGCCCCAGCCCACCATAGATAACCTTGCTCTTCCCTTTAGTTTCTGAGATGCCGAGAACTCGGGAATTGAGAACACAAGTCCGGGGACGTATACTGTGCTGGCACAGTTTCTCCTTGCTAGACACAGTGGAAAAGCATTTTGCTGAGACGCAGAAGACAAGAAATGCAGAAAACGGAGATACGGAGCTGTCCGAAGTTAAATGCCGCTGCCAGGCGTCTTTCGGCAGAAAGAGAGCTGCGGAGCGCACAGTGACCGGCACAGTGCTCTCTGCGCGAAGAGCCGCTTGATCGCATCCGAGAGACGGAGAGCGCGGTACTTTCTAGGATGCGAAGAGTGAAGCCGCACAACACCCGGACTGTGTCCGCAGCTTTCTAACTGCTAGAATTTCAAGGCTTAGCACTCGCCTGCCTCTTCAATTGCCATTAGCATCCGAACGGAAGGTATTCTTGGACAACTTTGCTGTGCTTGCTTCTAGTTCTGCCCCAGCCCACCATAGATAACCTTGCTCTTCCCTTTAGTTTCTGAGATGCCGAGAACTCGGGAATTGAGAACACAAGTCCGGGGACGTATACTGTGCTGGCACAGTTTCTCCTTGCTAGACACAGTGGAAAAGCATTTTGCTGAGACGCAGAAGACAAGAAATGCAGAAAACGGAGATACGGAGCTGTCCGAAGTTAAATGCCGCTGCCAGGCGTCTTTCGGCAGAAAGAGAGCTGCGGAGCGCACAGTGACCGGCACAGTGCTCTCTGCGCGAAGAGCCGCTTGATCGCATCCGAGAGACGGAGAGCGCGGTACTTTCTAGGATGCGAAGAGTGAAGCCGCACAACACCCGGACTGTGTCCGCAGCTTTCTAACTGCTAGAATTTCAAGGCTTAGCACTCGCCTGCCTCTTCAATTGCCATTAGCATCCGAACGGAAGGTATTCTTGGACAACTTTGCTGTGCTTGCTTCTAGTTCTGCCCCAGCCCACCATAGATAACCTTGCTCTTCCCTTTAGTTTCTGAGATGCCGAGAACTCGGGAATTGAGAACACAAGTCCGGGGACGTATACTGTGCTGGCACAGTTTCTCCTTGCTAGACACAGTGGAAAAGCATTTTGCTGAGACGCAGAAGACAAGAAATGCAGAATACGGAGATACGGAGCTCTCCGAAGTTAAGTGCCGCTGCCAGGAGTCTTTCGGCAGAAAGAGAGCTGCGGAGCGCACAGTGACCGGCACAGTGCTCTCTGCGCGAAGAGCCGCTTGATCGCATCCGAGAGACGGAGAGCGCGGTACTTTCTAGGATGCGAAGAGTGAAGCCGCACAACACCCGGACTGCGTCCGCAGCTTTCTAACTGCTAGAATTTCAAGGCTTAGTACTCGCCTGCCTCTTCAATTGCCATTAGCATCCGAACGGAAGGTATTCTTGGACAACTTTGCTGTGCTTGCTTCTAGTTCTGCCCCAGCCCACCATAGATAACCTTGCTCTTCCCTTTAGTTTCTGAGATGCCGAGAACTCGGGAATTGAGAACACAAGTCCGGGGACGTATACTGTGCTGGCACAGTTTCTCCTTGCTAGACAGAGTGGAAAAGCATTTTGCTGAGACGCAGAAGACAAGAAATGCAGAAAACGGAGATACGGAGCTCTCCGAAGTTAAGTGCCGCTGCCAGGCGTCTTTCGGCAGAAAGAGAGCTCCGGAGCGCACAGTGACCGGCACAGTGCTCTCTGCGCGAAGAGCCGCTTGATCGCATCCGAGAGACGGAGAGCGCCGTACCTTCTAGGATGCGAAGAGTGAAGCCGCACAACACCCGGACTGTGTCCGCAGCTTTCTAACTGCTAGAATTTCAAGGCTTAGCACTCACCTGCCTCTTCAATTGCCATTAGCATCCGAACGGAAGGTATTCTTGGACAACTTTGCTGTGCTTGCTTCTAGTCCTCCCCAGCCCACCATAGATAACCTTGCTCTTCCCTTTAGTTTCTGAGATGCCGAGAACTCGGGAATTGAGAACACAAGTCCGGGGACGTATACTGTGCTGGCACAGTTTCTCCTTGCTAGACACAGTGGAAAAGCATTTTGCTGAGACGCAGAAGACAAGAAATGCAGAAAACGGAGATACGGAGCTGTCCGAAGTTAAATGCCGCTGCCAGGCGTCTTTCGGCAGAAAGAGAGCTCCGGAGCGCACAGTGACCGGCACAGTGCTCTCTGCGCGAAGAGCCGCTTGATCGCATCCGAGAGACGGAGAGCGCGGTACTTTCTAGGATGCGAAGAGTGAAGCCGCACAACACCCGGACTGTGTCCGCAGCTTTCTAACTGCTAGAATTTCAAGGCTTAGCACTCGCCTGCCTCTTCAATTGCCATTAGCATCCGAACGGAAGGTATTCTTGGACAACTTTGCTGTGCTTGCTTCTAGTCCTGCCCCAGCCCACCATAGATAACCTTGCTCTTCCCTTTAGTTTCTGAGATGCCGAGAACTCGGGAATTGAGAACACAAGTCCGGGGACGTATACTGTGCTGGCACAGTTTCTCCTTGCTAGACACAGTGGAAAAGCATTTTGCTGAGACGCAGAAGACAAGAAATGCAGAAAACGGAGATACGGAGCTGTCCGAAGTTAAATGCCGCTGCCAGGCGTCGTTCGGCAGAAAGAGAGCTGCGGAGCGCACAGTGACCGGCACAGTGCTCTCTGCGCGAAGAGCCGCTTGATCGCATCCGAGAGACGGAGAGCGCGGTACTTTCTAGGATGCGAAGAGTGAAGCCGCACAACACCCGGACTGTGTCCGCAGCTTTCTAACTGCTAGAATTTCAAGGCTTAGCACTCACCTGCCTCTTCAATTGCCATTAGCATCCGAACGGAAGGTATTCTTGGACAACTTTGCTGTGCTTGCTTCTAGTTCTGCCCCAGCCCACCATAGATAACCTTGCTCTTCCCTTTAGTTTCTGAGATGCCGAGAACTCGGGAATTGAGAACACAAGTCCGGGGACGTATACTGTGCTGGCACAGTTTCTCCTTGCTAGACACAGTGGAAAAGCATTTTGCTGAGACGCAGAAGACAAGAAATGCAGAAAACGGAGATACGGAGCTCTCCGAAGTTAAATGCCGCTGCCAGGCGTCTTTCGGCAGAAAGAGAGCTGCGGAGCGCACAGTGACCGGCACAGTGCTCTCTGCGCGAAGAGCCGCTTGATCGCATCCGAGAGACGGAGAGCGCGGTACTTTCTAGGATGCGAAGAGTGAAGCCGCACAACACCCGGACTGTGTCCGCAGCTTTCTAACTGCTAGAATTTCAAGGCTTAGCACTCGCCTGCCTCTTCAATTGCCATTAGCATCCGAACGGAAGGTATTCTTGGACAACTTTGCTGTGCTTGCTTCTAGTTCTGCCCCAGCCCACCATAGATAACCTTGCTCTTCCCTTTAGTTTCTGAGATGCCGAGAACTCGGGAATTGAGAACACAAGTCCGGGGACGTATACTGTGCTGGCACAGTTTCTCCTTGCTAGACACAGTGGAAAAGCATTTTGCTGAGACGCAGAAGACAAGAAATGCAGAAAACGGAGATACGGAGCTGTCCGAAGTTAAATGCCGCTGCCAGGCGTCGTTCGGCAGAAAGAGAGCTGCGGAGCGCACAGTGACCGGCACAGTGCTCTCTGCGCGAAGAGCCGCTTGATCGCATCCGAGAGACGGAGAGCGCGGTACTTTCTAGGATGCGAAGAGTGAAGCCGCACAACACCCGGACTGTGTCCGCAGCTTTCTAACTGCTAGAATTTCAAGGCTTAGCACTCGCCTGCCTCTTCAATTGCCATTAGCATCCGAACGGAAGGTATTCTTGGACAACTTTGCTGTGCTTGCTTCTAGTTCTGCCCCAGCCCACCATAGATAACCTTGCTCTTCCCTTTAGTTTCTGAGATGCCGAGAACTCGGGAATTGAGAACACAAGTCCGGGGACGTATACTGTGCTGGCACAGTTTCTCCTTGCTAGACACAGTGGAAAAGCATTTTGCTGAGACGCAGAAGACAAGAAATGCAGAAAACGGAGATACGGAGCTGTCCGAAGTTAAATGCCGCTGCCAGGCGTCTTTCGGCAGAAAGAGAGCTGCGGAGCGCACAGTGACCGGCACAGTGCTCTCTGCGCGAAGAACCGCTTGATCGCATCCGAGAGACGGAGAGCGCGGTACTTTCTAGGATGCGAAGAGTGAAGCCGCACAACACCCGGACTGTGTCCGCAGCTTTCTAACTGCTAGAATTTCAAGGCTTAGCACTCGCCTGCCTCTTCAATTGCCATTAGCATCCGAACGGAAGGTATTCTTGGACAACTTTGCTGTGCTTGCTTCTAGTTCTGCCCCAGCCCACCATAGATAACCTTGCTCTTCCCTTTAGTTTCTGAGATGCCGAGAACTCGGGAATTGAGAACACAAGTCCGGGGACGTATACTGTGCTGGCACAGTTTCTCCTTGCTAGACACAGTGGAAAAGCATTTTGCTGAGACGCAGAAGACAAGAAATGCAGAATACGGAGATACGGAGCTCTCCGAAGTTAAGTGCCGCTGCCAGGAGTCTTTCGGCAGAAAGAGAGCTCCGGAGCGCACAGTGACCGGCACAGTGCTCTCTGCGCGAAGAGCCGCTTGATCGCATCCGAGAGACGGAGAGCGCGGTACTTTCTAGGATGCGAAGAGTGAAGCCGCACAACACCCGGACTGTGCGGCTTTCTAACTGCTACAAGACCATGGCTTCCCACGCGATTTGTTTAGATTGTTCTTTATTATATTTTGATTAGTTTTGCAGAGTTTTTTTCTGTGTTGTCGGGTTTTCACAATATTTTGATCAGTTTTTGGGGATTCTAGAATATTATGGCGGGTTTCTGGAATGTTTAGATGTCTTTTTATAATGTTTTGGTTGATTTTGATTAGTTTTTAATATGATATGGGGGGGTTTTAGAATGTTTTGATTAATTTGGGCACGGTTAAAAATGTTCTTTTTGGGTTTTTAGAATGTTTTGATTTGTTTTGTTTTTCTAAAACTTTGCCTAGTTTTCAGTGTGTTTGGATCAGTTTTTGTGGGCTTTCTCATGTTATGGCAGGGTTTTTTTTTTGTTTGACTGGGTTTTAGAATATTTTGATGACTTATGACGGATTTTGAAATACTTGGTGTTTTTTAAAAATGTTTCCCTTGCCTTAGATTTGTTTTTATTAAGATTTGCCGGCTTCTGGAATATTTTAGCTGGTTTTTGGGATAGTTTGGTTGGTTTTGATTTGTTTTTATGATATTTTGGCGGGTTTTCGGAATGTTTTGGTTGGGTTTTAGAATGTTTTTTATTCTCCTGAGTTGTTTTTATTGTCTTGGCAGGTTTTCGAATGTTTGGATTTGTTTTGGCGGGTTTTAAAATATTTTGGCGGGTATTTGGAATGTTTTGGCGGGTATTTGGAAGGTTTTGATTAGTTTTGACGGGTTTTGAAATATTTTGGAGGGTTTTTAGAAGGTTTTGATTCTGTTTAGCCCAGTTTTTGGTGTGTTTGGATTAGCTTTGGTGGGCTTTATCATGTTTTGTCAGGTTTTTTCGAATGTATTGATCACTTCTGTCTGGTTTTCTATTTTGGCGGGTTTGAAAATATTTTTGGATGAGTTTTGGCGGGTTTGAAAATATTTTGGCTCTTTGCGCAGAGATGACGGTGCCGGTTGCGGTGCGCTCCGGGGCGCTCCTTCTGCGGAAAGACGCCTGGCAGCGGCACTTGGGACAGCTCCGCGTCTCCGTATTCTGCGTTTCTTGCCTTCTGCATCTCAGCAAAATGCTTTCCCACTAGGTCTAGCAAGGAGAAACTGTGGCAGCTGAGTAGATGTAGCCCGGCCCGCCCTTTGAAGTTGACAAGTTCTTGGCATCTCAGAGCCTCAAGGGAAGAGCAAGGTTATCTATGGTAGGCTGGGGCAGAACTAGCAGCAAGCAGAGCAAAGTTGTCCAAGAATACCTTCCATTGGAATGCTAATGGCAACTGAAGAGGCAGGCCAGTGGCAAGCCACTAGCTTCTAGCAGTTTGAAAGTTGCAGACACAGTGCAGGTGTTGTGCGGCTTCTTTCTTGGCCTCCTAGAAGGTGCCGTGGTGCCGCGCTCTCCGACTCTTGCTTGCCAATATGTTGCCGTGTTCCTCCTATTGTTTGGTTTGTTTTGATTTGTTTTGATGATGTTTTGGCGGGTTTTCGGAATATTTTGGTTGGTTTTGATTTGTTTTTATGATGTTTTGGCGGGTTTTCGGAATGTTTTGGTTGGGTTTTAGAATGTTTTGTATTCTCTTGAGTTGTTTTTATTGTCTTGGCAGGTTTTGGAATGTTTGGATTCCTTTTGGCGGGTTTTAAAATATTTTGGCGGGTATTTGGAATGTTTTGGCGGGTATTCGGAAGGTTTTGATTAGTTTTGACGGGTTTTGAAATATTTTGGCGGGTTTTTAGAAGGTTTTGACTTGTTTTGATTCTGTTTAGCCCAGTTTTTGGTGTGTTTGAATTAGCTTTGGTGGGCTTTATCATGTTTTGTCAGGTTTTTTCGAATGTATTGATCACTTCTGTCTGGTTTTCTATTTTGGCGGGTTTGAAAATATTTTTGGATGAGTTTTGGCGGGTTTGAAAATATTTTGGCTCTTTGCGCAGAGACGACGGTGCCGGTTGCGGTGCGCTCCGGGGCGCTCCTTCTGCGGAAAGACGCCTGGCAGCGGCACTTGGGACAGCTCCGCGTCTCCGTATTCTGCGTTTCTTGCCTTCTGCATCTCAGCAAAATGCTTTCCCACTAGGTCTAGCAAGGAGAAACTGTGGCAGCTGAGTAGATGTAGCCCGGCCCGCCCTTTGAAGTTGACAAGTTCTTGGCATCTCAGAACCTCAAGGGAAGAGCAAGGTTATCTATGGTAGGCTGGGGCAGAACTAGCAGCAAGCAGAGCAAAGTTGTCCAAGAATAGCTTCCATTGGAATGCTAATGGCAATTGAAGAGGCAGGCCAGTGGCAAGCCACTATCTTCTAGCAGTTTGAAAGTTGCAGACACAGTACAGGTGTTGTGCGGCTTCTTTCTTGGCCTCCTAGAAGGTGCCGCGCTCTCCGTCTCTTGCTTGCCAATATGTTGCCGTGTTCCTCCTATTGTTTGGTTTGTTTTGATTTGTTTTGATGATCTTTTGGCGGGTTTTCGGAATGTTTTGGTGGTGTTTTAGAATGTTTTGTTTTCTCTTGTGTTGTTTTTATTGTGTTGGCACGTTGTGGAACGTTTGGATTCGTTTTGGCGGGTTTTAAAATATTTTGGCGGGTGTTTGGAATGTTTTGGTTTGCTTTCATTTGTTTTGATTATGTTTTGGCAAGTTATTGAAAGTTTCGATCACTTCTGACAGGTTTTCTAGTATTTTGGGATCTTTTCAGAATGTTTTGATCAGTTTTAGCAGGTTGTAAACTATTTTGTCAGGTTTTTGGAATGTTTTGGTTGGTTTTGATTTGTTTTTATGATGTTTTGCCAAGTTTTTTGAATGATTTGATCAGTTCTGGCTGGTTTTCTAATGTTTTGGCAATTTTCAGAATGTTTTGATGAGTTTTGTGGGTCTAAATCATTTTGGCGGTTTTCGGAATATTTTGGTTGGTTTTGATTTGTTTTTATGATGTTTTGGCGGGTTTTCGGAATGTTTTGGTTGGGTTTTAGAATGTTTTGTATTCTCTTGAGTTGTTTTTATTGTCTTGGCAGGTTTTGGAATGTTTGGATTTGTTTTGGCGGGTTTTAAAATATTTTGGCGGGTATTTGGAATGTTTTGGCGGGTATTCGGAAGGTTTTGATTAGTTTTGACGGGTTTTGAAATATTTTGGCGGGTTTTTAGAAGGTTTTGATTCTGTTTAGCCCAGTTTTTGGTGTGTTTGGATTAGCTTTGGTGGGCTTTATCATGTTTTGTCAGGTTTTTTCGAATGTATTGATCACTTCTGTCTGGTTTTCTATTTTGGCGGGTTTGAAAATATTTTTGGATGAGTTTTGGCGGGTTTGAAAATATTTTGGCTCTTTGCGCAGAGACGACGGTGCCGGTTGCGGTGCGCTCCGGGGCGCTCCTTCTGCGGAAAGACGCCTGGCAGCGGCACTTGGGACAGCTCCGCGTCTCCGTATTCTGCGTTTCTTGCCTTCTGCATCTCAGCAAAATGCTTTCCCACTAGGTCTAGCAAGGAGAAACTGTGGCAGCTGAGTAGATGTAGCCCGGCCCGCCCTTTGAAGTTGAAAAGTTCTTGGCATCTCAGAACCTCAAGGGAAGAGCAAGGTTATCTATGGTAGGCTGGGGCAGAACTAGCAGCAAGCAGAGCAAAGTTGTCCAAGAATAGCTTCCATTGGAATGCTAATGGCAATTGAAGAGGCAGGCCAGTGGCAAGCCACTAGCTTCTAGCAGTTTGAAAGTTGCAGACACAGTACAGGTGTTGTGCGGCTTCTTTCTTGGCCTCCTAGAAGGTGCCGCACTCTCCGTCTCTTGCTTGCCAATATGTTGCCGTGTTCCTCCTATTGTTTGGTTTGTTTTGATTTGTTTTGATGATCTTTTGGCGGGTTTTCGGAATGTTTTGGTGGTGTTTTAGAATGTTTTGTTTTCTCTTGTGTTGTTTTTATTGTCTTGGCAGGTTGTGGAACGTTTGGATTCGTTTTGGCGGGTTTTAAAATATTTTGGCGGGTATTTGGAATGTTTTGGTTTGCTTTCATTTGTTTTGATTATGTTTTGGCAAGTTATTGAAAGTTTTGATCACTTCTGACTGGTTTTCTAGTATTTTGGCATCTTTTCAGAATGTTTTGATCAGTTTTAGCAGGTTGTAAACTATTTTGTCAGGTTTTTGGAATGTTTTGGTTGGTTTTGATTTGTTTTTATGATGTTTTGCCAAGTTTTTTGAATGTTTTGATCAGTTCTGGCTGGTTTTCTAATGTTTTGGCAATTTTCAGAATGTTTTGATGAGTTTTGTGGGTCTAAATCATTTTGGCGGTTTTCGGAATATTTTGGTTGGTTTTGATTTGTTTTTATGATGTTTTGGCGGGTTTTCGGAATGTTTTGGTTGGGTTTTAGAATGTTTTGTATTCTCTTGAGTTGTTTTTATTGTCTTGGCAGGTTTTGGAATGTTTGGATTGCTTTTGGCGGGTTTTAAAATATTTTGGCGGGTATTTGGAATGTTTTGGCGGGTATTCGGAATGTTTTGATTAGTTTTGACGGGTTTTGAAATATTTTGGAGGGTTTTTAGAAGGTTTTGATTCTGTTTAGCCCAGTTTTTGGTGTGTTTGGATTAGCTTTGGTGGGCTTTATCATGTTTTGTCAGGTTTTTTCGAATGTATTGATCACTTCTGTCTGGTTTTCTATTTTGGCGGGTTTGAAAATATTTTTGGATTAGTTTTGGCAGGTTTTAAAATATTTTGGCTCTTTGCGCAGAGACG
The DNA here is from genome assembly GCF_036417665.1 of Passer domesticus. Classification (NCBI taxonomy): domain Eukaryota; kingdom Metazoa; phylum Chordata; class Aves; order Passeriformes; family Passeridae; genus Passer; species Passer domesticus. The sequence continues at coordinate 79,066,121 of NC_087476.1, read as the reverse complement.
ACGGTGCCGGTTGCGGTGCGCTCCGGGGCGCTCCTTCTGCGGAAAGACGCCTGGCAGCGGCACTTGGGACAGCTCCGCGTCTCCGTATTCTGCGTTTCTTGCCTTCTGCATCTCAGCAAAATGCTTTCCCACTAGGTCTAGCAAGGAGAAACTGTGGCAGCTGAGTAGATGTAGCCCGGCCCGCCCTTTGAAGTTGAAAAGTTCTTGGCATCTCAGAGCCTCAAGGGAAGAGCAAGGTTATCTATGGTAGGCTGGGGCAGAACTAGCAGCAAGCAGAGCAAAGTTGTCCAAGAATAGCTTCCATTGGAATGCTAATGGCAATTGAAGAGGCAGGCCAGTGGCAAGCCACTAGCTTCTAGCAGTTTGAAAGTTGCAGACACAGTGCAGGTGTTGTGCGGCTTCTTTCTTGGCCTCCTAGAAGGTGCCGTGGTGCCGCGCTCTCCGTCTCTTGCTTGCCAATATGTTGCCGTGTTCCTCCTATTGTTTGGTTTGTTTTGATTTGTTTTGATGATCTTTTGGCGGGTTTTCGGAATGTTTTGGTGGTGTTTTAGAATGTTTTGTTTTCTCTTGTGTTGTTTTTATTGTCTTGGCAGGTTGTGGAACGTTTGGATTCGTTTTGGTGGGGTTTAAAATATTTTGGCGGGTATTTGGAATGTTTTGGTTTGCTTTCATTTGTTTTGATTATGTTTTGGCAAGTTATTGAAAGTTTCGATCACTTCTGACAGGTTTTCTAGTATTTTGGCATCTTTTCAGAATGTTTTGATCAGTTTTGGCAGGTTGTAAACTATTTTGTCAGGTTTTTGGAATGTTTTGGTTGGTTTTGATTTGTTTTTATGATGTTTTGCCAAGTTTTTTGAATGTTTTGATCAGTTCTGGCTGGTTTTCTAATGTTTTGGCATTTTTTCAGAATGTTTTGATGAGTTTTGTGGGTCTAAATTATTTTGGCGGGTTTTCGGAATATTTTGGTTGGTTTTGATTTGTTTTTATGATGTTTTGGCGGGTTTTCGGAATGTTTTGGTTGGGTTTTAGAATGTTTTGGATTCTCTTGAGTTGTTTTTATTGTCTTGGCAGGTTTTGGAATGTTTGGATTCCTTTTGGCGGGTTTTAAAATATTTTGGCGGGTATTTGGAATGTTTTGGCGGGTATTCGGAATGTTTTGATTAGTTTTGACGGGTTTTGAAATATTTTGGCGGGTTTTTAGAAGGTTTTGACTTGTTTTGATTCTGTTTAGCCCAGTTTTTGGTGTGTTTGAATTAGCTTTGGTGGGCTTTATCATGTTTTGTCAGGTTTTTTCGAATGTATTGATCACTTCTGTCTGGTTTTCTATTTTGGCGGGTTTGAAAATATTTTTGGATGAGTTTTGGCGGGTTTGAAAATATTTTGGCTCTTTGCGCAGAGATGACGGTGCCGGTTGCGGTGCGCTGCGGGGCGCTCCTTCTGCGGAAAGACGCCTGGCAGCGGCACTTGGGACAGCTCCGCGTCTCCGTATTCTGCGTTTCTTGCCTTCTGCATCTCAGCAAAATGCTTTCCCACTAGGTCTAGCAAGGAGAAACTGTGGCAGCTGAGTAGATGTAGCTCGGCCCGCCCTTTGAAGTTGACAAGTTCTTGGCATCTCAGAGCCTCAAGGGAAGAGCAAGGTTATCTATGGTAGGCTGGGGCAGAACTAGCAGCAAGCAGAGCAAAGTTGTCCAAGAATAGCTTCCATTGGAATGCTAATGGCAATTGAAGAGGCAGGCCAGTGGCAAGCCACTATCTTCTAGCAGTTTGAAAGTTGCAGACACAGTACAGGTGTTGTGCGGCTTCTTTCTTGGCCTCCTAGAAGGTGCCGCGCTCTCCGTCTCTTGCTTGCCAATATGTTGCCGTGTTCCTCCTATTGTTTGGTTTGTTTTGATTTGTTTTGATGATCTTTTGGCGGGTTTTCGGAATGTTTTGGTGGTGTTTTAGAATGTTTTGTTTTCTCTTGTGTTGTTTTTATTGTCTTGGAAGGTTTTGGAACGTTTGGATTCGTTTTGGCGGGTTTTAAAATATTTTGGCGGTTGTTTGGAATGTTTTGGTTTGCTTTCATTTGTTTTGATTATGTTTTGGCAAGTTATTGAAAGTTTCGATCACTTCTGACTGGTTTTCTAGTATTTTGGCATCTTTTCAGAATGTTTTGATCAGTTTTGGCAGGTTGTAAACTATTTTGTCAGGTTTTTGGAATGTTTTGGTTGGTTTTGATTTGTTTTTATGATGTTTTGCCAAGTTTTTTGAATGATTTGATCAGTTCTGGCTGGTTTTCTAATGTTTTGGCAATTTTCAGAATGTTTTGATGAGTTTTGTGGGTCTAAATCATTTTGGCGGTTTTCGGAATATTTTGGTTGGTTTTGATTTGTTTTTATGATGTTTTGGCGGGTTTTCGGAATGTTTTGGTTGGGTTTTAGAATGTTTTGTATTCTCTTGAGTTGTTTTTATTGTCTTGGCAGGTTCTGGAATGTTTGGATTGCTTTTGGCGGGTTTTAAAATATTTTGGCGGGTATTTGGAATGTTTTGGCGGGTATTCGGAATGTTTTGATTAGTTTTGACGGGTTTTGAAATATTTTGGAGGGTTTTTAGAAGGTTTTGATTCTGTTTAGCCCAGTTTTTGGTGTGTTTGGATTAGCTTTGGTGGGCTTTATCATGTTTTGTCAGGTTTTTTCGAATGTATTGATCACTTCTGTCTGGTTTTCTATTTTGGCGGGTTTGAAAATATTTTTGGATTAGTTTTGGCAGGTTTGAAAATATTTTGGCTCTTTGCGCAGAGACGACGGTGCCGGTTGCGGTGTGCTCCGGGGCGCTCCTTCTGCGGAAAGACGCCTGGCAGCGGCACTTGGGACAGCTCCGCGTCTCCGTATTCTGCGTTTCTTGCCTTCTGCATCTCAGCAAAATGCTTTCCCACTAGGTCTAGCAAGGAGAAACTGTGGCAGCTGAGTAGATGTAGCCCGGCCCGCCCTTTGAAGTTGAAAAGTTCTTGGCATCTCAGAGCCTCAAGGGAAGAGCAAGGTTATCTATGGTAGGCTGGGGCAGAACTAGCAGCAAGCAGAGCAAAGTTGTCCAAGAATAGCTTCCATTGGAATGCTAATGGCAATTGAAGAGGCAGGCCAGTGGCAAGCCACTAGCTTCTAGCAGTTTGAAAGTTGCAGACACAGTGCAGGTGTTGTGCGGCTTCTTTCTTGGCCTCCTAGAAGGTGCCGTGGTGCCGCGCTCTCCGTCTCTTGCTTGCCAATATGTTGCCGTGTTCCTCCTATTGTTTGGTTTGTTTTGATTTGTTTTGATGATGTTTTGGCGGGTTTTCGGAATGTTTTGGTGGTGTTTTAGAATGTTTTGTTTTCTCTTGTGTTGTTTTTATTGTCTTGGAAGGTTGTGGAACGTTTGGATTCGTTTTGGCGGGTTTTAAAATATTTTGGCGGGTATTTGGAATGTTTTGGTTTGCTTTCATTTGTTTTGATTATGTTTTGGCAAGTTATTGAAAGTTTCGATCACTTCTGACTGGTTTTCTAGTATTTTGGGATCTTTTCAGAATGTTTTGATCAGTTTTAGAATATTTTGTATTCTCTTGAGTTGTTTTTATTGTCTTGGCAGGTTTTGGAATGTTTGGATTGCTTTTGGCGGGTTTTAAAATATTTTGGCGGGTATTTGGAATGTTTTGGCGGGTATTCGGAAGGTTTTGATTAGTTTTGACGGGTTTTGAAATATTTTGGCGGGTTTTTAGAAGGTTTTGACTTGTTTTGATTCTGTTTAGCCCAGTTTTTGGTGTGTTTGGATTAGCTTTGGTGGGCTTTATCATGTTTTGTCAGGTTTTTTCGAATGTATTGATCACTTCTGTCTGGTTTTCTATTTTGGCGGGTTTGAAAATATTTTTGGATGAGTTTTGGTGGGTTTGAATATATTATGGCTCTTTGCGCAGAGACGACGGTGCCGGTTGCGGTGCGCTCCGGGGCGCTCCTTCTGCGGAAAGACACCTGGCAGCGGCACTTGGGACAGCTCCGCGTCTCCGTATTCTGCGTTTCTTGCCTTCTGCATCTCAGCAAAATGCTTTCCCACTAGGTCTAGCAAGGAGAAACTGTGGCAGCTGAGTAGATGTAGCCCGGCCTGCCCTTTGAAGTTGACAAGTTCTTGGCATCTCAGAGCCTCAAGGGAAGAGCAAGGTTATCTATGGTAGGCTGGGGCAGAACTAGCAGCAAGCAGAGCAAAGTTGTCCAAGAATAGCTTCCATTGGAATGCTAATGGCAATTGAAGAGGCAGGCCAGTGGCAAGCCACTATCTTCTAGCAGTTTGAAAGTTGCAGACACAGTGCAGGTGTTTTGCGGCTTCCTTCTTGGCCTCCTAGAAGTTGCCGCACTCTCCGTCTCTTGCTTGCCAATATGTTGCCGTGTTCCTCCTAATGTTTGGTTTGTTTTGATTTGTTTTGATGATCTTTTGGCGGGTTTTCGGAATGTTTTGGTGGTGTTTTAGAATGTTTTGTTTTCTCTTGTGTTGTTTTTATTGTCTTGGAAGGTTTTGGAACGTTTGGATTCGTTTTGGCGGGTTTTAAAATATTTTGGCGGTTGTTTGGAATGTTTTGGTTTGCTTTCATTTGTTTTGATTATGTTTTGGCAAGTTATTGAAAGTTTCGATCACTTCTGACTGGTTTTCTAGTATTTTGGCATCTTTTCAGAATGTTTTGATCAGTTTTAGCAGGTTGTAAACTATTTTGTCAGGTTTTTGGAATGTTTTGGTTGGTTTTGATTTGTTTTTATGATGTTTTGCCAAGTTTTTTGAATGATTTGATCAGTTCTGGCTGGTTTTCTAATGTTTTGGCAATTTTCAGAATGTTTTGATGAGTTTTGTGGGTCTAAATTATTTTGGCGGTTTTTGGAATATTTTGGTTGTTTTTGATTTGATTTGATGATGTTTTGTCCGGTTTTCGGAATGTTTTGGTTGGGTTTTAGAATGTTTTGTATTCTCTTGAGTTGTTTTTATTGTCTTGGCAGGTTTTGGAATGTTTGGATTGCTTTTGGCGGGTTTTAAAATATTTTGGCGGTTGTTTGGAATGTTTTGGCGGGTATTCGGAAGGTTTTGATTAGTTTTGACGGGTTTTGAAATATTTTGGCGGGTTTTTAGAAGGTTTTGACTTGTTTTGATTCTGTTTAGCCCAGTTTTTGGTGTGTTTGGATTAGCTTTGGTGGGCTTTATCATGTTTTGTCAGGTTTTTTCGAATGTATTGATCACTTCTGTCTGGTTTTCTATTTTGGCGGGTTTGAAAATATTTTTGGATGAGTTTTGGCGGGTTTGAAAATATTTTGGCTCTTTGCGCAGAGACGACGGTGCCGGTTGCGGTGTGCTCCGGGGCGCTCCTTCTGCGGAAAGACGCCTGGCAGCGGCACTTGGGACAGCTCCGCGTCTCCGTATTCTGCGTTTCTTGCCTTCTGCATCTCAGCAAAATGCTTTCCCACTAGGTCTAGCAAGGAGAAACTGTGGCAGCTGAGTAGATGTAGCCCGGCCCGCCCTTTGAAGTTGACAAGTTCTTGGCATCTCAGAACCTCAAGGGAAGAGCAAGGTTATCTATGGTAGGCTGGGGCAGAACTAGCAGCAAGCAGAGCAAAGTTGTCCAAGAATAGCTTCCATTGGAATGCTAATGGCAATTGAAGAGGCAGGCCAGTGGCAAGCCACTAGCTTCTAGCAGTTTGAAAGTTGCAGACACAGTGCAGGTGTTGTGCGGCTTCCTTCTTGGCCTCCTAGAAGGTGCCGCACTCTCCGTCTCTTGCTTGCCAATATGTTGCCGTGTTCCTCCTATTGTTTGGTTTGTTTTGATTTGTTTTGATGATCTTTTGGCGGGTTTTCGGAATGTTTTGGTGGTGTTTTAGAATGTTTTGTTTTCTCTTGTGTTGTTTTTATTGTCTTGGAAGGTTTTGGAACGTTTGGATTCGTTTTGGCGGGTTTTAAAATATTTTGGCGGGTATTTGGAATGTTTTGGTTTGCTTTCATTTGTTTTGATTATGTTTTGGCAAGTTATTGAAAGTTTCGATCACTTCTGACTGGTTTTCTAGTATTTTGGCATCTTTTCAGAATGTTTTGATCAGTTTTAGCAGGTTGTAAACTATTTTGTCAGGTTTTTGGAATGTTTTGGTTGGTTTTGATTTGTTTTTATGATGTTTTGCCAAGTTTTTTGAATGATTTGATCAGTTCTGGCTGGTTTTCTAATGTTTTGGCAATTTTCAGAATGTTTTGATGAGTTTTGTGGGTCTAAATCATTTTGGCGGTTTTCGGAATATTTTGGTTGGTTTTGATTTGTTTTTATGATGTTTTGGCGGGTTTTCGGAATGTTTTGGTTGGGTTTTAGAATGTTTTGTATTCTCTTGAGTTGTTTTTATTGTCTTGGCAGGTTCTGGAATGTTTGGATTGCTTTTGGCGGGTTTTAAAATATTTTGGCGGGTATTTGGAATGTTTTGGCGGGTATTCGGAATGTTTTGATTAGTTTTGACGGGTTTTGAAATATTTTGGAGGGTTTTTAGAAGGTTTTGATTCTGTTTAGCCCAGTTTTTGGTGTGTTTGGATTAGCTTTGGTGGGCTTTATCATGTTTTGTCAGGTTTTTTCGAATGTATTGATCACTTCTGTCTGGTTTTCTATTTTGGCGGGTTTGAAAATATTTTTGGATGAGTTTTGGCGGGTTTGAAAATATTTTGGCTCTTTGCGTAGAGACGACGGTGCCGGTTGCGGTGCGCTCCGGGGCGCTCCTTCTGCGGAAAGACGCCTGGCAGCGGCACTTGGGACAGCTCCGCGTCTCCGTATTCTGCGTTTCTTGCCTTCTGCATCTCAGCAAAATGCTTTCCCACTAGGTCTAGCAAGGAGAAACTGTGGCAGCTGAGTAGATGTAGCCCGGCCCGCCCTTTGAAGTTGACAAGTTCTTGGCATCTCAGAACCTCAAGGGAAGAGCAAGGTTATCTATGGTAGGCTGGGGCAGAACTAGCAGCAAGCAGAGCAAAGTTGTCCAAGAATAGCTTCCATTGGAATGCTAATGGCAATTGAAGAGGCAGGCCAGTGGCAAGCCACTAGCTTCTAGCAGTTTGAAAGTTGCAGACACAGTGCAGGTGTTGTGCGGCTTCCTTCTTGGCCTCCTAGAAGGTGCCGCACTCTCCGTCTCTTGCTTGCCAATATGTTGCCGTGTTCCTCCTATTGTTTGGTTTGTTTTGATTTGTTTTGATGATCTTTTGGCGGGTTTTCGGAATGTTTTGGTGGTGTTTTAGAATGTTTTGTTTTCTCTTGTGTTGTTTTTATTGTCTTGGAAGGTTTTGGAACGTTTGGATTCGTTTTGGCGGGTTTTAAAATATTTTGGCGGGTATTTGGAATGTTTTGGTTTGCTTTCATTTGTTTTGATTATGTTTTGGCAAGTTATTGAAAGTTTCGATCACTTCTGACTGGTTTTCTAGTATTTTGGGATCTTTTCAGAATGTTTTGATCAGTTTTAGCAGGTTGTAAACTATTTTGTCAGGTTTTTGGAATGTTTTGGTTGGTTTTGATTTGTTTTTATGATGTTTTGCCAAGTTTTTTGAATGATTTGATCAGTTCTGGCTGGTTTTCTAATGTTTTGGCAATTTTCAGAATGTTTTGATGAGTTTTCTGGGTCTAAATTATTTTGGCGGTTTTTGGAATATTTTGGTTGTTTTTGATTTGATTTGATGATGTTTTGTCCGGTTTTCGGAATGTTTTGGTTGGGTTTTAGAATGTTTTGTATTCTCTTGAGTTGTTTTTATTGTCTTGGCAGGTTCTGGAATGTTTGGATTGCTTTTGGCGGGTTTTAAAATATTTTGGCGGGTATTTGGAATGTTTTGGCGGGTATTCGGAATGTTTTGATTAGTTTTGACGGGTTTTGAAATATTTTGGAGGGTTTTTAGAAGGTTTTGATTCTGTTTAGCCCAGTTTTTGGTGTGTTTGGATTAGCTTTGGTGGGCTTTATCATGTTTTGTCAGGTTTTTTCGAATGTATTGATCACTTCTGTCTGGTTTTCTATTTTGGCGGGTTTGAAAATATTTTTGGATGAGTTTTGGCGGGTTTGAAAATATTTTGGCTCTTTGCGCAGAGACGACGGTGCCGGTTGCGGTGTGCTCCGGGGCGCTCCTTCTGCGGAAAGACGCCTGGCAGCGGCACTTGGGACAGCTCCGCGTCTCCGTATTCTGCGTTTCTTGCCTTCTGCATCTCAGCAAAATGCTTTCCCACTAGGTCTAGCAAGGAGAAACTGTGGCAGCTGAGTAGATGTAGCCCGGCCCGCCCTTTGAAGTTGACAAGTTCTTGGCATCTCAGAACCTCAAGGGAAGAGCAAGGTTATCTATGGTAGGCTGGGGCAGAACTAGCAGCAAGCAGAGCAAAGTTGTCCAAGAATAGCTTCCATTGGAATGCTAATGGCAATTGAAGAGGCAGGCCAGTGGCAAGCCACTAGCTTCTAGCAGTTTGAAAGTTGCAGACACAGTGCAGGTGTTGTGCGGCTTCCTTCTTGGCCTCCTAGAAGGTGCCGCACTCTCCGTCTCTTGCTTGCCAATATGTTGCCGTGTTCCTCCTATTGTTTGGTTTGTTTTGATTTGTTTTGATGATCTTTTGGCGGGTTTTCGGAATGTTTTGGTGGTGTTTTAGAATGTTTTGTTTTCTCTTGTGTTGTTTTTATTGTCTTGGAAGGTTTTGGAACGTTTGGATTCGTTTTGGCGGGTTTTAAAATATTTTGGCGGGTATTTGGAATGTTTTGGTTTGCTTTCATTTGTTTTGATTATGTTTTGGCAAGTTATTGAAAGTTTCGATCACTTCTGACTGGTTTTCTAGTATTTTGGCATCTTTTCAGAATGTTTTGATCAGTTTTAGCAGGTTGTAAACTATTTTGTCAGGTTTTTGGAATGTTTTGGTTGGTTTTGATTTGTTTTTATGATGTTTTGCCAAGTTTTTTGAATGATTTGATCAGTTCTGGCTGGTTTTCTAATGTTTTGGCAATTTTCAGAATGTTTTGATGAGTTTTGTGGGTCTAAATCATTTTGGCGGTTTTCGGAATATTTTGGTTGGTTTTGATTTGTTTTTATGATGTTTTGGCGGGTTTTCGGAATGTTTTGGTTGGGTTTTAGAATGTTTTGTATTCTCTTGAGTTGTTTTTATTGTCTTGGCAGGTTCTGGAATGTTTGGATTGCTTTTGGCGGGTTTTAAAATATTTTGGCGGGTATTTGGAATGTTTTGGCGGGTATTCGGAATGTTTTGATTAGTTTTGACGGGTTTTGAAATATTTTGGAGGGTTTTTAGAAGGTTTTGATTCTGTTTAGCCCAGTTTTTGGTGTGTTTGGATTAGCTTTGGTGGGCTTTATCATGTTTTGTCAGGTTTTTTCGAATGTATTGATCACTTCTGTCTGGTTTTCTATTTTGGCGGGTTTGAAAATATTTTTGGATGAGTTTTGGCGGGTTTGAAAATATTTTGGCTCTTTGCGCAGAGACGACGGTGCCGGTTGCGGTGCGCTCCGGGGCGCTCCTTCTGCGGAAAGACGCCTGGCAGCGGCACTTGGGACAGCTCCGCGTCTCCGTATTCTGCGTTTCTTGCCTTCTGCATCTCAGCAAAATGCTTTCCCACTAGGTCTAGCAAGGAGAAACTGTGGCAGCTGAGTAGATGTAGCCCGGCCCGCCCTTTGAAGTTGACAAGTTCTTGGCATCTCAGAACCTCAAGGGAAGAGCAAGGTTATCTATGGTAGGCTGGGGCAGAACTAGCAGCAAGCAGAGCAAAGTTGTCCAAGAATAGCTTCCATTGGAATGCTAATGGCAATTGAAGAGGCAGGCCAGTGGCAAGCCACTAGCTTCTAGCAGTTTGAAAGTTGCAGACACAGTGCAGGTGTTGTGCGGCTTCCTTCTTGGCCTCCTAGAAGGTGCCGCACTCTCCGTCTCTTGCTTGCCAATATGTTGCCGTGTTCCTCCTATTGTTTGGTTTGTTTTGATTTGTTTTGATGATCTTTTGGCGGGTTTTCGGAATGTTTTGGTGGTGTTTTAGAATGTTTTGTTTTCTCTTGTGTTGTTTTTATTGTCTTGGAAGGTTTTGGAACGTTTGGATTCGTTTTGGCGGGTTTTAAAATATTTTGGCGGGTATTTGGAATGTTTTGGTTTGCTTTCATTTGTTTTGATTATGTTTTGGCAAGTTATTGAAAGTTTCGATCACTTCTGACTGGTTTTCTAGTATTTTGGCATCTTTTCAGAATGTTTTGATCAGTTTTAGCAGGTTGTAAACTATTTTGTCAGGTTTTTGGAATGTTTTGGTTGGTTTTGATTTGTTTTTATGATGTTTTGCCAAGTTTTTTGAATGATTTGATCAGTTCTGGCTGGTTTTCTAATGTTTTGGCAATTTTCAGAATGTTTTGATGAGTTTTCTGGGTCTAAATTATTTTGGCGGTTTTTGGAATATTTTGGTTGTTTTTGATTTGATTTGATGATGTTTTGTCCGGTTTTCGGAATGTTTTGGTTGGGTTTTAGAATGTTTTGTATTCTCTTGAGTTGTTTTTATTGTCTTGGCAGGTTCTGGAATGTTTGGATTGCTTTTGGCGGGTTTTAAAATATTTTGGCGGGTATTTGGAATGTTTTGGCGGGTATTCGGAATGTTTTGATTAGTTTTGACGGGTTTTGAAATATTTTGGAGGGTTTTTAGAAGGTTTTGATTCTGTTTAGCCCAGTTTTTGGTGTGTTTGGATTAGCTTTGGTGGGCTTTATCATGTTTTGTCAGGTTTTTTCGAATGTATTGATCACTTCTGTCTGGTTTTCTATTTTGGCGGGTTTGAAAATATTTTTGGATGAGTTTTGGCGGGTTTGAAAATATTTTGGCTCTTTGCGCAGAGACGACGGTGCCGGTTGCGGTGTGCTCCGGGGCGCTCCTTCTGCGGAAAGACGCCTGGCAGCGGCACTTGGGACAGCTCCGCGTCTCCGTATTCTGCGTTTCTTGCCTTCTGCATCTCAGCAAAATGCTTTCCCACTAGGTCTAGCAAGGAGAAACTGTGGCAGCTGAGTAGATGTAGCCCGGCCCGCCCTTTGAAGTTGACAAGTTCTTGGCATCTCAGAACCTCAAGGGAAGAGCAAGGTTATCTATGGTAGGCTGGGGCAGAACTAGCAGCAAGCAGAGCAAAGTTGTCCAAGAATAGCTTCCATTGGAATGCTAATGGCAATTGAAGAGGCAGGCCAGTGGCAAGCCACTAGCTTCTAGCAGTTTGAAAGTTGCAGACACAGTGCAGGTGTTGTGCGGCTTCTTTCTTGGCCTCCTAGAAGGTGCCGCACTCTCCGTCTCTTGCTTGCCAATATGTTGCCGTGTTCCTCCTATTGTTTGGTTTGTTTTGATTTGTTTTGATGATGTTTTGGCGGGTTTTCGGAATGTTTTGGTGGTGTTTTAGAATGTTTTGTTTTCTCTTGTGTTGTTTTTATTGTCTTGGCAGGTTGTGGAACGTTTGGATTCGTTTTGGCGGGTTTTAAAATATTTTGGCAGGTATTTGGAATGTTTTGGTTTGCTTTCATTTGTTTTGATTATGTTTTGGGAAGTTATTGAAAGTTTTGATCACTTCTGACTGGTTTTCTAGTATTTTGGCATCTTTTCAGAATGTTTTGATCAGTTTTAGCAGGTTGTAAACTATTTTGTCAGGTTTTTGGAATGTTTTGGTTGGTTTTGATTTGTTTTTATGATGTTTTGCCAAGTTTTTTGAATGTTTTGATCAGTTCTGGCTGGTTTTCTAATGTTTTGGCAATTTTCAGAATGTTTTGATGAGTTTTGTGGGTCTAAATAATTTTGGCGGTTTTCGGAATATTTTGGTTGGTTTTGATTTGTTTTTATGATGTTTTGGCGGGTTTTCGGAATGTTTTGGTTGGGTTTTAGAATGTTTTGTATTCTCTTGAGTTGTTTTTATTGTCTTGGCAGGTTCTGGAATGTTTGGATTGCTTTTGGTGGGTTTTAAAATATTTTGGCGGGTATTTGGAATGTTTTGGCGGGTATTCGGAATGTTTTGATTAGTTTTGACGGGTTTTGAAATATTTTGGAGGGTTTTTAGAAGGTTTTGATTCTGTTTAGCCCAGTTTTTGGTGTGTTTGGATTAGCTTTGGTGGGCTTTATCATGTTTTGTCAGGTTTTTTCGAATGTATTGATCACTTCTGTCTGGTTTTCTATTTTGGCGGGTTTGAAAATATTTTTGGATGAGTTTTGGCGGGTTTGAAAATATTTTGGCTCTTTGCGCAGAGACGACGGTGCCGGTTGCGGTGTGCTCCGGGGCGCTCCTTCTGCGGAAAGACGCCTGGCAGCGGCACTTGGGACAGCTCCGCGTCTCCGTATTCTGCGTTTCTTGCCTTCTGCATCTCAGCAAAATGCTTTCCCACTAGGTCTAGCAAGGAGAAACTGTGGCAGCTGAGTAGATGTAGCCCGGCCCGCCCTTTGAAGTTGACAAGTTCTTGGCATCTCAGAACCTCAAGGGAAGAGCAAGGTTATCTATGGTAGGCTGGGGCAGAACTAGCAGCAAGCAGAGCAAAGTTGTCCAAGAATAGCTTCCATTGGAATGCTAATGGCAATTGAAGAGGCAGGCCAGTGGCAAGCCACTAGCTTCTAGCAGTTTGAAAGTTGCAGACACAGTACAGGTGTTGTGCGGCTTCTTTCTTGGCCTCCTAGAAGGTGCCGCACTCTCCGTCTCTTGCTTGCCAATATGTTGCCGTGTTCCTCCTATTGTTTGGTTTGTTTTGATTTGTTTTGATGATGTTTTGGCGGGTTTTCGGAATGTTTTGGTGGTGTTTTAGAATGTTTTGTTTTCTCTTGTGTTGTTTTTATTGTCTTGGCAGGTTGTGGAACGTTTGGATTCGTTTTGGCGGGTTTTAAAATATTTTGGCAGGTATTTGGAATGTTTTGGTTTGCTTTCATTTGTTTTGATTATGTTTTGGGAAGTTATTGAAAGTTTTGATCACTTCTGACTGGTTTTCTAGTATTTTGGCATCTTTTCAGAATGTTTTGATCAGTTTTAGCAGGTTGTAAACTATTTTGTCAGGTTTTTGGAATGTTTTGGTTGGTTTTGATTTGTTTTTATGATGTTTTGCCAAGTTTTTTGAATGTTTTGATCAGTTCTGGCTGGTTTTCTAATGTTTTGGCAATTTTCAGAATGTTTTGATGAGTTTTGTGGGTCTAAATCATTTTGGCGGTTTTCGGAATATTTTGGTTGGTTTTGATTTGTTTTTATGATGTTTTGGCGGGTTTTCGGAATGTTTTGGTTGGGTTTTAGAATGTTTTGTATTCTCTTGAGTTGTTTTTATTGTCTTGGCAGGTTCTGGAATGTTTGGATTGCTTTTGGCGGGTTTTAAAATATTTTGGCGGGTATTTGGAATGTTTTGGCGGGTATTCGGAATGTTTTGATTAGTTTTGACGGGTTTTGAAATATTTTGGAGGGTTTTTAGAAGGTTTTGATTCTGTTTAGCCCAGTTTTTGGTGTGTTTGGATTAGCTTTGGTGGGCTTTATCATGTTTTGTCAGGTTTTTTTGAATGTATTGATCACTTCTGTCTGGTTTTCTATTTTGGCGGGTTTGAAAATATTTTTGGATGAGTTTTGGCAGGTTTTAAAATATTTTGGCTCTTTGCGCAGAGACGACGGTGCCGGTTGCGGTGCGCTGCGGGGCGCTCCTTCTGCGGAAAGACGCCTGGCAGCGGCACTTGGGACAGCTCCGCGTCTCCGTATTCTGCGTTTCTTGCCTTCTGCATCTCAGCAAAATGCTTTCCCACTAGGTCTAGCAAGGAGAAACTGTGGCAGCTGAGTAGATGTAGCCCGGCCCGCCCTTTGAAGTTGAAAAGTTCTTGGCATCTCAGAGCCTCAAGGGAAGAGCAAGGTTATCTATGGTAGGCTGGGGCAGAACTAGCAGCAAGCAGAGCAAAGTTGTCCAAGAATAGCTTCCATTGGAATGCTAATGGCAATTGAAGAGGCAGGCCAGTGGCAAGCCACTAGCTTCTAGCAGTTTGAAAGTTGCAGACACAGTGCAGGTGTTGTGCGGCTTCCTTCTTGGCCTCCTAGAAGGTGCCGCACTCTCCGTCTCTTGCTTGCCAATATGTTGCCGTGTTCCTCCTATTGTTTGGTTTGTTTTGATTTGTTTTGATGATCTTTTGGCGGGTTTTCGGAATGTTTTGGTGGTGTTTTAGAATGTTTTGTTTTCTCTTGTGTTGTTTTTATTGTCTTGGAAGGTTTTGGAACGTTTGGATTCGTTTTGGCGGGTTTTAAAATATTTTGGCGGTTGTTTGGAATGTTTTGGTTTGCTTTCATTTGTTTTGATTATGTTTTGGCAAGTTATTGAAAGTTTCGATCACTTCTGACTGGTTTTCTAGTATTTTGGCATCTTTTCAGAATGTTTTGATCAGTTTTAGCAGGTTGTAAACTATTTTGTCAGGTTTTTGGAATGTTTTGGTTGGTTTTGATTTGTTTTTATGATGTTTTGCCAAGTTTTTTGAATGATTTGATCAGTTCTGGCTGGTTTTCTAATGTTTTGGCAATTTTCAGAATGTTTTGATGAGTTTTCTGGGTCTAAATTATTTTGGCGGTTTTTGGAATATTTTGGTTGGTTTTGATTTGATTTGATGATGTTTTGTCCGGTTTTCGGAATGTTTTGGTTGGGTTTTAGAATGTTTTGTATTCTCTTGAGTTGTTTTTATTGTCTTGGCAGGTTTTGGAATGTTTGGATTGCTTTTGGCGGGTTTTAAAATATTTTGGCGGGTATTTGGAATGTTTTGGCGGGTATTCGGAATGTTTTGATTAGTTTTGACGGGTTTTGAAATATTTTGGAGGGTTTTTAGAAGGTTTTGATTCTGTTTAGCCCAGTTTTTGGTGTGTTTGGATTAGCTTTGGTGGGCTTTATCATGTTTTGTCAGGTTTTTTCGAATGTATTGATCACTTCTGTCTGGTTTTCTATTTTGGCGGGTTTGAAAATATTTTTGGATGAGTTTTGGCGGGTTTGAAAATATTTTGGCTCTTTGCGCAGAGACGACGGTGCCGGTTGCGGTGTGCTCCGGGGCGCTCCTTCTGCGGAAAGACGCCTGGCAGCGGCACTTGGGACAGCTCCGCGTCTCCGTATTCTGCGTTTCTTGCCTTCTGCATCTCAGCAAAATGCTTTCCCACTAGGTCTAGCAAGGAGAAACTGTGGCAGCTGAGTAGATGTAGCCCGGCCCGCCCTTTGAAGTTGACAAGTTCTTGGCATCTCAGAACCTCAAGGGAAGAGCAAGGTTATCTATGGTAGGCTGGGGCAGAACTAGCAGCAAGCAGAGCAAAGTTGTCCAAGAATAGCTTCCATTGGAATGCTAATGGCAATTGAAGAGGCAGGCCAGTGGCAAGCCACTAGCTTCTAGCAGTTTGAAAGTTGCAGACACAGTGCAGGTGTTGTGCGGCTTCTTTCTTGGCCTCCTAGAAGGTGCCGCACTCTCCGTCTCTTGCTTGCCAATATGTTGCCGTGTTCCTCCTATTGTTTGGTTTGTTTTGATTTGTTTTGATGATGTTTTGGCGGGTTTTCGGAATGTTTTGGTGGTGTTTTAGAATGTTTTGTTTTCTCTTGTGTTGTTTTTATTGTCTTGGCAGGTTGTGGAACGTTTGGATTCGTTTTGGCGGGTTTTAAAATATTTTGGCAGGTATTTGGAATGTTTTGGTTTGCTTTCATTTGTTTTGATTATGTTTTGGGAAGTTATTGAAAGTTTTGATCACTTCTGACTGGTTTTCTAGTATTTTGGCATCTTTTCAGAATGTTTTGATCAGTTTTAGCAGGTTGTAAACTATTTTGTCAGGTTTTTGGAATGTTTTGGTTGGTTTTGATTTGTTTTTATGATGTTTTGCCAAGTTTTTTGAATGTTTTGATCAGTTCTGGCTGGTTTTCTAATGTTTTGGCAATTTTCAGAATGTTTTGATGAGTTTTGTGGGTCTAAATAATTTTGGCGGTTTTCGGAATATTTTGGTTGGTTTTGATTTGTTTTTATGATGTTTTGGCGGGTTTTCGGAATGTTTTGGTTGGGTTTTAGAATGTTTTGTATTCTCTTGAGTTGTTTTTATTGTCTTGGCAGGTTCTGGAATGTTTGGATTGCTTTTGGCGGGTTTTAAAATATTTTGGCGGGTATTTGGAATGTTTTGGCGGGTATTCGGAATGTTTTGATTAGTTTTGACGGGTTTTGAAATATTTTGGAGGGTTTTTAGAAGGTTTTGATTCTGTTTAGCCCAGTTTTTGGTGTGTTTGGATTAGCTTTGGTGGGCTTTATCATGTTTTGTCAGGTTTTTTCGAATGTATTGATCACTTCTGTCTGGTTTTCTATTTTGGCGGGTTTGAAAATATTTTTGGATGAGTTTTGGCGGGTTTGAAAATATTTTGGCTCTTTGCGCAGAGACGACGGTGCCGGTTGCGGTGTGCTCCGGGGCGCTCCTTCTGCGGAAAGACGCCTGGCAGCGGCACTTGGGACAGCTCCGCGTCTCCGTATTCTGCGTTTCTTGCCTTCTGCATCTCAGCAAAATGCTTTCCCACTAGGTCTAGCAAGGAGAAACTGTGGCAGCTGAGTAGATGTAGCCCGGCCCGCCCTTTGAAGTTGAAAAGTTCTTGGCATCTCAGAGCCTCAAGGGAAGAGCAAGGTTATCTATGGTAGGCTGGGGCAGAACTAGCAGCAAGCAGAGCAAAGTTGTCCAAGAATAGCTTCCATTGGAATGCTAATGGCAATTGAAGAGGCAGGCCAGTGGCAAGCCACTAGCTTCTAGCAGTTTGAAAGTTGCAGACACAGTGCAGGTGTTGTGCGGCTTCCTTCTTGGCCTCCTAGAAGGTGCCACACTCTCCGTCTCTTGCTTGCCAATATGTTGCCGTGTTCCTCCTATTGTTTGGTTTGTTTTGATTTGTTTTGATGATCTTTTGGCGGGTTTTCGGAATGTTTTGGTGGTGTTTTAGAATGTTTTGTTTTCTCTTGTGTTGTTTTTATTGTCTTGGAAGGTTTTGGAACGTTTGGATTCGTTTTGGCGGGTTTTAAAATATTTTGGCGGTTGTTTGGAATGTTTTGGTTTGCTTTCATTTGTTTTGATTATGTTTTGGCAAGTTATTGAAAGTTTCGATCACTTCTGACTGGTTTTCTAGTATTTTGGCATCTTTTCAGAATGTTTTGATCAGTTTTAGCAGGTTGTTAACTATTTTGTCAGGTTTTTGGAATGTTTTGGTTGGTTTTGATTTGTTTTTATGATGTTTTGCCAAGTTTTTTGAATGATTTGATCAGTTCTGGCTGGTTTTCTAATGTTTTGGCAATTTTCAGAATGTTTTGATGAGTTTTCTGGGTCTAAATTATTTTGGCGGTTTTTGGAATATTTTGGTTGGTTTTGATTTGATTTGATGATGTTTTGTCCGGTTTTCGGAATGTTTTGGTTGGGTTTTAGAATGTTTTGTATTCTCTTGAGTTGTTTTTATTGTCTTGGCAGGTTTTGGAATGTTTGGATTGCTTTTGGCGGGTTTTAAAATATTTTGGCGGGTATTTGGAATGTTTTGGCGGGTATTCGGAATGTTTTGATTAGTTTTGACGGGTTTTGAAATATTTTGGAGGGTTTTTAGAAGGTTTTGATTCTGTTTAGCCCAGTTTTTGGTGTGTTTGGATTAGCTTTGGTGGGCTTTATCATGTTTTGTCAGGTTTTTTCGAATGTATTGATCACTTCTGTCTGGTTTTCTATTTTGGCGGGTTTGAAAATATTTTTGGATGAGTTTTGGCGGGTTTGAAAATATTTTGGCTCTTTGCGCAGAGACGACGGTGCCGGTTGCGGTGTGCTCCGGGGCGCTCCTTCTGCGGAAAGACGCCTGGCAGCGGCACTTGGGACAGCTCCGCGTCTCCGTATTCTGCGTTTCTTGCCTTCTGCATCTCAGCAAAATGCTTTCCCACTAGGTCTAGCAAGGAGAAACTGTGGCAGCTGAGTAGATGTAGCCCGGCCCGCCCTTTGAAGTTGACAAGTTCTTGGCATCTCAGAACCTCAAGGGAAGAGCAAGGTTATCTATGGTAGGCTGGGGCAGAACTAGCAGCAAGCAGAGCAAAGTTGTCCAAGAATAGCTTCCATTGGAATGCTAATGGCAATTGAAGAGGCAGGCCAGTGGCAAGCCACTAGCTTCTAGCAGTTTGAAAGTTGCAGACACAGTGCAGGTGTTGTGCGGCTTCTTTCTTGGCCTCCTAGAAGGTGCCGCACTCTCCGTCTCTTGCTTGCCAATATGTTGCCGTGTTCCTCCTATTGTTTGGTTTGTTTTGATTTGTTTTGATGATGTTTTGGCGGGTTTTCGGAATGTTTTGGTGGTGTTTTAGAATGTTTTGTTTTCTCTTGTGTTGTTTTTATTGTCTTGGCAGGTTGTGGAACGTTTGGATTCGTTTTGGCGGGTTTTAAAATATTTTGGCAGGTATTTGGAATGTTTTGGTTTGCTTTCATTTGTTTTGATTATGTTTTGGCAAGTTATTGAAAGTTTTGATCACTTCTGACTGGTTTTCTAGTATTTTGGCATCTTTTCAGAATGTTTTGATCAGTTTTAGCAGGTTGTAAACTATTTTGTCAGGTTTTTGGAATGTTTTGGTTGGTTTTGATTTGTTTTTATGATGTTTTGCCAAGTTTTTTGAATGTTTTGATCAGTTCTGGCTGGTTTTCTAATGTTTTGGCAATTTTCAGAATGTTTTGATGAGTTTTGTGGGTCTAAATCATTTTGGCGGTTTTCGGAATATTTTGGTTGGTTTTGATTTGTTTTTATGATGTTTTGGCGGGTTTTCGGAATGTTTTGGTTGGGTTTTAGAATGTTTTGTATTCTCTTGAGTTGTTTTTATTGTCTTGGCAGGTTCTGGAATGTTTGGATTGCTTTTGGCGGGTTTTAAAATATTTTGGCGGGTATTTGGAATGTTTTGGCGGGTATTCGGAATGTTTTGATTAGTTTTGACGGGTTTTGAAATATTTTGGAGGGTTTTTAGAAGGTTTTGATTCTGTTTAGCCCAGTTTTTGGTGTGTTTGGATTAGCTTTGGTGGGCTTTATCATGTTTTGTCAGGTTTTTTCGAATGTATTGATCACTTCTGTCTGGTTTTCTATTTTGGCGGGTTTGAAAATATTTTTGGATGAGTTTTGGCGGGTTTGAAAATATTTTGGCTCTTTGCGCAGAGACGACGGTGCCGGTTGCGGTGTGCTCCGGGGCGCTCCTTCTGCGGAAAGACGCCTGGCAGCGGCACTTGGGACAGCTCCGCGTCTCCGTATTCTGCGTTTCTTGCCTTCTGCATCTCAGCAAAATGCTTTCCCACTAGGTCTAGCAAGGAGAAACTGTGGCAGCTGAGTAGATGTAGCCCGGCCCGCCCTTTGAAGTTGACAAGTTCTTGGCATCTCAGAACCTCAAGGGAAGAGCAAGGTTATCTATGGTAGGCTGGGGCAGAACTAGCAGCAAGCAGAGCAAAGTTGTCCAAGAATAGCTTCCATTGGAATGCTAATGGCAATTGAAGAGGCAGGCCAGTGGCAAGCCACTAGCTTCTAGCAGTTTGAAAGTTGCAGACACAGTACAGGTGTTGTGCGGCTTCTTTCTTGGCCTCCTAGAAGGTGCCGCACTCTCCGTCTCTTGCTTGCCAATATGTTGCCGTGTTCCTCCTATTGTTTGGTTTGTTTTGATTTGTTTTGATGATGTTTTGGCGGGTTTTCGGAATGTTTTGGTGGTGTTTTAGAATGTTTTGTTTTCTCTTGTGTTGTTTTTATTGTCTTGGCAGGTTGTGGAACGTTTGGATTCGTTTTGGCGGGTTTTAAAATATTTTGGCAGGTATTTGGAATGTTTTGGTTTGCTTTCATTTGTTTTGATTATGTTTTGGCAAGTTATTGAAAGTTTTGATCACTTCTGACTGGTTTTCTAGTATTTTGGCATCTTTTCAGAATGTTTTGATCAGTTTTAGCAGGTTGTAAACTATTTTGTCAGGTTTTTGGAATGTTTTGGTTGGTTTTGATTTGTTTTTATGATGTTTTGCCAAGTTTTTTGAATGTTTTGATCAGTTCTGGCTGGTTTTCTAATGTTTTGGCAATTTTCAGAATGTTTTGATGAGTTTTGTGGGTCTAAATCATTTTGGCGGTTTTCGGAATATTTTGGTTGGTTTTGATTTGTTTTTATGATGTTTTGGCGGGTTTTCGGAATGTTTTGGTTGGGTTTTAGAATGTTTTGTATTCTCTTGAGTTGTTTTTATTGTCTTGGCAGGTTCTGGAATGTTTGGATTGCTTTTGGCGGGTTTTAAAATATTTTGGCGGGTATTTGGAATGTTTTGGCGGGTATTCGGAATGTTTTGATTAGTTTTGACGGGTTTTGAAATATTTTGGAGGGTTTTTAGAAGGTTTTGATTCTGTTTAGCCCAGTTTTTGGTGTGTTTGGATTAGCTTTGGTGGGCTTTATCATGTTTTGTCAGGTTTTTTCGAATGTATTGATCACTTCTGTCTGGTTTTCTATTTTGGCGGGTTTGAAAATATTTTTGGATGAGTTTTGGCAGGTTTTAAAATATTTTGGCTCTTTGCGCAGAGACGACGGTGCCGGTTGCGGTGCGCTGCGGGGCGCTCCTTCTGCGGAAAGACGCCTGGCAGCGGCACTTGGGACAGCTCCGCGTCTCCGTATTCTGCGTTTCTTGCCTTCTGCATCTCAGCAAAATGCTTTCCCACTAGGTCTAGCAAGGAGAAACTGTGGCAGCTGAGTAGATGTAGCCCGGCCCGCCCTTTGAAGTTGAAAAGTTCTTGGCATCTCAGAGCCTCAAGGGAAGAGCAAGGTTATCTATGGTAGGCTGGGGCAGAACTAGCAGCAAGCAGAGCAAAGTTGTCCAAGAATAGCTTCCATTGGAATGCTAATGGCAATTGAAGAGGCAGGCCAGTGGCAAGCCACTAGCTTCTAGCAGTTTGAAAGTTGCAGACACAGTGCAGGTGTTGTGCGGCTTCCTTCTTGGCCTCCTAGAAGGTGCCGCACTCTCCGTCTCTTGCTTGCCAATATGTTGCCGTGTTCCTCCTATTGTTTGGTTTGTTTTGATTTGTTTTGATGATCTTTTGGCGGGTTTTCGGAATGTTTTGGTGGTGTTTTAGAATGTTTTGTTTTCTCTTGTGTTGTTTTTATTGTCTTGGAAGGTTTTGGAACGTTTGGATTCGTTTTGGCGGGTTTTAAAATATTTTGGCGGTTGTTTGGAATGTTTTGGTTTGCTTTCATTTGTTTTGATTATGTTTTGGCAAGTTATTGAAAGTTTCGATCACTTCTGACTGGTTTTCTAGTATTTTGGCATCTTTTCAGAATGTTTTGATCAGTTTTAGCAGGTTGTAAACTATTTTGTCAGGTTTTTGGAATGTTTTGGTTGGTTTTGATTTGTTTTTATGATGTTTTGCCAAGTTTTTTGAATGATTTGATCAGTTCTGGCTGGTTTTCTAATGTTTTGGCAATTTTCAGAATGTTTTGATGAGTTTTCTGGGTCTAAATTATTTTGGCGGTTTTTGGAATATTTTGGTTGGTTTTGATTTGATTTGATGATGTTTTGTCCGGTTTTCGGAATGTTTTGGTTGGGTTTTAGAATGTTTTGTATTCTCTTGAGTTGTTTTTATTGTCTTGGCAGGTTTTGGAATGTTTGGATTGCTTTTGGCGGGTTTTAAAATATTTTGGCGGGTATTTGGAATGTTTTGGCGGGTATTCGGAATGTTTTGATTAGTTTTGACGGGTTTTGAAATATTTTGGAGGGTTTTTAGAAGGTTTTGATTCTGTTTAGCCCAGTTTTTGGTGTGTTTGGATTAGCTTTGGTGGGCTTTATCATGTTTTGTCAGGTTTTTTCGAATGTATTGATCACTTCTGTCTGGTTTTCTATTTTGGCGGGTTTGAAAATATTTTTGGATGAGTTTTGGCGGGTTTGAAAATATTTTGGCTCTTTGCGCAGAGACGACGGTGCCGGTTGCGGTGTGCTCCGGGGCGCTCCTTCTGCGGAAAGACGCCTGGCAGCGGCACTTGGGACAGCTCCGCGTCTCCGTATTCTGCGTTTCTTGCCTTCTGCATCTCAGCAAAATGCTTTCCCACTAGGTCTAGCAAGGAGAAACTGTGGCAGCTGAGTAGATGTAGCCCGGCCCGCCCTTTGAAGTTGACAAGTTCTTGGCATCTCAGAGCCTCAAGGGAAGAGCAAGGTTATCTATGGTAGGCTGGGGCAGAACTAGCAGCAAGCAGAGCAAAGTTGTCCAAGAATAGCTTCCATTGGAATGCTAATGGCAATTGAAGAGGCAGGCCAGTGGCAAGCCACTAGCTTCTAGCAGTTTGAAAGTTGCAGACACAGTGCAGGTGTTGTGCGGCTTCTTTCTTGGCCTCCTAGAAGGTGCCGCACTCTCCGTCTCTTGCTTGCCAATATGTTGCCGTGTTCCTCCTATTGTTTGGTTTGTTTTGATTTGTTTTGATGATGTTTTGGCGGGTTTTCGGAATGTTTTGGTGGTGTTTTAGAATGTTTTGTTTTCTCTTGTGTTGTTTTTATTGTCTTGGCAGGTTGTGGAACGTTTGGATTCGTTTTGGCGGGTTTTAAAATATTTTGGCAGGTATTTGGAATGTTTTGGTTTGCTTTCATTTGTTTTGATTATGTTTTGGGAAGTTATTGAAAGTTTTGATCACTTCTGACTGGTTTTCTAGTATTTTGGCATCTTTTCAGAATGTTTTGATCAGTTTTAGCAGGTTGTAAACTATTTTGTCAGGTTTTTGGAATGTTTTGGTTGGTTTTGATTTGTTTTTATGATGTTTTGCCAAGTTTTTTGAATGTTTTGATCAGTTCTGGCTGGTTTTCTAATGTTTTGGCAATTTTCAGAATGTTTTGATGAGTTTTGTGGGTCTAAATCATTTTGGCGGTTTTCGGAATATTTTGGTTGGTTTTGATTTGTTTTTATGATGTTTTGGCGGGTTTTCGGAATGTTTTGGTTGGGTTTTAGAATGTTTTGTATTCTCTTGAGTTGTTTTTATTGTCTTGGCAGGTTCTGGAATGTTTGGATTGCTTTTGGCGGGTTTTAAAATATTTTGGCGGGTATTTGGAATGTTTTGGCGGGTATTCGGAATGTTTTGATTAGTTTTGACGGGTTTTGAAATATTTTGGAGGGTTTTTAGAAGGTTTTGATTCTGTTTAGCCCAGTTTTTGGTGTGTTTGGATTAGCTTTGGTGGGCTTTATCATGTTTTGTCAGGTTTTTTCGAATGTATTGATCACTTCTGTCTGGTTTTCTATTTTGGCGGGTTTGAAAATATTTTTGGATGAGTTTTGGCGGGTTTGAAAATATTTTGGCTCTTTGCGCAGAGACGACGGTGCCGGTTGCGGTGTGCTCCGGGGCGCTCCTTCTGCGGAAAGACGCCTGGCAGCGGCACTTGGGACAGCTCCGCGTCTCCGTATTCTGCGTTTCTTGCCTTCTGCATCTCAGCAAAATGCTTTCCCACTAGGTCTAGCAAGGAGAAACTGTGGCAGCTGAGTAGATGTAGCCCGGCCCGCCCTTTGAAGTTGACAAGTTCTTGGCATCTCAGAACCTCAAGGGAAGAGCAAGGTTATCTATGGTAGGCTGGGGCAGAACTAGCAGCAAGCAGAGCAAAGTTGTCCAAGAATAGCTTCCATTGGAATGCTAATGGCAATTGAAGAGGCAGGCCAGTGGCAAGCCACTAGCTTCTAGCAGTTTGAAAGTTGCAGACACAGTGCAGGTGTTGTGCGGCTTCTTTCTTGGCCTCCTAGAAGGTGCCGCACTCTCCGTCTCTTGCTTGCCAATATGTTGCCGTGTTCCTCCTATTGTTTGGTTTGTTTTGATTTGTTTTGATGATGTTTTGGCGGGTTTTCGGAATGTTTTGGTGGTGTTTTAGAATGTTTTGTTTTCTCTTGTGTTGTTTTTATTGTCTTGGCAGGTTGTGGAACGTTTGGATTCGTTTTGGCGGGTTTTAAAATATTTTGGCAGGTATTTGGAATGTTTTGGTTTGCTTTCATTTGTTTTGATTATGTTTTGGGAAGTTATTGAAAGTTTTGATCACTTCTGACTGGTTTTCTAGTATTTTGGCATCTTTTCAGAATGTTTTGATCAGTTTTAGCAGGTTGTAAACTATTTTGTCAGGTTTTTGGAATGTTTTGGTTGGTTTTGATTTGTTTTTATGATGTTTTGCCAAGTTTTTTGAATGTTTTGATCAGTTCTGGCTGGTTTTCTAATGTTTTGGCAATTTTCAGAATGTTTTGATGAGTTTTGTGGGTCTAAATCATTTTGGCGGTTTTCGGAATATTTTGGTTGGTTTTGATTTGTTTTTATGATGTTTTGGCGGGTTTTCGGAATGTTTTGGTTGGGTTTTAGAATGTTTTGTATTCTCTTGAGTTGTTTTTATTGTCTTGGCAGGTTCTGGAATGTTTGGATTGCTTTTGGCGGGTTTTAAAATATTTTGGCGGGTATTTGGAATGTTTTGGCGGGTATTCGGAATGTTTTGATTAGTTTTGACGGGTTTTGAAATATTTTGGAGGGTTTTTAGAAGGTTTTGATTCTGTTTAGCCCAGTTTTTGGTGTGTTTGGATTAGCTTTGGTGGGCTTTATCATGTTTTGTCAGGTTTTTTTGAATGTATTGATCACTTCTGTCTGGTTTTCTATTTTGGCGGGTTTGAAAATATTTTTGGATGAGTTTTGGCAGGTTTTAAAATATTTTGGCTCTTTGCGCAGAGACGACGGTGCCGGTTGCGGTGCGCTGCGGGGCGCTCCTTCTGCGGAAAGACGCCTGGCAGCGGCACTTGGGACAGCTCCGCGTCTCCGTATTCTGCGTTTCTTGCCTTCTGCATCTCAGCAAAATGCTTTCCCACTAGGTCTAGCAAGGAGAAACTGTGGCAGCTGAGTAGATGTAGCCCGGCCCGCCCTTTGAAGTTGAAAAGTTCTTGGCATCTCAGAACCTCAAGGGAAGAGCAAGGTTATCTATGGTAGGCTGGGGCAGAACTAGCAGCAAGCAGAGCAAAGTTGTCCAAGAATAGCTTCCATTGGAATGCTAATGGCAATTGAAGAGGCAGGCCAGTGGCAAGCCACTAGCTTCTAGCAGTTTGAAAGTTGCAGACACAGTGCAGGTGTTGTGCGGCTTCCTTCTTGGCCTCCTAGAAGGTGCCGCACTCTCCGTCTCTTGCTTGCCAATATGTTGCCGTGTTCCTCCTATTGTTTGGTTTGTTTTGATTTGTTTTGATGATCTTTTGGCGGGTTTTCGGAATGTTTTGGTGGTGTTTTAGAATGTTTTGTTTTCTCTTGTGTTGTTTTTATTGTCTTGGAAGGTTTTGGAACGTTTGGATTCGTTTTGGCGGGTTTTAAAATATTTTGGCGGTTGTTTGGAATGTTTTGGTTTGCTTTCATTTGTTTTGATTATGTTTTGGCAAGTTATTGAAAGTTTCGATCACTTCTGACTGGTTTTCTAGTATTTTGGCATCTTTTCAGAATGTTTTGATCAGTTTTAGCAGGTTGTAAACTATTTTGTCAGGTTTTTGGAATGTTTTGGTTGGTTTTGATTTGTTTTTATGATGTTTTGCCAAGTTTTTTGAATGATTTGATCAGTTCTGGCTGGTTTTCTAATGTTTTGGCAATTTTCAGAATGTTTTGATGAGTTTTCTGGGTCTAAATTATTTTGGCGGTTTTTGGAATATTTTGGTTGTTTTTGATTTGATTTGATGATGTTTTGTCCGGTTTTCGGAATGTTTTGGTTGGGTTTTAGAATGTTTTGTATTCTCTTGAGTTGTTTTTATTGTCTTGGCAGGTTTTGGAATGTTTGGATTGCTTTTGGCGGGTTTTAAAATATTTTGGCGGGTATTTGGAATGTTTTGGCGGGTATTCGGAATGTTTTGATTAGTTTTGACGGGTTTTGAAATATTTTGGAGGGTTTTTAGAAGGTTTTGATTCTGTTTAGCCCAGTTTTTGGTGTGTTTGGATTAGCTTTGGTGGGCTTTATCATGTTTTGTCAGGTTTTTTCGAATGTATTGATCACTTCTGTCTGGTTTTCTATTTTGGCGGGTTTGAAAATATTTTTGGATGAGTTTTGGCGGGTTTGAAAATATTTTGGCTCTTTGCGCAGAGACGACGGTGCCGGTTGCGGTGTGCTCCGGGGCGCTCCTTCTGCGGAAAGACGCCTGGCAGCGGCACTTGGGACAGCTCCGCGTCTCCGTATTCTGCGTTTCTTGCCTTCTGCATCTCAGCAAAATGCTTTCCCACTAGGTCTAGCAAGGAGAAACTGTGGCAGCTGAGTAGATGTAGCCCGGCCCGCCCTTTGAAGTTGACAAGTTCTTGGCATCTCAGAACCTCAAGGGAAGAGCAAGGTTATCTATGGTAGGCTGGGGCAGAACTAGCAGCAAGCAGAGCAAAGTTGTCCAAGAATAGCTTCCATTGGAATGCTAATGGCAATTGAAGAGGCAGGCCAGTGGCAAGCCACTAGCTTCTAGCAGTTTGAAAGTTGCAGACACAGTGCAGGTGTTGTGCGGCTTCTTTCTTGGCCTCCTAGAAGGTGCCGCACTCTCCGTCTCTTGCTTGCCAATATGTTGCCGTGTTCCTCCTATTGTTTGGTTTGTTTTGATTTGTTTTGATGATGTTTTGGCGGGTTTTCGGAATGTTTTGGTGGTGTTTTAGAATGTTTTGTTTTCTCTTGTGTTGTTTTTATTGTCTTGGCAGGTTGTGGAACGTTTGGATTCGTTTTGGCGGGTTTTAAAATATTTTGGCAGGTATTTGGAATGTTTTGGTTTGCTTTCATTTGTTTTGATTATGTTTTGGCAAGTTATTGAAAGTTTTGATCACTTCTGACTGGTTTTCTAGTATTTTGGCATCTTTTCAGAATGTTTTGATCAGTTTTAGCAGGTTGTAAACTATTTTGTCAGGTTTTTGGAATGTTTTGGTTGGTTTTGATTTGTTTTTATGATGTTTTGCCAAGTTTTTTGAATGTTTTGATCAGTTCTGGCTGGTTTTCTAATGTTTTGGCAATTTTCAGAATGTTTTGATGAGTTTTGTGGGTCTAAATCATTTTGGCGGTTTTCGGAATATTTTGGTTGGTTTTGATTTGTTTTTATGATGTTTTGGCGGGTTTTCGGAATGTTTTGGTTGGGTTTTAGAATGTTTTGTATTCTCTTGAGTTGTTTTTATTCTGTTGGCAGGTTTTGGAATGTTTGGATTGCTTTTGGCGGGTTTTAAAATATTTTGGCGGGTATTTGGAATGTTTTGGCGGGTATTCGGAATGTTTTGATTAGTTTTGACGGGTTTTGAAATATTTTGGAGGGTTTTTAGAAGGTTTTGATTCTGTTTAGCCCAGTTTTTGGTGTGTTTGGATTAGCTTTGGTGGGCTTTATCATGTTTTGTCAGGTTTTTTCGAATGTATTGATCACTTCTGTCTGGTTTTCTATTTTGGCGGGTTTGAAAATATTTTTGGATGAGTTTTGGCGGGTTTGAAAATATTTTGGCTCTTTGCGCAGAGATGACGGTGCCGGTTGCGGTGCGCTGCGGGGCGCTCCTTCTGCGGAAAGACGCCTGGCAGCGGCACTTGGGACAGCTCCGCGTCTCCGTATTCTGCGTTTCTTGCCTTCTGCATCTCAGCAAAATGCTTTCCCACTAGGTCTAGCAAGGAGAAACTGTGGCAGCTGAGTAGATGTAGCCCGGCCCGCCCTTTGAAGTTGAAAAGTTCTTGGCATCTCAGAGCCTCAAGGGAAGAGCAAGGTTATCTATGGTAGGCTGGGGCAGAACTAGCAGCAAGCAGAGCAAAGTTGTCCAAGAATAGCTTCCATTGGAATGCTAATGGCAATTGAAGAGGCAGGCCAGTGGCAAGCCACTATCTTCTAGCAGTTTGAAAGTTGCAGACACAGTACAGGTGTTGTGCGGCTTCTTTCTTGGCCTCCTAGAAGGTGCCGCGCTCTCCGTCTCTTGCTTGCCAATATGTTGCCGTGTTCCTCCTATTGTTTGGTTTGTTTTGATTTGTTTTGATGATCTTTTGGCGGGTTTTCGGAATGTTTTGGTGGTGTTTTAGAATGTTTTGTTTTCTCTTGTGTTGTTTTTATTGTGTTGGCACGTTGTGGAACGTTTGGATTCGTTTTGGCGGGTTTTAAAATATTTTGGCGGGTGTTTGGAATGTTTTGGTTTGCTTTCATTTGTTTTGATTATGTTTTGGCAAGTTATTGAAAGTTTCGATCACTTCTGACTGGTTTTCTAGTATTTTGGGATCTTTTCAGAATGTTTTGATCAGTTTTAGCAGGTTGTAAACTATTTTGTCAGGTTTTTGGAATGTTTTGGTTGGTTTTGATTTGTTTTTATGATGTTTTGCCAAGTTTTTTGAATGTTTTGATCAGTTCTGGCTGGTTTTCTAATGTTTTGGCAATTTTCAGAATGTTTTGATGAGTTTTGTGGGTCTAAATCATTTTGGCGGTTTTTGGAATATTTTGGTTGGTTTTGATTTGTTTTTATGATGTTTTGGCGGGTTTTCGGAATGTTTTGGTTGGGTTTTAGAATGTTTTGTATTCTCTTGAGTTGTTTTTATTCTGTTGGCAGGTTTTGGAATGTTTGGATTGCTTTTGGCGGGTTTTAAAATATTTTGGCGGGTATTTGGAATGTTTTGGCGGGTATTCGGAATGTTTTGATTAGTTTTGACGGGTTTTGAAATATTTTGGAGGGTTTTTAGAAGGTTTTGATTCTGTTTAGCCCAGTTTTTGGTGTGTTTGGATTAGCTTTGGTGGGCTTTATCATGTTTTGTCAGGTTTTTTCGAATGTATTGATCACTTCTGTCTGGTTTTCTATTTTGGCGGGTTTGAAAATATTTTTGGATGAGTTTTGGCGGGTTTGAAAATATTTTGGCTCTTTGCGCAGAGACGACGGTGCCGGTTGCGGTGTGCTCCGGGGCGCTCCTTCTGCGGAAAGACGCCTGGCAGCGGCACTTGGGACAGCTCCGCGTCTCCGTATTCTGCGTTTCTTGCCTTCTGCATCTCAGCAAAATGCTTTCCCACTAGGTCTAGCAAGGAGAAACTGTGGCAGCTGAGTAGATGTAGCCCGGCCCGCCCTTTGAAGTTGACAAGTTCTTGGCATCTCAGAACCTCAAGGGAAGAGCAAGGTTATCTATGGTAGGCTGGGGCAGAACTAGCAGCAAGCAGAGCAAAGTTGTCCAAGAATAGCTTCCATTGGAATGCTAATGGCAATTGAAGAGGCAGGCCAGTGGCAAGCCACTAGCTTCTAGCAGTTTGAAAGTTGCAGACACAGTGCAGGTGTTGTGCGGCTTCTTTCTTGGCCTCCTAGAAGGTGCCGCACTCTCCGTCTCTTGCTTGCCAATATGTTGCCGTGTTCCTCCTATTGTTTGGTTTGTTTTGATTTGTTTTGATGATGTTTTGGCGGGTTTTCGGAATGTTTTGGTGGTGTTTTAGAATGTTTTGTTTTCTCTTGTGTTGTTTTTATTGTCTTGGCAGGTTGTGGAACGTTTGGATTCGTTTTGGCGGGTTTTAAAATATTTTGGCAGGTATTTGGAATGTTTTGGTTTGCTTTCATTTGTTTTGATTATGTTTTGGGAAGTTATTGAAAGTTTTGATCACTTCTGACTGGTTTTCTAGTATTTTGGCATCTTTTCAGAATGTTTTGATCAGTTTTAGCAGGTTGTAAACTATTTTGTCAGGTTTTTGGAATGTTTTGGTTGGTTTTGATTTGTTTTTATGATGTTTTGCCAAGTTTTTTGAATGTTTTGATCAGTTCTGGCTGGTTTTCTAATGTTTTGGCAATTTTCAGAATGTTTTGATGAGTTTTGTGGGTCTAAATCATTTTGGCGGTTTTCGGAATATTTTGGTTGGTTTTGATTTGTTTTTATGATGTTTTGGCGGGTTTTCGGAATGTTTTGGTTGGGTTTTAGAATGTTTTGTATTCTCTTGAGTTGTTTTTATTGTCTTGGCAGGTTCTGGAATGTTTGGATTGCTTTTGGCGGGTTTTAAAATATTTTGGCGGGTATTTGGAATGTTTTGGCGGGTATTCGGAATGTTTTGATTAGTTTTGACGGGTTTTGAAATATTTTGGAGGGTTTTTAGAAGGTTTTGATTCTGTTTAGCCCAGTTTTTGGTGTGTTTGGATTAGCTTTGGTGGGCTTTATCATGTTTTGTCAGGTTTTTTTGAATGTATTGATCACTTCTGTCTGGTTTTCTATTTTGGCGGGTTTGAAAATATTTTTGGATGAGTTTTGGCAGGTTTTAAAATATTTTGGCTCTTTGCGCAGAGACGACGGTGCCGGTTGCGGTGCGCTGCGGGGCGCTCCTTCTGCGGAAAGACGCCTGGCAGCGGCACTTGGGACAGCTCCGCGTCTCCGTATTCTGCGTTTCTTGCCTTCTGCATCTCAGCAAAATGCTTTCCCACTAGGTCTAGCAAGGAGAAACTGTGGCAGCTGAGTAGATGTAGCCCGGCCCGCCCTTTGAAGTTGAAAAGTTCTTGGCATCTCAGAGCCTCAAGGGAAGAGCAAGGTTATCTATGGTAGGCTGGGGCAGAACTAGCAGCAAGCAGAGCAAAGTTGTCCAAGAATAGCTTCCATTGGAATGCTAATGGCAATTGAAGAGGCAGGCCAGTGGCAAGCCACTAGCTTCTAGCAGTTTGAAAGTTGCAGACACAGTGCAGGTGTTGTGCGGCTTCCTTCTTGGCCTCCTAGAAGGTGCCGCACTCTCCGTCTCTTGCTTGCCAATATGTTGCCGTGTTCCTCCTATTGTTTGGTTTGTTTTGATTTGTTTTGATGATCTTTTGGCGGGTTTTCGGAATGTTTTGGTGGTGTTTTAGAATGTTTTGTTTTCTCTTGTGTTGTTTTTATTGTCTTGGAAGGTTTTGGAACGTTTGGATTCGTTTTGGCGGGTTTTAAAATATTTTGGCGGTTGTTTGGAATGTTTTGGTTTGCTTTCATTTGTTTTGATTATGTTTTGGCAAGTTATTGAAAGTTTCGATCACTTCTGACTGGTTTTCTAGTATTTTGGCATCTTTTCAGAATGTTTTGATCAGTTTTAGCAGGTTGTAAACTATTTTGTCAGGTTTTTGGAATGTTTTGGTTGGTTTTGATTTGTTTTTATGATGTTTTGCCAAGTTTTTTGAATGATTTGATCAGTTCTGGCTGGTTTTCTAATGTTTTGGCAATTTTCAGAATGTTTTGATGAGTTTTCTGGGTCTAAATTATTTTGGCGGTTTTTGGAATATTTTGGTTGTTTTTGATTTGATTTGATGATGTTTTGTCCGGTTTTCGGAATGTTTTGGTTGGGTTTTAGAATGTTTTGTATTCTCTTGAGTTGTTTTTATTGTCTTGGCAGGTTTTGGAATGTTTGGATTGCTTTTGGCGGGTTTTAAAATATTTTGGCGGGTATTTGGAATGTTTTGGCGGGTATTCGGAATGTTTTGATTAGTTTTGACGGGTTTTGAAATATTTTGGAGGGTTTTTAGAAGGTTTTGATTCTGTTTAGCCCAGTTTTTGGTGTGTTTGGATTAGCTTTGGTGGGCTTTATCATGTTTTGTCAGGTTTTTTCGAATGTATTGATCACTTCTGTCTGGTTTTCTATTTTGGCGGGTTTGAAAATATTTTTGGATGAGTTTTGGCGGGTTTGAAAATATTTTGGCTCTTTGCGCAGAGACGACGGTGCCGGTTGCGGTGTGCTCCGGGGCGCTCCTTCTGCGGAAAGACGCCTGGCAGCGGCACTTGGGACAGCTCCGCGTCTCCGTATTCTGCGTTTCTTGCCTTCTGCATCTCAGCAAAATGCTTTCCCACTAGGTCTAGCAAGGAGAAACTGTGGCAGCTGAGTAGATGTAGCCCGGCCCGCCCTTTGAAGTTGACAAGTTCTTGGCATCTCAGAACCTCAAGGGAAGAGCAAGGTTATCTATGGTAGGCTGGGGCAGAACTAGCAGCAAGCAGAGCAAAGTTGTCCAAGAATAGCTTCCATTGGAATGCTAATGGCAATTGAAGAGGCAGGCCAGTGGCAAGCCACTAGCTTCTAGCAGTTTGAAAGTTGCAGACACAGTGCAGGTGTTGTGCGGCTTCTTTCTTGGCCTCCTAGAAGGTGCCGCACTCTCCGTCTCTTGCTTGCCAATATGTTGCCGTGTTCCTCCTATTGTTTGGTTTGTTTTGATTTGTTTTGATGATGTTTTGGCGGGTTTTCGGAATGTTTTGGTGGTGTTTTAGAATGTTTTGTTTTCTCTTGTGTTGTTTTTATTGTCTTGGCAGGTTGTGGAACGTTTGGATTCGTTTTGGCGGGTTTTAAAATATTTTGGCAGGTATTTGGAATGTTTTGGTTTGCTTTCATTTGTTTTGATTATGTTTTGGCAAGTTATTGAAAGTTTTGATCACTTCTGACTGGTTTTCTAGTATTTTGGCATCTTTTCAGAATGTTTTGATCAGTTTTAGCAGGTTGTAAACTATTTTGTCAGGTTTTTGGAATGTTTTGGTTGGTTTTGATTTGTTTTTATGATGTTTTGCCAAGTTTTTTGAATGTTTTGATCAGTTCTGGCTGGTTTTCTAATGTTTTGGCAATTTTCAGAATGTTTTGATGAGTTTTGTGGGTCTAAATCATTTTGGCGGTTTTCGGAATATTTTGGTTGGTTTTGATTTGTTTTTATGATGTTTTGGCGGGTTTTCGGAATGTTTTGGTTGGGTTTTAGAATGTTTTGTATTCTCTTGAGTTGTTTTTATTCTGTTGGCAGGTTTTGGAATGTTTGGATTGCTTTTGGCGGGTTTTAAAATATTTTGGCGGGTATTTGGAATGTTTTGGCGGGTATTCGGAATGTTTTGATTAGTTTTGACGGGTTTTGAAATATTTTGGAGGGTTTTTAGAAGGTTTTGATTCTGTTTAGCCCAGTTTTTGGTGTGTTTGGATTAGCTTTGGTGGGCTTTATCATGTTTTGTCAGGTTTTTTCGAATGTATTGATCACTTCTGTCTGGTTTTCTATTTTGGCGGGTTTGAAAATATTTTTGGATGAGTTTTGGCGGGTTTGAAAATATTTTGGCTCTTTGCGCAGAGATGACGGTGCCGGTTGCGGTGCGCTGCGGGGCGCTCCTTCTGCGGAAAGACGCCTGGCAGCGGCACTTGGGACAGCTCCGCGTCTCCGTATTCTGCGTTTCTTGCCTTCTGCATCTCAGCAAAATGCTTTCCCACTAGGTCTAGCAAGGAGAAACTGTGGCAGCTGAGTAGATGTAGCCCGGCCCGCCCTTTGAAGTTGAAAAGTTCTTGGCATCTCAGAGCCTCAAGGGAAGAGCAAGGTTATCTATGGTAGGCTGGGGCAGAACTAGCAGCAAGCAGAGCAAAGTTGTCCAAGAATAGCTTCCATTGGAATGCTAATGGCAATTGAAGAGGCAGGCCAGTGGCAAGCCACTATCTTCTAGCAGTTTGAAAGTTGCAGACACAGTACAGGTGTTGTGCGGCTTCTTTCTTGGCCTCCTAGAAGGTGCCGCGCTCTCCGTCTCTTGCTTGCCAATATGTTGCCGTGTTCCTCCTATTGTTTGGTTTGTTTTGATTTGTTTTGATGATCTTTTGGCGGGTTTTCGGAATGTTTTGGTGGTGTTTTAGAATGTTTTGTTTTCTCTTGTGTTGTTTTTATTGTGTTGGCACGTTGTGGAACGTTTGGATTCGTTTTGGCGGGTTTTAAAATATTTTGGCGGGTGTTTGGAATGTTTTGGTTTGCTTTCATTTGTTTTGATTATGTTTTGGCAAGTTATTGAAAGTTTCGATCACTTCTGACTGGTTTTCTAGTATTTTGGGATCTTTTCAGAATGTTTTGATCAGTTTTAGCAGGTTGTAAACTATTTTGTCAGGTTTTTGGAATGTTTTGGTTGGTTTTGATTTGTTTTTATGATGTTTTGCCAAGTTTTTTGAATGTTTTGATCAGTTCTGGCTGGTTTTCTAATGTTTTGGCAATTTTCAGAATGTTTTGATGAGTTTTGTGGGTCTAAATCATTTTGGCGGTTTTTGGAATATTTTGGTTGGTTTTGATTTGTTTTTATGATGTTTTGGCGGGTTTTCGGAATGTTTTGGTTGGGTTTTAGAATGTTTTGTATTCTCTTGAGTTGTTTTTATTCTGTTGGCAGGTTTTGGAATGTTTGGATTGCTTTTGGCGGGTTTTAAAATATTTTGGCGGGTATTTGGAATGTTTTGGCGGGTATTCGGAATGTTTTGATTAGTTTTGACGGGTTTTGAAATATTTTGGAGGGTTTTTAGAAGGTTTTGATTCTGTTTAGCCCAGTTTTTGGTGTGTTTGGATTAGCTTTGGTGGGCTTTATCATGTTTTGTCAGGTTTTTTCGAATGTATTGATCACTTCTGTCTGGTTTTCTATTTTGGCGGGTTTGAAAATATTTTTGGATTAGTTTTGGCAGGTTTTAAAATATTTTGGCTCTTTGCGCAGAGACGACGGTGCCGGTTGCGGTGTGCTCCGGGGCGCTCCTTCTGCGGAAAGACGGCTGGCAGCGGCACTTGGGACAGCTCCGCGTCTCCGTATTCTGCGTTTCTTGCCTTCTGCATCTCAGCAAAATGCTTTCCCACTAGGTCTAGCAAGGAGAAACTGTGGCAGCTGAGTAGATGTAGCCCGGCCCGCCCTTTGAAGTTGAAAAGTTCTTGGCATCTCAGAGCCTCAAGGGAAGAGCAAGGTTATCTATGGTAGGCTGGGGCAGAACTAGCAGCAAGCAGAGCAAAGTTGTCCAAGAATAGCTTCCATTGGAATGCTAATGGCAATTGAAGAGGCAGGCCAGTGGCAAGCCACTAGCTTCTAGCAGTTTGAAAGTTGCAGACACAGTGCAGGTGTTGTGCGGCTTCTTTCTTGGCCTCCTAGAAGGTGCCGTGGTGCCGCGCTCTCCGTCTCTTGCTTGCCAATATGTTGCCGTGTTCCTCCTATTGTTTGGTTTGTTTTGATTTGTTTTGATGATGTTTTGGCGGGTTTTCGGAATGTTTTGGTGGTGTTTTAGAATGTTTTGTTTTCTCTTGTGTTGTTTTTATTGTCTTGGCAGGTTGTGGAACGTTTGGATTCGTTTTGGCGGGTTTTAAAATATTTTGGCGGGTATTTGGAATGTTTTGGTTTGCTTTCATTTGTTTTGATTATGTTTTGGCAAGTTATTGAAAGTTTCGATCACTTCTGACTGGTTTTCTAGTATTTTGGGATCTTTTCAGAATGTTTTGATCAGTTTTAGAATGTTTTGTATTCTCTTGAGTTGTTTTTATTGTCTTGGCAGGTTTTGGAATGTTTGGATTGCTTTTGGCGGGTTTTAAAATATTTTGGCGGGTATTTGGAATGTTTTGGCGGGTATTCGGAAGGTTTTGATTAGTTTTGACGGGTTTTGAAATATTTTGGCGGGTTTTTAGAAGGTTTTGACTTGTTTTGATTCTGTTTAGCCCAGTTTTTGGTGTGTTTGGATTAGCTTTGGTGGGCTTTATCATGTTTTGTCAGGTTTTTTCGAATGTATTGATCACTTCTGTCTGGTTTTCTATTTTGGCGGGTTTGAAAATATTTTTGGATTAGTTTTGGCAGGTTTTAAAATATTTTGGCTCTTTGCGCAGAGACGACGGTGCCGGTTGCGGTGCGCTCCGGGGCGCTCCTTCTGCGGAAAGACGGCTGGCAGCGGCACTTGGGACAGCTCCGCGTCTCCGTATTCTGCGTTTCTTGCCTTCTGCATCTCAGCAAAATGCTTTCCCACTAGGTCTAGCAAGGAGAAACTGTGGCAGCTGAGTAGATGTAGCCCGGCCCGCCCTTTGAAGTTGAAAAGTTCTTGGCATCTCAGAGCCTCAAGGGAAGAGCAAGGTTATCTATGGTAGGCTGGGGCAGAACTAGCAGCAAGCAGAGCAAAGTTGTCCAAGAATAGCTTCCATTGGAATGCTAATGGCAATTGAAGAGGCAGGCCAGTGGCAAGCCACTATCTTCTAGCAGTTTGAAAGTTGCAGACACAGTGCAGGTGTTGTGCGGCTTCCTTCTTGGCCTCCTAGAAGGTGCCGCACTCTCCGTCTCTTGCTTGCCAATATGTTGCCGTGTTCCTCCTATTGTTTGGTTTGTTTTGATTTGTTTTGATGATCTTTTGGCGGGTTTTCGGAATGTTTTGGTGGTGTTTTAGAATGTTTTGTTTTCTCTTGTGTTGTTTTTATTGTCTTGGAAGGTTTTGGAACGTTTGGATTCGTTTTGGCGGGTTTTAAAATATTTTGGCGGTTGTTTGGAATGTTTTGGTTTGCTTTCATTTGTTTTGATTATGTTTTGGCAAGTTATTGAAAGTTTCGATCACTTCTGACTGGTTTTCTAGTATTTTGGCATCTTTTCAGAATGTTTTGATCAGTTTTAGCAGGTTGTAAACTATTTTGTCAGGTTTTTGGAATGTTTTGGTTGGTTTTGATTTGTTTTTATGATGTTTTGCCAAGTTTTTTGAATGATTTGATCAGTTCTGGCTGGTTTTCTAATGTTTTGGCAATTTTCAGAATGTTTTGATGAGTTTTGTGGGTCTAAATTATTTTGGCGGTTTTTGGAATATTTTGGTTGTTTTTGATTTGATTTGATGATGTTTTGTCCGGTTTTCGGAATGTTTTGGTTGGGTTTTAGAATGTTTTGTATTCTCTTGAGTTGTTTTTATTGTCTTGGCAGGTTTTGGAATGTTTGGATTGCTTTTGGCGGGTTTTAAAATATTTTGGCGGGTATTTGGAATGTTTTGGCGGGTATTCGGAAGGTTTTGATTAGTTTTGACGGGTTTTGAAATATTTTGGCGGGTTTTTAGAAGGTTTTGACTTGTTTTGATTCTGTTTAGCCCAGTTTTTGGTGTGTTTGGATTAGCTTTGGTGGGCTTTATCATGTTTTGTCAGGTTTTTTCGAATGTATTGATCACTTCTGTCTGGTTTTCTATTTTGGCGGGTTTGAAAATATTTTTGGATGAGTTTTGGCGGGTTTGAAAATATTTTGGCTCTTTGCGCAGAGATGACGGTGCCGGTTGCGGTGCGCTGCGGGGCGCTCCTTCTGCGGAAAGACGGCTGGCAGCGGCACTTGGGACAGCTCCGCGTCTCCGTATTCTGCGTTTCTTGCCTTCTGCATCTCAGCAAAATGCTTTCCCACTAGGTCTAGCAAGGAGAAACTGTGGCAGCTGAGTAGATGTAGCCCGGCCCGCCCTTTGAAGTTGACAAGTTCTTGGCATCTCAGAGCCTCAAGGGAAGAGCAAGGTTATCTATGGTAGGCTGGGGCAGAACTAGCAGCAAGCAGAGCAAAGTTGTCCAAGAATAGCTTCCATTGGAATGCTAATGGCAATTGAAGAGGCAGGCCAGTGGCAAGCCACTATCTTCTAGCAGTTTGAAAGTTGCAGACACAGTACAGGTGTTGTGCGGCTTCTTTCTTGGCCTCCTAGAAGGTGCCGCGCTCTCCGTCTCTTGCTTGCCAATATGTTGCCGTGTTCCTCCTATTGTTTGGTTTGTTTTGATTTGTTTTGATGATCTTTTGGCGGGTTTTCGGAATGTTTTGGTGGTGTTTTAGAATGTTTTGTTTTCTCTTGTGTTGTTTTTATTGTGTTGGCAGGTTTTGGAACGTTTGGATTCGTTTTGGCGGGTTTTAAAATATTTTGGCGGGTGTTTGGAATGTTTTGGTTTGCTTTCATTTGTTTTGATTATGTTTTGGCAAGTTATTGAAAGTTTCGATCACTTCTGACAGGTTTTCTAGTATTTTGGGATCTTTTCAGAATGTTTTGATCAGTTTTAGCAGGTTGTAAACTATTTTGTCAGGTTTTTGGAATGTTTTGGTTGGTTTTGATTTGTTTTTATGATGTTTTGCCAAGTTTTTTGAATGATTTGATCAGTTCTGGCTGGTTTTCTAATGTTTTGGCAATTTTCAGAATGTTTTGATGAGTTTTGCGGGTCTAAATCATTTTGGCGGGATTTTGGAATATTTTGGTTGGTTTTGATTTGTTTTTATGATGTTTTGGCGGGTTTTCGGAATGTTTTGGTTGGGTTTTAGAATGTTTTGTATTCTCTTGAGTTGTTTTTATTGTCTTGGCAGGTTTTGGAATGTTTGGATTGCTTTTGGCGGGTTTTAAAATATTTTGGCGGGTATTTGGAATGTTTTGGCGGGTATTCGGAATGTTTTGATTAGTTTTGACGGGTTTTGAAATATTTTGGAGGGTTTTTAGAAGGTTTTGATTCTGTTTAGCCCAGTTTTTGGTGTGTTTGGATTAGCTTTGGTGGGCTTTATCATGTTTTGTCAGGTTTTTTCGAATGTATTGATCACTTCTGTCTGGTTTTCTATTTTGGCGGGTTTGAAAATATTTTTGGATTAGTTTTGGCAGGTTTTAAAATATTTTGGCTCTTTGCGCAGAGATGACGGTGCCGGTTGCGGTGCGCTCCGGGGCGCTCCTTCTGCGGAAAGACGCCTGGCAGCGGCACTTGGGACAGCTCCGCGTCTCCGTATTCTGCGTTTCTTGCCTTCTGCATCTCAGCAAAATGCTTTCCCACTAGGTCTAGCAAGGAGAAACTGTGGCAGCTGAGTAGATGTAGCCCGGCCCGCCCTTTGAAGTTGAAAAGTTCTTGGCATCTCAGAGCCTCAAGGGAAGAGCAAGGTTATCTATGGTAGGCTGGGGCAGAACTAGCAGCAAGCAGAGCAAAGTTGTCCAAGAATAGCTTCCATTGGAATGCTAATGGCAATTGAAGAGGCAGGCCAGTGGCAAGCCACTAGCTTCTAGCAGTTTGAAAGTTGCAGACACAGTGCAGGTGTTGTGCGGCTTCTTTCTTGGCCTCCTAGAAGGTGCCGTGGTGCCGCGCTCTCCGTCTCTTGCTTGCCAATATGTTGCCATGTTCCTCCTATTGTTTGGTTTGTTTTGATTTGTTTTGATGATCTTTTGGCGGGTTTTCGGAATGTTTTGGTGGTGTTTTAGAATGTTTTGTTTTCTCTTGTGTTGTTTTTATTGTCTTGGCAGGTTGTGGAACGTTTGGATTCGTTTTGGCGGGTTTTAAAATATTTTGGCGGGTATTTGGAATGTTTTGGTTTGCTTTCATTTGTTTTGATTATGTTTTGGCAAGTTATTGAAAGTTTCGATCACTTCTGACTGGTTTTCTAGTATTTTGGCATCTTTTCAGAATGTTTTGATCAGTTTTAGAATGTTTTGTATTCTCTTGAGTTGTTTTTATTGTCTTGGCAGGTTTTGGAATGTTTGGATTGCTTTTGGCGGGTTTTAAAATATTTTGGCGGGTATTTGGAATGTTTTGGCGGGTATTCGGAAGGTTTTGATTAGTTTTGACGGGTTTTGAAATATTTTGGCGGGTTTTTAGAAGGTTTTGACTTGTTTTGATTCTGTTTAGCCCAGTTTTTGGTGTGTTTGGATTAGCTTTGGTGGGCTTTATCATGTTTTGTCAGGTTTTTTTGAATGTATTGATCACTTCTGTCTGGTTTTCTATTTTGGCGGGTTTGAAAATATTTTTGGATGAGTTTTGGCAGGTTTTAAAATATTTTGGCTCTTTGCGCAGAGACGACGGTGCCGGTTGCGGTGCGCTGCGGGGCGCTCCTTCTGCGGAAAGACGCCTGGCAGCGGCACTTGGGACAGCTCCGCGTCTCCGTATTCTGCGTTTCTTGCCTTCTGCATCTCAGCAAAATGCTTTCCCACTAGGTCTAGCAAGGAGAAACTGTGGCAGCTGAGTAGATGTAGCCCGGCCCGCCCTTTGAAGTTGAAAAGTTCTTGGCATCTCAGAGCCTCAAGGGAAGAGCAAGGTTATCTATGGTAGGCTGGGGCAGAACTAGCAGCAAGCAGAGCAAAGTTGTCCAAGAATAGCTTCCATTGGAATGCTAATGGCAATTGAAGAGGCAGGCCAGTGGCAAGCCACTAGCTTCTAGCAGTTTGAAAGTTGCAGACACAGTGCAGGTGTTGTGCGGCTTCTTTCTTGGCCTCCTAGAAGGTGCCGTGGTGCCGCGCTCTCCGTCTCTTGCTTGCCAATATGTTGCCATGTTCCTCCCATTGTTTGGTTTGTTTTGATTTGTTTTGATGATCTTTTGGCGGGTTTTCGGAATGTTTTGGTGGTGTTTTAGAATGTTTTGTTTTCTCTTGTGTTGTTTTTATTGTCTTGGCAGGTTGTGGAACGTTTGGATTCGTTTTGGCGGGTTTTAAAATATTTTGGCGGGTATTTGGAATGTTTTGGTTTGCTTTCATTTGTTTTGATTATGTTTTGGCAAGTTATTGAAAGTTTCGATCACTTCTGACTGGTTTTCTAGTATTTTGGCATCTTTTCAGAATGTTTTGATCAGTTTTAGAATGTTTTGTATTCTCTTGAGTTGTTTTTATTGTCTTGGCAGGTTTTGGAATGTTTGGATTGCTTTTGGCGGGTTTTAAAATATTTTGGCGGGTATTTGGAATGTTTTGGCGGGTATTCGGAAGGTTTTGATTAGTTTTGACGGGTTTTGAAATATTTTGGCGGGTTTTTAGAAGGTTTTGACTTGTTTTGATTCTGTTTAGCCCAGTTTTTGGTGTGTTTGGATTAGCTTTGGTGGGCTTTATCATGTTTTGTCAGGTTTTTTTGAATGTATTGATCACTTCTGTCTGGTTTTCTATTTTGGCGGGTTTGAAAATATTTTTGGATTAGTTTTGGCAGGTTTTAAAATATTTTGGCTCTTTGCGCAGAGACGACGGTGCCGGTTGCGGTGCGCTGCGGGGCGCTCCTTCTGCGGAAAGACGCCTGGCAGCGGCACTTGGGACAGCTCCGCGTCTCCGTATTCTGCGTTTCTTGCCTTCTGCATCTCAGCAAAATGCTTTCCCACTAGGTCTAGCAAGGAGAAACTGTGGCAGCTGAGTAGATGTAGCCCGGCCCGCCCTTTGAAGTTGAAAAGTTCTTGGCATCTCAGAGCCTCAAGGGAAGAGCAAGGTTATCTATGGTAGGCTGGGGCAGAACTAGCAGCAAGCAGAGCAAAGTTGTCCAAGAATAGCTTCCATTGGAATGCTAATGGCAATTGAAGAGGCAGGCCAGTGGCAAGCCACTAGCTTCTAGCAGTTTGAAAGTTGCAGACACAGTGCAGGTGTTGTGCGGCTTCCTTCTTGGCCTCCTAGAAGGTGCCGCACTCTCCGTCTCTTGCTTGCCAATATGTTGCCGTGTTCCTCCTATTGTTTGGTTTGTTTTGATTTGTTTTGATGATCTTTTGGCGGGTTTTCGGAATGTTTTGGTGGTGTTTTAGAATGTTTTGTTTTCTCTTGTGTTGTTTTTATTGTCTTGGAAGGTTTTGGAACGTTTGGATTCGTTTTGGCGGGTTTTAAAATATTTTGGCGGTTGTTTGGAATGTTTTGGTTTGCTTTCATTTGTTTTGATTATGTTTTGGCAAGTTATTGAAAGTTTCGATCACTTCTGACTGGTTTTCTAGTATTTTGGCATCTTTTCAGAATGTTTTGATCAGTTTTAGCAGGTTGTAAACTATTTTGTCAGGTTTTTGGAATGTTTTGGTTGGTTTTGATTTGTTTTTATGATGTTTTGCCAAGTTTTTTGAATGATTTGATCAGTTCTGGCTGGTTTTCTAATGTTTTGGCAATTTTCAGAATGTTTTGATGAGTTTTGTGGGTCTAAATTATTTTGGCGGTTTTTGGAATATTTTGGTTGTTTTTGATTTGATTTGATGATGTTTTGTCCGGTTTTCGGAATGTTTTGGTTGGGTTTTAGAATGTTTTGTATTCTCTTGAGTTGTTTTTATTGTCTTGGCAGGTTTTGGAATGTTTGGATTGCTTTTGGCGGGTTTTAAAATATTTTGGCGGGTATTTGGAATGTTTTGGCGGGTATTCGGAAGGTTTTGATTAGTTTTGACGGGTTTTGAAATATTTTGGCGGGTTTTTAGAAGGTTTTGACTTGTTTTGATTCTGTTTAGCCCAGTTTTTGGTGTGTTTGGATTAGCTTTGGTGGGCTTTATCATGTTTTGTCAGGTTTTTTCGAATGTATTGATCACTTCTGTCTGGTTTTCTATTTTGGCGGGTTTGAAAATATTTTTGGATGAGTTTTGGTGGGTTTGAATATATTATGGCTCTTTGCGCAGAGACGACGGTGCCGGTTGCGGTGCGCTCCGGGGCGCTCCTTCTGCGGAAAGACACCTGGCAGCGGCACTTGGGACAGCTCCGCGTCTCCGTATTCTGCGTTTCTTGCCTTCTGCATCTCAGCAAAATGCTTTCCCACTAGGTCTAGCAAGGAGAAACTGTGGCAGCTGAGTAGATGTAGCCCGGCCCGCCCTTTGAAGTTGACAAGTTCTTGGCATCTCAGAACCTCAAGGGAAGAGCAAGGTTATCTATGGTAGGCTGGGGCAGAACTAGCAGCAAGCAGAGCAAAGTTGTCCAAGAATAGCTTCCATTGGAATGCTAATGGCAATTGAAGAGGCAGGCCAGTGGCAAGCCACTATCTTCTAGCAGTTTGAAAGTTGCAGACACAGTACAGGTGTTGTGCGGCTTCCTTCTTGGCCTCCTAGAAGGTGCCGCACTCTCCGTCTCTTGCTTGCCAATATGTTGCCGTGTTCCTCCTATTGTTTGGTTTGTTTTGATTTGTTTTGATGATCTTTTGGCGGGTTTTCGGAATGTTTTGGTGGTGTTTTAGAATGTTTTGTTTTCTCTTGTGTTGTTTTTATTGTCTTGGAAGGTTTTGGAACGTTTGGATTCGTTTTGGCGGGTTTTAAAATATTTTGGCGGTTGTTTGGAATGTTTTGGTTTGCTTTCATTTGTTTTGATTATGTTTTGGCAAGTTATTGAAAGTTTCGATCACTTCTGACTGGTTTTCTAGTATTTTGGCATCTTTTCAGAATGTTTTGATCAGTTTTAGCAGGTTGTAAACTATTTTGTCAGGTTTTTGGAATGTTTTGGTTGGTTTTGATTTGTTTTTATGATGTTTTGCCAAGTTTTTTGAATGA
Organism: Passer domesticus; assembly: GCF_036417665.1. NCBI lineage: Eukaryota > Metazoa > Chordata > Aves > Passeriformes > Passeridae > Passer > Passer domesticus. The sequence continues at coordinate 79,023,350 of NC_087476.1, read as the reverse complement.
TTTGATCAGTTCTGGCTGGTTTTCTAATGTTTTGGCAATTTTCAGAATGTTTTGATGAGTTTTGTGGGTCTAAATTATTTTGGCGGTTTTTGGAATATTTTGGTTGTTTTTGATTTGATTTGATGATGTTTTGTCCGGTTTTCGGAATGTTTTGGTTGGGTTTTAGAATGTTTTGTATTCTCTTGAGTTGTTTTTATTCTGTTGGCAGGTTTTGGAATGTTTGGATTGCTTTTGGCGGGTTTTAAAATATTTTGGCGGGTATTTGGAATGTTTTGGCGGGTATTCGGAATGTTTTGATTAGTTTTGACGGGTTTTGAAATATTTTGGAGGGTTTTTAGAAGGTTTTGATTCTGTTTAGCCCAGTTTTTGGTGTGTTTGGATTAGCTTTGGTGGGCTTTATCATGTTTTGTCAGGTTTTTTCGAATGTATTGATCACTTCTGTCTGGTTTTCTATTTTGGCGGGTTTGAAAATATTTTTGGATGAGTTTTGGCGGGTTTGAAAATATTTTGGCTCTTTGCGCAGAGATGACGGTGCCGGTTGCGGTGCGCTGCGGGGCGCTCCTTCTGCGGAAAGACGCCTGGCAGCGGCACTTGGGACAGCTCCGCGTCTCCGTATTCTGCGTTTCTTGCCTTCTGCATCTCAGTAAAATGCTTTCCCACTAGGTCTAGCAAGGAGAAACTGTGGCAGCTGAGTAGATGTAGCCCGGCCCGCCCTTTGAAGTTGACAAGTTCTTGGCATCTCAGAGCCTCAAGGGAAGAGCAAGGTTATCTATGGTAGGCTGGGGCAGAACTAGCAGCAAGCAGAGCAAAGTTGTCCAAGAATAGCTTCCATTGGAATGCTAATGGCAATTGAAGAGGCAGGCCAGTGGCAAGCCACTATCTTCTAGCAGTTTGAAAGTTGCAGACACAGTACAGGTGTTGTGCGGCTTCTTTCTTGGCCTCCTAGAAGGTGCCGCGCTCTCCGTCTCTTGCTTGCCAATATGTTGCCGTGTTCCTCCTATTGTTTGGTTTGTTTTGATTTGTTTTGATGATCTTTTGGCGGGTTTTCGGAATGTTTTGGTGGTGTTTTAGAATGTTTTGTTTTCTCTTGTGTTGTTTTTATTGTGTTGGCAGGTTTTGGAACGTTTGGATTCGTTTTGGCGGGTTTTAAAATATTTTGGCGGGTGTTTGGAATGTTTTGGTTTGCTTTCATTTGTTTTGATTATGTTTTGGCAAGTTATTGAAAGTTTCGATCACTTCTGACAGGTTTTCTAGTATTTTGGGATCTTTTCAGAATGTTTTGATCAGTTTTAGCAGGTTGTAAACTATTTTGTCAGGTTTTTGGAATGTTTTGGTTGGTTTTGATTTGTTTTTATGATGTTTTGCCAAGTTTTTTGAATGATTTGATCAGTTCTGGCTGGTTTTCTAATGTTTTGGCAATTTTCAGAATGTTTTGATGAGTTTTGCGGGTCTAAATCATTTTGGCGGGATTTTGGAATATTTTGGTTGGTTTTGATTTGTTTTTATGATGTTTTGGCGGGTTTTCGGAATGTTTTGGTTGGGTTTTAGAATGTTTTGTATTCTCTTGAGTTGTTTTTATTGTGTTGGCAGGTTTTGGAATGTTTGGATTGCTTTTGGCGGGTTTTAAAATATTTTGGCGGGTATTTGGAATGTTTTGGCGGGTATTCGGAATGTTTTGATTAGTTTTGACGGGTTTTGAAATATTTTGGAGGGTTTTTAGAAGGTTTTGATTCTGTTTAGCCCAGTTTTTGGTGTGTTTGGATTAGCTTTGGTGGGCTTTATCATGTTTTGTCAGGTTTTTTCGAATGTATTGATCACTTCTGTCTGGTTTTCTATTTTGGCGGGTTTGAAAATATTTTTGGATTAGTTTTGGCAGGTTTTAAAATATTTTGGCTCTTTGCGCAGAGACGACGGTGCCGGTTGCGGTGCGCTCCGGGGCGCTCCTTCTGCGGAAAGACGCCTGGCAGCGGCACTTGGGACAGCTCCGCGTCTCCGTATTCTGCGTTTCTTGCCTTCTGCATCTCAGCAAAATGCTTTCCCACTAGGTCTAGCAAGGAGAAACTGTGGCAGCTGAGTAGATGTAGCCCGGCCCGCCCTTTGAAGTTGAAAAGTTCTTGGCATCTCAGAGCCTCAAGGGAAGAGCAAGGTTATCTATGGTAGGCTGGGGCAGAACTAGCAGCAAGCAGAGCAAAGTTGTCCAAGAATAGCTTCCATTGGAATGCTAATGGCAATTGAAGAGGCAGGCCAGTGGCAAGCCACTAGCTTCTAGCAGTTTGAAAGTTGCAGACACAGTGCAGGTGTTGTGCGGCTTCTTTCTTGGCCTCCTAGAAGGTGCCGTGGTGCCGCGCTCTCCGTCTCTTGCTTGCCAATATGTTGCCGTGTTCCTCCTATTGTTTGGTTTGTTTTGATTTGTTTTGATGATGTTTTGGCGGGTTTTCGGAATGTTTTGGTGGTGTTTTAGAATGTTTTGTTTTCTCTTGTGTTGTTTTTATTGTCTTGGCAGGTTGTGGAACGTTTGGATTCGTTTTGGCGGGTTTTAAAATATTTTGGCGGGTATTTGGAATGTTTTGGTTTGCTTTCATTTGTTTTGATTATGTTTTGGCAAGTTATTGAAAGTTTCGATCACTTCTGACTGGTTTTCTAGTATTTTGGGATCTTTTCAGAATGTTTTGATCAGTTTTAGAATGTTTTGTATTCTCTTGAGTTGTTTTTATTGTCTTGGCAGGTTTTGGAATGTTTGGATTGCTTTTGGCGGGTTTTAAAATATTTTGGCGGGTATTTGGAATGTTTTGGCGGGTATTCGGAAGGTTTTGATTAGTTTTGACGGGTTTTGAAATATTTTGGCGGGTTTTTAGAAGGTTTTGACTTGTTTTGATTCTGTTTAGCCCAGTTTTTGGTGTGTTTGGATTAGCTTTGGTGGGCTTTATCATGTTTTGTCAGGTTTTTTCGAATGTATTGATCACTTCTGTCTGGTTTTCTATTTTGGCGGGTTTGAAAATATTTTTGGATTAGTTTTGGCAGGTTTTAAAATATTTTGGCTCTTTGCGCAGAGACGACGGTGCCGGTTGCGGTGCGCTCCGGGGCGCTCCTTCTGCGGAAAGACGGCTGGCAGCGGCACTTGGGACAGCTCCGCGTCTCCGTATTCTGCGTTTCTTGCCTTCTGCATCTCAGCAAAATGCTTTCCCACTAGGTCTAGCAAGGAGAAACTGTGGCAGCTGAGTAGATGTAGCCCGGCCCGCCCTTTGAAGTTGAAAAGTTCTTGGCATCTCAGAGCCTCAAGGGAAGAGCAAGGTTATCTATGGTAGGCTGGGGCAGAACTAGCAGCAAGCAGAGCAAAGTTGTCCAAGAATAGCTTCCATTGGAATGCTAATGGCAATTGAAGAGGCAGGCCAGTGGCAAGCCACTATCTTCTAGCAGTTTGAAAGTTGCAGACACAGTGCAGGTGTTGTGCGGCTTCCTTCTTGGCCTCCTAGAAGGTGCCGCACTCTCCGTCTCTTGCTTGCCAATATGTTGCCGTGTTCCTCCTATTGTTTGGTTTGTTTTGATTTGTTTTGATGATCTTTTGGCGGGTTTTCGGAATGTTTTGGTGGTGTTTTAGAATGTTTTGTTTTCTCTTGTGTTGTTTTTATTGTCTTGGAAGGTTTTGGAACGTTTGGATTCGTTTTGGCGGGTTTTAAAATATTTTGGCGGTTGTTTGGAATGTTTTGGTTTGCTTTCATTTGTTTTGATTATGTTTTGGCAAGTTATTGAAAGTTTCGATCACTTCTGACTGGTTTTCTAGTATTTTGGCATCTTTTCAGAATGTTTTGATCAGTTTTAGCAGGTTGTAAACTATTTTGTCAGGTTTTTGGAATGTTTTGGTTGGTTTTGATTTGTTTTTATGATGTTTTGCCAAGTTTTTTGAATGATTTGATCAGTTCTGGCTGGTTTTCTAATGTTTTGGCAATTTTCAGAATGTTTTGATGAGTTTTGTGGGTCTAAATTATTTTGGCGGTTTTTGGAATATTTTGGTTGTTTTTGATTTGATTTGATGATGTTTTGTCCGGTTTTCGGAATGTTTTGGTTGGGTTTTAGAATGTTTTGTATTCTCTTGAGTTGTTTTTATTGTCTTGGCAGGTTTTGGAATGTTTGGATTGCTTTTGGCGGGTTTTAAAATATTTTGGCGGGTATTTGGAATGTTTTGGCGGGTATTCGGAATGTTTTGATTAGTTTTGACGGGTTTTGAAATATTTTGGCGGGTTTTTAGAAGGTTTTGACTTGTTTTGATTCTGTTTAGCCCAGTTTTTGGTGTGTTTGGATTAGCTTTGGTGGGCTTTATCATGTTTTGTCAGGTTTTTTCGAATGTATTGATCACTTCTGTCTGGTTTTCTATTTTGGCGGGTTTGAAAATATTTTTGGATGAGTTTTGGTGGGTTTGAATATATTATGGCTCTTTGCGCAGAGACGACGGTGCCGGTTGCGGTGCGCTCCGGGGCGCTCCTTCTGCGGAAAGACACCTGGCAGCGGCACTTGGGACAGCTCCGCGTCTCCGTATTCTGCGTTTCTTGCCTTCTGCATCTCAGCAAAATGCTTTCCCACTAGGTCTAGCAAGGAGAAACTGTGGCAGCTGAGTAGATGTAGCCCGGCCCGCCCTTTGAAGTTGACAAGTTCTTGGCATCTCAGAACCTCAAGGGAAGAGCAAGGTTATCTATGGTAGGCTGGGGCAGAACTAGCAGCAAGCAGAGCAAAGTTGTCCAAGAATAGCTTCCATTGGAATGCTAATGGCAATTGAAGAGGCAGGCCAGTGGCAAGCCACTATCTTCTAGCAGTTTGAAAGTTGCAGACACAGTACAGGTGTTGTGCGGCTTCCTTCTTGGCCTCCTAGAAGGTGCCGCACTCTCCGTCTCTTGCTTGCCAATATGTTGCCGTGTTCCTCCTATTGTTTGGTTTGTTTTGATTTGTTTTGATGATCTTTTGGCGGGTTTTCGGAATGTTTTGGTGGTGTTTTAGAATGTTTTGTTTTCTCTTGTGTTGTTTTTATTGTCTTGGAAGGTTTTGGAACGTTTGGATTCGTTTTGGCGGGTTTTAAAATATTTTGGCGGTTGTTTGGAATGTTTTGGTTTGCTTTCATTTGTTTTGATTATGTTTTGGCAAGTTATTGAAAGTTTCGATCACTTCTGACTGGTTTTCTAGTATTTTGGCATCTTTTCAGAATGTTTTGATCAGTTTTAGCAGGTTGTAAACTATTTTGTCAGGTTTTTGGAATGTTTTGGTTGGTTTTGATTTGTTTTTATGATGTTTTGCCAAGTTTTTTGAATGATTTGATCAGTTCTGGCTGGTTTTCTAATGTTTTGGCAATTTTCAGAATGTTTTGATGAGTTTTGTGGGTCTAAATTATTTTGGCGGTTTTTGGAATATTTTGGTTGTTTTTGATTTGATTTGATGATGTTTTGTCCGGTTTTCGGAATGTTTTGGTTGGGTTTTAGAATGTTTTGTATTCTCTTGAGTTGTTTTTATTCTGTTGGCAGGTTTTGGAATGTTTGGATTGCTTTTGGCGGGTTTTAAAATATTTTGGCGGGTATTTGGAATGTTTTGGCGGGTATTCGGAATGTTTTGATTAGTTTTGACGGGTTTTGAAATATTTTGGAGGGTTTTTAGAAGGTTTTGATTCTGTTTAGCCCAGTTTTTGGTGTGTTTGGATTAGCTTTGGTGGGCTTTATCATGTTTTGTCAGGTTTTTTCGAATGTATTGATCACTTCTGTCTGGTTTTCTATTTTGGCGGGTTTGAAAATATTTTTGGATGAGTTTTGGCGGGTTTGAAAATATTTTGGCTCTTTGCGCAGAGATGACGGTGCCGGTTGCGGTGCGCTGCGGGGCGCTCCTTCTGCGGAAAGACGCCTGGCAGCGGCACTTGGGACAGCTCCGCGTCTCCGTATTCTGCGTTTCTTGCCTTCTGCATCTCAGCAAAATGCTTTCCCACTAGGTCTAGCAAGGAGAAACTGTGGCAGCTGAGTAGATGTAGCCCGGCCCGCCCTTTGAAGTTGAAAAGTTCTTGGCATCTCAGAGCCTCAAGGGAAGAGCAAGGTTATCTATGGTAGGCTGGGGCAGAACTAGCAGCAAGCAGAGCAAAGTTGTCCAAGAATAGCTTCCATTGGAATGCTAATGGCAATTGAAGAGGCAGGCCAGTGGCAAGCCACTATCTTCTAGCAGTTTGAAAGTTGCAGACACAGTACAGGTGTTGTGCGGCTTCTTTCTTGGCCTCCTAGAAGGTGCCGCGCTCTCCGTCTCTTGCTTGCCAATATGTTGCCGTGTTCCTCCTATTGTTTGGTTTGTTTTGATTTGTTTTGATGATCTTTTGGCGGGTTTTCGGAATGTTTTGGTGGTGTTTTAGAATGTTTTGTTTTCTCTTGTGTTGTTTTTATTGTGTTGGCACGTTGTGGAACGTTTGGATTCGTTTTGGCGGGTTTTAAAATATTTTGGCGGGTGTTTGGAATGTTTTGGTTTGCTTTCATTTGTTTTGATTATGTTTTGGCAAGTTATTGAAAGTTTCGATCACTTCTGACTGGTTTTCTAGTATTTTGGGATCTTTTCAGAATGTTTTGATCAGTTTTAGCAGGTTGTAAACTATTTTGTCAGGTTTTTGGAATGTTTTGGTTGGTTTTGATTTGTTTTTATGATGTTTTGCCAAGTTTTTTGAATGTTTTGATCAGTTCTGGCTGGTTTTCTAATGTTTTGGCAATTTTCAGAATGTTTTGATGAGTTTTGTGGGTCTAAATCATTTTGGCGGTTTTTGGAATATTTTGGTTGGTTTTGATTTGTTTTTATGATGTTTTGGCGGGTTTTCGGAATGTTTTGGTTGGGTTTTAGAATGTTTTGTATTCTCTTGAGTTGTTTTTATTGTCTTGGCAGGTTTTGGAATGTTTGGATTGCTTTTGGCGGGTTTTAAAATATTTTGGCGGGTATTTGGAATGTTTTGGCGGGTATTCGGAATGTTTTGATTAGTTTTGACGGGTTTTGAAATATTTTGGAGGGTTTTTAGAAGGTTTTGATTCTGTTTAGCCCAGTTTTTGGTGTGTTTGGATTAGCTTTGGTGGGCTTTATCATGTTTTGTCAGGTTTTTTCGAATGTATTGATCACTTCTGTCTGGTTTTCTATTTTGGCGGGTTTGAAAATATTTTTGGATTAGTTTTGGCAGGTTTTAAAATATTTTGGCTCTTTGCGCAGAGACGACGGTGCCGGTTGCGGTGCGCTCCGGGGCGCTCCTTCTGCGGAAAGACGGCTGGCAGCGGCACTTGGGACAGCTCCGCGTCTCCGTATTCTGCGTTTCTTGCCTTCTGCATCTCAGCAAAATGCTTTCCCACTAGGTCTAGCAAGGAGAAACTGTGGCAGCTGAGTAGATGTAGCCCGGCCCGCCCTTTGAAGTTGAAAAGTTCTTGGCATCTCAGAGCCTCAAGGGAAGAGCAAGGTTATCTATGGTAGGCTGGGGCAGAACTAGCAGCAAGCAGAGCAAAGTTGTCCAAGAATAGCTTCCATTGGAATGCTAATGGCAATTGAAGAGGCAGGCCAGTGGCAAGCCACTAGCTTCTAGCAGTTTGAAAGTTGCAGACACAGTGCAGGTGTTGTGCGGCTTCTTTCTTGGCCTCCTAGAAGGTGCCGTGGTGCCGCGCTCTCCGTCTCTTGCTTGCCAATATGTTGCCGTGTTCCTCCTATTGTTTGGTTTGTTTTGATTTGTTTTGATGATCTTTTGGCGGGTTTTCGGAATGTTTTGGTGGTGTTTTAGAATGTTTTGTTTTCTCTTGTGTTGTTTTTATTGTCTTGGCAGGTTGTGGAACGTTTGGATTCGTTTTGGCGGGTTTTAAAATATTTTGGCGGGTATTTGGAATGTTTTGGTTTGCTTTCATTTGTTTTGATTATGTTTTGGCAAGTTATTGAAAGTTTCGATCACTTCTGACTGGTTTTCTAGTATTTTGGGATCTTTTCAGAATGTTTTGATCAGTTTTAGAATGTTTTGTATTCTCTTGAGTTGTTTTTATTGTCTTGGCAGGTTTTGGAATGTTTGGATTGCTTTTGGCGGGTTTTAAAATATTTTGGCGGGTATTTGGAATGTTTTGGCGGGTATTCGGAAGGTTTTGATTAGTTTTGACGGGTTTTGAAATATTTTGGCGGGTTTTTAGAAGGTTTTGACTTGTTTTGATTCTGTTTAGCCCAGTTTTTGGTGTGTTTGGATTAGCTTTGGTGGGCTTTATCATGTTTTGTCAGGTTTTTTCGAATGTATTGATCACTTCTGTCTGGTTTTCTATTTTGGCGGGTTTGAAAATATTTTTGGATTAGTTTTGGCAGGTTTTAAAATATTTTGGCTCTTTGCGCAGAGACGACGGTGCCGGTTGCGGTGCGCTCCGGGGCGCTCCTTCTGCGGAAAGACGGCTGGCAGCGGCACTTGGGACAGCTCCGCGTCTCCGTATTCTGCGTTTCTTGCCTTCTGCATCTCAGCAAAATGCTTTCCCACTAGGTCTAGCAAGGAGAAACTGTGGCAGCTGAGTAGATGTAGCCCGGCCCGCCCTTTGAAGTTGAAAAGTTCTTGGCATCTCAGAGCCTCAAGGGAAGAGCAAGGTTATCTATGGTAGGCTGGGGCAGAACTAGCAGCAAGCAGAGCAAAGTTGTCCAAGAATAGCTTCCATTGGAATGCTAATGGCAATTGAAGAGGCAGGCCAGTGGCAAGCCACTATCTTCTAGCAGTTTGAAAGTTGCAGACACAGTGCAGGTGTTGTGCGGCTTCCTTCTTGGCCTCCTAGAAGGTGCCGCACTCTCCGTCTCTTGCTTGCCAATATGTTGCCGTGTTCCTCCTATTGTTTGGTTTGTTTTGATTTGTTTTGATGATCTTTTGGCGGGTTTTCGGAATGTTTTGGTGGTGTTTTAGAATGTTTTGTTTTCTCTTGTGTTGTTTTTATTGTCTTGGAAGGTTTTGGAACGTTTGGATTCGTTTTGGCGGGTTTTAAAATATTTTGGCGGTTGTTTGGAATGTTTTGGTTTGCTTTCATTTGTTTTGATTATGTTTTGGCAAGTTATTGAAAGTTTCGATCACTTCTGACTGGTTTTCTAGTATTTTGGCATCTTTTCAGAATGTTTTGATCAGTTTTAGCAGGTTGTAAACTATTTTGTCAGGTTTTTGGAATGTTTTGGTTGGTTTTGATTTGTTTTTATGATGTTTTGCCAAGTTTTTTGAATGATTTGATCAGTTCTGGCTGGTTTTCTAATGTTTTGGCAATTTTCAGAATGTTTTGATGAGTTTTGTGGGTCTAAATTATTTTGGCGGTTTTTGGAATATTTTGGTTGTTTTTGATTTGATTTGATGATGTTTTGTCCGGTTTTCGGAATGTTTTGGTTGGGTTTTAGAATGTTTTGTATTCTCTTGAGTTGTTTTTATTGTCTTGGCAGGTTTTGGAATGTTTGGATTGCTTTTGGCGGGTTTTAAAATATTTTGGCGGGTATTTGGAATGTTTTGGCGGGTATTCGGAAGGTTTTGATTAGTTTTGACGGGTTTTGAAATATTTTGGCGGGTTTTTAGAAGGTTTTGACTTGTTTTGATTCTGTTTAGCCCAGTTTTTGGTGTGTTTGGATTAGCTTTGGTGGGCTTTATCATGTTTTGTCAGGTTTTTTCGAATGTATTGATCACTTCTGTCTGGTTTTCTATTTTGGCGGGTTTGAAAATATTTTTGGATGAGTTTTGGTGGGTTTGAATATATTATGGCTCTTTGCGCAGAGACGACGGTGCCGGTTGCGGTGCGCTCCGGGGCGCTCCTTCTGCGGAAAGACACCTGGCAGCGGCACTTGGGACAGCTCCGCGTCTCCGTATTCTGCGTTTCTTGCCTTCTGCATCTCAGCAAAATGCTTTCCCACTAGGTCTAGCAAGGAGAAACTGTGGCAGCTGAGTAGATGTAGCCCGGCCCGCCCTTTGAAGTTGACAAGTTCTTGGCATCTCAGAACCTCAAGGGAAGAGCAAGGTTATCTATGGTAGGCTGGGGCAGAACTAGCAGCAAGCAGAGCAAAGTTGTCCAAGAATAGCTTCCATTGGAATGCTAATGGCAATTGAAGAGGCAGGCCAGTGGCAAGCCACTAGCTTCTAGCAGTTTGAAAGTTGCAGACACAGTACAGGTGTTGTGCGGCTTCCTTCTTGGCCTCCTAGAAGGTGCCGCACTCTCCGTCTCTTGCTTGCCAATATGTTGCCGTGTTCCTCCTATTGTTTGGTTTGTTTTGATTTGTTTTGATGATCTTTTGGCGGGTTTTCGGAATGTTTTGGTGGTGTTTTAGAATGTTTTGTTTTCTCTTGTGTTGTTTTTATTGTCTTGGAAGGTTTTGGAACGTTTGGATTCGTTTTGGCGGGTTTTAAAATATTTTGGCGGTTGTTTGGAATGTTTTGGTTTGCTTTCATTTGTTTTGATTATGTTTTGGCAAGTTATTGAAAGTTTCGATCACTTCTGACTGGTTTTCTAGTATTTTGGCATCTTTTCAGAATGTTTTGATCAGTTTTAGCAGGTTGTAAACTATTTTGTCAGGTTTTTGGAATGTTTTGGTTGGTTTTGATTTGTTTTTATGATGTTTTGCCAAGTTTTTTGAATGATTTGATCAGTTCTGGCTGGTTTTCTAATGTTTTGGCAATTTTCAGAATGTTTTGATGAGTTTTGTGGGTCTAAATTATTTTGGCGGTTTTTGGAATATTTTGGTTGTTTTTGATTTGATTTGATGATGTTTTGTCCGGTTTTCGGAATGTTTTGGTTGGGTTTTAGAATGTTTTGTATTCTCTTGAGTTGTTTTTATTCTGTTGGCAGGTTTTGGAATGTTTGGATTGCTTTTGGCGGGTTTTAAAATATTTTGGCGGGTATTTGGAATGTTTTGGCGGGTATTCGGAATGTTTTGATTAGTTTTGACGGGTTTTGAAATATTTTGGAGGGTTTTTAGAAGGTTTTGATTCTGTTTAGCCCAGTTTTTGGTGTGTTTGGATTAGCTTTGGTGGGCTTTATCATGTTTTGTCAGGTTTTTTCGAATGTATTGATCACTTCTGTCTGGTTTTCTATTTTGGCGGGTTTGAAAATATTTTTGGATGAGTTTTGGCGGGTTTGAAAATATTTTGGCTCTTTGCGCAGAGACGACGGTGCCGGTTGCGGTGCGCTGCGGGGCGCTCCTTCTGCGGAAAGACGGCTGGCAGCGGCACTTGGGACAGCTCCGCGTCTCCGTATTCTGCGTTTCTTGCCTTCTGCATCTCAGCAAAATGCTTTCCCACTAGGTCTAGCAAGGAGAAACTGTGGCAGCTGAGTAGATGTAGCCCGGCCCGCCCTTTGAAGTTGACAAGTTCTTGGCATCTCAGAGCCTCAAGGGAAGAGCAAGGTTATCTATGGTAGGCTGGGGCAGAACTAGCAGCAAGCAGAGCAAAGTTGTCCAAGAATAGCTTCCATTGGAATGCTAATGGCAATTGAAGAGGCAGGCCAGTGGCAAGCCACTATCTTCTAGCAGTTTGAAAGTTGCAGACACAGTACAGGTGTTGTGCGGCTTCTTTCTTGGCCTCCTAGAAGGTGCCGCGCTCTCCGTCTCTTGCTTGCCAATATGTTGCCGTGTTCCTCCTATTGTTTGGTTTGTTTTGATTTGTTTTGATGATGTTTTGGCGGGTTTTCGGAATGTTTTGGTGGTGTTTTAGAATGTTTTGTTTTCTCTTGTGTTGTTTTTATTGTCTTGGCAGGTTGTGGAACGTTTGGATTCGTTTTGGCGGGTTTTAAAATATTTTGGCGGGTATTTGGAATGTTTTGGTTTGCTTTCATTTGTTTTGATTATGTTTTGGCAAGTTATTGAAAGTTTTGATCACTTCTGACTGGTTTTCTAGTATTTTGGCATCTTTTCAGAATGTTTTGATCAGTTTTAGCAGGTTGTAAACTATTTTGTCAGGTTTTTGGAATGTTTTGGTTGGTTTTGATTTGTTTTTATGATGTTTTGCCAAGTTTTTTGAATGTTTTGATCAGTTCTGGCTGGTTTTCTAATGTTTTGGCAATTTTCAGAATGTTTTGATGAGTTTTGTGGGTCTAAATCATTTTGGCGGTTTTCGGAATATTTTGGTTGGTTTTGATTTGTTTTTATGATGTTTTGTCGGGTTTTCGGAATGTTTTGGTTGGGTTTTAGAATGTTTTGTATTCTCTTGAGTTGTTTTTATTGTCTTGGCAGGTTTTGGAATGTTTGGATTTGTTTTGGCGGGTTTTAAAATATTTTGGCGGGTATTTGGAATGTTTTGGCGGGTATTCGGAATGTTTTGATTAGTTTTGACGGGTTTTGAAATATTTTGGAGGGTTTTTAGAAGGTTTTGATTCTGTTTAGCCCAGTTTTTGGTGTGTTTGGATTAGCTTTGGTGGGCTTTATCATGTTTTGTCAGGTTTTTTCGAATGTATTGATCACTTCTGTCTGGTTTTCTATTTTGGCGGGTTTGAAAATATTTTTGGATTAGTTTTGGCAGGTTTTAAAATATTTTGGCTCTTTGCGCAGAGACGACGGTGCCGGTTGCGGTGCGCTCCGGGGCGCTCCTTCTGCGGAAAGACGCCTGGCAGCGGCACTTGGGACAGCTCCGCGTCTCCGTATTCTGCGTTTCTTGCCTTCTGCATCTCAGCAAAATGCTTTCCCACTAGGTCTAGCAAGGAGAAACTGTGGCAGCTGAGTAGATGTAGCCCGGCCCGCCCTTTGAAGTTGACAAGTTCTTGGCATCTCAGAGCCTCAAGGGAAGAGCAAGGTTATCTATGGTAGGCTGGGGCAGAACTAGCAGCAAGCAGAGCAAAGTTGTCCAAGAATAGCTTCCATTGGAATGCTAATGGCAATTGAAGAGGCAGGCCAGTGGCAAGCCACTAGCTTCTAGCAGTTTGAAAGTTGCAGACACAGTGCAGGTGTTGTGCGGCTTCTTTCTTGGCCTCCTAGAAGGTGCCGTGGTGCCGCGCTCTCCGTCTCTTGCTTGCCAATATGTTGCCGTGTTCCTCCTATTGTTTGGTTTGTTTTGATTTGTTTTGATGATGTTTTGGCGGGTTTTCGGAATGTTTTGGTGGTGTTTTAGAATGTTTTGTTTTCTCTTGTGTTGTTTTTATTGTCTTGGCAGGTTGTGGAACGTTTGGATTCGTTTTGGTGGGTTTTAAAATATTTTGGCGGGTATTTGGAATGTTTTGGTTTGCTTTCATTTGTTTTGATTATGTTTTGGCAAGTTATTGAAAGTTTCGATCACTTCTGACTGGTTTTCTAGTATTTTGGGATCTTTTCAGAATGTTTTGATCAGTTTTAGAATGTTTTGTATTCTCTTGAGTTGTTTTTATTGTCTTGGCAGGTTTTGGAATGTTTGGATTGCTTTTGGCGGGTTTTAAAATATTTTGGCGGGTATTTGGAATGTTTTGGCGGGTATTCGGAAGGTTTTGATTAGTTTTGATGGGTTTTGAAATATTTTGGCGGGTTTTTAGAAGGTTTTGACTTGTTTTGATTCTGTTTAGCCCAGTTTTTGGTGTGTTTGGATTAGCTTTGGTGGGCTTTATCATGTTTTGTCAGGTTTTTTCGAATGTATTGATCACTTCTGTCTGGTTTTCTATTTTGGCGGGTTTGAAAATATTTTTGGATGAGTTTTGGTGGGTTTGAATATATTATGGCTCTTTGCGCAGAGACGACGGTGCCGGTTGCGGTGCGCTCCGGGGCGCTCCTTCTGCGGAAAGACACCTGGCAGCGGCACTTGGGACAGCTCCGCGTCTCCGTATTCTGCGTTTCTTGCCTTCTGCATCTCAGCAAAATGCTTTCCCACTAGGTCTAGCAAGGAGAAACTGTGGCAGCTGAGTAGATGTAGCCCGGCCCGCCCTTTGAAGTTGACAAGTTCTTGGCATCTCAGAGCCTCAAGGGAAGAGCAAGGTTATCTATGGTAGGCTGGGGCAGAACTAGCAGCAAGCAGAGCAAAGTTGTCCAAGAATAGCTTCCATTGGAATGCTAATGGCAATTGAAGAGGCAGGCCAGTGGCAAGCCACTAGCTTCTAGCAGTTTGAAAGTTGCAGACACAGTGCAGGTGTTTTGCGGCTTCCTTCTTGGCCTCCTAGAAGGTGCCGCACTCTCCGTCTCTTGCTTGCCAATATGTTGCCGTGTTCCTCCTATTGTTTGGTTTGTTTTGATTTGTTTTGATGATCTTTTGGCGGGTTTTCGGAATGTTTTGGTGGTGTTTTAGAATGTTTTGTTTTCTCTTGTGTTGTTTTTATTGTCTTGGCAGGTTTTGGAACGTTTGGATTCGTTTTGGCGGGTTTTAAAATATTTTGTCGGTTGTTTGGAATGTTTTGGTTTGCTTTCATTTGTTTTGATTATGTTTTGGCAAGTTATTGAAAGTTTCGATCACTTCTGACAGGTTTTCTAGTATTTTGGCATCTTTTCAGAATGTTTTGATCAGTTTTAGCAGGTTGTAAACTATTTTGTCAGGTTTTTGGAATGTTTTGGTTGGTTTTGATTTGTTTTTATGATGTTTTGCCAAGTTTTTTGAATGATTTGATCAGTTCTGGCTGGTTTTCTAATGTTTTGGCAATTTTCAGAATGTTTTGATGAGTTTTGTGGGTCTAAATTATTTTGGCGGTTTTTGGAATATTTTGGTTGGTTTTGATTTGATTTGATGATGTTTTGTCCGGTTTTCGGAATGTTTTGGTTGGGTTTTAGAATGTTTTGTATTCTCTTGAGTTGTTTTTATTCTGTTGGCAGGTTTTGGAATGTTTGGATTTGTTTTGGCGGGTTTTAAAATATTTTGGCGGGTATTTGGAATGTTTTGGCGGGTATTCGGAATGTTTTGATTAGTTTTGACGGGTTTTGAAATATTTTGGCGGGTTTTTAGAAGGTTTTGATTCTGTTTAGCCCAGTTTTTGGTGTGTTTGGATTAACTTTGGTGGGCTTTATCATGTTTTGTCAGGTTTTTTCGAATGTATTGATCACTTCTGTCTGGTTTTCTATTTTGGCGGGTTTGAAAATATTTTTGGATGAGTTTTGGCAGGTTTTAAAATATTTTGGCTCTTTGCGCAGAGACGACGGTGCCGGTTGCGGTGCGCTCCGGGGCGCTCCTTCTGCGGAAAGACGCCTGGCAGCGGCACTTGGGACAGCTCCGCGTCTCCGTATTCTGCGTTTCTTGCCTTCTGCATCTCAGCAAAATGCTTTCCCACTAGGTCTAGCAAGGAGAAACTGTGGCAGCTGAGTAGATGTAGCCCGGCCCGCCCTTTGAAGTTGACAAGTTCTTGGCATCTCAGAACCTCAAGGGAAGAGCAAGGTTATCTATGGTAGGCTGGGGCAGAACTAGCAGCAAGCAGAGCAAAGTTGTCCAAGAATAGCTTCCATTGGAATGCTAATGGCAATTGAAGAGGCAGGCCAGTGGCAAGCCACTAGCTTCTAGCAGTTTGAAAGTTGCAGACACAGTGCAGGTGTTGTGCGGCTTCTTTCTTGGCCTCCTAGAAGGTGCCGCACTCTCCGTCTCTTGCTTGCCAATATGTTGCCGTGTTCCTCCTATTGTTTGGTTTGTTTTGATTTGTTTTGATGATGTTTTGGCGGGTTTTCGGAATGTTTTGGTGGTGTTTTAGAATGTTTTGTTTTCTCTTGTGTTGTTTTTATTGTCTTGGCAGGTTGTGGAACGTTTGGATTCGTTTTGGCGGGTTTTAAAATATTTTGGCGGGTATTTGGAATGTTTTGGTTTGCTTTCATTTGTTTTGATTATGTTTTGGCAAGTTATTGAAAGTTTTGATCACTTCTGACTGGTTTTCTAGTATTTTGGCATCTTTTCAGAATGTTTTGATCAGTTTTAGCAGGTTGTAAACTATTTTGTCAGGTTTTTGGAATGTTTTGGTTGGTTTTGATTTGTTTTTATGATGTTTTGCCAAGTTTTTTGAATGTTTTGATCAGTTCTGGCTGGTTTTCTAATGTTTTGGCAATTTTCAGAATGTTTTGATGAGTTTTGTGGGTCTAAATCATTTTGGCGGTTTTCGGAATATTTTGGTTGGTTTTGATTTGTTTTTATGATGTTTTGTCGGGTTTTCGGAATGTTTTGGTTGGGTTTTAGAATGTTTTGTATTCTCTTGAGTTGTTTTTATTGTCTTGGCAGGTTTTGGAATGTTTGGATTTGTTTTGGCGGGTTTTAAAATATTTTGGCGGGTATTTGGAATGTTTTGGCGGGTATTCGGAATGTTTTGATTAGTTTTGACGGGTTTTGAAATATTTTGGAGGGTTTTTAGAAGGTTTTGATTCTGTTTAGCCCAGTTTTTGGTGTGTTTGGATTAGCTTTGGTGGGCTTTATCATGTTTTGTCAGGTTTTTTCGAATGTATTGATCACTTCTGTCTGGTTTTCTATTTTGGCGGGTTTGAAAATATTTTTGGATTAGTTTTGGCAGGTTTTAAAATATTTTGGCTCTTTGCGCAGAGACGACGGTGCCGGTTGCGGTGCGCTCCGGGGCGCTCCTTCTGCGGAAAGACGCCTGGCAGCGGCACTTGGGACAGCTCCGCGTCTCCGTATTCTGCGTTTCTTGCCTTCTGCATCTCAGCAAAATGCTTTCCCACTAGGTCTAGCAAGGAGAAACTGTGGCAGCTGAGTAGATGTAGCCCGGCCCGCCCTTTGAAGTTGACAAGTTCTTGGCATCTCAGAGCCTCAAGGGAAGAGCAAGGTTATCTATGGTAGGCTGGGGCAGAACTAGCAGCAAGCAGAGCAAAGTTGTCCAAGAATAGCTTCCATTGGAATGCTAATGGCAATTGAAGAGGCAGGCCAGTGGCAAGCCACTAGCTTCTAGCAGTTTGAAAGTTGCAGACACAGTGCAGGTGTTGTGCGGCTTCTTTCTTGGCCTCCTAGAAGGTGCCGTGGTGCCGCGCTCTCCGTCTCTTGCTTGCCAATATGTTGCCGTGTTCCTCCTATTGTTTGGTTTGTTTTGATTTGTTTTGATGATGTTTTGGCGGGTTTTCGGAATGTTTTGGTGGTGTTTTAGAATGTTTTGTTTTCTCTTGTGTTGTTTTTATTGTCTTGGCAGGTTGTGGAACGTTTGGATTCGTTTTGGTGGGTTTTAAAATATTTTGGCGGGTATTTGGAATGTTTTGGTTTGCTTTCATTTGTTTTGATTATGTTTTGGCAAGTTATTGAAAGTTTCGATCACTTCTGACTGGTTTTCTAGTATTTTGGGATCTTTTCAGAATGTTTTGATCAGTTTTAGAATGTTTTGTATTCTCTTGAGTTGTTTTTATTGTCTTGGCAGGTTTTGGAATGTTTGGATTGCTTTTGGCGGGTTTTAAAATATTTTGGCGGGTATTTGGAATGTTTTGGCGGGTATTCGGAAGGTTTTGATTAGTTTTGATGGGTTTTGAAATATTTTGGCGGGTTTTTAGAAGGTTTTGACTTGTTTTGATTCTGTTTAGCCCAGTTTTTGGTGTGTTTGGATTAGCTTTGGTGGGCTTTATCATGTTTTGTCAGGTTTTTTCGAATGTATTGATCACTTCTGTCTGGTTTTCTATTTTGGCGGGTTTGAAAATATTTTTGGATGAGTTTTGGTGGGTTTGAATATATTATGGCTCTTTGCGCAGAGACGACGGTGCCGGTTGCGGTGCGCTCCGGGGCGCTCCTTCTGCGGAAAGACACCTGGCAGCGGCACTTGGGACAGCTCCGCGTCTCCGTATTCTGCGTTTCTTGCCTTCTGCATCTCAGCAAAATGCTTTCCCACTAGGTCTAGCAAGGAGAAACTGTGGCAGCTGAGTAGATGTAGCCCGGCCCGCCCTTTGAAGTTGACAAGTTCTTGGCATCTCAGAGCCTCAAGGGAAGAGCAAGGTTATCTATGGTAGGCTGGGGCAGAACTAGCAGCAAGCAGAGCAAAGTTGTCCAAGAATAGCTTCCATTGGAATGCTAATGGCAATTGAAGAGGCAGGCCAGTGGCAAGCCACTAGCTTCTAGCAGTTTGAAAGTTGCAGACACAGTGCAGGTGTTTTGCGGCTTCCTTCTTGGCCTCCTAGAAGGTGCCGCACTCTCCGTCTCTTGCTTGCCAATATGTTGCCGTGTTCCTCCTATTGTTTGGTTTGTTTTGATTTGTTTTGATGATCTTTTGGCGGGTTTTCGGAATGTTTTGGTGGTGTTTTAGAATGTTTTGTTTTCTCTTGTGTTGTTTTTATTGTCTTGGCAGGTTTTGGAACGTTTGGATTCGTTTTGGCGGGTTTTAAAATATTTTGTCGGTTGTTTGGAATGTTTTGGTTTGCTTTCATTTGTTTTGATTATGTTTTGGCAAGTTATTGAAAGTTTCGATCACTTCTGACAGGTTTTCTAGTATTTTGGCATCTTTTCAGAATGTTTTGATCAGTTTTAGCAGGTTGTAAACTATTTTGTCAGGTTTTTGGAATGTTTTGGTTGGTTTTGATTTGTTTTTATGATGTTTTGCCAAGTTTTTTGAATGATTTGATCAGTTCTGGCTGGTTTTCTAATGTTTTGGCAATTTTCAGAATGTTTTGATGAGTTTTGTGGGTCTAAATTATTTTGGCGGTTTTTGGAATATTTTGGTTGGTTTTGATTTGATTTGATGATGTTTTGTCCGGTTTTCGGAATGTTTTGGTTGGGTTTTAGAATGTTTTGTATTCTCTTGAGTTGTTTTTATTCTGTTGGCAGGTTTTGGAATGTTTGGATTTGTTTTGGCGGGTTTTAAAATATTTTGGCGGGTATTTGGAATGTTTTGGCGGGTATTCGGAATGTTTTGATTAGTTTTGACGGGTTTTGAAATATTTTGGCGGGTTTTTAGAAGGTTTTGATTCTGTTTAGCCCAGTTTTTGGTGTGTTTGGATTAACTTTGGTGGGCTTTATCATGTTTTGTCAGGTTTTTTCGAATGTATTGATCACTTCTGTCTGGTTTTCTATTTTGGCGGGTTTGAAAATATTTTTGGATTAGTTTTGGCAGGTTTGAAAATATTTTGGCTCTTTGCGCAGAGACGACGGTGCCGGTTGCGGTGTGCTCCGGGGCGCTCCTTCTGCGGAAAGACGCCTGGCAGCGGCACTTGGGACAGCTCCGCGTCTCCGTATTCTGCGTTTCTTGCCTTCTGCATCTCAGCAAAATGCTTTCCCACTAGGTCTAGCAAGGAGAAACTGTGGCAGCTGAGTAGATGTAGCCCGGCCTGCCCTTTGAAGTTGAAAAGTTCTTGGCATCTCAGAACCTCAAGGGAAGAGCAAGGTTATCTATGGTAGGCTGGGGCAGAACTAGCAGCAAGCAGAGCAAAGTTGTCCAAGAATAGCTTCCATTGGAATGCTAATGGCAATTGAAGAGGCAGGCCAGTGGCAAGCCACTAGCTTCTAGCAGTTTGAAAGTTGCAGACACAGTACAGGTGTTGTGCGGCTTCTTTCTTGGCCTCCTAGAAGGTGCCGCACTCTCCGTCTCTTGCTTGCCAATATGTTGCCGTGTTCCTCCTATTGTTTGGTTTGTTTTGATTTGTTTTGATGATCTTTTGGCGGGTTTTTGGAATGTTTTGGTGGTGTTTTAGAATGTTTTGTTTTCTCTTGTGTTGTTTTTATTGTCTTGGCAGGTTGTGGAACGTTTGGATTCGTTTTGGCGGGTTTTAAAATATTTTGGCGGGTATTTGGAATGTTTTGGTTTGCTTTCATTTGTTTTGATTATGTTTTGGCAAGTTATTGAAAGTTTTGATCACTTCTGACTGGTTTTCTAGTATTTTGGCATCTTTTCAGAATGTTTTGATCAGTTTTAGCAGGTTGTAAACTATTTTGTCAGGTTTTTGGAATGTTTTGGTTGGTTTTGATTTGTTTTTATGATGTTTTGCCAAGTTTTTTGAATGTTTTGATCAGTTCTGGCTGGTTTTCTAATGTTTTGGCAATTTTCAGAATGTTTTGATGAGTTTTGTGGGTCTAAATCATTTTGGCGGTTTTCGGAATATTTTGGTTGGTTTTGATTTGTTTTTATGATGTTTTGGCGGGTTTTCGGACTGTTTTGGTTGGGTTTTAGAATGTTTTGTATTCTCTTGAGTTGTTTATATTGTCTTGGCAGGTTTTGGAATGTTTGGATTTGTTTTGGCGGGTTTTAAAATATTTTGGCGGGTATTTGGAATGTTTTGGCGGGTATTCGGAATGTTTTGATTAGTTTTGACGGGTTTTGAAATATTTTGGAGGGTTTTTAGAAGGTTTTGATTCTGTTTAGCCCAGTTTTTGGTGTGTTTGGATTAGCTTTGGTGGGCTTTATCATGTTTTGTCAGGTTTTTTCGAATGTATTGATCACTTCTGTCTGGTTTTCTATTTTGGCGGGTTTGAAAATATTTTTGGATTAGTTTTGGCAGGTTTGAAAATATTTTGGCTCTTTGCGCAGAGATGACGGTGCCGGTTGCGGTGCGCTCCGGGGCGCTCCTTCTGCGGAAAGACGGCTGGCAGCGGCACTTGGGACAGCTCCGCGTCTCCGTATTCTGCGTTTCTTGCCTTCTGCATCTCAGCAAAATGCTTTCCCACTAGGTCTAGCAAGGAGAAACTGTGGCAGCTGAGTAGATGTAGCCCGGCCCGCCCTTTGAAGTTGACAAGTTCTTGGCATCTCAGAGCCTCAAGGGAAGAGCAAGGTTATCTATGGTAGGCTGGGGCAGAACTAGCAGCAAGCAGAGCAAAGTTGTCCAAGAATAGCTTCCATTGGAATGCTAATGGCAATTGAAGAGGCAGGCCAGTGGCAAGCCACTAGCTTCTAGCAGTTTGAAAGTTGCAGACACAGTGCAGGTGTTTTGCGGCTTCCTTCTTGGCCTCCTAGAAGGTGCCGCACTCTCCGTCTCTTGCTTGCCAATATGTTGCCGTGTTCCTCCTATTGTTTGGTTTGTTTTGATTTGTTTTGATGATCTTTTGGCGGGTTTTCGGAATGTTTTGGTGGTGTTTTAGAATGTTTTGTTTTCTCTTGTGTTGTTTTTATTGTCTTGGCAGGTTTTGGAACGTTTGGATTCGTTTTGGCGGGTTTTAAAATATTTTGTCGGTTGTTTGGAATGTTTTGGTTTGCTTTCATTTGTTTTGATTATGTTTTGGCAAGTTATTGAAAGTTTCGATCACTTCTGACAGGTTTTCTAGTATTTTGGCATCTTTTCAGAATGTTTTGATCAGTTTTAGCAGGTTGTAAACTATTTTGTCAGGTTTTTGGAATGTTTTGGTTGGTTTTGATTTGTTTTTATGATGTTTTGCCAAGTTTTTTGAATGATTTGATCAGTTCTGGCTGGTTTTCTAATGTTTTGGCAATTTTCAGAATGTTTTGATGAGTTTTGTGGGTCTAAATTATTTTGGCGGTTTTTGGAATATTTTGGTTGGTTTTGATTTGATTTGATGATGTTTTGTCCGGTTTTCGGAATGTTTTGGTTGGGTTTTAGAATGTTTTGTATTCTCTTGAGTTGTTTTTATTCTGTTGGCAGGTTTTGGAATGTTTGGATTTGTTTTGGCGGGTTTTAAAATATTTTGGCGGGTATTTGGAATGTTTTGGCGGGTATTCGGAATGTTTTGATTAGTTTTGACGGGTTTTGAAATATTTTGGCGGGTTTTTAGAAGGTTTTGATTCTGTTTAGCCCAGTTTTTGGTGTGTTTGGATTAACTTTGGTGGGCTTTATCATGTTTTGTCAGGTTTTTTCGAATGTATTGATCACTTCTGTCTGGTTTTCTATTTTGGCGGGTTTGAAAATATTTTTGGATTAGTTTTGGCAGGTTTGAAAATATTTTGGCTCTTTGCGCAGAGACGACGGTGCCGGTTGCGGTGTGCTCCGGGGCGCTCCTTCTGCGGAAAGACGCCTGGCAGCGGCACTTGGGACAGCTCCGCGTCTCCGTATTCTGCGTTTCTTGCCTTCTGCATCTCAGCAAAATGCTTTCCCACTAGGTCTAGCAAGGAGAAACTGTGGCAGCTGAGTAGATGTAGCCCGGCCTGCCCTTTGAAGTTGAAAAGTTCTTGGCATCTCAGAACCTCAAGGGAAGAGCAAGGTTATCTATGGTAGGCTGGGGCAGAACTAGCAGCAAGCAGAGCAAAGTTGTCCAAGAATAGCTTCCATTGGAATGCTAATGGCAATTGAAGAGGCAGGCCAGTGGCAAGCCACTAGCTTCTAGCAGTTTGAAAGTTGCAGACACAGTACAGGTGTTGTGCGGCTTCTTTCTTGGCCTCCTAGAAGGTGCCGCACTCTCCGTCTCTTGCTTGCCAATATGTTGCCGTGTTCCTCCTATTGTTTGGTTTGTTTTGATTTGTTTTGATGATCTTTTGGCGGGTTTTTGGAATGTTTTGGTGGTGTTTTAGAATGTTTTGTTTTCTCTTGTGTTGTTTTTATTGTCTTGGCAGGTTGTGGAACGTTTGGATTCGTTTTGGCGGGTTTTAAAATATTTTGGCGGGTATTTGGAATGTTTTGGTTTGCTTTCATTTGTTTTGATTATGTTTTGGCAAGTTATTGAAAGTTTTGATCACTTCTGACTGGTTTTCTAGTATTTTGGCATCTTTTCAGAATGTTTTGATCAGTTTTAGCAGGTTGTAAACTATTTTGTCAGGTTTTTGGAATGTTTTGGTTGGTTTTGATTTGTTTTTATGATGTTTTGCCAAGTTTTTTGAATGTTTTGATCAGTTCTGGCTGGTTTTCTAATGTTTTGGCAATTTTCAGAATGTTTTGATGAGTTTTGTGGGTCTAAATCATTTTGGCGGTTTTCGGAATATTTTGGTTGGTTTTGATTTGTTTTTATGATGTTTTGGCGGGTTTTCGGACTGTTTTGGTTGGGTTTTAGAATGTTTTGTATTCTCTTGAGTTGTTTATATTGTCTTGGCAGGTTTTGGAATGTTTGGATTTGTTTTGGCGGGTTTTAAAATATTTTGGCGGGTATTTGGAATGTTTTGGCGGGTATTCGGAATGTTTTGATTAGTTTTGACGGGTTTTGAAATATTTTGGAGGGTTTTTAGAAGGTTTTGATTCTGTTTAGCCCAGTTTTTGGTGTGTTTGGATTAGCTTTGGTGGGCTTTATCATGTTTTGTCAGGTTTTTTCGAATGTATTGATCACTTCTGTCTGGTTTTCTATTTTGGCGGGTTTGAAAATATTTTTGGATTAGTTTTGGCAGGTTTGAAAATATTTTGGCTCTTTGCGCAGAGATGACGGTGCCGGTTGCGGTGCGCTCCGGGGCGCTCCTTCTGCGGAAAGACGGCTGGCAGCGGCACTTGGGACAGCTCCGCGTCTCCGTATTCTGCGTTTCTTGCCTTCTGCATCTCAGCAAAATGCTTTCCCACTAGGTCTAGCAAGGAGAAACTGTGGCAGCTGAGTAGATGTAGCCCGGCCCGCCCTTTGAAGTTGAAAAGTTCTTGGCATCTCAGAGCCTCAAGGGAAGAGCAAGGTTATCTATGGTAGGCTGGGGCAGAACTAGCAGCAAGCAGAGCAAAGTTGTCCAAGAATAGCTTCCATTGGAATGCTAATGGCAATTGAAGAGGCAGGCCAGTGGCAAGCCACTAGCTTCTAGCAGTTTGAAAGTTGCAGACACAGTGCAGGTGTTGTGCGGCTTCTTTCTTGGCCTCCTAGAAGGTGCCGTGGTGCCGCGCTCTCCGTCTCTTGCTTGCCAATATGTTGCCGTGTTCCTCCTATTGTTTGGTTTGTTTTGATTTGTTTTGATGATGTTTTGGCGGGTTTTCGGAATGTTTTGGTGGTGTTTTAGAATGTTTTGTTTTCTCTTGTGTTGTTTTTATTGTCTTGGCAGGTTGTGGAACGTTTGGATTCGTTTTGGTGGGTTTTAAAATATTTTGGCGGGTATTTGGAATGTTTTGGTTTGCTTTCATTTGTTTTGATTGTTTTGGCAAGTTATTGAAAGTTTCGATCACTTCTGACTGGTTTTCTAGTA
This sequence comes from Passer domesticus, assembly GCF_036417665.1. Lineage (NCBI taxonomy): Eukaryota > Metazoa > Chordata > Aves > Passeriformes > Passeridae > Passer > Passer domesticus. The sequence goes on along the minus strand of NC_087476.1, from coordinate 78,999,534 downwards.
TTTTGGGATCTTTTCAGAATGTTTTGATCAGTTTTAGAATGTTTTGTATTCTCTTGAGTTGTTTTTATTGTCTTGGCAGGTTTTGGAATGTTTGGATTGCTTTTGGCGGGTTTTAAAATATTTTGGCGGGTATTTGGAATGTTTTGGCGGGTATTCGGAAGGTTTTGATTAGTTTTGATGGGTTTTGAAATATTTTGGCGGGTTTTTAGAAGGTTTTGACTTGTTTTGATTCTGTTTAGCCCAGTTTTTGGTGTGTTTGGATTAGCTTTGGTGGGCTTTATCATGTTTTGTCAGGTTTTTTCGAATGTATTGATCACTTCTGTCTGGTTTTCTATTTTGGCGGGTTTGAAAATATTTTTGGATGAGTTTTGGTGGGTTTGAATATATTATGGCTCTTTGCGCAGAGACGACGGTGCCGGTTGCGGTGCGCTCCGGGGCGCTCCTTCTGCGGAAAGACACCTGGCAGCGGCACTTGGGACAGCTCCGCGTCTCCGTATTCTGCGTTTCTTGCCTTCTGCATCTCAGCAAAATGCTTTCCCACTAGGTCTAGCAAGGAGAAACTGTGGCAGCTGAGTAGATGTAGCCCGGCCCGCCCTTTGAAGTTGACAAGTTCTTGGCATCTCAGAACCTCAAGGGAAGAGCAAGGTTATCTATGGTAGGCTGGGGCAGAACTAGCAGCAAGCAGAGCAAAGTTGTCCAAGAATAGCTTCCATTGGAATGCTAATGGCAATTGAAGAGGCAGGCCAGTGGCAAGCCACTATCTTCTAGCAGTTTGAAAGTTGCAGACACAGTGCAGGTGTTTTGCGGCTTCCTTCTTGGCCTCCTAGAAGGTGCCGCACTCTCCGTCTCTTGCTTGCCAATATGTTGCCGTGTTCCTCCTATTGTTTGGTTTGTTTTGATTTGTTTTGATGATCTTTTGGCGGGTTTTCGGAATGTTTTGGTGGTGTTTTAGAATGTTTTGTTTTCTCTTGTGTTGTTTTTATTGTCTTGGCAGGTTTTGGAACGTTTGGATTCGTTTTGGCGGGTTTTAAAATATTTTGGCGGTTGTTTGGAATGTTTTGGTTTGCTTTCATTTGTTTTGATTATGTTTTGGCAAGTTATTGAAAGTTTCGATCACTTCTGACTGGTTTTCTAGTATTTTGGCATCTTTTCAGAATGTTTTGATCAGTTTTAGCAGGTTGTAAACTATTTTGTCAGGTTTTTGGAATGTTTTGGTTGGTTTTGATTTGTTTTTATGATGTTTTGCCAAGTTTTTTGAATGATTTGATCAGTTCTGGCTGGTTTTCTAATGTTTTGGCAATTTTCAGAATGTTTTGATGAGTTTTGTGGGTCTAAATTATTTTGGCGGTTTTTGGAATATTTTGGTTGGTTTTGATTTGATTTGATGATGTTTTGTCCGGTTTTCGGAATGTTTTGGTTGGGTTTTAGAATGTTTTGTATTCTCTTGAGTTGTTTTTATTCTGTTGGCAGGTTTTGGAATGTTTGGATTTGTTTTGGCGGGTTTTAAAATATTTTGGCGGGTATTTGGAATGTTTTGGCGGGTATTCGGAATGTTTTGATTAGTTTTGACGGGTTTTGAAATATTTTGGCGGGTTTTTAGAAGGTTTTGATTCTGTTTAGCCCAGTTTTTGGTGTGTTTGGATTAACTTTGGTGGGCTTTATCATGTTTTGTCAGGTTTTTTCGAATGTATTGATCACTTCTGTCTGGTTTTCTATTTTGGCGGGTTTGAAAATATTTTTGGATTAGTTTTGGCAGGTTTGAAAATATTTTGGCTCTTTGCGCAGAGACGACGGTGCCGGTTGCGGTGTGCTCCGGGGCGCTCCTTCTGCGGAAAGACGGCTGGCAGCGGCACTTGGGACAGCTCCGCGTCTCCGTATTCTGCGTTTCTTGCCTTCTGCATCTCAGCAAAATGCTTTCCCACTAGGTCTAGCAAGGAGAAACTGTGGCAGCTGAGTAGATGTAGCCCGGCCTGCCCTTTGAAGTTGAAAAGTTCTTGGCATCTCAGAACCTCAAGGGAAGAGCAAGGTTATCTATGGTAGGCTGGGGCAGAACTAGCAGCAAGCAGAGCAAAGTTGTCCAAGAATAGCTTCCATTGGAATGCTAATGGCAATTGAAGAGGCAGGCCAGTGGCAAGCCACTAGCTTCTAGCAGTTTGAAAGTTGCAGACACAGTACAGGTGTTGTGCGGCTTCTTTCTTGGCCTCCTAGAAGGTGCCGCACTCTCCGTCTCTTGCTTGCCAATATGTTGCCGTGTTCCTCCTATTGTTTGGTTTGTTTTGATTTGTTTTGATGATCTTTTGGCGGGTTTTCGGAATGTTTTGGTGGTGTTTTAGAATGTTTTGTTTTCTCTTGTGTTGTTTTTATTGTCTTGGCAGGTTGTGGAACGTTTGGATTCGTTTTGGCGGGTTTTAAAATATTTTGGCGGGTATTTGGAATGTTTTGGTTTGCTTTCATTTGTTTTGATTATGTTTTGGCAAGTTATTGAAAGTTTTGATCACTTCTGACTGGTTTTCTAGTATTTTGGCATCTTTTCAGAATGTTTTGATCAGTTTTAGCAGGTTGTAAACTATTTTGTCAGGTTTTTGGAATGTTTTGGTTGGTTTTGATTTGTTTTTATGATGTTTTGCCAAGTTTTTTGAATGTTTTGATCAGTTCTGGCTGGTTTTCTAATGTTTTGGCAATTTTCAGAATGTTTTGATGAGTTTTGTGGGTCTAAATCATTTTGGCGGTTTTCGGAATATTTTGGTTGGTTTTGATTTGTTTTTATGATGTTTTGGCGGGTTTTCGGACTGTTTTGGTTGGGTTTTAGAATGTTTTGTATTCTCTTGAGTTGTTTATATTGTCTTGGCAGGTTTTGGAATGTTTGGATTTGTTTTGGCGGGTTTTAAAATATTTTGGCGGGTATTTGGAATGTTTTGGCGGGTATTCGGAATGTTTTGATTAGTTTTGACGGGTTTTGAAATATTTTGGAGGGTTTTTAGAAGGTTTTGATTCTGTTTAGCCCAGTTTTTGGTGTGTTTGGATTAGCTTTGGTGGGCTTTATCATGTTTTGTCAGGTTTTTTCGAATGTATTGATCACTTCTGTCTGGTTTTCTATTTTGGCGGGTTTGAAAATATTTTTGGATTAGTTTTGGCAGGTTTGAAAATATTTTGGCTCTTTGCGCAGAGATGACGGTGCCGGTTGCGGTGCGCTCCGGGGCGCTCCTTCTGCGGAAAGACGGCTGGCAGCGGCACTTGGGACAGCTCCGCGTCTCCGTATTCTGCGTTTCTTGCCTTCTGCATCTCAGCAAAATGCTTTCCCACTAGGTCTAGCAAGGAGAAACTGTGGCAGCTGAGTAGATGTAGCCCGGCCCGCCCTTTGAAGTTGACAAGTTCTTGGCATCTCAGAGCCTCAAGGGAAGAGCAAGGTTATCTATGGTAGGCTGGGGCAGAACTAGCAGCAAGCAGAGCAAAGTTGTCCAAGAATAGCTTCCATTGGAATGCTAATGGCAATTGAAGAGGCAGGCCAGTGGCAAGCCACGAGCTTCTAGCAGTTTGAAAGTTGCAGACACAGTGCAGGTGTTGTGCGGCTTCTTTCTTGGCCTCCTAGAAGGTGCCGTGGTGCCGCGCTCTCCGTCTCTTGCTTGCCAATATGTTGCCGTGTTCCTCCTATTGTTTGGTTTGTTTTGATTTGTTTTGATGATCTTTTGGCGGGTTTTCGGAATGTTTTGGTGGTGTTTTAGAATGTTTTGTTTTCTCTTGTGTTGTTTTTATTGTCTTGGCAGGTTGTGGAACGTTTGGATTCGTTTTGGTGGGTTTTAAAATATTTTGGCGGGTATTTGGAATGTTTTGGTTTGCTTTCATTTGTTTTGATTATGTTTTGGCAAGTTATTGAAAGTTTCGATCACTTCTGACTGGTTTTCTAGTATTTTGGGATCTTTTCAGAATGTTTTGATCAGTTTTAGAATGTTTTGTATTCTCTTGAGTTGTTTTTATTGTCTTGGCAGGTTTTGGAATGTTTGGATTGCTTTTGGCGGGTTTTAAAATATTTTGGCGGGTATTTGGAATGTTTTGGCGGGTATTCGGAAGGTTTTGATTAGTTTTGATGGGTTTTGAAATATTTTGGCGGGTTTTTAGAAGGTTTTGACTTGTTTTGATTCTGTTTAGCCCAGTTTTTGGTGTGTTTGGATTAGCTTTGGTGGGCTTTATCATGTTTTGTCAGGTTTTTTCGAATGTATTGATCACTTCTGTCTGGTTTTCTATTTTGGCGGGTTTGAAAATATTTTTGGATGAGTTTTGGTGGGTTTGAATATATTATGGCTCTTTGCGCAGAGACGACGGTGCCGGTTGCGGTGCGCTCCGGGGCGCTCCTTCTGCGGAAAGACACCTGGCAGCGGCACTTGGGACAGCTCCGCGTCTCCGTATTCTGCGTTTCTTGCCTTCTGCATCTCAGCAAAATGCTTTCCCACTAGGTCTAGCAAGGAGAAACTGTGGCAGCTGAGTAGATGTAGCCCGGCCCGCCCTTTGAAGTTGACAAGTTCTTGGCATCTCAGAGCCTCAAGGGAAGAGCAAGGTTATCTATGGTAGGCTGGGGCAGAACTAGCAGCAAGCAGAGCAAAGTTGTCCAAGAATAGCTTCCATTGGAATGCTAATGGCAATTGAAGAGGCAGGCCAGTGGCAAGCCACTATCTTCTAGCAGTTTGAAAGTTGCAGACACAGTGCAGGTGTTTTGCGGCTTCCTTCTTGGCCTCCTAGAAGGTGCCGCACTCTCCGTCTCTTGCTTGCCAATATGTTGCCGTGTTCCTCCTATTGTTTGGTTTGTTTTGATTTGTTTTGATGATCTTTTGGTGGGTTTTCGGAATGTTTTGGTGGTGTTTTAGAATGTTTTGTTTTCTCTTGTGTTGTTTTTATTGTCTTGGAAGGTTTTGGAACGTTTGGATTCGTTTTGGCGGGTTTTAAAATATTTTGGTGGTTGTTTGGAATGTTTTGGTTTGCTTTCATTTGTTTTGATTATGTTTTGGCAAGTTATTGAAAGTTTCGATCACTTCTGACTGGTTTTCTAGTATTTTGGCATCTTTTCAGAATGTTTTGATCAGTTTTAGCAGGTTGTAAACTATTTTGTCAGGTTTTTGGAATGTTTTGGTTGGTTTTGATTTGTTTTTATGATGTTTTGCCAAGTTTTTTGAATGATTTGATCAGTTCTGGCTGGTTTTCTAATGTTTTGGCAATTTTCAGAATGTTTTGATGAGTTTTGTGGGTCTAAATTATTTTGGCGGTTTTTGGAATATTTTGGTTGGTTTTGATTTGATTTGATGATGTTTTGTCCGGTTTTCGGAATGTTTTGGTTGGGTTTTAGAATGTTTTGTATTCTCTTGAGTTGTTTTTATTCTGTTGGCAGGTTTTGGAATGTTTGGATTTGTTTTGGCGGGTTTTAAAATATTTTGGCGGGTATTTGGAATGTTTTGGCGGGTATTCGGAATGTTTTGATTAGTTTTGACGGGTTTTGAAATATTTTGGCGGGTTTTTAGAAGGTTTTGATTCTGTTTAGCCCAGTTTTTGGTGTGTTTGGATTAGCTTTGGTGGGCTTTATCATGTTTTGTCAGGTTTTTTCGAATGTATTGATCACTTCTGTCTGGTTTTCTATTTTGGCGGGTTTGAAAATATTTTTGGATTAGTTTTGGCAGGTTTGAAAATATTTTGGCTCTTTGCGCAGAGACGACGGTGCCGGTTGCGGTGCGCTCCGGGGCGCTCCTTCTGCGGAAAGACGCCTGGCAGCGGCACTTGGGACAGCTCCGCGTCTCCGTATTCTGCGTTTCTTGCCTTCTGCATCTCAGCAAAATGCTTTCCCACTAGGTCTAGCAAGGAGAAACTGTGGCAGCTGAGTAGATGTAGCCCGGCCCGCCCTTTGAAGTTGACAAGTTCTTGGCATCTCAGAACCTCAAGGGAAGAGCAAGGTTATCTATGGTAGGCTGGGGCAGAACTAGCAGCAAGCAGAGCAAAGTTGTCCAAGAATAGCTTCCATTGGAATGCTAATGGCAATTGAAGAGGCAGGCCAGTGGCAAGCCACTAGCTTCTAGCAGTTTGAAAGTTGCAGACACAGTACAGGTGTTGTGCGGCTTCTTTCTTGGCCTCCTAGAAGGTGCCGCACTCTCCGTCTCTTGCTTGCCAATATGTTGCCGTGTTCCTCCTATTGTTTGGTTTGTTTTGATTTGTTTTGATGATCTTTTGGCGGGTTTTCGGAATGTTTTGGTGGTGTTTTAGAATGTTTTGTTTTCTCTTGTGTTGTTTTTATTGTGTTGGCAGGTTGTGGAACGTTTGGATTCGTTTTGGCGGGTTTTAAAATATTTTGGCGGGTATTTGGAATGTTTTGGTTTGCTTTCATTTGTTTTGATTATGTTTTGGCAAGTTATTGAAAGTTTTGATCACTTCTGACTGGTTTTCTAGTATTTTGGCATCTTTTCAGAATGTTTTGATCAGTTTTAGCAGGTTGTAAACTATTTTGTCAGGTTTTTGGAATGTTTTGGTTGGTTTTGATTTGTTTTTATGATGTTTTGCCAAGTTTTTTGAATGTTTTGATCAGTTCTGGCTGGTTTTCTAATGTTTTGGCAATTTTGAGAATGTTTTGATGAGTTTTGTGGGTCTAAATCATTTTGGCGGTTTTCGGAATATTTTGGTTGGTTTTGATTTGTTTTTATGATGTTTTGGCGGGTTTTCGGAATGTTTTGGTTGGGTTTTAGAATGTTTTGTATTCTCTTGAGTTGTTTATATTGTCTTGGCAGGTTTTGGAATGTTTGGATTTGTTTTGGCGGGTTTTAAAATATTTTGGCGGGTATTTGGAATGTTTTGGCGGGTATTCGGAATGTTTTGATTAGTTTTGACGGGTTTTGAAATATTTTGGAGGGTTTTTAGAAGGTTTTGATTCTGTTTAGCCCAGTTTTTGGTGTGTTTGGATTAGCTTTGGTGGGCTTTATCATGTTTTGTCAGGTTTTTTCGAATGTATTGATCACTTCTGTCTGGTTTTCTATTTTGGCGGGTTTGAAAATATTTTTGGATTAGTTTTGGCAGGTTTGAAAATATTTTGGCTCTTTGCGCAGAGATGACGGTGCCGGTTGCGGTGCGCTCCGGGGCGCTCCTTCTGCGGAAAGACGGCTGGCAGCGGCACTTGGGACAGCTCCGCGTCTCCGTATTCTGCGTTTCTTGCCTTCTGCATCTCAGCAAAATGCTTTCCCACTAGGTCTAGCAAGGAGAAACTGTGGCAGCTGAGTAGATGTAGCCCGGCCCGCCCTTTGAAGTTGAAAAGTTCTTGGCATCTCAGAGCCTCAAGGGAAGAGCAAGGTTATCTATGGTAGGCTGGGGCAGAACTAGCAGCAAGCAGAGCAAAGTTGTCCAAGAATAGCTTCCATTGGAATGCTAATGGCAATTGAAGAGGCAGGCCAGTGGCAAGCCACGAGCTTCTAGCAGTTTGAATGTTGCAGACACAGTGCAGGTGTTGTGCGGCTTCTTTCTTGGCCTCCTAGAAGGTGCCGTGGTGCCGCGCTCTCCGTCTCTTGCTTGCCAATATGTTGCCGTGTTCCTCCTATTGTTTGGTTTGTTTTGATTTGTTTTGATGATCTTTTGGCGGGTTTTCGGAATGTTTTGGTGGTGTTTTAGAATGTTTTGTTTTCTCTTGTGTTGTTTTTATTGTCTTGGCAGGTTGTGGAACGTTTGGATTCGTTTTGGTGGGTTTTAAAATATTTTGGCGGGTATTTGGAATGTTTTGGTTTGCTTTCATTTGTTTTGATTATGTTTTGGCAAGTTATTGAAAGTTTCGATCACTTCTGACTGGTTTTCTAGTATTTTGGGATCTTTTCAGAATGTTTTGATCAGTTTTAGAATGTTTTGTATTCTCTTGAGTTGTTTTTATTGTCTTGGCAGGTTTTGGAATGTTTGGATTGCTTTTGGCGGGTTTTAAAATATTTTGGCGGGTATTTGGAATGTTTTGGCGGGTATTCGGAAGGTTTTGATTAGTTTTGATGGGTTTTGAAATATTTTGGCGGGTTTTTAGAAGGTTTTGACTTGTTTTGATTCTGTTTAGCCCAGTTTTTGGTGTGTTTGGATTAGCTTTGGTGGGCTTTATCATGTTTTGTCAGGTTTTTTCGAATGTATTGATCACTTCTGTCTGGTTTTCTATTTTGGCGGGTTTGAAAATATTTTTGGATGAGTTTTGGTGGGTTTGAATATATTATGGCTCTTTGCGCAGAGACGACGGTGCCGGTTGCGGTGCGCTCCGGGGCGCTCCTTCTGCGGAAAGACACCTGGCAGCGGCACTTGGGACAGCTCCGCGTCTCCGTATTCTGCGTTTCTTGCCTTCTGCATCTCAGCAAAATGCTTTCCCACTAGGTCTAGCAAGGAGAAACTGTGGCAGCTGAGTAGATGTAGCCCGGCCCGCCCTTTGAAGTTGACAAGTTCTTGGCATCTCAGAGCCTCAAGGGAAGAGCAAGGTTATCTATGGTAGGCTGGGGCAGAACTAGCAGCAAGCAGAGCAAAGTTGTCCAAGAATAGCTTCCATTGGAATGCTAATGGCAATTGAAGAGGCAGGCCAGTGGCAAGCCACTATCTTCTAGCAGTTTGAAAGTTGCAGACACAGTGCAGGTGTTTTGCGGCTTCCTTCTTGGCCTCCTAGAAGGTGCCGCACTCTCCGTCTCTTGCTTGCCAATATGTTGCCGTGTTCCTCCTATTGTTTGGTTTGTTTTGATTTGTTTTGATGATCTTTTGGTGGGTTTTCGGAATGTTTTGGTGGTGTTTTAGAATGTTTTGTTTTCTCTTGTGTTGTTTTTATTGTCTTGGCAGGTTGTGGAACGTTTGGATTCGTTTTGGTGGGTTTTAAAATATTTTGGCGGGTATTTGGAATGTTTTGGTTTGCTTTCATTTGTTTTGATTATGTTTTGGCAAGTTATTGAAAGTTTCGATCACTTCTGACTGGTTTTCTAGTATTTTGGCATCTTTTCAGAATGTTTTGATCAGTTTTAGCAGGTTGTAAACTATTTTGTCAGGTTTTTGGAATGTTTTGGTTGGTTTTGATTTGTTTTTATGATGTTTTGCCAAGTTTTTTGAATGATTTGATCAGTTCTGGCTGGTTTTCTAATGTTTTGGCAATTTTCAGAATGTTTTGATGAGTTTTGTGGGTCTAAATTATTTTGGCGGTTTTTGGAATATTTTGGTTGGTTTTGATTTGATTTGATGATGTTTTGTCCGGTTTTCGGAATGTTTTGGTTGGGTTTTAGAATGTTTTGTATTCTCTTGAGTTGTTTTTATTCTGTTGGCAGGTTTTGGAATGTTTGGATTTGTTTTGGCGGGTTTTAAAATATTTTGGCGGGTATTTGGAATGTTTTGGCGGGTATTCGGAATGTTTTGATTAGTTTTGACGGGTTTTGAAATATTTTGGCGGGTTTTTAGAAGGTTTTGATTCTGTTTAGCCCAGTTTTTGGTGTGTTTGGATTAGCTTTGGTGGGCTTTATCATGTTTTGTCAGGTTTTTTCGAATGTATTGATCACTTCTGTCTGGTTTTCTATTTTGGCGGGTTTGAAAATATTTTTGGATTAGTTTTGGCAGGTTTGAAAATATTTTGGCTCTTTGCGCAGAGACGACGGTGCCGGTTGTGGTGCGCTCCGGGGCGCTCCTTCTGCGGAAAGACGCCTGGCAGCGGCACTTGGGACAGCTCCGCGTCTCCGTATTCTGCGTTTCTTGCCTTCTGCATCTCAGCAAAATGCTTTCCCACTAGGTCTAGCAAGGAGAAACTGTGGCAGCTGAGTAGATGTAGCCCGGCCCGCCCTTTGAAGTTGACAAGTTCTTGGCATCTCAGAACCTCAAGGGAAGAGCAAGGTTATCTATGGTAGGCTGGGGCAGAACTAGCAGCAAGCAGAGCAAAGTTGTCCAAGAATAGCTTCCATTGGAATGCTAATGGCAATTGAAGAGGCAGGCCAGTGGCAAGCCACTAGCTTCTAGCAGTTTGAAAGTTGCAGACACAGTACAGGTGTTGTGCGGCTTCTTTCTTGGCCTCCTAGAAGGTGCCGCACTCTCCGTCTCTTGCTTGCCAATATGTTGCCGTGTTCCTCCTATTGTTTGGTTTGTTTTGATTTGTTTTGATGATCTTTTGGCGGGTTTTCGGAATGTTTTGGTGGTGTTTTAGAATGTTTTGTTTTCTCTTGTGTTGTTTTTATTGTGTTGGCAGGTTGTGGAACGTTTGGATTCGTTTTGGCGGGTTTTAAAATATTTTGGCGGGTATTTGGAATGTTTTGGTTTGCTTTCATTTGTTTTGATTATGTTTTGGCAAGTTATTGAAAGTTTCGATCACTTCTGACTGGTTTTCTAGTATTTTGGCATCTTTTCAGAATGTTTTGATCAGTTTTAGCAGGTTGTAAACTATTTTGTCAGGTTTTTGGAATGTTTTGGTTGGTTTTGATTTGTTTTTATGATGTTTTGCCAAGTTTTTTGAATGTTTTGATCAGTTCTGGCTGGTTTTCTAATGTTTTGGCAATTTTGAGAATGTTTTGATGAGTTTTGTGGGTCTAAATCATTTTGGCGGTTTTCGGAATATTTTGGTTGGTTTTGATTTGTTTTTATGATGTTTTGGCGGGTTTTCGGAATGTTTTGGTTGGGTTTTAGAATGTTTTGTATTCTCTTGAGTTGTTTTTATTGTCTTGGCAGGTTTTGGAATGTTTGGATTTGTTTTGGCGGGTTTTAAAATATTTTGGCGGGTATTTGGAATGTTTTGGCGGGTATTCGGAATGTTTTGATTAGTTTTGACAGGTTTTGAAATATTTTGGAGGGTTTTTAGAAGGTTTTGATTCTGTTTAGCCCAGTTTTTGGTGTGTTTGGATTAGCTTTGGTGGGCTTTATCATGTTTTGTCAGGTTTTTTCGAATGTATTGATCACTTCTGTCTGGTTTTCTATTTTGGCGGGTTTGAAAATATTTTTGGATTCCTTTTGGCGGGTTTTAAAATATTTTGGCTCTTTGCGCAGAGACGACGGTGCCGGTTGCGGTGCGCTGCGGGGCGCTCCTTCTGCGGAAAGACGGCTGGCAGCGGCACTTGGGACAGCTCCGCGTCTCCGTATTCTGCGTTTCTTGCCTTCTGCATCTCAGCAAAATGCTTTCCCACTAGGTCTAGCAAGGAGAAACTGTGGCAGCTGAGTCGATGTAGCCCGGCCCGCCCTTTGAAGTTGACAAGTTCTTGGCATCTCAGAGCCTCAAGGGAAGAGCAAGGTTATCTATGGTAGGCTGGGGCAGAACTAGCAGCAAGCAGAGCAAAGTTGTCCAAGAATAGCTTCCATTGGAATGCTAATGGCAATTGAAGAGGCAGGCCAGTGGCAAGCCACTATCTTCTAGCAGTTTGAAAGTTGCAGACACAGTGCAGGTGTTGTGCGGCTTCCTTCTTGGCCTCCTAGAAGGTGCCGCGGTGCCGCGCTCTCCGTCTCTTGCTTGCCAATATGTTGCCGTGTTCCTCCTATTGTTTGGTTTGTTTTGATTTGTTTTGATGATGTTTTGGCGGGTTTTCGGAATGTTTTGGTGGTGTTTTAGAATGTTTTGTTTTCTCTTGTGTTGTTTTTATTGTCTTGGCAGGTTGTGGAACGTTTGGATTCGTTTTGGCGGGTTTTAAAATATTTTGGCGGGTATTTGGAATGTTTTGGTTTGCTTTCATTTGTTTTGATTATGTTTTGGCAAGTTATTGAAAGTTTTGATCACTTCTGACTGGTTTTCTAGTATTTTGGCATCTTTTCAGAATGTTTTGATCAGTTTTAGCAGGTTGTAAACTATTTTGTCAGGTTTTTGGAATGTTTTGGTTGGTTTTGATTTGTTTTTATGATGTTTTGCCAAGTTTTTTGAATGTTTTGATCAGTTCTGGCTGGTTTTCTAATGTTTTGGCAATTTTCAGAATGTTTTGATGAGTTTTGTGGGTCTAAATCATTTTGGCGGTTTTCGGAATATTTTGGTTGGTTTTGATTTGTTTTTATGATGTTTTGTCGGGTTTTCGGAATGTTTTGGTTGGGTTTTAGAATGTTTTGTATTCTCTTGAGTTGTTTATATTGTCTTGGCAGGTTTTGGAATGTTTGGATTGCTTTTGGCGGGTTTTAAAATATTTTGGCGGGTATTTGGAATGTTTTGGCGGGTATTCGGAATGTTTTGATTAGTTTTGACGGGTTTTGAAATATTTTGGAGGGTTTTTAGAAGGTTTTGATTCTGTTTAGCCCAGTTTTTGGTGTGTTTGGATTAGCTTTGGTGGGCTTTATCATGTTTTGTCAGGTTTTTTCGAATGTATTGATCACTTCTGTCTGGTTTTCTATTTTGGCGGGTTTGAAAATATTTTTGGATGAGTTTTGGCGGGTTTTAAAATATTTTGGCTCTTTGCGCAGAGATGACGGTGCCGGTTGCGGTGCGCTCCGGGGCGCTCCTTCTGCGGAAAGACGGCTGGCAGCGGCACTTGGGACAGCTCCGCGTCTCCGTATTCTGCGTTTCTTGCCTTCTGCATCTCAGCAAAATGCTTTCCCACTAGGTCTAGCAAGGAGAAACTGTGGCAGCTGAGTAGATGTAGCCCGGCCCGCCCTTTGAAGTTGAAAAGTTCTTGGCATCTCAGAGCCTCAAGGGAAGAGCAAGGTTATCTATGGTAGGCTGGGGCAGAACTAGCAGCAAGCAGAGCAAAGTTGTCCAAGAATAGCTTCCATTGGAATGCTAATGGCAATTGAAGAGGCAGGCCAGTGGCAAGCCACTAGCTTCTAGCAGTTTGAAAGTTGCAGACACAGTGCAGGTGTTGTGCGGCTTCTTTCTTGGCCTCCTAGAAGGTGCCGTGGTGCCGCGCTCTCCGTCTCTTGCTTGCCAATATGTTGCCGTGTTCCTCCTATTGTTTGGTTTGTTTTGATTTGTTTTGATGATCTTTTGGCGGGTTTTCGGAATGTTTTGGTGGTGTTTTAGAATGTTTTGTTTTCTCTTGTGTTGTTTTTATTGTCTTGGCAGGTTGTGGAACGTTTGGATTCGTTTTGGTGGGTTTTAAAATATTTTGGCGGGTATTTGGAATGTTTTGGTTTGCTTTCATTTGTTTTGATTATGTTTTGGCAAGTTATTGAAAGTTTCGATCACTTCTGACTGGTTTTCTAGTATTTTGGCATCTTTTCAGAATGTTTTGATCAGTTTTAGAATGTTTTGTATTCTCTTGAGTTGTTTTTATTGTCTTGGCAGGTTTTGGAATGTTTGGATTGCTTTTGGCGGGTTTTAAAATATTTTGGCGGGTATTTGGAATGTTTTGGCGGGTATTCGGAAGGTTTTGATTAGTTTTGATGGGTTTTGAAATATTTTGGCGGGTTTTTAGAAGGTTTTGACTTGTTTTGATTCTGTTTAGCCCAGTTTTTGGTGTGTTTGGATTAGCTTTGGTGGGCTTTATCATGTTTTGTCAGGTTTTTTCGAATGTATTGATCACTTCTGTCTGGTTTTCTATTTTGGCGGGTTTGAAAATATTTTTGGATGAGTTTTGGTGGGTTTGAATATATTATGGCTCTTTGCGCAGAGACGACGGTGCCGGTTGCGGTGCGCTGCGGGGCGCTCCTTCTGCGGAAAGACGCCTGGCAGCGGCACTTGGGACAGCTCCGCGTCTCCGTATTCTGCGTTTCTTGCCTTCTGCATCTCAGCAAAATGCTTTCCCACTAGGTCTAGCAAGGAGAAACTGTGGCAGCTGAGTAGATGTAGCCCGGCCCGCCCTTTGAAGTTGACAAGTTCTTGGCATCTCAGAACCTCAAGGGAAGAGCAAGGTTATCTATGGTAGGCTGGGGCAGAACTAGCAGCAAGCAGAGCAAAGTTGTCCAAGAATAGCTTCCATTGGAATGCTAATGGCAATTGAAGAGGCAGGCCAGTGGCAAGCCACTAGCTTCTAGCAGTTTGAAAGTTGCAGACACAGTGCAGGTGTTGTGCGGCTTCTTTCTTGGCCTCCTAGAAGGTGCCGTGGTGCCGCGCTCTCCGTCTCTTGCTTGCCAATATGTTGCCGTGTTCCTCCTATTGTTTGGTTTGTTTTGATTTGTTTTGATGATCTTTTGGCGGGTTTTCGGAATGTTTTGGTGGTGTTTTAGAATGTTTTGTTTTCTCTTGTGTTGTTTTTATTGTCTTGGCAGGCTGTGGAACGTTTGGATTCGTTTTGGTGTGTTTTAAAATATTTTGGCGGGTATTTGGAATGTTTTGGTTTGCTTTCATTTGTTTTGATTATGTTTTGGCAAGTTATTGAAAGTTTCGATCACTTCTGACTGGTTTTCTAGTATTTTGGCATCTTTTCAGAATGTTTTGATCAGTTTTAGAATGTTTTGTATTCTCTTGAGTTGTTTTTATTGTCTTGGCAGGTTTTGGAACGTTTGGATTGCTTTTGGCGGGTTTTAAAATATTTTGGCGGGTATTTGGAATGTTTTGGCGGGTATTCGGAAGGTTTTGATTAGTTTTGACGGGTTTTGAAATATTTTGGCGGGTTTTTAGAAGGTTTTGATTCTGTTTAGCCCAGTTTTTGGTGTGTTTGGATTAGCTTTGGTGGGCTTTATCATGTTTTGTCAGGTTTTTTCGAATGTATTGATCACTTCTGTCTGGTTTTCTATTTTGGCGGGTTTGAAAATATTTTTGGATTCCTTTTGGCGGCTTTGGAAATATTTTGGCTCTTTGCGCAGAGATGACGGTGCCGGTTGCGGTGCGCTCCGGGGCGCTCCTTCTGCGGAAAGACGGCTGGCAGCGGCACTTGGGACAGCTCCGCGTCTCCGTATTCTGCGTTTCTTGCCTTCTGCATCTCAGCAAAATGCTTTCCCACTAGGTCTAGCAAGGAGAAACTGTGGCAGCTGAGTAGATGTAGCCCGGCCCGCTCTTTGAAGTTGACAAGTTCTTGGCATCTCAGAGCCTCAAGGGAAGAGCAAGGTTATCTATGGTAGGCTGGGGCAGAACTAGCAGCAAGCAGAGCAAAGTTGTCCAAGAATAGCTTCCATTGGAATGCTAATGGCAATTGAAGAGGCAGGCCAGTGGCAAGCCACTATCTTCTAGCAGTTTGAAAGTTGCAGACACAGTGCAGGTGTTGTGCGGCTTCCTTCTTGGCCTCCTAGAAGGTGCCGCGGTGCCGCGCTCTCCGTCTCTTGTTTGCCAATATGTTGCCGTGTTCCTCCTATTGTTTGGTTTGTTTTGATTTGTTTTGATGATCTTTTGGCGGGTTTTCGGAATGTTTTGGTGGTGTTTTAGAATGTTTTGTTTTCTCTTGTGTTGTTTTTATTGTGTTGGCAGGTTGTGGAACGTTTGGATTCGTTTTGGCGGGTTTTAAAATATTTTGGCGGGTATTTGGAATGTTTTGGTTTGCTTTCATTTGTTTTGATTATGTTTTGGCAAGTTATTGAAAGTTTTGATCACTTCTGACTGGTTTTCTAGTATTTTGGCATCTTTTCAGAATGTTTTGATCAGTTTTAGCAGGTTGTAAACTATTTTGTCAGGTTTTTGGAATGTTTTGGTTGGTTTTGATTTGTTTTTATGATGTTTTGCCAAGTTTTTTGAATGTTTTGATCAGTTCTGGCTGGTTTTCTAATGTTTTGGCAATTTTGAGAATGTTTTGATGAGTTTTGTGGGTCTAAATCATTTTGGCGGTTTTCGGAATATTTTGGTTGGTTTTGATTTGTTTTTATGATGTTTTGGCGGGTTTTCGGAATGTTTTGGTTGGGTTTTAGAATGTTTTGTATTCTCTTGAGTTGTTTTTATTGTCTTGGCAGGTTTTGGAATGTTTGGATTTGTTTTGGCGGGTTTTAAAATATTTTGGCGGGTATTTGGAATGTTTTGGCGGGTATTCGGAATGTTTTGATTAGTTTTGACAGGTTTTGAAATATTTTGGAGGGTTTTTAGAAGGTTTTGATTCTGTTTAGCCCAGTTTTTGGTGTGTTTGGATTAGCTTTGGTGGGCTTTATCATGTTTTGTCAGGTTTTTTCGAATGTATTGATCACTTCTGTCTGGTTTTCTATTTTGGCGGGTTTGAAAATATTTTTGGATTCCTTTTGGCGGGTTTTAAAATATTTTGGCTCTTTGCGCAGAGACGACGGTGCCGGTTGCGGTGCGCTGCGGGGCGCTCCTTCTGCGGAAAGACGGCTGGCAGCGGCACTTGGGACAGCTCCGCGTCTCCGTATTCTGCGTTTCTTGCCTTCTGCATCTCAGCAAAATGCTTTCCCACTAGGTCTAGCAAGGAGAAACTGTGGCAGCTGAGTCGATGTAGCCCGGCCCGCCCTTTGAAGTTGACAAGTTCTTGGCATCTCAGAGCCTCAAGGGAAGAGCAAGGTTATCTATGGTAGGCTGGGGCAGAACTAGCAGCAAGCAGAGCAAAGTTGTCCAAGAATAGCTTCCATTGGAATGCTAATGGCAATTGAAGAGGCAGGCCAGTGGCAAGCCACTATCTTCTAGCAGTTTGAAAGTTGCAGACACAGTGCAGGTGTTGTGCGGCTTCCTTCTTGGCCTCCTAGAAGGTGCCGCGGTGCCGCGCTCTCCGTCTCTTGCTTGCCAATATGTTGCCGTGTTCCTCCTATTGTTTGGTTTGTTTTGATTTGTTTTGATGATGTTTTGGCGGGTTTTCGGAATGTTTTGGTGGTGTTTTAGAATGTTTTGTTTTCTCTTGTGTTGTTTTTATTGTCTTGGCAGGTTGTGGAACGTTTGGATTCGTTTTGGCGGGTTTTAAAATATTTTGGCGGGTATTTGGAATGTTTTGGTTTGCTTTCATTTGTTTTGATTATGTTTTGGCAAGTTATTGAAAGTTTTGATCACTTCTGACTGGTTTTCTAGTATTTTGGCATCTTTTCAGAATGTTTTGATCAGTTTTAGCAGGTTGTAAACTATTTTGTCAGGTTTTTGGAATGTTTTGGTTGGTTTTGATTTGTTTTTATGATGTTTTGCCAAGTTTTTTGAATGTTTTGATCAGTTCTGGCTGGTTTTCTAATGTTTTGGCAATTTTCAGAATGTTTTGATGAGTTTTGTGGGTCTAAATCATTTTGGCGGGTTTTCGGAATATTTTGGTTGGTTTTGATTTGTTTTTATGATGTTTTGTCGGGTTTTCGGAATGTTTTGGTTGGGTTTTAGAATGTTTTGTATTCTCTTGAGTTGTTTATATTGTCTTGGCAGGTTTTGGAATGTTTGGATTGCTTTTGGCGGGTTTTAAAATATTTTGGCGGGTATTTGGAATGTTTTGGCGGGTATTCGGAATGTTTTGATTAGTTTTGACGGGTTTTGAAATATTTTGGAGGGTTTTTAGAAGGTTTTGATTCTGTTTAGCCCAGTTTTTGGTGTGTTTGGATTAGCTTTGGTGGGCTTTATCATGTTTTGTCAGGTTTTTTCGAATGTATTGATCACTTCTGTCTGGTTTTCTATTTTGGCGGGTTTGAAAATATTTTTGGATTAGTTTTGGCAGGTTTTAAAATATTTTGGCTCTTTGCGCAGAGATGACGGTGCCGGTTGCGGTGCGCTCCGGGGCGCTCCTTCTGCGGAAAGACGGCTGGCAGCGGCACTTGGGACAGCTCCGCGTCTCCGTATTCTGCGTTTCTTGCCTTCTGCATCTCAGCAAAATGCTTTCCCACTAGGTCTAGCAAGGAGAAACTGTGGCAGCTGAGTAGATGTAGCCCGGCCCGCCCTTTGAAGTTGAAAAGTTCTTGGCATCTCAGAGCCTCAAGGGAAGAGCAAGGTTATCTATGGTAGGCTGGGGCAGAACTAGCAGCAAGCAGAGCAAAGTTGTCCAAGAATAGCTTCCATTGGAATGCTAATGGCAATTGAAGAGGCAGGCCAGTGGCAAGCCACTAGCTTCTAGCAGTTTGAAAGTTGCAGACACAGTGCAGGTGTTGTGCGGCTTCTTTCTTGGCCTCCTAGAAGGTGCCGTGGTGCCGCGCTCTCCGTCTCTTGCTTGCCAATATGTTGCCGTGTTCCTCCTATTGTTTGGTTTGTTTTGATTTGTTTTGATGATGTTTTGGCGGGTTTTCGGAATGTTTTGGTGGTGTTTTAGAATGTTTTGTTTTCTCTTGTGTTGTTTTTATTGTCTTGGCAGGTTGTGGAACGTTTGGATTCGTTTTGGTGGGTTTTAAAATATTTTGGCGGGTATTTGGAATGTTTTGGTTTGCTTTCATTTGTTTTGATTATGTTTTGGCAAGTTATTGAAAGTTTCGATCACTTCTGACTGGTTTTCTAGTATTTTGGGATCTTTTCAGAATGTTTTGATCAGTTTTAGAATGTTTTGTATTCTCTTGAGTTGTTTTTATTGTCTTGGCAGGTTTTGGAATGTTTGGATTGCTTTTGGCGGGTTTTAAAATATTTTGGCGGGTATTTGGAATGTTTTGGCGGGTATTCGGAAGGTTTTGATTAGTTTTGATGGGTTTTGAAATATTTTGGCGGGTTTTTAGAAGGTTTTGACTTGTTTTGATTCTGTTTAGCCCAGTTTTTGGTGTGTTTGGATTAGCTTTGGTGGGCTTTATCATGTTTTGTCAGGTTTTTTCGAATGTATTGATCACTTCTGTCTGGTTTTCTATTTTGGCGGGTTTGAAAATATTTTTGGATGAGTTTTGGTGGGTTTGAATATATTATGGCTCTTTGCGCAGAGACGACGGTGCCGGTTGCGGTGCGCTGCGGGGCGCTCCTTCTGCGGAAAGACGCCTGGCAGCGGCACTTGGGACAGCTCCGCGTCTCCGTATTCTGCGTTTCTTGCCTTCTGCATCTCAGCAAAATGCTTTCCCACTAGGTCTAGCAAGGAGAAACTGTGGCAGCTGAGTAGATGTAGCCCGGCCCGCCCTTTGAAGTTGACAAGTTCTTGGCATCTCAGAACCTCAAGGGAAGAGCAAGGTTATCTATGGTAGGCTGGGGCAGAACTAGCAGCAAGCAGAGCAAAGTTGTCCAAGAATAGCTTCCATTGGAATGCTAATGGCAATTGAAGAGGCAGGCCAGTGGCAAGCCACTAGCTTCTAGCAGTTTGAAAGTTGCAGACACAGTGCAGGTGTTGTGCGGCTTCTTTCTTGGCCTCCTAGAAGGTGCCGTGGTGCCGCGCTCTCCGTCTCTTGCTTGCCAATATGTTGCCGTGTTCCTCCTATTGTTTGGTTTGTTTTGATTTGTTTTGATGATCTTTTGGCGGGTTTTCGGAATGTTTTGGTGGTGTTTTAGAATGTTTTGTTTTCTCTTGTGTTGTTTTTATTGTCTTGGCAGGCTGTGGAACGTTTGGATTCGTTTTGGTGGGTTTTAAAATATTTTGGCGGGTATTTGGAATGTTTTGGTTTGCTTTCATTTGTTTTGATTATGTTTTGGCAAGTTATTGAAAGTTTCGATCACTTCTGACTGGTTTTCTAGTATTTTGGCATCTTTTCAGAATGTTTTGATCAGTTTTAGAATGTTTTGTATTCTCTTGAGTTGTTTTTATTGTCTTGGCAGGTTTTGGAACGTTTGGATTGCTTTTGGCGGGTTTTAAAATATTTTGGCGGGTATTTGGAATGTTTTGGCGGGTATTCGGAAGGTTTTGATTAGTTTTGACGGGTTTTGAAATATTTTGGCGGGTTTTTAGAAGGTTTTGATTCTGTTTAGCCCAGTTTTTGGTGTGTTTGGATTAGCTTTGGTGGGCTTTATCATGTTTTGTCAGGTTTTTTCGAATGTATTGATCACTTCTGTCTGGTTTTCTATTTTGGCGGGTTTGAAAATATTTTTGGATTCCTTTTGGCGGGTTTGAAAATATTTTGGCTCTTTGCGCAGAGATGACGGTGCCGGTTGCGGTGCGCTCCGGGGCGCTCCTTCTGCGGAAAGACGGCTGGCAGCGGCACTTGGGACAGCTCCGCGTCTCCGTATTCTGCGTTTCTTGCCTTCTGCATCTCAGCAAAATGCTTTCCCACTAGGTCTAGCAAGGAGAAACTGTGGCAGCTGAGTAGATGTAGCCCGGCCCGCTCTTTGAAGTTGACAAGTTCTTGGCATCTCAGAGCCTCAAGGGAAGAGCAAGGTTATCTATGGTAGGCTGGGGCAGAACTAGCAGCAAGCAGAGCAAAGTTGTCCAAGAATAGCTTCCATTGGAATGCTAATGGCAATTGAAGAGGCAGGCCAGTGGCAAGCCACTATCTTCTAGCAGTTTGAAAGTTGCAGACACAGTGCAGGTGTTGTGCGGCTTCCTTCTTGGCCTCCTAGAAGGTGCCGCGGTGCCGCGCTCTCCGTCTCTTGTTTGCCAATATGTTGCCGTGTTCCTCCTATTGTTTGGTTTGTTTTGATTTGTTTTGATGATCTTTTGGCGGGTTTTCAGAATGTTTTGGTGGTGTTTTAGAATGTTTTGTTTTCTCTTGTGTTGTTTTTATTCTCTTGGCAGGTTGTGGAACGTTTGGATTCGTTTTGGCGGGTTTTAAAATATTTTGGCGGGTATTTGGAATGTTTTGGTTTGCTTTCATTTGTTTTGATTATGTTTTGGCAAGTTATTGAAAGTTTTGATCACTTCTGACTGGTTTTCTAGTATTTTGGCATCTTTTCAGAATGTTTTGATCAGTTTTAGCAGGTTGTAAACTATTTTGTCAGGTTTTTGGAATGTTTTGGTTGGTTTTGATTTGTTTTTATGATGTTTTGCCAAGTTTTTTGAATGTTTTGATCAGTTCTGGCTGGTTTTCTAATGTTTTGGCAATTTTCAGAATGTTTTGATGAGTTTTGTGGGTCTAAATCATTTTGGCGGTTTTCGGAATATTTTGGTTGGTTTTGATTTGTTTTTATGATCTTTTGGCGGGTTTTCGGAATGTTTTGGTGGTGTTTTAGAATGTTTTGTTTTCTCTTGTGTTGTTTTTATTGTCTTGGCAGGTTTTGGAATGTTTGGATTCCTTTTGGCGGGTTTTAAAATATTTTGGCGGGTATTTGGAATGTTTTGGCGGGTATTCGGAAGGTTTTGATTAGTTTTGACGGGTTTTGAAATATTTTGGAGGGTTTTTAGAAGGTTTTGATTCTGTTTAGCCCAGTTTTTGGTGTATTTGGATTAGCTTTGGTGGGCTTTATCATGTTTTGTCAGGTTTTTTCGAATGTATTGATCACTTCTGTCTGGTTTTCTATTTTGGCGGGTTTGAAAATATTTTTGGATTAGTTTTGGCAGGTTTTAAAATATTTTGGCTCTTTGCGCAGAGACGACGGTGCCGGTTGCGGTGCGCTCCGGGGCGCTCCTTCTGCGGAAAGACGGCTGGCAGCGGCACTTGGGACAGCTCCGCGTCTCCGTATTCTGCGTTTCTTGCCTTCTGCATCTCAGCAAAATGCTTTCCCACTAGGTCTAGCAAGGAGAAACTGTGGCAGCTGAGTAGATGTAGCCCGGCCCGCCCTTTGAAGTTGAAAAGTTCTTGGCATCTCAGAGCCTCAAGGGAAGAGCAAGGTTATCTATGGTAGGCTGGGGCAGAACTAGCAGCAAGCAGAGCAAAGTTGTCCAAGAATAGCTTCCATTGGAATGCTAATGGCAATTGAAGAGGCAGGCCAGTGGCAAGCCACTAGCTTCTAGCAGTTTGAAAGTTGCAGACACAGTGCAGGTGTTGTGCGGCTTCTTTCTTGGCCTCCTAGAAGGTGCCGTGGTGCCGCGCTCTCCGTCTCTTGCTTGCCAATATGTTGCCATGTTCCTCCTATTGTTTGGTTTGTTTTGATTTGTTTTGATGATCTTTTGGCGGGTTTTCGGAATGTTTTGGTGGTGTTTTAGAATGTTTTGTTTTCTCTTGTGTTGTTTTTATTGTCTTGGCAGGTTGTGGAACGTTTGGATTCGTTTTGGTGGGTTTTAAAATATTTTGGCGGGTATTTGGAATGTTTTGGTTTGCTTTCATTTGTTTTGATAATGTTTTGGCAAGTTATTGAAAGTTTCGATCACTTCTGACTGGTTTTCTAGTATTTTGGGATCTTTTCAGAATGTTTTGATCAGTTTTAGAATGTTTTGTATTCTCTTGAGTTGTTTTTATTGTCTTGGCAGGTTTTGGAATGTTTGGATTGCTTTTGGCGGGTTTTAAAATATTTTGGCGGGTATTTGGAATGTTTTGGCGGGTATTCGGAAGGTTTTGATTAGTTTTGACGGGTTTTGAAATATTTTGGCGGGTTTTTAGAAGGTTTTGACTTGTTTTGATTCTGTTTAGCCCAGTTTTTGGTGTGTTTGGATTAGCTTTGGTGGGCTTTATGATGTTTTGTCAGGTTTTTTCGAATGTATTGATCACTTCTGTCTGGTTTTCTATTTTGGCGGGTTTGAAAATATTTTGGCTCTTTGCGCAGAGACGACGGTGCCGGTTGCGGTGCGCTCCGGGGCGCTCCTTCTGCGGAAAGACACCTGGCAGCGGCACTTGGGACAGCTCCGCGTCTCCGTATTCTGCGTTTCTTGCCTTCTGCATCTCAGCAAAATGCTTTCCCACTAGGTCTAGCAAGGAGAAACTGTGGCAGCTGAGTAGATGTAGCCCGGCCCGCCCTTTGAAGTTGAAAAGTTCTTGGCATCTCAGAGCCTCAAGGGAAGAGCAAGGTTATCTATGGTAGGCTGGGGCAGAACTAGCAGCAAGCAGAGCAAAGTTGTCCAAGAATAGCTTCCATTGGAATGCTAATGGCAATTGAAGAGGCAGGCCAGTGGCAAGCCACTAGCTTCTAGCAGTTTGAAAGTTGCAGACACAGTGCAGGTGTTGTGCGGCTTCTTTCTTGGCCTCCTAGAAGGTGCCGCGGTGCCGCGCTCTCCGTCTCTTGCTTGCCAATATGTTGCCGTGTTCCTCCTATTGTTTGGTTTGTTTTGATTTGTTTTGATGATGTTTTGGCGGGTTTTCGGAATGTTTTGGTGGTGTTTTAGAATGTTTTGTTTTCTCTTGTGTTGTTTTTATTGTCTTGGCAGGTTTTGGAACGTTTGGATTCGTTTTGGTGGGTTTTAAAATATTTTGGCGGGTATTTGGAATGTTTTGGTTTGCTTTCATTTGTTTTGATTATGTTTTGGCAAGTTATTGAAAGTTTCGATCACTTCTGACTGGTTTTCTAGTGTTGTGGGATCTTTTCAGAATGTTTTGATCAGTTTTAGAATGTTTTGTATTCTCTTGAGTTGTTTTTATTGTCTTGGCAGGTTTTGGAATGTTTGGATTCCTTTGGCGGGTTTTAAAATATTTTGGCGGGTATTTGGAATGTTTTGGCGGGTATTCGGAATGTTTTGATTAGTTTTGACGGGTTTTGAAATATTTTGGCGGGTTTTTAGAAGGTTTTGACTTGTTTTGATTCTGTTTAGCCCAGTTTTTGGTGTGTTTGGATTAGCTTTGGTGGGCTTTATCATGTTTTGTCAGGTTTTTTCGAATGTATTGATCACTTCTGTCTGGTTTTCTATTTTGGCGGGTTTGAAAATATTTTTGGATGAGTTTTGGCGGGTTTTAAAATATTTTGGCTCTTTGCGCAGAGACGACGGTGCCGGTTGCGGTGCGCTCCGGGGCGCTCCTTCTGCGGAAAGACGCCTGGCAGCGGCACTTGGGACAGCTCCGCGTCTCCGTATTCTGCGTTTCTTGCCTTCTGCATCTCAGCAAAATGCTTTCCCACTAGGTCTAGCAAGGAGAAACTGTGGCAGCTGAGTAGATGTAGCCCGGCCCGCCCTTTGAAGTTGACAAGTTCTTGGCATCTCAGAGCCTCAAGGGAAGAGCAAGGTTATCTATGGTAGGCTGGGGCAGAACTAGCAGCAAGCAGAGCAAAGTTGTCCAAGAATAGCTTCCATTGGAATGCTAATGGCAATTGAAGAGGCAGGCCAGTGGCAAGCCACTATCTTCTAGCAGTTTGAAAGTTGCAGACACAGTGCAGGTGTTGTGCGGCTTCCTTCTTGGCCTCCTAGAAGGTGCCGCGGTGCCGCGCTCTCCGTCTCTTGTTTGCCAATATGTTGCCGTGTTCCTCCTATTGTTTGGTTTGTTTTGATTTGTTTTGATGATCTTTTGGCGGGTTTTCAGAATGTTTTGGTGGTGTTTTAGAATGTTTTGTTTTCTCTTGTGTTGTTTTTATTCTCTTGGCAGGTTGTGGAACGTTTGGATTCGTTTTGGCGGGTTTTAAAATATTTTGGCGGGTATTTGGAATGTTTTGGTTTGCTTTCATTTGTTTTGATTATGTTTTGGCAAGTTATTGAAAGTTTTGATCACTTCTGACTGGTTTTCTAGTATTTTGGCATCTTTTCAGAATGTTTTGATCAGTTTTAGCAGGTTGTAAACTATTTTGTCAGGTTTTTGGAATGTTTTGGTTGGTTTTGATTTGTTTTTATGATGTTTTGCCAAGTTTTTTGAATGTTTTGATCAGTTCTGGCTGGTTTTCTAATGTTTTGGCAATTTTCAGAATGTTTTGATGAGTTTTGTGGGTCTAAATCATTTTGGCGGTTTTCGGAATATTTTGGTTGGTTTTGATTTGTTTTTATGATCTTTTGGCGGGTTTTCGGAATGTTTTGGTGGTGTTTTAGAATGTTTTGTTTTCTCTTGTGTTGTTTTTATTGTCTTGGCAGGTTTTGGAATGTTTGGATTCCTTTTGGCGGGTTTTAAAATATTTTGGCGGGTATTTGGAATGTTTTGGCGGGTATTCGGAAGGTTTTGATTAGTTTTGACGGGTTTTGAAATATTTTGGAGGGTTTTTAGAAGGTTTTGATTCTGTTTAGCCCAGTTTTTGGTGTATTTGGATTAGCTTTGGTGGGCTTTATCATGTTTTGTCAGGTTTTTTCGAATGTATTGATCACTTCTGTCTGGTTTTCTATTTTGGCGGGTTTGAAAATATTTTTGGATTAGTTTTGGCAGGTTTTAAAATATTTTGGCTCTTTGCGCAGAGACGACGGTGCCGGTTGCGGTGCGCTCCGGGGCGCTCCTTCTGCGGAAAGACGGCTGGCAGCGGCACTTGGGACAGCTCCGCGTCTCCGTATTCTGCGTTTCTTGCCTTCTGCATCTCAGCAAAATGCTTTCCCACTAGGTCTAGCAAGGAGAAACTGTGGCAGCTGAGTAGATGTAGCCCGGCCCGCCCTTTGAAGTTGAAAAGTTCTTGGCATCTCAGAGCCTCAAGGGAAGAGCAAGGTTATCTATGGTAGGCTGGGGCAGAACTAGCAGCAAGCAGAGCAAAGTTGTCCAAGAATAGCTTCCATTGGAATGCTAATGGCAATTGAAGAGGCAGGCCAGTGGCAAGCCACTAGCTTCTAGCAGTTTGAAAGTTGCAGACACAGTGCAGGTGTTGTGCGGCTTCTTTCTTGGCCTCCTAGAAGGTGCCGTGGTGCCGCGCTCTCCGTCTCTTGCTTGCCAATATGTTGCCATGTTCCTCCTATTGTTTGGTTTGTTTTGATTTGTTTTGATGATCTTTTGGCGGGTTTTCGGAATGTTTTGGTGGTGTTTTAGAATGTTTTGTTTTCTCTTGTGTTGTTTTTATTGTCTTGGCAGGTTGTGGAACGTTTGGATTCGTTTTGGTGGGTTTTAAAATATTTTGGCGGGTATTTGGAATGTTTTGGTTTGCTTTCATTTGTTTTGATAATGTTTTGG
Organism: Passer domesticus; assembly: GCF_036417665.1. Lineage (NCBI taxonomy): Eukaryota > Metazoa > Chordata > Aves > Passeriformes > Passeridae > Passer > Passer domesticus. Next base: position 78,974,094 of record NC_087476.1, on the reverse strand, counting down.
CAAGTTATTGAAAGTTTCGATCACTTCTGACTGGTTTTCTAGTATTTTGGGATCTTTTCAGAATGTTTTGATCAGTTTTAGAATGTTTTGTATTCTCTTGAGTTGTTTTTATTGTCTTGGCAGGTTTTGGAATGTTTGGATTGCTTTTGGCGGGTTTTAAAATATTTTGGCGGGTATTTGGAATGTTTTGGCGGGTATTCGGAAGGTTTTGATTAGTTTTGACGGGTTTTGAAATATTTTGGCGGGTTTTTAGAAGGTTTTGACTTGTTTTGATTCTGTTTAGCCCAGTTTTTGGTGTGTTTGGATTAGCTTTGGTGGGCTTTATGATGTTTTGTCAGGTTTTTTCGAATGTATTGATCACTTCTGTCTGGTTTTCTATTTTGGCGGGTTTGAAAATATTTTGGCTCTTTGCGCAGAGACGACGGTGCCGGTTGCGGTGCGCTCCGGGGCGCTCCTTCTGCGGAAAGACACCTGGCAGCGGCACTTGGGACAGCTCCGCGTCTCCGTATTCTGCGTTTCTTGCCTTCTGCATCTCAGCAAAATGCTTTCCCACTAGGTCTAGCAAGGAGAAACTGTGGCAGCTGAGTAGATGTAGCCCGGCCCGCCCTTTGAAGTTGAAAAGTTCTTGGCATCTCAGAGCCTCAAGGGAAGAGCAAGGTTATCTATGGTAGGCTGGGGCAGAACTAGCAGCAAGCAGAGCAAAGTTGTCCAAGAATAGCTTCCATTGGAATGCTAATGGCAATTGAAGAGGCAGGCCAGTGGCAAGCCACTAGCTTCTAGCAGTTTGAAAGTTGCAGACACAGTGCAGGTGTTGTGCGGCTTCTTTCTTGGCCTCCTAGAAGGTGCCGCGGTGCCGCGCTCTCCGTCTCTTGCTTGCCAATATGTTGCCGTGTTCCTCCTATTGTTTGGTTTGTTTTGATTTGTTTTGATGATGTTTTGGCGGGTTTTCGGAATGTTTTGGTGGTGTTTTAGAATGTTTTGTTTTCTCTTGTGTTGTTTTTATTGTCTTGGCAGGTTTTGGAACGTTTGGATTCGTTTTGGTGGGTTTTAAAATATTTTGGCGGGTATTTGGAATGTTTTGGTTTGCTTTCATTTGTTTTGATTATGTTTTGGCAAGTTATTGAAAGTTTCGATCACTTCTGACTGGTTTTCTAGTGTTGTGGGATCTTTTCAGAATGTTTTGATCAGTTTTAGAATGTTTTGTATTCTCTTGAGTTGTTTTTATTGTCTTGGCAGGTTTTGGAATGTTTGGATTCCTTTGGCGGGTTTTAAAATATTTTGGCGGGTATTTGGAATGTTTTGGCGGGTATTCGGAATGTTTTGATTAGTTTTGACGGGTTTTGAAATATTTTGGCGGGTTTTTAGAAGGTTTTGACTTGTTTTGATTCTGTTTAGCCCAGTTTTTGGTGTGTTTGGATTAGCTTTGGTGGGCTTTATCATGTTTTGTCAGGTTTTTTCGAATGTATTGATCACTTCTGTCTGGTTTTCTATTTTGGCGGGTTTGAAAATATTTTTGGATGAGTTTTGGCGGGTTTTAAAATATTTTGGCTCTTTGCGCAGAGACGACGGTGCCGGTTGCGGTGCGCTCCGGGGCGCTCCTTCTGCGGAAAGACGCCTGGCAGCGGCACTTGGGACAGCTCCGCGTCTCCGTATTCTGCGTTTCTTGCCTTCTGCATCTCAGCAAAATGCTTTCCCACTAGGTCTAGCAAGGAGAAACTGTGGCAGCTGAGTAGATGTAGCCCGGCCCGCCCTTTGAAGTTGACAAGTTCTTGGCATCTCAGAACCTCAAGGGAAGAGCAAGGTTATCTATGGTAGGCTGGGGCAGAACTAGCAGCAAGCAGAGCAAAGTTGTCCAAGAATAGCTTCCATTGGAATGCTAATGGCAATTGAAGAGGCAGGCCAGTGGCAAGCCACTAGCTTCTAGCAGTTTGAAAGTTGCAGACACAGTGCAGGTGTTTTGCGGCTTCCTTCTTGGCCTCCTAGAAGGTGCCGCACTCTCCGTCTCTTGCTTGCCAATATGTTGCCGTGTTCCTCCTATTGTTTGGTTTGTTTTGATTTGTTTTGATGATCTTTTGGCGGGTTTTCGGAATGTTTTGGTGGTGTTTTAGAATGTTTTGTTTTCTCTTGTGTTGTTTTTATTGTCTTGGAAGGTTTTGGAACGTTTGGATTCGTTTTGGCGGGTTTTAAAATATTTTGGCGGTTGTTTGGAATGTTTTGGTTTGCTTTCATTTGTTTTGATTATGTTTTGGCAAGTTATTGAAAGTTTCGATCACTTCTGACTGGTTTTCTAGTATTTTGGCATCTTTTCAGAATGTTTTGATCAGTTTTAGCAGGTTGTAAACTATTTTGTTGGGTTTTTGGAATGTTTTGGTTGGTTTTGATTTGTTTTTATGATGTTTTGCCAAGTTTTTTGAATGATTTGATCAGTTCTGGCTGGTTTTCTAATGTTTTGGCAATTTTCAGAATGTTTTGATGAGTTTTGTGGGTCTAAATCATTTTGGCGGGTTTTCGGAATATTTTGGTTGGTTTTGATTTGTTTTTATGATGTTTTGGCGGGTTTTCGGAATTTTTTGGTTGGGTTTTAGAATGTTTTGTATTCTCTTGAGTTGTTTTTATTGTCTTGGCAGGTTTTGGAATGTTTGGATTCCTTTTGGCGGGTTTTAAAATATTTTGGCGGGTATTTGGAATGTTTTGGCGGGTATTCGGAATGTTTTGATTAGTTTTGACGGGTTTTGAAATATTTTGGAGGGTTTTTAGAAGGTTTTGATTCTGTTTAGCCCAGTTTTTGGTGTGTTTGGATTAGCTTTGGTGGGCTTTATCATGTTTTGTCAGGTTTTTTCGAATGTATTGATCACTTCTGTCTGGTTTTCTATTTTGGCAGGTTTGAAAATATTTTTGGATTAGTTTTGGCAGGTTTTAAAATATTTTGGCTCTTTGCGCAGAGACGACGGTGCCGGTTGCGGTGCGCTCCGGGGCGCTCCTTCTGTGGAAAGACGCCTGGCAGCGGCACTTGGGACAGCTCCGCGTCTCTGTATTCTGCGTTTCTTGCCTTCTGCATCTCAGCAAAATGCTTTCCCACTAGATCTAGCAAGGAGAAACTGTGGCAGCTGAGTAGATGTAGCCCGGCCCGCCCTTTGAAGTTGACAAGTTCTTGGCATCTCAGAGCCTCAAGGGAAGAGCAAGGTTATCTATGGTAGGCTGGGGCAGAACTAGCAGCAAGCAGAGCAAAGTTGTCCAAGAATAGCTTCCATTGGAATGCTAATGGCAATTGAAGAGGCAGGCCAGTGGCAAGCCACTAGCTTCTAGCAGTTTGAAAGTTGCAGACACAGTGCAGGTGTTGTGCGGCTTCTTTCTTGGCCTCCTAGAAGGTGCCGTGGTGCCGCGCTCTCCGTCTCTTGCTTGCCAATATGTTGCCGTGTTCCTCCTATTGTTTGGTTTGTTTTGATTTGTTTTGATGATGTTTTGGCGGGTTTTCGGAATGTTTTGGTGGTGTTTTAGAATGTTTTGTTTTCTCTTGTGTTGTTTTTATTGTCTTGGCAGGTTGTGGAACGTTTGGATTTGTTTTGGTGGGTTTTAAAATATTTTGGCGGGTATTTGGAATGTTTTGGTTTGCTTTCATTTGTTTTGAATATGTTTTGGCAAGTTATTGAAAGTTTCGATCACTTCTGACTGGTTTTCTAGTGTTTTGGGATCTTTTCAGAATGTTTTGATCAGTTTTAGAATGTTTTGTATTCTCTTGAGTTGTTTTTATTGTCTTGGCAGGTTTTGGAATGTTTGGATTTGTTTTGGCGGGTTTTAAAATATTTTGGCGGGTATTTGGAATGTTTTGGCGGGTATTCGGAATGTTTTGATTAGTTTTGACGGGTTTTGAAATATTTTGGAGGGTTTTTAGAAGGTTTTGACTTGTTTTGATTCTGTTTAGCCCAGTTTTTGGTGTGTTTGGATTAGCTTTGGTGGGCTTTATCATGTTTTGTCAGGTTTTTTCGAATGTATTGATCACTTCTGTCTGGTTTTCTATTTTGGCGGGTTTGAAAATATTTTTGGATTCCTTTTGGCGGGTTTTAAAATATTTTGGCTCTTTGCGCAGAGACGACGGTGCCGGTTGCGGTGCGCTGCGGGGCGCTCCTTCTGCGGAAAGACGGCTGGCAGCGGCACTTGGGACAGCTCCGCGTCTCCGTATTCTGCGTTTCTTGCCTTCTGCATCTCAGCAAAATGCTTTCCCACTAGGTCTAGCAAGGAGAAACTGTGGCAGCTGAGTAGATGTAGCCCGGCCCGCCCTTTGAAGTTGACAAGTTCTTGGCATCTCAGAGCCTCAAGGGAAGAGCAAGGTTATCTATGGTAGGCTGGGGCAGAACTAGCAGCAAGCAGAGCAAAGTTGTCCAAGAATAGCTTCCATTGGAATGCTAATGGCAATTGAAGAGGCAGGCCAGTGGCAAGCCACTAGCTTCTAGCAGTTTGAAAGTTGCAGACACAGTGCAGGTGTTGTGCGGCTTCTTTCTTGGCCTCCTAGAAGGTGCCGTGGTGCCGCGCTCTCCGTCTCTTGCTTGCCAATATGTTGCCGTGTTCCTCCTATTGTTTGGTTTGTTTTGATTTGTTTTGATGATCTTTTGGCGGGTTTTCGGAATGTTTTGGTGGTGTTTTAGAATGTTTTGTTTCCTCTTGTGTTGTTTTTATTGTCTTGGCAGGTTGTGGAACGTTTGGATTCGTTTTGGTGGGTTTTAAAATATTTTGGCGGGTATTTGGAATGTTTTGGTTTGCTTTCATTTGTTTTGATTATGTTTTGGCAAGTTATTGAAAGTTTCGATCACTTCTGACTGGTTTTCTAGTATTTTGGCATCTTTTCAGAATGTTTTGATCAGTTTTAGAATGTTTTGTATTCTCTTGAGTTGTTTTTATTGTCTTGGCAGGTTTTGGAATGTTTTGGCATTCCTTTTGGCGGGTTTTAAAATATTTTGGCGGGTATTTGGAATGTTTTGGCGGGTATTCGGAAGGTTTTGATTAGTTTTGATGGGTTTTGAAATATTTTGGCGGGTTTTTAGAAGGTTTTGACTTGTTTTGATTCTGTTTAGCCCAGTTTTTGGTGTGTTTGGATTAGCTTTGGTGGGCTTTATGATGTTTTGTCAGGTTTTTTTGAATGTATTGATCACTTCTGTCTGGTTTTCTATTTTGGCGGGTTTGAAAATATTTTTGGATGAGTTTTGGCGGGTTTGAAAATATTTTGGCTCTTTGCGCAGAGACGACGGTGCCGGTTGCAGTGCGCTCCGGGGCGCTCCTTCTGCGGAAAGACGGCTGGCAGCGGCACTTGGGACAGCTCCGCGTCTCCGTATTCTGCGTTTCTTGCCTTCTGCATCTCAGCAAAATGCTTTCCCACTAGGTCTAGCAAGGAGAAACTGTGGCAGCTGAGTAGATGTAGCCCGGCCCGCCCTTTGAAGTTGAAAAGTTCTTGGCATCTCAGAGCCTCAAGGGAAGAGCAAGGTTATCTATGGTAGGCTGGGGCAGAACTAGCAGCAAGCAGAGCAAAGTTGTCCAAGAATAGCTTCCATTGGAATGCTAATGGCAATTGAAGAGGCAGGCCAGTGGCAAGCCACTAGCTTCTAGCAGTTTGAAAGTTGCAGACACAGTGCAGGTGTTGTGCGGCTTCTTTCTTGGCCTCCTAGAAGGTGCCGTGGTGCCGCGCTCTCCGTCTCTTGCTTGCCAATATGTTGCCATGTTCTTCCTATTGTTTGGTTTGTTTTGATTTGTTTTGATGATGTTTTGGCGGGTTTTCGGAATGTTTTGGTGGTGTTTTAGAATGTTTTGTTTTCTCTTGTGTTGTTTTTATTGTCTTGGCAGGTTGTGGAACGTTTGGATTCGTTTTGGTGGGTTTTAAAATATTTTGGCGGGTATTTGGAATGTTTTGGTTTGCTTTCATTTGTTTTGATTATGTTTTGGCAAGTTATTGAAAGTTTCGATCACTTCTGACTGGTTTTCTAGTATTTTGGGATCTTTTCAGAATGTTTTGATCAGTTTTAGAATGTTTTGTATTCTCTTGAGTTGTTTTTATTGTCTTGGCAGGTTTTGGAATGTTTGGATTGCTTTTGGCGGGTTTTAAAATATTTTGGCGGGTATTTGGAATGTTTTGGCGGGTATTCGGAAGGTTTTGATTAGTTTTGACGGGTTTTGAAATATTTTGGCGGGTTTTTAGAAGGCTTTGACTTGTTTTGATTCTGTTTAGCCCAGTTTTTGGTGTGTTTGGATTAGCTTTGGTGGGCTTTATCATGTTTTGTCAGGTTTTTTCGAATGTATTGATCACTTCTGTCTGGTTTTCTATTTTGGCGGGTTTGAAAATATTTTTGGATTCCTTTTGGCGGGTTTTAAAATATTTTGGCTCTTTGCGCAGAGACGACGGTGCCGGTTGCGGTGCGCTCCGGGGCGCTCCTTCTGCGGAAAGACACCTGGCAGCGGCACTTGGGACAGCTCCGCGTCTCCGTATTCTGCGTTTCTTGCCTTCTGCATCTCAGCAAAATGCTTTCCCACTAGGTCTAGCAAGGAGAAACTGTGGCAGCTGAGTAGATGTAGCCCGGCCCGCCCTTTGAAGTTGACAAGTTCTTGGCATCTCAGAACCTCAAGGGAAGAGCAAGGTTATCTATGGTAGGCTGGGGCAGAACTAGCAGCAAGCAGAGCAAAGTTGTCCAAGAATAGCTTCCATTGGAATGCTAATGGCAATTGAAGAGGCAGGCCAGTGGCAAGCCACTAGCTTCTAGCAGTTTGAAAGTTGCAGACACAGTGCAGGTGTTTTGCGGCTTCCTTCTTGGCCTCCTAGAAGGTGCCGCACTCTCCGTCTCTTGCTTGCCAATATGTTGCCGTGTTCCTCCTATTGTTTGGTTTGTTTTGATTTGTTTTGATGATCTTTTGGCGGGTTTTCGGAATGTTTTGGTGGTGTTTTAGAATGTTTTGTTTTCTCTTGTGTTGTTTTTATTGTCTTGGAAGGTTTTGGAACGTTTGGATTCGTTTTGGCGGGTTTTAAAATATTTTGGCGGTTGTTTGGAATGTTTTGGTTTGCTTTCATTTGTTTTGATTATGTTTTGGCAAGTTATTGAAAGTTTCGATCACTTCTGACTGGTTTTCTAGTATTTTGGCATCTTTTCAGAATGTTTTGATCAGTTTTAGCAGGTTGTAAACTATTTTGTCGGGTTTTTGGAATGTTTTGGTTGGTTTTGATTTGTTTTTATGATGTTTTGCCAAGTTTTTTGAATGATTTGATCAGTTCTGGCTGGTTTTCTAATGTTTTGGCAATTTTCAGAATGTTTTGATGAGTTTTGTGGGTCTAAATCATTTTGGCGGGTTTTCGGAATATTTTGGTTGGTTTTGATTTGTTTTTATGATGTTTTGGCGGGTTTTCGGAATTTTTTGGTTGGGTTTTAGAATGTTTTGTATTCTCTTGAGTTGTTTTTATTGTCTTGGCAGGTTTTGGAATGTTTGGATTCCTTTTGGCGGGTTTTAAAATATTTTGGCGGGTATTTGGAATGTTTTGGCGGGTATTCGGAATGTTTTGATTAGTTTTGACGGGTTTTGAAATATTTTGGAGGGTTTTTAGAAGGTTTTGATTCTGTTTAGCCCAGTTTTTGGTGTGTTTGGATTAGCTTTGGTGGGCTTTATCATGTTTTGTCAGGTTTTTTCGAATGTATTGATCACTTCTGTCTGGTTTTCTATTTTGGCAGGTTTGAAAATATTTTTGGATTAGTTTTGGCAGGTTTTAAAATATTTTGGCTCTTTGCGCAGAGACGACGGTGCCGGTTGCGGTGCGCTCCGGGGCGCTCCTTCTGTGGAAAGACGCCTGGCAGCGGCACTTGGGACAGCTCCGCGTCTCTGTATTCTGCGTTTCTTGCCTTCTGCATCTCAGCAAAATGCTTTCCCACTAGATCTAGCAAGGAGAAACTGTGGCAGCTGAGTAGATGTAGCCCGGCCCGCCCTTTGAAGTTGACAAGTTCTTGGCATCTCAGAGCCTCAAGGGAAGAGCAAGGTTATCTATGGTAGGCTGGGGCAGAACTAGCAGCAAGCAGAGCAAAGTTGTCCAAGAATAGCTTCCATTGGAATGCTAATGGCAATTGAAGAGGCAGGCCAGTGGCAAGCCACTAGCTTCTAGCAGTTTGAAAGTTGCAGACACAGTGCAGGTGTTGTGCGGCTTCTTTCTTGGCCTCCTAGAAGGTGCCGTGGTGCCGCGCTCTCCGTCTCTTGCTTGCCAATATGTTGCCGTGTTCCTCCTATTGTTTGGTTTGTTTTGATTTGTTTTGATGATGTTTTGGCGGGTTTTCGGAATGTTTTGGTGGTGTTTTAGAATGTTTTGTTTTCTCTTGTGTTGTTTTTATTGTCTTGGCAGGTTGTGGAACGTTTGGATTTGTTTTGGTGGGTTTTAAAATATTTTGGCGGGTATTTGGAATGTTTTGGTTTGCTTTCATTTGTTTTGAATATGTTTTGGCAAGTTATTGAAAGTTTCGATCACTTCTGACTGGTTTTCTAGTGTTTTGGGATCTTTTCAGAATGTTTTGATCAGTTTTAGAATGTTTTGTATTCTCTTGAGTTGTTTTTATTGTCTTGGCAGGTTTTGGAATGTTTGGATTTGTTTTGGCGGGTTTTAAAATATTTTGGCGGGTATTTGGAATGTTTTGGCGGGTATTCGGAATGTTTTGATTAGTTTTGACGGGTTTTGAAATATTTTGGAGGGTTTTTAGAAGGTTTTGACTTGTTTTGATTCTGTTTAGCCCAGTTTTTGGTGTGTTTGGATTAGCTTTGGTGGGCTTTATCATGTTTTGTCAGGTTTTTTCGAATGTATTGATCACTTCTGTCTGGTTTTCTATTTTGGCGGGTTTGAAAATATTTTTGGATTCCTTTTGGCGGGTTTTAAAATATTTTGGCTCTTTGCGCAGAGACGACGGTGCCGGTTGCGGTGCGCTGCGGGGCGCTCCTTCTGCGGAAAGACGGCTGGCAGCGGCACTTGGGACAGCTCCGCGTCTCCGTATTCTGCGTTTCTTGCCTTCTGCATCTCAGCAAAATGCTTTCCCACTAGGTCTAGCAAGGAGAAACTGTGGCAGCTGAGTAGATGTAGCCCGGCCCGCCCTTTGAAGTTGACAAGTTCTTGGCATCTCAGAACCTCAAGGGAAGAGCAAGGTTATCTATGGTAGGCTGGGGCAGAACTAGCAGCAAGCAGAGCAAAGTTGTCCAAGAATAGCTTCCATTGGAATGCTAATGGCAATTGAAGAGGCAGGCCAGTGGCAAGCCACTAGCTTCTAGCAGTTTGAAAGTTGCAGACACAGTGCAGGTGTTTTGCGGCTTCCTTCTTGGCCTCCTAGAAGGTGCCGCACTCTCCGTCTCTTGCTTGCCAATATGTTGCCGTGTTCCTCCTATTGTTTGGTTTGTTTTGATTTGTTTTGATGATCTTTTGGCGGGTTTTCGGAATGTTTTGGTGGTGTTTTAGAATGTTTTGTTTTCTCTTGTGTTGTTTTTATTGTCTTGGAAGGTTTTGGAACGTTTGGATTCGTTTTGGCGGGTTTTAAAATATTTTGGCGGTTGTTTGGAATGTTTTGGTTTGCTTTCATTTGTTTTGATTATGTTTTGGCAAGTTATTGAAAGTTTCGATCACTTCTGACTGGTTTTCTAGTATTTTGGCATCTTTTCAGAATGTTTTGATCAGTTTTAGCAGGTTGTAAACTATTTTGTCGGGTTTTTGGAATGTTTTGGTTGGTTTTGATTTGTTTTTATGATGTTTTGCCAAGTTTTTTGAATGATTTGATCAGTTCTGGCTGGTTTTCTAATGTTTTGGCAATTTTCAGAATGTTTTGATGAGTTTTGTGGGTCTAAATCATTTTGGCGGGTTTTCGGAATATTTTGGTTGGTTTTGATTTGTTTTTATGATGTTTTGGCGGGTTTTCGGAATTTTTTGGTTGGGTTTTAGAATGTTTTGTATTCTCTTGAGTTGTTTTTATTGTCTTGGCAGGTTTTGGAATGTTTGGATTCCTTTTGGCGGGTTTTAAAATATTTTGGCGGGTATTTGGAATGTTTTGGCGGGTATTCGGAATGTTTTGATTAGTTTTGACGGGTTTTGAAATATTTTGGAGGGTTTTTAGAAGGTTTTGATTCTGTTTAGCCCAGTTTTTGGTGTGTTTGGATTAGCTTTGGTGGGCTTTATCATGTTTTGTCAGGTTTTTTCGAATGTATTGATCACTTCTGTCTGGTTTTCTATTTTGGCAGGTTTGAAAATATTTTTGGATTAGTTTTGGCAGGTTTTAAAATATTTTGGCTCTTTGCGCAGAGACGACGGTGCCGGTTGCGGTGCGCTCCGGGGCGCTCCTTCTGTGGAAAGACGCCTGGCAGCGGCACTTGGGACAGCTCCGCGTCTCTGTATTCTGCGTTTCTTGCCTTCTGCATCTCAGCAAAATGCTTTCCCACTAGATCTAGCAAGGAGAAACTGTGGCAGCTGAGTAGATGTAGCCCGGCCCGCCCTTTGAAGTTGACAAGTTCTTGGCATCTCAGAGCCTCAAGGGAAGAGCAAGGTTATCTATGGTAGGCTGGGGCAGAACTAGCAGCAAGCAGAGCAAAGTTGTCCAAGAATAGCTTCCATTGGAATGCTAATGGCAATTGAAGAGGCAGGCCAGTGGCAAGCCACTAGCTTCTAGCAGTTTGAAAGTTGCAGACACAGTGCAGGTGTTGTGCGGCTTCTTTCTTGGCCTCCTAGAAGGTGCCGTGGTGCCGCGCTCTCCGTCTCTTGCTTGCCAATATGTTGCCGTGTTCCTCCTATTGTTTGGTTTGTTTTGATTTGTTTTGATGATGTTTTGGCGGGTTTTCGGAATGTTTTGGTGGTGTTTTAGAATGTTTTGTTTTCTCTTGTGTTGTTTTTATTGTCTTGGCAGGTTGTGGAACGTTTGGATTTGTTTTGGTGGGTTTTAAAATATTTTGGCGGGTATTTGGAATGTTTTGGTTTGCTTTCATTTGTTTTGAATATGTTTTGGCAAGTTATTGAAAGTTTCGATCACTTCTGACTGGTTTTCTAGTGTTTTGGGATCTTTTCAGAATGTTTTGATCAGTTTTAGAATGTTTTGTATTCTCTTGAGTTGTTTTTATTGTCTTGGCAGGTTTTGGAATGTTTGGATTTGTTTTGGCGGGTTTTAAAATATTTTGGCGGGTATTTGGAATGTTTTGGCGGGTATTCGGAATGTTTTGATTAGTTTTGACGGGTTTTGAAATATTTTGGAGGGTTTTTAGAAGGTTTTGACTTGTTTTGATTCTGTTTAGCCCAGTTTTTGGTGTGTTTGGATTAGCTTTGGTGGGCTTTATCATGTTTTGTCAGGTTTTTTCGAATGTATTGATCACTTCTGTCTGGTTTTCTATTTTGGCGGGTTTGAAAATATTTTTGGATTCCTTTTGGCGGGTTTTAAAATATTTTGGCTCTTTGCGCAGAGACGACGGTGCCGGTTGCGGTGCGCTGCGGGGCGCTCCTTCTGCGGAAAGACGGCTGGCAGCGGCACTTGGGACAGCTCCGCGTCTCCGTATTCTGCGTTTCTTGCCTTCTGCATCTCAGCAAAATGCTTTCCCACTAGGTCTAGCAAGGAGAAACTGTGGCAGCTGAGTAGATGTAGCCCGGCCCGCCCTTTGAAGTTCACAAGTTCTTGGCATCTCAGAGCCTCAAGGGAAGAGCAAGGTTATCTATGGTAGGCTGGGGCAGAACTAGCAGCAAGCAGAGCAAAGTTGTCCAAGAATAGCTTCCATTGGAATGCTAATGGCAATTGAAGAGGCAGGCCAGTGGCAAGCCACTAGCTTCTAGCAGTTTGAAAGTTGCAGACACAGTGCAGGTGTTGTGCGGCTTCTTTCTTGGCCTCCTAGAAGGTGCCGTGGTGCCGCGCTCTCCGTCTCTTGCTTGCCAATATGTTGCCATGTTCCTCCTATTGTTTGGTTTGTTTTGATTTGTTTTGATGATCTTTTGGCGGGTTTTCGGAATGTTTTGGTGGTGTTTTAGAATGTTTTGTTTTCTCTTGTGTTGTTTTTATTGTCTTGGCAGGTTGTGGAACGTTTGGATTCGTTTTGGTGGGTTTTAAAATATTTTGGCGGGTATTTGGAATGTTTTGGTTTGCTTTCATTTGTTTTGATTATGTTTTGGCAAGTTATTGAAAGTTTTGATCACTTCTGACTGGTTTTCTAGTATTTTGGCATCTTTTCAGAATGTTTTGATCAGTTTTAGCAGGTTGTAAACTATTTTGTCGGGTTTTTGGAATGTTTTGGTTGGTTTTGATTTGTTTTTATGATGTTTTGCCAAGTTTTTTGAATGATTTGATCAGTTCTGGCTGGTTTTCTAATGTTTTGGCAATTTTCAGAATGTTTTGATGAGTTTTGTGGGTCTAAATCATTTTGGCGGGTTTTCGGAATATTTTGGTTGGTTTTGATTTGTTTTTATGATGTTTTGGCGGGTTTTCGGAATTTTTTGGTTGGGTTTTAGAATGTTTTGTATTCTCTTGAGTTGTTTTTATTGTCTTGGCAGGTTTTGGAATGTTTGGATTCCTTTTGGCGGGTTTTAAAATATTTTGGCGGGTATTTGGAATGTTTTGGCGGGTATTCGGAAGGTTTTGATTAGTTTTGACGGGTTTTGAAATATTTTGGAGGGTTTTTAGAAGGTTTTGATTCTGTTTAGCCCAGTTTTTGGTGTGTTTGGATTAGCTTTGGTGGGCTTTATCATGTTTTGTCAGGTTTTTTCGAATGTATTGATCACTTCTGTCTGGTTTTCTATTTTGGCGGGTTTGAAAATATTTTTGGATTCCTTTTGGCGGGTTTTAAAATATTTTGGCTCTTTGCGCAGAGACGACGGTGCCGGTTGCGGTGCGCTGCGGGGCGCTCCTTCTGCGGAAAGACGGCTGGCAGCGGCACTTGGGACAGCTCCGCGTCTCCGTATTCTGCGTTTCTTGCCTTCTGCATCTCAGCAAAATGCTTTCCCACTAGGTCTAGCAAGGAGAAACTGTGGCAGCTGAGTAGATGTAGCCCGGCCCGCCCTTTGAAGTTGACAAGTTCTTGGCATCTCAGAGCCTCAAGGGAAGAGCAAGGTTATCTATGGTAGGCTGGGGCAGAACTAGCAGCAAGCAGAGCAAAGTTGTCCAAGAATAGCTTCCATTGGAATGCTAATGGCAATTGAAGAGGCAGGCCAGTGGCAAGCCACTAGCTTCTAGCAGTTTGAAAGTTGCAGACACAGTGCAGGTGTTGTGCGGCTTCTTTCTTGGCCTCCTAGAAGGTGCCGTGGTGCCGCGCTCTCCGTCTCTTGCTTGCCAATATGTTGCCGTGTTCCTCCTATTGTTTGGTTTGTTTTGATTTGTTTTGATGATCTTTTGGCGGGTTTTCGGAATGTTTTGGTGGTGTTTTAGAATGTTTTGTTTCCTCTTGTGTTGTTTTTATTGTCTTGGCAGGTTGTGGAACGTTTGGATTCGTTTTGGTGGGTTTTAAAATATTTTGGCGGGTATTTGGAATGTTTTGGTTTGCTTTCATTTGTTTTGATTATGTTTTGGCAAGTTATTGAAAGTTTCGATCACTTCTGACTGGTTTTCTAGTATTTTGGCATCTTTTCAGAATGTTTTGATCAGTTTTAGAATGTTTTGTATTCTCTTGAGTTGTTTTTATTGTCTTGGCAGGTTTTGGAATGTTTTGGCATTCCTTTTGGCGGGTTTTAAAATATTTTGGCGGGTATTTGGAATGTTTTGGCGGGTATTCGGAAGGTTTTGATTAGTTTTGACGGGTTTTGAAATATTTTGGCGGGTTTTTAGAAGGTTTTGACTTGTTTTGATTCTGTTTAGCCCAGTTTTTGGTGTGTTTGGATTAGCTTTGGTGGGCTTTATGATGTTTTGTCAGGTTTTTTTGAATGTATTGATCACTTCTGTCTGGTTTTCTATTTTGGCGGGTTTGAAAATATTTTTGGATGAGTTTTGGCGGGTTTGAAAATATTTTGGCTCTTTGCGCAGAGACGACGGTGCCGGTTGCAGTGCGCTCCGGGGCGCTCCTTCTGCGGAAAGACGGCTGGCAGCGGCACTTGGGACAGCTCCGCGTCTCCGTATTCTGCGTTTCTTGCCTTCTGCATCTCAGCAAAATGCTTTCCCACTAGGTCTAGCAAGGAGAAACTGTGGCAGCTGAGTAGATGTAGCCCGGCCCGCCCTTTGAAGTTGAAAAGTTCTTGGCATCTCAGAGCCTCAAGGGAAGAGCAAGGTTATCTATGGTAGGCTGGGGCAGAACTAGCAGCAAGCAGAGCAAAGTTGTCCAAGAATAGCTTCCATTGGAATGCTAATGGCAATTGAAGAGGCAGGCCAGTGGCAAGCCACTAGCTTCTAGCAGTTTGAAAGTTGCAGACACAGTGCAGGTGTTGTGCGGCTTCTTTCTTGGCCTCCTAGAAGGTGCCGTGGTGCCGCGCTCTCCGTCTCTTGCTTGCCAATATGTTGCCATGTTCTTCCTATTGTTTGGTTTGTTTTGATTTGTTTTGATGATGTTTTGGCGGGTTTTCGGAATGTTTTGGTGGTGTTTTAGAATGTTTTGTTTTCTCTTGTGTTGTTTTTATTGTCTTGGCAGGTTGTGGAACGTTTGGATTCGTTTTGGTGGGTTTTAAAATATTTTGGCGGGTATTTGGAATGTTTTGGTTTGCTTTCATTTGTTTTGATTATGTTTTGGCAAGTTATTGAAAGTTTCGATCACTTCTGACTGGTTTTCTAGTATTTTGGCATCTTTTCAGAATGTTTTGATCAGTTTTAGAATGTTTTGTATTCTCTTGAGTTGTTTTTATTGTCTTGGCAGGTTTTGGAATGTTTGGATTGCTTTTGGCGGGTTTTAAAATATTTTGGCGGGTATTTGGAATGTTTTGGCGGGTATTCGGAAGGTTTTGATTAGTTTTGACGGGTTTTGAAATATTTTGGCGGGTTTTTAGAAGGCTTTGACTTGTTTTGATTCTGTTTAGCCCAGTTTTTGGTGTGTTTGGATTAGCTTTGGTGGGCTTTATCATGTTTTGTCAGGTTTTTTCGAATGTATTGATCACTTCTGTCTGGTTTTCTATTTTGGCGGGTTTGAAAATATTTTTGGATTCCTTTTGGCGGGTTTTAAAATATTTTGGCTCTTTGCGCAGAGACGACGGTGCCGGTTGCGGTGCGCTCCGGGGCGCTCCTTCTGCGGAAAGACACCTGGCAGCGGCACTTGGGACAGCTCCGCGTCTCCGTATTCTGCGTTTCTTGCCTTCTGCATCTCAGCAAAATGCTTTCCCACTAGGTCTAGCAAGGAGAAACTGTGGCAGCTGAGTAGATGTAGCCCGGCCCGCCCTTTGAAGTTGACAAGTTCTTGGCATCTCAGAACCTCAAGGGAAGAGCAAGGTTATCTATGGTAGGCTGGGGCAGAACTAGCAGCAAGCAGAGCAAAGTTGTCCAAGAATAGCTTCCATTGGAATGCTAATGGCAATTGAAGAGGCAGGCCAGTGGCAAGCCACTAGCTTCTAGCAGTTTGAAAGTTGCAGACACAGTGCAGGTGTTTTGCGGCTTCCTTCTTGGCCTCCTAGAAGGTGCCGCACTCTCCGTCTCTTGCTTGCCAATATGTTGCCGTGTTCCTCCTATTGTTTGGTTTGTTTTGATTTGTTTTGATGATCTTTTGGCGGGTTTTCGGAATGTTTTGGTGGTGTTTTAGAATGTTTTGTTTTCTCTTGTGTTGTTTTTATTGTCTTGGAAGGTTTTGGAACGTTTGGATTCGTTTTGGCGGGTTTTAAAATATTTTGGCGGTTGTTTGGAATGTTTTGGTTTGCTTTCATTTGTTTTGATTATGTTTTGGCAAGTTATTGAAAGTTTCGATCACTTCTGACTGGTTTTCTAGTATTTTGGCATCTTTTCAGAATGTTTTGATCAGTTTTAGCAGGTTGTAAACTATTTTGTCGGGTTTTTGGAATGTTTTGGTTGGTTTTGATTTGTTTTTATGATGTTTTGCCAAGTTTTTTGAATGATTTGATCAGTTCTGGCTGGTTTTCTAATGTTTTGGCAATTTTCAGAATGTTTTGATGAGTTTTGTGGGTCTAAATCATTTTGGCGGGTTTTCGGAATATTTTGGTTGGTTTTGATTTGTTTTTATGATGTTTTGGCGGGTTTTCGGAATTTTTTGGTTGGGTTTTAGAATGTTTTGTATTCTCTTGAGTTGTTTTTATTGTCTTGGCAGGTTTTGGAATGTTTGGATTCCTTTTGGCGGGTTTTAAAATATTTTGGCGGGTATTTGGAATGTTTTGGCGGGTATTCGGAATGTTTTGATTAGTTTTGACGGGTTTTGAAATATTTTGGAGGGTTTTTAGAAGGTTTTGATTCTGTTTAGCCCAGTTTTTGGTGTGTTTGGATTAGCTTTGGTGGGCTTTATCATGTTTTGTCAG
Source organism: Passer domesticus (assembly GCF_036417665.1). NCBI lineage: Eukaryota > Metazoa > Chordata > Aves > Passeriformes > Passeridae > Passer > Passer domesticus. Next base: position 78,957,707 of record NC_087476.1, on the reverse strand, counting down.
GTTTTTTCGAATGTATTGATCACTTCTGTCTGGTTTTCTATTTTGGCAGGTTTGAAAATATTTTTGGATTAGTTTTGGCAGGTTTTAAAATATTTTGGCTCTTTGCGCAGAGACGACGGTGCCGGTTGCGGTGCGCTCCGGGGCGCTCCTTCTGTGGAAAGACGCCTGGCAGCGGCACTTGGGACAGCTCCGCGTCTCTGTATTCTGCGTTTCTTGCCTTCTGCATCTCAGCAAAATGCTTTCCCACTAGATCTAGCAAGGAGAAACTGTGGCAGCTGAGTAGATGTAGCCCGGCCCGCCCTTTGAAGTTGACAAGTTCTTGGCATCTCAGAGCCTCAAGGGAAGAGCAAGGTTATCTATGGTAGGCTGGGGCAGAACTAGCAGCAAGCAGAGCAAAGTTGTCCAAGAATAGCTTCCATTGGAATGCTAATGGCAATTGAAGAGGCAGGCCAGTGGCAAGCCACTAGCTTCTAGCAGTTTGAAAGTTGCAGACACAGTGCAGGTGTTGTGCGGCTTCTTTCTTGGCCTCCTAGAAGGTGCCGTGGTGCCGCGCTCTCCGTCTCTTGCTTGCCAATATGTTGCCGTGTTCCTCCTATTGTTTGGTTTGTTTTGATTTGTTTTGATGATGTTTTGGCGGGTTTTCGGAATGTTTTGGTGGTGTTTTAGAATGTTTTGTTTTCTCTTGTGTTGTTTTTATTGTCTTGGCAGGTTGTGGAACGTTTGGATTTGTTTTGGTGGGTTTTAAAATATTTTGGCGGGTATTTGGAATGTTTTGGTTTGCTTTCATTTGTTTTGAATATGTTTTGGCAAGTTATTGAAAGTTTCGATCACTTCTGACTGGTTTTCTAGTGTTTTGGCATCTTTTCAGAATGTTTTGATCAGTTTTAGAATGTTTTGTATTCTCTTGAGTTGTTTTTATTGTCTTGGCAGGTTTTGGAATGTTTGGATTCGTTTTGGCGGGTTTTAAAATATTTTGGCGGGTATTTGGAATGTTTTGGCGGGTATTCGGAATGTTTTGATTAGTTTTGACGGGTTTTGAAATATTTTGGAGGGTTTTTAGAAGGTTTTGACTTGTTTTGATTCTGTTTAGCCCAGTTTTTGGTGTGTTTGGATTAGCTTTGGTGGGCTTTATCATGTTTTGTCAGGTTTTTTCGAATGTATTGATCACTTCTGTCTGGTTTTCTATTTTGGCGGGTTTGAAAATATTTTTGGATTCCTTTTGGCGGGTTTTAAAATATTTTGGCTCTTTGCGCAGAGACGACGGTGCCGGTTGCGGTGCGCTGCGGGGCGCTCCTTCTGCGGAAAGACGGCTGGCAGCGGCACTTGGGACAGCTCCGCGTCTCCGTATTCTGCGTTTCTTGCCTTCTGCATCTCAGCAAAATGCTTTCCCACTAGGTCTAGCAAGGAGAAACTGTGGCAGCTGAGTAGATGTAGCCCGGCCCGCCCTTTGAAGTTGACAAGTTCTTGGCATCTCAGAGCCTCAAGGGAAGAGCAAGGTTATCTATGGTAGGCTGGGGCAGAACTAGCAGCAAGCAGAGCAAAGTTGTCCAAGAATAGCTTCCATTGGAATGCTAATGGCAATTGAAGAGGCAGGCCAGTGGCAAGCCACTAGCTTCTAGCAGTTTGAAAGTTGCAGACACAGTGCAGGTGTTGTGCGGCTTCTTTCTTGGCCTCCTAGAAGGTGCCGTGGTGCCGCGCTCTCCGTCTCTTGCTTGCCAATATGTTGCCATGTTCCTCCTATTGTTTGGTTTGTTTTGATTTGTTTTGATGATCTTTTGGCGGGTTTTCGGAATGTTTTGGTGGTGTTTTAGAATGTTTTGTTTTCTCTTGTGTTGTTTTTATTGTCTTGGCAGGTTGTGGAACGTTTGGATTCGTTTTGGTGGGTTTTAAAATATTTTGGCGGGTATTTGGAATGTTTTGGTTTGCTTTCATTTGTTTTGATTATGTTTTGGCAAGTTATTGAAAGTTTCGATCACTTCTGACTGGTTTTCTAGTATTTTGGGATCTTTTCAGAATGTTTTGATCAGTTTTAGAATGTTTTGTATTCTCTTGAGTTGTTTTTATTGTCTTGGCAGGTTTTGGAATGTTTTGGCATTCCTTTTGGCGGGTTTTAAAATATTTTGGCGGGTATTTGGAATGTTTTGGCGGGTATTCGGAAGGTTTTGATTAGTTTTGACGGGTTTTGAAATATTTTGGCGGGTTTTTAGAAGGTTTTGACTTGTTTTGATTCTGTTTAGCCCAGTTTTTGGTGTGTTTGGATTAGCTTTGGTGGGCTTTATCATGTTTTGTCAGGTTTTTTCGAATGTATTGATCACTTCTGTCTGGTTTTCTATTTTGGCGGGTTTGAAAATATTTTTGGATGAGTTTTGGCGGGTTTGAAAATATTTTGGCTCTTTGCGCAGAGACGACGGTGTCGGTTGCGGTGCGCTCCGGGGCGCTCCTTCTGCGGAAAGACACCTGGCAGCGGCACTTGGGACAGCTCCGCGTCTCCGTATTCTGCGTTTCTTGCCTTCTGCATCTCAGCAAAATGCTTTCCCACTAGGTCTAGCAAGGAGAAACTGTGGCAGCTGAGTAGATGTAGCCCGGCCCGCCCTTTGAAGTTGACAAGTTCTTGGCATCTCAGAACCTCAAGGGAAGAGCAAGGTTATCTATGGTAGGCTGGGGCAGAACTAGCAGCAAGCAGAGCAAAGTTGTCCAAGAATAGCTTCCATTGGAATGCTAATGGCAATTGAAGAGGCAGGCCAGTGGCAAGCCACTAGCTTCTAGCAGTTTGAAAGTTGCAGACACAGTGCAGGTGTTTTGCGGCTTCCTTCTTGGCCTCCTAGAAGGTGCCGCACTCTCCGTCTCTTGCTTGCCAATATGTTGCCGTGTTCCTCCTATTGTTTGGTTTGTTTTGATTTGTTTTGATGATCTTTTGGCGGGTTTTCGGAATGTTTTGGTGGTGTTTTAGAATGTTTTGTTTTCTCTTGTGTTGTTTTTATTGTCTTGGAAGGTTTTGGAACGTTTGGATTCGTTTTGGCGGGTTTTAAAATATTTTGGCGGTTGTTTGGAATGTTTTGGTTTGCTTTCATTTGTTTTGATTATGTTTTGGCAAGTTATTGAAAGTTTTGATCACTTCTGACTGGTTTTCTAGTATTTTGGCATCTTTTCAGAATGTTTTGATCAGTTTTAGCAGGTTGTAAACTATTTTGTCGGGTTTTTGGAATGTTTTGGTTGGTTTTGATTTGTTTTTATGATGTTTTGCCAAGTTTTTTGAATGATTTGATCAGTTCTGGCTGGTTTTCTAATGTTTTGGCAATTTTCAGAATGTTTTGATGAGTTTTGTGGGTCTAAATCATTTTGGCGGGTTTTCGGAATATTTTGGTTGGTTTTGATTTGTTTTTATGATGTTTTGGCGGGTTTTCGGAATTTTTTGGTTGGGTTTTAGAATGTTTTGTATTCTCTTGAGTTGTTTTTATTGTCTTGGCAGGTTTTGGAATGTTTGGATTCCTTTTGGCGGGTTTTAAAATATTTTGGCGGGTATTTGGAATGTTTTGGCGGGTATTCGGAATGTTTTGATTAGTTTTGACGGGTTTTGAAATATTTTGGAGGGTTTTTAGAAGGTTTTGATTCTGTTTAGCCCAGTTTTTGGTGTGTTTGGATTAGCTTTGGTGGGCTTTATCATGTTTTGTCAGGTTTTTTCGAATGTATTGATCACTTCTGTCTGGTTTTCTATTTTGGCGGGTTTGAAAATATTTTTGGATTAGTTTTGGCAGGTTTTAAAATATTTTGGCTCTTTGCGCAGAGACGACGGTGCCGGTTGCGGTGCGCTCCGGGGCGCTCCTTCTGTGGAAAGACGCCTGGCAGCGGCACTTGGGACAGCTCCGCGTCTCTGTATTCTGCGTTTCTTGCCTTCTGCATCTCAGCAAAATGCTTTCCCACTAGGTCTAGCAAGGAGAAACTGTGGCAGCTGAGTAGATGTAGCCCGGCCCGCCCTTTGAAGTTGAAAAGTTCTTGGCATCTCAGAGCCTCAAGGGAAGAGCAAGGTTATCTATGGTAGGCTGGGGCAGAACTAGCAGCAAGCAGAGCAAAGTTGTCCAAGAATAGCTTCCATTGGAATGCTAATGGCAATTGAAGAGGCAGGCCAGTGGCAAGCCACTAGCTTCTAGCAGTTTGAAAGTTGCAGACACAGTGCAGGTGTTGTGCGGCTTCTTTCTTGGCCTCCTAGAAGGTGCCGTGGTGCCGCGCTCTCCGTCTCTTGCTTGCCAATATGTTGCCATGTTCCTCCTATTGTTTGGTTTGTTTTGATTTGTTTTGATGATGTTTTGGCGGGTTTTCGGAACGTTTTGGTGGTGTTTTAGAATGTTTTGTTTTCTCTTGTGTTGTTTTTATTGTCTTGGCAGGTTGTGGAACGTTTGGATTCGTTTTGGTGGGTTTTAAAATATTTTGGCGGGTATTTGGAATGTTTTGGTATGCTTTCATTTGTTTTGATAATGTTTTGGCAAGTTATTGAAAGTTTCGATCACTTCTGACTGGTTTTCTAGTATTTTGGGATCTTTTCAGAATGTTTTGATCAGTTTTAGAATGTTTTGTATTCTCTTGAGTTGTTTTTATTGTCTTGGCAGGTTTTGGAATGTTTGGATTGCTTTTGGCGGGTTTTAAAATATTTTGGCGGGTATTTGGAATGTTTTGGCGGGTATTCGGAAGGTTTTGATTAGTTTTGACGGGTTTTGAAATATTTTGGCGGGTTTTTAGAAGGTTTTGACTTGTTTTGATTCTGTTTAGCCCAGTTTTTGGTGTGTTTGGATTAGCTTTGGTGGGCTTTATCATGTTTTGTCAGGTTTTTTTGAATGTATTGATCACTTCTGTCTGGTTTTCTATTTTGGCGGGTTTGAAAATATGTTTGGATGAGTTTTGGCGGGTTTTAAAATATTTTGGCTCTTTGCGCAGAGACGACGGTGCCGGTTGCGGTGCGCTCCGGGGCGCTCCTTCTGCGGAAAGACGCCTGGCAGCGGCACTTGGGACAGCTCCGCGTCTCCGTATTCTGCGTTTCTTGCCTTCTGCATCTCAGCAAAATGCTTTCCCACTAGGTCTAGCAAGGAGAAACTGTGGCAGCTGAGTAGATGTAGCCCGGCCCGCCCTTTGAAGTTCACAAGTTCTTGGCATCTCAGAGCCTCAAGGGAAGAGCAAGGTTATCTATGGTAGGCTGGGGCAGAACTAGCAGCAAGCAGAGCAAAGTTGTCCAAGAATAGCTTCCATTGGAATGCTAATGGCAATTGAAGAGGCAGGCCAGTGGCAAGCCACTAGCTTCTAGCAGTTTGAAAGTTGCAGACACAGTGCAGGTGTTGTGCGGCTTCTTTCTTGGCCTCCTAGAAGGTGCCGTGGTGCCGCGCTCTCCGTCTCTTGCTTGCCAATATGTTGCCATGTTCCTCCTATTGTTTGGTTTGTTTTGATTTGTTTTGATGATCTTTTGGCGGGTTTTCGGAATGTTTTGGTGGTGTTTTAGAATGTTTTGTTTTCTCTTGTGTTGTTTTTATTGTCTTGGCAGGTTGTGGAACGTTTGGATTCGTTTTGGTGGGTTTTAAAATATTTTGGCGGGTATTTGGAATGTTTTGGTTTGCTTTCATTTGTTTTGATTATGTTTTGGCAAGTTATTGAAAGTTTTGATCACTTCTGACTGGTTTTCTAGTATTTTGGCATCTTTTCAGAATGTTTTGATCAGTTTTAGCAGGTTGTAAACTATTTTGTCGGGTTTTTGGAATGTTTTGGTTGGTTTTGATTTGTTTTTATGATGTTTTGCCAAGTTTTTTGAATGATTTGATCAGTTCTGGCTGGTTTTCTAATGTTTTGGCAATTTTCAGAATGTTTTGATGAGTTTTGTGGGTCTAAATCATTTTGGCGGGTTTTCGGAATATTTTGGTTGGTTTTGATTTGTTTTTATGATGTTTTGGCGGGTTTTCGGAATTTTTTGGTTGGGTTTTAGAATGTTTTGTATTCTCTTGAGTTGTTTTTATTGTCTTGGCAGGTTTTGGAATGTTTGGATTCCTTTTGGCGGGTTTTAAAATATTTTGGCGGGTATTTGGAATGTTTTGGCGGGTATTCGGAAGGTTTTGATTAGTTTTGACGGGTTTTGAAATATTTTGGCGGGTTTTTAGAAGGTTTTGATTCTGTTTAGCCCAGTTTTTGGTGTGTTTGGATTAGCTTTGGTGGGCTTTATCATGTTTTGTCAGGTTTTTTCGAATGTATTGATCACTTCTGTCTGGTTTTCTATTTTGGCAGGTTTGAAAATATTTTTGGATTAGTTTTGGCAGGTTTTAAAATATTTTGGCTCTTTGCGCAGAGACGACGGTGCCGGTTGCGGTGCGCTCCGGGGCGCTCCTTCTGTGGAAAGACGCCTGGCAGCGGCACTTGGGACAGCTCCGCGTCTCTGTATTCTGCGTTTCTTGCCTTCTGCATCTCAGCAAAATGCTTTCCCACTAGATCTAGCAAGGAGAAACTGTGGCAGCTGAGTAGATGTAGCCCGGCCCGCCCTTTGAAGTTGACAAGTTCTTGGCATCTCAGAGCCTCAAGGGAAGAGCAAGGTTATCTATGGTAGGCTGGGGCAGAACTAGCAGCAAGCAGAGCAAAGTTGTCCAAGAATAGCTTCCATTGGAATGCTAATGGCAATTGAAGAGGCAGGCCAGTGGCAAGCCACTAGCTTCTAGCAGTTTGAAAGTTGCAGACACAGTGCAGGTGTTGTGCGGCTTCTTTCTTGGCCTCCTAGAAGGTGCCGTGGTGCCGCGCTCTCCGTCTCTTGCTTGCCAATATGTTGCCGTGTTCCTCCTATTGTTTGGTTTGTTTTGATTTGTTTTGATGATGTTTTGGCGGGTTTTCGGAATGTTTTGGTGGTGTTTTAGAATGTTTTGTTTTCTCTTGTGTTGTTTTTATTGTCTTGGCAGGTTGTGGAACGTTTGGATTTGTTTTGGTGGGTTTTAAAATATTTTGGCGGGTATTTGGAATGTTTTGGTTTGCTTTCATTTGTTTTGAATATGTTTTGGCAAGTTATTGAAAGTTTCGATCACTTCTGACTGGTTTTCTAGTGTTTTGGGATCTTTTCAGAATGTTTTGATCAGTTTTAGAATGTTTTGTATTCTCTTGAGTTGTTTTTATTGTCTTGGCAGGTTTTGGAATGTTTGGATTCTTTTGGCGGGTTTTAAAATATTTTGGCGGGTATTTGGAATGTTTTGGCGGGTATTCGGAATGTTTTGATTAGTTTTGACGGGTTTTGAAATATTTTGGAGGGTTTTTAGAAGGTTTTGACTTGTTTTGATTCTGTTTAGCCCAGTTTTTGGTGTGTTTGGATTAGCTTTGGTGGGCTTTATCATGTTTTGTCAGGTTTTTTCGAATGTATTGATCACTTCTGTCTGGTTTTCTATTTTGGCGGGTTTGAAAATATTTTTGGATTCCTTTTGGCGGGTTTGAAAATATTTTGGCTCTTTGCGCAGAGACGACGGTGCCGGTTGCGGTGCGCTGCGGGGCGCTCCTTCTGCGGAAAGACGGCTGGCAGCGGCACTTGGGACAGCTCCGCGTCTCCGTATTCTGCGTTTCTTGCCTTCTGCATCTCAGCAAAATGCTTTCCCACTAGGTCTAGCAAGGAGAAACTGTGGCAGCTGAGTAGATGTAGCCCGGCCCGCCCTTTGAAGTTGAAAAGTTCTTGGCATCTCAGAGCCTCAAGGGAAGAGCAAGGTTATCTATGGTAGGCTGGGGCAGAACTAGCAGCAAGCAGAGCAAAGTTGTCCAAGAATAGCTTCCATTGGAATGCTAATGGCAATTGAAGAGGCAGGCCAGTGGCAAGCCACTAGCTTCTAGCAGTTTGAAAGTTGCAGACACAGTGCAGGTGTTGTGCGGCTTCTTTCTTGGCCTCCTAGAAGGTGCCGTGGTGCCGCGCTCTCCGTCTCTTGCTTGCCAATATGTTGCCGTGTTCCTCCTATTGTTTGGTTTGTTTTGATTTGTTTTGATGATGTTTTGGCGGGTTTTCGGAATGTTTTGGTGGTGTTTTAGAATGTTTTGTTTTCTCTTGTGTTGTTTTTATTGTCTTGGCAGGTTGTGGAACGTTTGGATTTGTTTTGGTGGGTTTTAAAATATTTTGGCGGGTATTTGGAATGTTTTGGTTTGCTTTCATTTGTTTTGAATATGTTTTGGCAAGTTATTGAAAGTTTCGATCACTTCTGACTGGTTTTCTAGTGTTTTGGGATCTTTTCAGAATGTTTTGATCAGTTTTAGAATGTTTTGTATTCTCTTGAGTTGTTTTTATTGTCTTGGCAGGTTTTGGAATGTTTGGATTCTTTTGGCGGGTTTTAAAATATTTTGGCGGGTATTTGGAATGTTTTGGCGGGTATTCGGAATGTTTTGATTAGTTTTGACGGGTTTTGAAATATTTTGGAGGGTTTTTAGAAGGTTTTGACTTGTTTTGATTCTGTTTAGCCCAGTTTTTGGTGTGTTTGGATTAGCTTTGGTGGGCTTTATCATGTTTTGTCAGGTTTTTTCGAATGTATTGATCACTTCTGTCTGGTTTTCTATTTTGGCGGGTTTGAAAATATTTTTGGATTCCTTTTGGCGGGTTTTAAAATATTTTGGCTCTTTGCGCAGAGACGACGGTGCCGGTTGCGGTGCGCTGCGGGGCGCTCCTTCTGCGGAAAGACACCTGGCAGCGGCACTTGGGACAGCTCCGCGTCTCCGTATTCTGCGTTTCTTGCCTTCTGCATCTCAGCAAAATGCTTTCCCACTAGGTCTAGCAAGGAGAAACTGTGGCAGCTGAGTAGATGTAGCCCGGCCCGCCCTTTGAAGTTGACAAGTTCTTGGCATCTCAGAGCCTCAAGGGAAGAGCAAGGTTATCTATGGTAGGCTGGGGCAGAACTAGCAGCAAGCAGAGCAAAGTTGTCCAAGAATAGCTTCCATTGGAATGCTAATGGCAATTGAAGAGGCAGGCCAGTGGCAAGCCACTAGCTTCTAGCAGTTTGAAAGTTGCAGACACAGTGCAGGTGTTGTGCGGCTTCTTTCTTGGCCTCCTAGAAGGTGCCGTGGTGCCGCGCTCTCCGTCTCTTGCTTGCCAATATGTTGCCATGTTCCTCCTATTGTTTGGTTTGTTTTGATTTGTTTTGATGATCTTTTGGCGGGTTTTCGGAATGTTTTGGTGGTGTTTTAGAATGTTTTGTTTTCTCTTGTGTTGTTTTTATTGTCTTGGCAGGTTGTGGAACGTTTGGATTCGTTTTGGTGGGTTTTAAAATATTTTGGCGGGTATTTGGAATGTTTTGGTTTGCTTTCATTTGTTTTGATTATGTTTTGGCAAGTTATTGAAAGTTTCGATCACTTCTGACTGGTTTTCTAGTATTTTGGGATCTTTTCAGAATGTTTTGATCAGTTTTAGAATGTTTTGTATTCTCTTGAGTTGTTTTTATTGTCTTGGCAGGTTTTGGAATGTTTTGGCATTCCTTTTGGCGGGTTTTAAAATATTTTGGCGGGTATTTGGAATGTTTTGGCGGGTATTCGGAAGGTTTTGATTAGTTTTGACGGGTTTTGAAATATTTTGGCGGGTTTTTAGAAGGTTTTGACTTGTTTTGATTCTGTTTAGCCCAGTTTTTGGTGTGTTTGGATTAGCTTTGGTGGGCTTTATCATGTTTTGTCAGGTTTTTTCGAATGTATTGATCACTTCTGTCTGGTTTTCTATTTTGGCGGGTTTGAAAATATTTTTGGATTAGTTTTGGCGGGTTTTAAAATATTTTGGCTCTTTGCGCAGAGACGACGGTGCCGGTTGCGGTGCGCTGCGGGGCGCTCCTTCTGCGGAAAGACGGCTGGCAGCGGCACTTGGGACAGCTCCGCGTCTCCGTATTCTGCGTTTCTTGCCTTCTGCATCTCAGCAAAATGCTTTCCCACTAGGTCTAGCAAGGAGAAACTGTGGCAGCTGAGTAGATGTAGCCCGGTCCGCCCTTTGAAGTTGACAAGTTCTTGGCATCTCAGAGCCTCAAGGGAAGAGCAAGGTTATCTATGGTAGGCTGGGGCAGAACTAGCAGCAAGCAGAGCAAAGTTGTCCAAGAATAGCTTCCATTGGAATGCTAATGGCAATTGAAGAGGCAGGCCAGTGGCAAGCCACTAGCTTCTAGCAGTTTGAAAGTTGCAGACACAGTGCAGGTGTTGTGCGGCTTCTTTCTTGGCCTCCTAGAAGGTGCCGTGGTGCCGCGCTCTCCGTCTCTTGCTTGCCAATATGTTGCCATGTTCTTCCTATTGTTTGGTTTGTTTTGATGATGTTTTGGCGGGTTTTTGGAATGTTTTGGTGGTGTTTTAGAATGTTTTGTTTTCTCTTGTGTTGTTTTTATTGTCTTGGCAGGTTGTGGAACGTTTGGATTCGTTTTGGTGGGTTTTAAAATATTTTGGCGGGTATTTGGAATGTTTTGGTTTGCTTTCATTTGTTTTGATTATGTTTTGGCAAGTTATTGAAAGTTTCGATCACTTCTGACTGGTTTTCTAGTATTTTGGGATCTTTTCAGAATGTTTTGATCAGTTTTAGAATGTTTTGTATTCTCTTGAGTTGTTTTTATTGTCTTGGCAGGTTTTGGAATGTTTGGATTGCTTTTGGCGGGTTTTAAAATATTTTGGCGGGTATTTGGAATGTTTTGGCGGGTATTCGGAAGGTTTTGATTAGTTTTGACGGGTTTTGAAATATTTTGGCGGGTTTTTAGAAGGTTTTGACTTGTTTTGATTCTGTTTAGCCCAGTTTTTGGTGTGTTTGGATTAGCTTTGGTGGGCTTTATGATGTTTTGTCAGGTTTTTTCGAATGTATTGATCACTTCTGTCTGGTTTTCTATTTTGGCGGGTTTGAAAATATTTTTGGATGAGTTTTGGCGGGTTTGAAAATATTTTGGCTCTTTGCGCAGAGACGACGGTGTCGGTTGCGGTGCGCTCCGGGGCGCTCCTTCTGCGGAAAGACACCTGGCAGCGGCACTTGGGACAGCTCCGCGTCTCCGTATTCTGCGTTTCTTGCCTTCTGCATCTCAGCAAAATGCTTTCCCACTAGGTCTAGCAAGGAGAAACTGTGGCAGCTGAGTAGATGTAGCCCGGCCCGCCCTTTGAAGTTGACAAGTTCTTGGCATCTCAGAACCTCAAGGGAAGAGCAAGGTTATCTATGGTAGGCTGGGGCAGAACTAGCAGCAAGCAGAGCAAAGTTGTCCAAGAATAGCTTCCATTGGAATGCTAATGGCAATTGAAGAGGCAGGCCAGTGGCAAGCCACTAGCTTCTAGCAGTTTGAAAGTTGCAGACACAGTGCAGGTGTTGTGCGGCTTCCTTCTTGGCCTCCTAGAAGGTGCCGCACTCTCCGTCTCTTGCTTGCCAATATGTTGCCGTGTTCCTCCTATTGTTTGGTTTGTTTTGATTTGTTTTGATGATCTTTTGGCGGGTTTTCGGAATGTTTTGGTGGTGTTTTAGAATGTTTTGTTTTCTCTTGTGTTGTTTTTATTGTCTTGGAAGGTTTTGGAACGTTTGGATTCGTTTTGGCGGGTTTTAAAATATTTTGGCGGTTGTTTGGAATGTTTTGGTTTGCTTTCATTTGTTTTGATTATGTTTTGGCAAGTTATTGAAAGTTTTGATCACTTCTGACTGGTTTTCTAGTATTTTGGCATCTTTTCAGAATGTTTTGATCAGTTTTAGCAGGTTGTAAACTATTTTGTCGGGTTTTTGGAATGTTTTGGTTGGTTTTGATTTGTTTTTATGATGTTTTGCCAAGTTTTTTGAATGATTTGATCAGTTCTGGCTGGTTTTCTAATGTTTTGGCAATTTTCAGAATGTTTTGATGAGTTTTGTGGGTCTAAATCATTTTGGCGGGTTTTCGGAATATTTTGGTTGGTTTTGATTTGTTTTTATGATGTTTTGGCGGGTTTTCGGAATTTTTTGGTTGGGTTTTAGAATGTTTTGTATTCTCTTGAGTTGTTTTTATTGTCTTGGCAGGTTTTGGAATGTTTGGATTCCTTTTGGCGGGTTTTAAAATATTTTGGCGGGTATTTGGAATGTTTTGGCGGGTATTCGGAATGTTTTGATTAGTTTTGACGGGTTTTGAAATATTTTGGAGGGTTTTTAGAAGGTTTTGATTCTGTTTAGCCCAGTTTTTGGTGTGTTTGGATTAGCTTTGGTGGGCTTTATCATGTTTTGTCAGGTTTTTTCGAATGTATTGATCACTTCTGTCTGGTTTTCTATTTTGGCGGGTTTGAAAATATTTTTGGATTCCTTTTGGCGGGTTTTAAAATATTTTGGCTCTTTGCGCAGAGACGACGGTGTCGGTTGCGGTGCGCTCCGGGGCTCTCCTTCTGCGGAAAGACACCTGGCAGCGGCACTTGGGACAGCTCCGCGTCTCCGTATTCTGCGTTTCTTGCCTTCTGCATCTCAGCAAAATGCTTTCCCACTAGGTCTAGCAAGGAGAAACTGTGGCAGCTGAGTAGATGTAGCCCGGCCCGCCCTTTGAAGTTGACAAGTTCTTGGCATCTCAGAACCTCAAGGGAAGAGCAAGGTTATCTATGGTAGGCTGGGGCAGAACTAGCAGCAAGCAGAGCAAAGTTGTCCAAGAATAGCTTCCATTGGAATGCTAATGGCAATTGAAGAGGCAGGCCAGTGGCAAGCCACTAGCTTCTAGCAGTTTGAAAGTTGCAGACACAGTGCAGGTGTTTTGCGGCTTCCTTCTTGGCCTCCTAGAAGGTGCCGCACTCTCCGTCTCTTGCTTGCCAATATGTTGCCGTGTTCCTCCTATTGTTTGGTTTGTTTTGATTTGTTTTGATGATCTTTTGGCGGGTTTTCGGAATGTTTTGGTGGTGTTTTAGAATGTTTTGTTTTCTCTTGTGTTGTTTTTATTGTCTTGGAAGGTTTTGGAACGTTTGGATTCGTTTTGGCGGGTTTTAAAATATTTTGGCGGTTGTTTGGAATGTTTTGGTTTGCTTTCATTTGTTTTGATTATGTTTTGGCAAGTTATTGAAAGTTTTGATCACTTCTGACTGGTTTTCTAGTATTTTGGCATCTTTTCAGAATGTTTTGATCAGTTTTAGCAGGTTGTAAACTATTTTGTCGGGTTTTTGGAATGTTTTGGTTGGTTTTGATTTGTTTTTATGATGTTTTGCCAAGTTTTTTGAATGATTTGATCAGTTCTGGCTGGTTTTCTAATGTTTTGGCAATTTTCAGAATGTTTTGATGAGTTTTGTGGGTCTAAATCATTTTGGCGGGTTTTCGGAATATTTTGGTTGGTTTTGATTTGTTTTTATGATGTTTTGGCGGGTTTTCGGAATTTTTTGGTTGGGTTTTAGAATGTTTTGTATTCTCTTGAGTTGTTTTTATTGTCTTGGCAGGTTTTGGAATGTTTGGATTCCTTTTGGCGGGTTTTAAAATATTTTGGCGGGTATTTGGAATGTTTTGGCGGGTATTCGGAATGTTTTGATTAGTTTTGACGGGTTTTGAAATATTTTGGAGGGTTTTTAGAAGGTTTTGATTCTGTTTAGTCCAGTTTTTGGTGTGTTTGGATTAGCTTTGGTGGGCTTTATCATGTTTTGTCAGGTTTTTTCGAATGTATTGATCACTTCTGTCTGGTTTTCTATTTTGGCGGGTTTGAAAATATTTTTGGATTAGTTTTGGCAGGTTTTAAAATATTTTGGCTCTTTGCGCAGAGACGACGGTGCCGGTTGCGGTGCGCTCCGGGGCGCTCCTTCTGTGGAAAGACGCCTGGCAGCGGCACTTGGGACAGCTCCGCGTCTCTGTATTCTGCGTTTCTTGCCTTCTGCATCTCAGCAAAATGCTTTCCCACTAGGTCTAGCAAGGAGAAACTGTGGCAGCTGAGTAGATGTAGCCCGGCCCGCCCTTTGAAGTTGACAAGTTCTTGGCATCTCAGAGCCTCAAGGGAAGAGCAAGGTTATCTATGGTAGGCTGGGGCAGAACTAGCAGCAAGCAGAGCAAAGTTGTCCAAGAATAGCTTCCATTGGAATGCTAATGGCAATTGAAGAGGCAGGCCAGTGGCAAGCCACTAGCTTCTAGCAGTTTGAAAGTTGCAGACACAGTGCAGGTGTTGTGCGGCTTCTTTCTTGGCCTCCTAGAAGGTGCCGTGGTGCCGCGCTCTCCGTCTCTTGCTTGCCAATATGTTGCCATGTTCCTCCTATTGTTTGGTTTGTTTTGATTTGTTTTGATGATGTTTTGGCGGGTTTTCGGAACGTTTTGGTGGTGTTTTAGAATGTTTTGTTTTCTCTTGTGTTGTTTTTATTGTCTTGGCAGGTTGTGGAACGTTTGGATTCGTTTTGGTGGGTTTTAAAATATTTTGGCGGGTATTTGGAATGTTTTGGTATGCTTTCATTTGTTTTGATAATGTTTTGGCAAGTTATTGAAAGTTTCGATCACTTCTGACTGGTTTTCTAGTATTTTGGGATCTTTTCAGAATGTTTTGATCAGTTTTAGAATGTTTTGTATTCTCTTGAGTTGTTTTTATTGTCTTGGCAGGTTTTGGAATGTTTGGATTGCTTTTGGCGGGTTTTAAAATATTTTGGCGGGTATTTGGAATGTTTTGGCGGGTATTCGGAAGGTTTTGATTAGTTTTGACGGGTTTTGAAATATTTTGGAGGGTTTTTAGAAGGTTTTGACTTGTTTTGATTCTGTTTAGCCCAGTTTTTGGTGTGTTTGGATTAGCTTTGGTGGGCTTTATCATGTTTTGTCAGGTTTTTTCGAATGTATTGATCACTTCTGTCTGGTTTTCTATTTTGGCGGGTTTGAAAATATGTTTGGATGAGTTTTGGCGGGTTTTAAAATATTTTGGCTCTTTGCGCAGAGACGACGGTGCCGGTTGCGGTGCGCTCCGGGGCGCTCCTTCTGCGGAAAGACGCCTGGCAGCGGCACTTGGGACAGCTCCGCGTCTCCGTATTCTGCGTTTCTTGCCTTCTGCATCTCAGCAAAATGCTTTCCCACTAGGTCTAGCAAGGAGAAACTGTGGCAGCTGAGTAGATGTAGCCCGGCCCGCCCTTTGAAGTTGACAAGTTCTTGGCATCTCAGAGCCTCAAGGGAAGAGCAAGGTTATCTATGGTAGGCTGGGGCAGAACTAGCAGCAAGCAGAGCAAAGTTGTCCAAGAATAGCTTCCATTGGAATGCTAATGGCAATTGAAGAGGCAGGCCAGTGGCAAGCCACTAGCTTCTAGCAGTTTGAAAGTTGCAGACACAGTGCAGGTGTTGTGCGGCTTCTTTCTTGGCCTCCTAGAAGGTGCCGTGGTGCCGCGCTCTCCGTCTCTTGCTTGCCAATATGTTGCCATGTTCCTCCTATTGTTTGGTTTGTTTTGATTTGTTTTGATGATCTTTTGGCGGGTTTTCGGAATGTTTTGGTGGTGTTTTAGAATGTTTTGTTTTCTCTTGTGTTGTTTTTATTGTCTTGGCAGGTTGTGGAACGTTTGGATTCGTTTTGGTGGGTTTTAAAATATTTTGGCGGGTATTTGGAATGTTTTGGTTTGCTTTCATTTGTTTTGATTATGTTTTGGCAAGTTATTGAAAGTTTCGATCACTTCTGACTGGTTTTCTAGTATTTTGGCATCTTTTCAGAATGTTTTGATCAGTTTTAGAATGTTTTGTATTCTCTTGAGTTGTTTTTATTGTCTTGGCAGGTTTTGGAATGTTTTGGCATTCCTTTTGGCGGGTTTTAAAATATTTTGGCGGGTATTTGGAATGTTTTGGCGGGTATTCGGAAGGTTTTGATTAGTTTTGACGGGTTTTGAAATATTTTGGCGGGTTTTTAGAAGGTTTTGACTTGTTTTGATTCTGTTTAGCCCAGTTTTTGGTGTGTTTGGATTAGCTTTGGTGGGCTTTATGATGTTTTGTCAGGTTTTTTCGAATGTATTGATCACTTCTGTCTGGTTTTCTATTTTGGCGGGTTTGAAAATATTTTTGGATTAGTTTTGGCGGGTTTTAAAATATTTTGGCTCTTTGCGCAGAGACGACGGTGCCGGTTGCGGTGCGCTCCGGGGCGCTCCTTCTGCGGAAAGACGCCTGGCAGCGGCACTTGGGACAGCTCCGCGTCTCCGTATTCTGCGTTTCTTGCCTTCTGCATCTCAGCAAAATGCTTTCCCACTAGGTCTAGCAAGGAGAAACTGTGGCAGCTGAGTAGATGTAGCCCGGTCCGCCCTTTGAAGTTGAAAAGTTCTTGGCATCTCAGAGCCTCAAGGGAAGAGCAAGGTTATCTATGGTAGGCTGGGGCAGAACTAGCAGCAAGCAGAGCAAAGTTGTCCAAGAATAGCTTCCATTGGAATGCTAATGGCAATTGAAGAGGCAGGCCAGTGGCAAGCCACTAGCTTCTAGCAGTTTGAAAGTTGCAGACACAGTGCAGGTGTTTTGCGGCTTCCTTCTTGGCCTCCTAGAAGGTGCCGTGGTGCCGCGTTCTCCGTCTCTTGCTTGCCAATATGTTGCCGTGTTCCTCCTATTGTTTGGTTTGTTTTGATTTGTTTTGATGATCTTTTGGCGGGTTTTCGGAATGTTTTGGTGGTGTTTTAGAATGTTTTGTTTTCTCTTGTGTTGTTTTTATTGTCTTGGAAGGTTTTGGAACGTTTGGATTCGTTTTGGCGGGTTTTAAAATATTTTGGCGGTTGTTTGGAATGTTTTGGTTTGCTTTCATTTGTTTTGATTATGTTTTGGCAAGTTATTGAAAGTTTTGATCACTTCTGACTGGTTTTCTAGTATTTTGGCATCTTTTCAGAATGTTTTGATCAGTTTTAGCAGGTTGTAAACTATTTTGTCGGGTTTTTGGAATGTTTTGGTTGGTTTTGATTTGTTTTTATGATGTTTTGCCAAGTTTTTTGAATGATTTGATCAGTTCTGGCTGGTTTTCTAATGTTTTGGCAATTTTCAGAATGTTTTGATGAGTTTTGTGGGTCTAAATCATTTTGGCGGTTTTCGGAATATTTTGGTTGGTTTTGATTTGTTTTTATGATGTTTTGGCGGGTTTTCGGAATTTTTTGGTTGGGTTTTAGAATGTTTTGTATTCTCTTGAGTTGTTTTTATTGTCTTGGCAGGTTTTGGAATGTTTGGATTCCTTTTGGCGGGTTTTAAAATATTTTGGCGGGTATTTGGAATGTTTTGGCGGGTATTCGGAATGTTTTGATTAGTTTTGACGGGTTTTGAAATATTTTGGAGGGTTTTTAGAAGGTTTTGATTCTGTTTAGCCCAGTTTTTGGTGTGTTTGGATTAGCTTTGGTGGGCTTTATCATGTTTTGTCAGGTTTTTTCGAATGTATTGATCACTTCTGTCTGGTTTTCTATTTTGGCGGGTTTGAAAATATTTTTGGATTAGTTTTGGCAGGTTTTAAAATATTTTGGCTCTTTGCGCAGAGACGACGGTGCCGGTTGCGGTGCGCTCCGGGGCGCTCCTTCTGTGGAAAGACGCCTGGCAGCGGCACTTGGGACAGCTCCGCGTCTCTGTATTCTGCGTTTCTTGCCTTCTGCATCTCAGCAAAATGCTTTCCCACTAGGTCTAGCAAGGAGAAACTGTGGCAGCTGAGTAGATGTAGCCCGGCCCGCCCTTTGAAGTTGACAAGTTCTTGGCATCTCAGAGCCTCAAGGGAAGAGCAAGGTTATCTATGGTAGGCTGGGGCAGAACTAGCAGCAAGCAGAGCAAAGTTGTCCAAGAATAGCTTCCATTGGAATGCTAATGGCAATTGAAGAGGCAGGCCAGTGGCAAGCCACTAGCTTCTAGCAGTTTGAAAGTTGCAGACACAGTGCAGGTGTTGTGCGGCTTCTTTCTTGGCCTCCTAGAAGGTGCCGTGGTGCCGCGCTCTCCGTCTCTTGCTTGCCAATATGTTGCCATGTTCCTCCTATTGTTTGGTTTGTTTTGATTTGTTTTGATGATGTTTTGGCGGGTTTTCGGAACGTTTTGGTGGTGTTTTAGAATGTTTTGTTTTCTCTTGTGTTGTTTTTATTGTCTTGGCAGGTTGTGGAACGTTTGGATTCGTTTTGGTGGGTTTTAAAATATTTTGGCGGGTATTTGGAATGTTTTGGTTTGCTTTCATTTGTTTTGATAATGTTTTGGCAAGTTATTGAAAGTTTCGATCACTTCTGACTGGTTTTCTAGTATTTTGGGATCTTTTCAGAATGTTTTGATCAGTTTTAGAATGTTTTGTATTCTCTTGAGTTGTTTTTATTGTCTTGGCAGGTTTTGGAATGTTTGGATTGCTTTTGGCGGGTTTTAAAATATTTTGGCGGGTATTTGGAATGTTTTGGCGGGTATTCGGAAGGTTTTGATTATTTTTGACGGGTTTTGAAATATTTTGGCGGGTTTTTAGAAGGTTTTGACTTGTTTTGATTCTGTTTAGCCCAGTTTTTGGTGTGTTTGGATTAGCTTTGGTGGGCTTTATCATGTTTTGTCAGGTTTTTTCGAATGTATTGATCACTTCTGTCTGGTTTTCTATTTTGGCGGGTTTGAAAATATTTTTGGATGAGTTTTGGCGGGTTTGAAAATATTTTGGCTCTTTGCGCAGAGACGACGGTGCCGGTTGCGGTGCGCTCCGGGGCGCTCCTTCTGCGCAAAGACACCTGGCAGCGGCACTTGGGACAGCTCCGCGTCTCCGTATTGTGCGTTTCTTGCCTTCTGCATCTCAGCAAAATGCTTTCCCACTAGGTCTAGCAAGGAGAAACTGTGGCAGCTGAGTAGATGTAGCCCGGCCCGCCCTTTGAAGTTGACAAGTTCTTGGCATCTCAGAACCTCAAGGGAAGAGCAAGGTTATCTATGGTAGGCTGGGGCAGAACTAGCAGCAAGCAGAGCAAAGTTGTCCAAGAATAGCTTCCATTGGAATGCTAATGGCAATTGAAGAGGCAGGCCAGTGGCAAGCCACTAGCTTCTAGCAGTTTGAAAGTTGCAGACACAGTGCAGGTGTTGTGCGGCTTCTTTCTTGGCCTCCTAGAAGGTGCCGTGGTGCCGCGTTCTCCGTCTCTTGCTTGCCAATATGTTGCCGTGTTCCTCCTATTGTTTGGTTTGTTTTGATTTGTTTTGATGATCTTTTGGCGGGTTTTCGGAATGTTTTGGTGGTGTTTTAGAATGTTTTGTTTTCTCTTGTGTTGTTTTTATTGTCTTGGCAGGTTGTGGAACGTTTGGATTCGTTTTGGTGGGTTTTAATATATTTTGGCGGGTATTTGGAATGTTTTGGTTTGCTTTCATTTGTTTTGATTATGTTTTGGCAAGTTATTGAAAGTTTCGATCACTTCTGACTGGTTTTCTAGTATTTTGGGATCTTTTCAGAATGTTTTGATCAGTTTTAGAATGTTTTGTATTCTCTTGAGTTGTTTTTATTGTCTTGGCAGGTTTTGGAATGTTTGGATTGCTTTTGGCGGGTTTTAAAATATTTTGGCGGGTATTTGGAATGTTTTGGCGGGTATTCGGAAGGTTTTGATTAGTTTTGACGGGTTTTGAAATATTTTGGCGGGTTTTTAGAAGGTTTTGACTTGTTTTGATTCTGTTTAGCCCAGTTTTTGGTGTGTTTGGATTAGCTTTGGTGGGCTTTATCATGTTTTGTCAGGTTTTTTTGAATGTATTGATCACTTCTGTCTGGTTTTCTATTTTGGCGGGTTTGAAAATATTTTTGGATGAGTTTTGGCGGGTTTGAAAATATTTTGGCTCTTTGCGCAGAGACGACGGTGCCGGTTGCGGTGCGCTGCGGGGCGCTCCTTCTGCGGAAAGACGCCTGGCAGCGGCACTTGGGACAGCTCCGCGTCTCCGTATTCTGCGTTTCTTGCCTTCTGCATCTCAGCAAAATGCTTTCCCACTAGGTCTAGCAAGGAGAAACTGTGGCAGCTGAGTAGATGTAGCCCGGTCCGCCCTTTGAAGTTGACAAGTTCTTGGCATCTCAGAGCCTCAAGGGAAGAGCAAGGTTATCTATGGTAGGCTGGGGCAGAACTAGCAGCAAGCAGAGCAAAGTTGTCCAAGAATAGCTTCCATTGGAATGCTAATGGCAATTGAAGAGGCAGGCCAGTGGCAAGCCACTAGCTTCTAGCAGTTTGAAAGTTGCAGACACAGTGCAGGTGTTGTGCGGCTTCCTTCTTGGCCTCCTAGAAGGTGCCGTGGTGCCGCGCTCTCCGTCTCTTGCTTGCCAATATGTTGCCATGTTCCTCCTATTGTTTGGTTTGTTTTGATTTGTTTTGATGATCTTTTGGCGGGCTTTCGGAATGTTTTGGTGGTGTTTTAGAATGTTTTGTTTTCTCTTGTGTTGTTTTTATTGTCTTGGCAGGTTGTGGAACGTTTGGATTTGTTTTGGTGGGTTTTAAAATATTTTGGCGGGTATTTGGAATGTTTTGGTTTGCTTTCATTTGTTTTGATAATGTTTTGGCAAGTTATTGAAAGTTTCGATCACTTCTGACTGGTTTTCTAGTATTTTGGGATCTTTTCAGAATGTTTTGATCAGTTTTAGAATGTTTTGTATTCTCTTGAGTTGTTTTTATTGTCTTGGCAGGTTTTGGAATGTTTGGATTGCTTTTGGCGGGTTTTAAAATATTTTGGCGGGTATTTGGAATGTTTTGGCGGGTATTCGGAAGGTTTTGATTATTTTTGACGGGTTTTGAAATATTTTGGCGGGTTTTTAGAAGGTTTTGACTTGTTTTGATTCTGTTTAGCCCAGTTTTTGGTGTGTTTGGATTAGCTTTGGTGGGCTTTATCATGTTTTGTCAGGTTTTTTCGAATGTATTGATCACTTCTGTCTGGTTTTCTATTTTGGCGGGTTTGAAAATATTTTTGGATGAGTTTTGGCGGGTTTGAAAATATTTTGGCTCTTTGCGCAGAGACGACGGTGCCGGTTGCGGTGCGCTCCGGGGCGCTCCTTCTGCGGAAAGACACCTGGCAGCGGCACTTGGGACAGCTCCGCGTCTCCGTATTGTGCGTTTCTTGCCTTCTGCATCTCAGCAAAATGCTTTCCCACTAGGTCTAGCAAGGAGAAACTGTGGCAGCTGAGTAGATGTAGCCCGGCCCGCCCTTTGAAGTTGACAAGTTCTTGGCATCTCAGAACCTCAAGGGAAGAGCAAGGTTATCTATGGTAGGCTGGGGCAGAACTAGCAGCAAGCAGAGCAAAGTTGTCCAAGAATAGCTTCCATTGGAATGCTAATGGCAATTGAAGAGGCAGGCCAGTGGCAAGCCACTAGCTTCTAGCAGTTTGAAAGTTGCAGACACAGTGCAGGTGTTGTGCGGCTTCCTTCTTGGCCTCCTAGAAGGTGCCGCACTCTCCGTCTCTTGCTTGCCAATATGTTGCCGTGTTCCTCCTATTGTTTGGTTTGTTTTGATTTGTTTTGATGATGTTTTGGCGGGTTTTCGGAATGTTTTGGTGGTGTTTTAGAATGTTTTGTTTTCTCTTGTGTTGTTTTTATTGTCTTGGAAGGTTTTGGAACGTTTGGATTCGTTTTGGCGGGTTTTAAAATATTTTGGCGGTTGTTTGGAATGTTTTGGTTTGCTTTCATTTGTTTTGATTATGTTTTGGCAAGTTATTGAAAGTTTCGATCACTTCTGACTGGTTTTCTAGTATTTTGGCATCTTTTCAGAATGTTTTGATCAGTTTTAGCAGGTTGTAAACTATTTTGTCAGGTTTTTGGAATGTTTTGGTTGGTTTTGATTTGTTTTTATGATGTTTTGCCAAGTTTTTTGAATGATTTGATCAGTTCTGGCTGGTTTTCTAATGTTTTGGCATTTTTCAGAATGTTTTGATGAGTTTTGTGGGTCTAAATTATTTTGGCGGTTTTTGGAATAGTTTGGTTGGTTTTTGATTTGATTTGATGATGTTTTGTCCGGTTTTCGGAATGTTTTGGTTGGGTTTTAGAATGTTTTGTATTCTCTTGAGTTGTTTTTATTCTGTTGGCAGGTTTTGGAATGTTTGGATTGCTTTTGGCGGGTTTTAAAATATTTTGGCGGGTATTTGGAATGTTTTGGCGGGTATTCGGAATGTTTTGATTAGTTTTGACGGGTTTTGAAATATTTTGGCGGGTTTTTAGAAGGTTTTGATTCTGTTTAGCCGAGTTTTTGGTGTGTTTGGATTAGCTTTGGTGGGCTTTATGATGTTTTGTCAGGTTTTTTCAAATGTATTGATCACTTCTGTCTGGTTTTCTATTTTGGCGGGTTTGAAAATATTTTTGGATGAGTTTTGGCGGGTTTGAAAATATTTTGGCTCTTTGCGCAGAGACGACGGTGCCGGTTGCGGTGCGCTCCGGGGCGCTCCTTCTGCGGAAAGACGGCTGGCAGCGGCACTTGGGACAGCTCCGCGTCTCCGTATTCTGCGTTTCTTGCCTTCTGCATCTCAGCAAAATGCTTTCCCACTAGGTCTAGCAAGGAGAAACTGTGGCAGCTGAGTAGATGTAGCCCGGCCCGCCCTTTGAAGTTGAAAAGTTCTTGGCATCTCAGAACCTCAAGGGAAGAGCAAGGTTATCTATGGTAGGCTGGGGCAGAACTAGCAGCAAGCAGAGCAAAGTTGTCCAAGAATAGCTTCCATTGGAATGCTAATGGCAATTGAAGAGGCAGGCCAGTGGCAAGCCACTAGCTTCTAGCAGTTTGAAAGTTGCAGACACAGTGCAGGTGTTGTGCGGCTTCTTTCTTGGCCTCCTAGAAGGTGCCGTGGTGCCGCGCTCTCCGTCTCTTGCTTGCCAATATGTTGCCATGTTCCTCCTATTGTTTGGTTTGTTTTGATTTGTTTTGATGATCTTTTGGCGGGTTTTCGGAATGTTTTGGTGGTGTTTTAGAATGTTTTGTTTTCTCTTGTGTTGTTTTTATTGTCTTGGCAGGTTGTGGAACGTTTGGATTCGTTTTGGTGGGTTTTAAAATATTTTGGCGGGTATTTGGAATGTTTTGGTTTGCTTTCATTTGTTTTGATTATGTTTTGGCAAGTTATTGAAAGTTTCGATCACTTCTGACTGGTTTTCTAGTATTTTGGGATCTTTTCAGAATGTTTTGATCAGTTTTAGAATGTTTTGTATTCTCTTGAGTTGTTTTTATTGTCTTGGCAGGTTTTGGAATGTTTGGATTGCTTTTGGCGGGTTTTAAAATATTTTGGCGGGTATTTGGAATGTTTTGGCGGGTATTCGGAAGGTTTTGATTAGTTTTGACGGGTTTTGAAATATTTTGGCGGGTTTTTAGAAGGTTTTGACTTGTTTTGATTCTGTTTAGCCCAGTTTTTGGTGTGTTTGGATTAGCTTTGGTGGGCTTTATCATGTTTTGTCAGGTTTTTTCGAATGTATTGATCACTTCTGTCTGGTTTTCTATTTTGGCGGGTTTGAAAATATTTTTGGATGAGTTTTGGCGGGTTTGAAAATATTTTGGCTCTTTGCGCAGAGACGACGGTGCCGGTTGCGGTGCGCTCCGGGGCGCTCCTTCTGCGGAAAGACGGCTGGCAGCGGCACTTGGGACAGCTCCGCGTCTCCGTATTCTGCGTTTCTTGCCTTCTGCATCTCAGCAAAATGCTTTCCCACTAGGTCTAGCAAGGAGAAACTGTGGCAGCTGAGTAGATGTAGCCCGGCCCGCCCTTTGAAGTTGAAAAGTTCTTGGCATCTCAGAACCTCAAGGGAAGAGCAAGGTTATCTATGGTAGGCTGGGGCAGAACTAGCAGCAAGCAGAGCAAAGTTGTCCAAGAATAGCTTCCATTGGAATGCTAATGGCAATTGAAGAGGCAGGCCAGTGGCAAGCCACTGGCTTCTAGCAGTTTGAAAGTTGCAGACACAGTGCAGGTGTTGTGCGGCTTCTTTCTTGGCCTCCTAGAAGGTGCCGTGGTGCCGCGCTCTCCGTCTCTTGCTTGCCAATATGTTGCCATGTTCCTCCTATTGTTTGGTTTGTTTTGATTTGTTTTGATGATGTTTTGGCGGGTTTTCGGAACGTTTTGGCGGTGTTTTAGAATGTTTTGTTTTCTCTTGTGTTGTTTTTATTGTCTTGGCAGGTTGTGGAACGTTTGGATTCGTTTTGGTGGGTTTTAAAATATTTTGGCGGGTATTTGGAATGTTTTGGTTTGCTTTCATTTGTTTTGATAATGTTTTGGCAAGTTATTGAAAGTTTCGATCACTTCTGACTGGTTTTCTAGTATTTTGGGATCTTTTCAGAATGTTTTGATCAGTTTTAGAATGTTTTGTATTCTCTTGAGTTGTTTTTATTGTCTTGGCAGGTTTTGGAATGTTTGGATTGCTTTTGGCGGGTTTTAAAATATTTTGGCGGGTATTTGGAATGTTTTGGCGGGTATTCGGAAGGTTTTGATTAGTTTTGACGGGTTTTGAAATATTTTGGCGGGTTTTTAGAAGGTTTTGACTTGTTTTGATTCTGTTTAGCCCAGTTTTTGGTGTGTTTGGATTAGCTTTGGTGGGCTTTATCATGTTTTGTCAGGTTTTTTCGAATGTATTGATCACTTCTGTCTGGTTTTCTATTTTGGCGGGTTTGAAAATAGTTTTGGATGAGTTTTGGCGGGTTTGAAAATATTTTGGCTCTTTGCGCAGAGACGACGGTGCCGGTTGCGGTGCGCTCCGGGGCGCTCCTTCTGCGCAAAGACACCTGGCAGCGGCACTTGGGACAGCTCCGCGTCTCCGTATTGTGCGTTTCTTGCCTTCTGCATCTCAGCAAAATGCTTTCCCACTAGGTCTAGCAAGGAGAAACTGTGGCAGCTGAGTAGATGTAGCCCGGCCCGCCCTTTGAAGTTGACAAGTTCTTGGCATCTCAGAACCTCAAGGGAAGAGCAAGGTTATCTATGGTAGGCTGGGGCAGAACTAGCAGCAAGCAGAGCAAAGTTGTCCAAGAATAGCTTCCATTGGAATGCTAATGGCAATTGAAGAGGCAGGCCAGTGGCAAGCCACTAGCTTCTAGCAGTTTGAAAGTTGCAGACACAGTGCAGGTGTTGTGCGGCTTCTTTCTTGGCCTCCTAGAAGGTGCCGTGGTGCCGCGTTCTCCGTCTCTTGCTTGCCAATATGTTGCCGTGTTCCTCCTATTGTTTGGTTTGTTTTGATTTGTTTTGATGATCTTTTGGCGGGTTTTCGGAATGTTTTGGTGGTGTTTTAGAATGTTTTGTTTTCTCTTGTGTTGTTTTTATTGTCTTGGCAGGTTGTGGAACGTTTGGATTCGTTTTGGTGGGTTTTAATATATTTTGGCGGGTATTTGGAATGTTTTGGTTTGCTTTCATTTGTTTTGATTATGTTTTGGCAAGTTATTGAAAGTTTCGATCACTTCTGACTGGTTTTCTAGTATTTTGGGATCTTTTCAGAATGTTTTGATCAGTTTTAGAATGTTTTGTATTCTCTTGAGTTGTTTTTATTGTCTTGGCAGGTTTTGGAATGTTTGGATTGCTTTTGGCGGGTTTTAAAATATTTTGGCGGGTATTTGGAATGTTTTGGCGGGTATTCGGAAGGTTTTGATTAGTTTTGACGGGTTTTGAAATATTTTGGCGGGTTTTTAGAAGGTTTTGACTTGTTTTGATTCTGTTTAGCCCAGTTTTTGGTGTGTTTGGATTAGCTTTGGTGGGCTTTATCATGTTTTGTCAGGTTTTTTTGAATGTATTGATCACTTCTGTCTGGTTTTCTATTTTGGCGGGTTTGAAAATATTTTTGGATGAGTTTTGGCGGGTTTGAAAATATTTTGGCTCTTTGCGCAGAGACGACGGTGCCGGTTGCGGTGCGCTGCGGGGCGCTCCTTCTGCGGAAAGACGCCTGGCAGCGGCACTTGGGACAGCTCCGCGTCTCCGTATTCTGCGTTTCTTGCCTTCTGCATCTCAGCAAAATGCTTTCCCACTAGGTCTAGCAAGGAGAAACTGTGGCAGCTGAGTAGATGTAGCCCGGTCCGCCCTTTGAAGTTGACAAGTTCTTGGCATCTCAGAGCCTCAAGGGAAGAGCAAGGTTATCTATGGTAGGCTGGGGCAGAACTAGCAGCAAGCAGAGCAAAGTTGTCCAAGAATAGCTTCCATTGGAATGCTAATGGCAATTGAAGAGGCAGGCCAGTGGCAAGCCACTAGCTTCTAGCAGTTTGAAAGTTGCAGACACAGTGCAGGTGTTGTGCGGCTTCCTTCTTGGCCTCCTAGAAGGTGCCGTGGTGCCGCGCTCTCCGTCTCTTGCTTGCCAATATGTTGCCATGTTCCTCCTATTGTTTGGTTTGTTTTGATTTGTTTTGATGATCTTTTGGCGGGCTTTCGGAATGTTTTGGTGGTGTTTTAGAATGTTTTGTTTTCTCTTGTGTTGTTTTTATTGTCTTGGCAGGTTGTGGAACGTTTGGATTTGTTTTGGTGGGTTTTAAAATATTTTGGCGGGTATTTGGAATGTTTTGGTTTGCTTTCATTTGTTTTGATAATGTTTTGGCAAGTTATTGAAAGTTTCGATCACTTCTGACTGGTTTTCTAGTATTTTGGGATCTTTTCAGAATGTTTTGATCAGTTTTAGAATGTTTTGTATTCTCTTGAGTTGTTTTTATTGTCTTGGCATGTTTTGGAATGTTTTGGCATTCCTTTTGGCGGGTTTTAAAATATTTTGGCGGGTATTTGGAATGTTTTGGCGGGTATTCGGAAGGTTTTGATTATTTTTGACGGGTTTTGAAATATTTTGGCGGGTTTTTAGAAGGTTTTGACTTGTTTTGATTCTGTTTAGCCCAGTTTTTGGTGTGTTTGGATTAGCTTTGGTGGGCTTTATCATGTTTTGTCAGGTTTTTTCGAATGTATTGATCACTTCTGTCTGGTTTTCTATTTTGGCGGGTTTGAAAATATTTTTGGATGAGTTTTGGCGGGTTTGAAAATATTTTGGCTCTTTGCGCAGAGACGACGGTGCCGGTTGCGGTGCGCTCCGGGGCGCTCCTTCTGCGGAAAGACACCTGGCAGCGGCACTTGGGACAGCTCCGCGTCTCCGTATTGTGCGTTTCTTGCCTTCTGCATCTCAGCAAAATGCTTTCCCACTAGGTCTAGCAAGGAGAAACTGTGGCAGCTGAGTAGATGTAGCCCGGCCCGCCCTTTGAAGTTGACAAGTTCTTGGCATCTCAGAACCTCAAGGGAAGAGCAAGGTTATCTATGGTAGGCTGGGGCAGAACTAGCAGCAAGCAGAGCAAAGTTGTCCAAGAATAGCTTCCATTGGAATGCTAATGGCAATTGAAGAGGCAGGCCAGTGGCAAGCCACTAGCTTCTAGCAGTTTGAAAGTTGCAGACACAGTGCAGGTGTTGTGCGGCTTCCTTCTTGGCCTCCTAGAAGGTGCCGCACTCTCCGTCTCTTGCTTGCCAATATGTTGCCGTGTTCCTCCTATTGTTTGGTTTGTTTTGATTTGTTTTGATGATGTTTTGGCGGGTTTTCGGAATGTTTTGGTGGTGTTTTAGAATGTTTTGTTTTCTCTTGTGTTGTTTTTATTGTCTTGGAAGGTTTTGGAACGTTTGGATTCGTTTTGGCGGGTTTTAAAATATTTTGGCGGTTGTTTGGAATGTTTTGGTTTGCTTTCATTTGTTTTGATTATGTTTTGGCAAGTTATTGAAAGTTTCGATCACTTCTGACTGGTTTTCTAGTATTTTGGCATCTTTTCAGAATGTTTTGATCAGTTTTAGCAGGTTGTAAACTATTTTGTCAGGTTTTTGGAATGTTTTGGTTGGTTTTGATTTGTTTTTATGATGTTTTGCCAAGTTTTTTGAATGATTTGATCAGTTCTGGCTGGTTTTCTAATGTTTTGGCATTTTTCAGAATGTTTTGATGAGTTTTGTGGGTCTAAATTATTTTGGCGGTTTTTGGAATAGTTTGGTTGGTTTTTGATTTGATTTGATGATGTTTTGTCCGGTTTTCGGAATGTTTTGGTTGGGTTTTAGAATGTTTTGTATTCTCTTGAGTTGTTTTTATTCTGTTGGCAGGTTTTGGAATGTTTGGATTGCTTTTGGCGGGTTTTAAAATATTTTGGCGGGTATTTGGAATGTTTTGGCGGGTATTCGGAATGTTTTGATTAGTTTTGACGGGTTTTGAAATATTTTGGCGGGTTTTTAGAAGGTTTTGATTCTGTTTAGCCGAGTTTTTGGTGTGTTTGGATTAGCTTTGGTGGGCTTTATGATGTTTTGTCAGGTTTTTTCAAATGTATTGATCACTTCTGTCTGGTTTTCTATTTTGGCGGGTTTGAAAATATTTTTGGATGAGTTTTGGCGGGTTTGAAAATATTTTGGCTCTTTGCGCAGAGACGACGGTGCCGGTTGCGGTGCGCTCCGGGGCGCTCCTTCTGCGGAAAGACGCCTGGCAGCGGCACTTGGGACAGCTCCGCGTCTCCGTATTCTGCGTTTCTTGCCTTCTGCATCTCAGCAAAATGCTTTCCCACTAGGTCTAGCAAGGAGAAACTGTGGCAGCTGAGTAGATGTAGCCCGGCCCGCCCTTTGAAGTTGAAAAGTTCTTGGCATCTCAGAACCTCAAGGGAAGAGCAAGGTTATCTATGGTAGGCTGGGGCAGAACTAGCAGCAAGCAGAGCAAAGTTGTCCAAGAATAGCTTCCATTGGAATGCTAATGGCAATTGAAGAGGCAGGCCAGTGGCAAGCCACTAGCTTCTAGCAGTTTGAAAGTTGCAGACACAGTGCAGGTGTTGTGCGGCTTCTTTCTTGGCCTCCTAGAAGGTGCCGTGGTGCCGCGCTCTCCGTCTCTTGCTTGCCAATATGTTGCCATGTTCCTCCTATTGTTTGGTTTGTTTTGATTTGTTTTGATGATCTTTTGGCGGGTTTTCGGAATGTTTTGGTGGTGTTTTAGAATGTTTTGTTTTCTCTTGTGTTGTTTTTATTGTCTTGGCAGGTTGTGGAACGTTTGGATTCGTTTTGGTGGGTTTTAAAATATTTTGGCGGGTATTTGGAATGTTTTGGTTTGCTTTCATTTGTTTTGATTATGTTTTGGCAAGTTATTGAAAGTTTCGATCACTTCTGACTGGTTTTCTAGTATTTTGGGATCTTTTCAGAATGTTTTGATCAGTTTTAGAATGTTTTGTATTCTCTTGAGTTGTTTTTATTGTCTTGGCAGGTTTTGGAATGTTTGGATTGCTTTTGGCGGGTTTTAAAATATTTTGGCGGGTATTTGGAATGTTTTGGCGGGTATTCGGAAGGTTTTGATTAGTTTTGACGGGTTTTGAAATATTTTGGCGGGTTTTTAGAAGGTTTTGACTTGTTTTGATTCTGTTTAGCCCAGTTTTTGGTGTGTTTGGATTAGCTTTGGTGGGCTTTATCATGTTTTGTCAGGTTTTTTCGAATGTATTGATCACTTCTGTCTGGTTTTCTATTTTGGTGGGTTTGAAAATATTTTTGGATGAGTTTTGGCAGGTTTTAAAATATTTTGGCTCTTTGCGCAGAGACGACGGTGCCGGTTGCGGTGCGCTCCGGGGTGCTCCTTCTGCGGAAAGACGCCTGGCAGCGGCACTTGGGACAGCTCCGCGTCTCCGTATTCTGCGTTTCTTGCCTTCTGCATCTCAGCAAAATGCTTTCCCACTAGGTCTAGCAAGGAGAAACTGTGGCAGCTGAGTAGATGTAGCCCGGCCCGCCCTTTGAAGTTGACAAGTTCTTGGCATCTCAGAACCTCAAGGGAAGAGCAAGGTTATCTATGGTAGGCTGGGGCAGAACTAGCAGCAAGCAGAGCAAAGTTGTCCAAGAATAGCTTCCATTGGAATGCTAATGGCAATTGAAGAGGCAGGCCAGTGGCAAGCCACTAGCTTCTAGCAGTTTGAAAGTTGCAGACACAGTGCAGGTGTTGTGCGGCTTCCTTCTTGGCCTCCTAGAAGGTGCCGCACTCTCCGTCTCTTGCTTGCCAATATGTTGCCGTGTTCCTCCTATTGTTTGGTTTGTTTTGATTTGTTTTGATGATGTTTTGGCGGGTTTTCGGAATGTTTTGGTGGTGTTTTAGAATGTTTTGTTTTCTCTTGTGTTGTTTTTATTGTCTTGGAAGGTTTTGGAACGTTTGGATTCGTTTTGGCGGGTTTTAAAATATTTTGGCGGTTGTTTGGAATGTTTTGGTTTGCTTTCATTTGTTTTGATTATGTTTTGGCAAGTTATTGAAAGTTTCGATCACTTCTGACTGGTTTTCTAGTATTTTGGCATCTTTTCAGAATGTTTTGATCAGTTTTGGCAGGTTGTAAACTATTTTGTCAGGTTTTTGGAATGTTTTGGTTGGTTTTGATTTGTTTTTATGATGTTTTGCCAAGTTTTTTGAATGATTTGATCAGTTCTGGCTGGTTTTCTAATGTTTTGGCATTTTTCAGAATGTTTTGATGAGTTTTGTGGGTCTAAATTATTTTGGCGGTTTTTGGAATAGTTTGGTTGGTTTTTGATTTGATTTGATGATGTTTTGTCCGGTTTTCGGAATGTTTTGGTTGGGTTTTAGAATGTTTTGTATTCTCTTGAGTTGTTTTTATTCTGTTGGCAGGTTTTGGAATGTTTGGATTGCTTTTGGCGGGTTTTAAAATATTTTGGCGGGTATTTGGAATGTTTTGGCGGGTATTCGGAATGTTTTGATTAGTTTTGACGGGTTTTGAAATATTTTGGCGGGTTTTTAGAAGGTTTTGATTCTGTTTAGCCCAGTTTTTGGTGTGTTTGGATTAGCTTTGGTGGGCTTTATGATGTTTTGTCAGGTTTTTTCGAATGTATTGATCACTTCTGTCTGGTTTTCTATTTTGGCGGGTTTGAAAATATTTTTGGATGAGTTTTGGCGGGTTTGAAAATATTTTGGCTCTTTGCGCAGAGACGACGGTGCCGGTTGCGGTGCGCTCCGGGGCGCTCCTTCTGCGGAAAGACGGCTGGCAGCGGCACTTGGGACAGCTCCGCGTCTCCGTATTCTGCGTTTCTTGCCTTCTGCATCTCAGCAAAATGCTTTCCCACTAGGTCTAGCAAGGAGAAACTGTGGCAGCTGAGTAGATGTAGCCCGGCCCGCCCTTTGAAGTTGAAAAGTTCTTGGCATCTCAGAACCTCAAGGGAAGAGCAAGGTTATCTATGGTAGGCTGGGGCAGAACTAGCAGCAAGCAGAGCAAAGTTGTCCAAGAATAGCTTCCATTGGAATGCTAATGGCAATTGAAGAGGCAGGCCAGTGGCAAGCCACTAGCTTCTAGCAGTTTGAAAGTTGCAGACACAGTGCAGGTGTTGTGCGGCTTCTTTCTTGGCCTCCTAGAAGGTGCCGTGGTGCCGCGCTCTCCGTCTCTTGCTTGCCAATATGTTGCCATGTTCCTCCTATTGTTTGGTTTGTTTTGATTTGTTTTGATGATCTTTTGGCGGGTTTTCGGAATGTTTTGGTGGTGTTTTAGAATGTTTTGTTTTCTCTTGTGTTGTTTTTATTGTCTTGGCAGGTTGTGGAACGTTTGGATTCGTTTTGGTGGGTTTTAAAATATTTTGGCGGGTATTTGGAATGTTTTGGTTTGCTTTCATTTGTTTTGATTATGTTTTGGCAAGTTATTGAAAGTTTCGATCACTTCTGACTGGTTTTCTAGTATTTTGGGATCTTTTCAGAATGTTTTGATCAGTTTTAGAATGTTTTGTATTCTCTTGAGTTGTTTTTATTGTCTTGGCAGGTTTTGGAATGTTTGGATTGCTTTTGGCGGGTTTTAAAATATTTTGGCGGGTATTTGGAATGTTTTGGCGGGTATTCGGAAGGTTTTGATTATTTTTGACGGGTTTTGAAATATTTTGGCGGGTTTTTAGAAGGTTTTGACTTGTTTTGATTCTGTTTAGCCCAGTTTTTGGTGTGTTTGGATTAGCTTTGGTGGGCTTTATCATGTTTTGTCAGGTTTTTTCGAATGTATTGATCACTTCTGTCTGGTTTTCTATTTTGGTGGGTTTGAAAATATTTTTGGATGAGTTTTGGCAGGTTTTAAAATATTTTGGCTCTTTGCGCAGAGACGACGGTGCCGGTTGCGGTGCGCTCCGGGGTGCTCCTTCTGCGGAAAGACGCCTGGCAGCGGCACTTGGGACAGCTCCGCGTCTCCGTATTCTGCGTTTCTTGCCTTCTGCATCTCAGCAAAATGCTTTCCCACTAGGTCTAGCAAGGAGAAACTGTGGCAGCTGAGTAGATGTAGCCCGGCCCGCCCTTTGAAGTTGACAAGTTCTTGGCATCTCAGAACCTCAAGGGAAGAGCAAGGTTATCTATGGTAGGCTGGGGCAGAACTAGCAGCAAGCAGAGCAAAGTTGTCCAAGAATAGCTTCCATTGGAATGCTAATGGCAATTGAAGAGGCAGGCCAGTGGCAAGCCACTAGCTTCTAGCAGTTTGAAAGTTGCAGACACAGTGCAGGTGTTGTGCGGCTTCCTTCTTGGCCTCCTAGAAGGTGCCGCACTCTCCGTCTCTTGCTTGCCAATATGTTGCCGTGTTCCTCCTATTGTTTGGTTTGTTTTGATTTGTTTTGATGATGTTTTGGCGGGTTTTCGGAATGTTTTGGTGGTGTTTTAGAATGTTTTGTTTTCTCTTGTGTTGTTTTTATTGTCTTGGAAGGTTTTGGAACGTTTGGATTCGTTTTGGCGGGTTTTAAAATATTTTGGCGGTTGTTTGGAATGTTTTGGTTTGCTTTCATTTGTTTTGATTATGTTTTGGCAAGTTATTGAAAGTTTCGATCACTTCTGACTGGTTTTCTAGTATTTTGGCATCTTTTCAGAATGTTTTGATCAGTTTTAGCAGGTTGTAAACTATTTTGTCAGGTTTTTGGAATGTTTTGGTTGGTTTTGATTTGTTTTTATGATGTTTTGCCAAGTTTTTTGAATGATTTGATCAGTTCTGGCTGGTTTTCTAATGTTTTGGCATTTTTCAGAATGTTTTGATGAGTTTTGTGGGTCTAAATTATTTTGGTGGTTTTTGGAATATTTTGGTTGTTTTTGATTTGATTTGATGATGTTTTGTCCGGTTTTCGGAATGTTTTGGTTGGGTTTTAGAATGTTTTGTATTCTCTTGAGTTGTTTTTATTCTGTTGGCAGGTTTTGGAATGTTTGGATTGCTTTTGGCGGGTTTTAAAATATTTTGGCGGGTATTTGGAATGTTTTGGCGGGTATTCGGAAGGTTTTGATTAGTTTTGACGGGTTTTGAAATATTTTGGCGGGTTTTTAGAAGGTTTTGATTCTGTTTAGCCCAGTTTTTGGTGTGTTTGGATTAGCTTTGGTGGGCTTTATCATGTTTTGTCAGGTTTTTTTGAATGTATTGATCACTTCTGTCTGGTTTTCTATTTTGGCGGGTTTGAAAATATTTTTGGATTAGTTTTGGCGGGTTTGAAAATATTTTGGCTCTTTGCGCAGAGACGACGGTGCCGGTTGCGGTGCGCTCCGGGGCGCTCCTTCTGCGGAAAGACGGCTGGCAGCGGCACTTGGGACAGCTCCGCGTCTCCGTATTCTGCGTTTCTTGCCTTCTGCATCTCAGCAAAATGCTTTCCCACTAGGTCTAGCAAGGAGAAACTGTGGCAGCTGAGTAGATGTAGCCCGGCCCGCCCTTTGAAGTTGAAAAGTTCTTGGCATCTCAGAGCCTCAAGGGAAGAGCAAGGTTATCTATGGTAGGCTGGGGCAGAACTAGCAGCAAGCAGAGCAAAGTTGTCCAAGAATAGCTTCCATTGGAATGCTAATGGCAATTGAAGAGGCAGGCCAGTGGCAAGCCACTAGCTTCTAGCAGTTTGAAAGTTGCAGACACAGTGCAGGTGTTGTGCGGCTTCTTTCTTGGCCTCCTAGAAGGTGCCGTGGTGCCGCGCTCTCCGTCTCTTGCTTGCCAATATGTTGCCATGTTCCTCCTATTGTTTGGTTTGTTTTGATTTGTTTTGATGATCTTTTGGCGGGTTTTCGGAATGTTTTGGTGGTGTTTTAGAATGTTTTGTTTTCTCTTGTGTTGTTTTTATTGTCTTGGCAGGTTGTGGAACGTTTGGATTCGTTTTGGTGGGTTTTAAAATATTTTGGCGGGTATTTGGAATGTTTTGGTTTGCTTTCATTTGTTTTGATAATGTTTTGGCAAGTTATTGAAAGTTTCGATCACTTCTGACTGGTTTTCTAGTATTTTGGGATCTTTTCAGAATGTTTTGATCAGTTTTAGAATGTTTTGTATTCTCTTGAGTTGTTTTTATTGTCTTGGCAGGTTTTGGAATGTTTGGATTGCTTTTGGCGGGTTTTAAAATATTTTGGCGGGTATTTGGAATGTTTTGGCGGGTATTCGGAAGGTTTTGATTAGTTTTGACGGGTTTTGAAATATTTTGGCGGGTTTTTAGAAGGTTTTGACTTGTTTTGATTCTGTTTAGCCCAGTTTTTGGTGTGTTTGGATTAGCTTTGGTGGGCTTTATCATGTTTTGTCAGGTTTTTTCGAATGTATTGATCACTTCTGTCTGGTTTTCTATTTTGGCGGGTTTGAAAATATTTTTGGATGAGTTTTGGCGGGTTTGAAAATATTTTGGCTCTTTGCGCAGAGACGACGGTGCCGGTTGCGGTGCGCTCCGGGGCGCTCCTTCTGCGGAAAGACACCTGGCAGCGGCACTTGGGACAGCTCCGCGTCTCCGTATTCTGCGTTTCTTGCCTTCTGCATCTCAGCAAAATGCTTTCCCACTAGGTCTAGCAAGGAGAAACTGTGGCAGCTGAGTAGATGTAGCCCGGCCCGCCCTTTGAAGTTGACAAGTTCTTGGCATCTCAGAACCTCAAGGGAAGAGCAAGGTTATCTATGGTAGGCTGGGGCAGAACTAGCAGCAAGCAGAGCAAAGTTGTCCAAGAATAGCTTCCATTGGAATGCTAATGGCAATTGAAGAGGCAGGCCAGTGGCAAGCCACTAGCTTCTAGCAGTTTGAAAGTTGCAGACACAGTGCAGGTGTTGTGCGGCTTCCTTCTTGGCCTCCTAGAAGGTGCCGTGGTGCCGCGCTCTCCGTCTCTTGCTTGCCAATATGTTGCTATGTTCCTCCTATTGTTTGGTTTGTTTTGATTTGTTTTGATGATCTTTTGGCGGGTTTTCGGAATGTTTTGGTGGTGTTTTAGAATGTTTTGTTTTCTCTTGTGTTGTTTTTATTGTCTTGGCAGGTTGTGGAACGTTTGGATTCGTTTTGGTGGGTTTTAAAATATTTTGGCGGGTATTTGGAATGTTTTGGTTTGCTTTCATTTGTTTTGATTATGTTTTGGCAAGTTATTGAAAGTTTCGATCACTTCTGACTGGTTTTCTAGTATTTTGGGATCTTTTCAGAATGTTTTGATCAGTTTTAGAATGTTTTGTATTCTCTTGAGTTGTTTTTATTGTCTTGGCAGGTTTTGGAATGTTTGGATTGCTTTTGGCGGGTTTTAAAATATTTTGGCGGGTATTTGGAATGTTTTGGCGGGTATTCGGAAGGTTTTGATTAGTTTTGACGGGTTTTGAAATATTTTGGCGGGTTTTTAGAAGGTTTTGACTTGTTTTGATTCTGTTTAGCCCAGTTTTTGGTGTGTTTGGATTAGCTTTGGTGGGCTTTATCATGTTTTGTCAGGTTTTTTTGAATGTATTGATCACTTCTGTCTGGTTTTCTATTTTGGCGGGTTTGAAAATATTTTTGGATGAGTTTTGGCGGGTTTTAAAATATTTTGGCTCTTTGCGCAGAGACGACGGTGCCGGTTGCGGTGCGCTCCGGGGCGCTCCTTCTGCGGAAAGACGCCTGGCAGCGGCACTTGGGACAGCTCCGCGTCTCCGTATTCTGCGTTTCTTGCCTTCTGCATCTCAGCAAAATGCTTTCCCACTAGGTCTAGCAAGGAGAAACTGTGGCAGCTGAGTAGATGTAGCCCGGCCCGCCCTTTGAAGTTGACAAGTTCTTGGCATCTCAGAGCCTCAAGGGAAGAGCAAGGTTATCTATGGTAGGCTGGGGCAGAACTAGCAGCAAGCAGAGCAAAGTTGTCCAAGAATAGCTTCCATTGGAATGCTAATGGCAATTGAAGAGGCAGGCCAGTGGCAAGCCACTAGCTTCTAGCAGTTTGAAAGTTGCAGACACAGTGCAGGTGTTGTGCGGCTTCCTTCTTGGCCTCCTAGAAGGTGCCGTGGTGCCGCGCTCTCCGTCTCTTGCTTGCCAATATGTTGCCATGTTCCTCCTATTGTTTGGTTTGTTTTGATTTGTTTTGATGATCTTTTGGCGGGTTTTCGGAATGTTTTGGTGGTGTTTTAGAATGTTTTGTTTTCTCTTGTGTTGTTTTTATTGTCTTGGCAGGTTGTGGAACGTTTGGATTCGTTTTGGTGGGTTTTAAAATATTTTGGCGGGTATTTGGAATGTTTTGGTTTGCTTTCATTTGTTTTGATAATGTTTTGGCAAGTTATTGAAAGTTTCGATCACTTCTGACTGGTTTTCTAGTATTTTGGGATCTTTTCAGAATGTTTTGATCAGTTTTAGAATGTTTTGTATTTTCTTGAGTTGTTTTTATTGTCTTGGCAGGTTTTGGAATGTTTGGATTGCTTTTGGCGGGTTTTAAAATATTTTGGCGGGTATTTGGAATCTTTTGGCGGGTATTCGGAAGGTTTTGATTAGTTTTGACGGGTTTTGAAATATTTTGGCGGGTTTTTAGAAGGTTTTGACTTGTTTTGATTCTGTTTAGCCCAGTTTTTGGTGTGTTTGGATTAGCTTTGGTGGGCTTTATCATGTTTTGTCAGGTTTTTTTGAATGTATTGATCACTTCTGTCTGGTTTTCTATTTTGGCGGGTTTGAAAATATTTTTGGATGAGTTTTGGCGGGTTTGAAAATATTTTGGCTCTTTGCGCAGAGACGACGGTGCCGGTTGCGGTGCGCTCCGGGGCGCTCCTTCTGCGGAAAGACGCCTGGCAGCGGCACTTGGGACAGCTCCGCGTCTCCGTATTCTGCGTTTCTTGCCTTCTGCATCTCAGCAAAATGCTTTCCCACTAGGTCTAGCAAGGAGAAACTGTGGCAGCTGAGTAGATGTAGCCCGGCCCGCCCTTTGAAGTTGACAAGTTCTTGGCATCTCAGAACCTCAAGGGAAGAGCAAGGTTATCTATGGTAGGCTGGGGCAGAACTAGCAGCAAGCAGAGCAAAGTTGTCCAAGAATAGCTTCCATTGGAATGCTAATGGCAATTGAAGAGGCAGGCCAGTGGCAAGCCACTAGCTTCTAGCAGTTTGAAAGTTGCAGACACAGTGCAGGTGTTGTGCGGCTTCTTTCTTGGCCTCCTAGAAGGTGCCGTGGTGCCGCGCTCTCCGTCTCTTGCTTGCCAATATGTTGCCATGTTCCTCCTATTGTTTGGTTTGTTTTGATTTGTTTTGATGATCTTTTGGCGGGTTTTCGGAATGTTTTGGTGGTGTTTTAGAATGTTTTGTTTTCTCTTGTGTTGTTTTTATTGTGTTGGCAGGTTGTGGAACGTTTGGATTCGTTTTGGTGGGTTTTAAAATATTTTGGCGGGTATTTGGAATGTTTTGGTTTGCTTTCATTTGTTTTGATTATGTTTTGGCAAGTTATTGAAAGTTTCGATCACTTCTGACTGGTTTTCTAGTATTTTGGGATCTTTTCAGAATGTTTTGATCAGTTTTAGAATGTTTTGTATTCTCTTGAGTTGTTTTTATTGTCTTGGCAGGTTTTGGAATGTTTGGATTGCTTTTGGCGGGTTTTAAAATATTTTGGCGGGTATTTGGAATGTTTTGGCGGGTATTCGGAAGGTTTTGATTAGTTTTGACGGGTTTTGAAATATTTTGGCGGGTTTTTAGAAGGTTTTGACTTGTTTTGATTCTGTTTAGCCCAGTTTTTGGTGTGTTTGGATTAGCTTTGGTGGGCTTTATCATGTTTTGTCAGGTTTTTTCGAATGTATTGATCACTTCTGTCTGGTTTTCTATTTTGGTGGGTTTGAAAATATTTTTGGATGAGTTTTGGCAGGTTTTAAAATATTTTGGCTCTTTGCGCAGAGACGACGGTGCCGGTTGCGGTGCGCTCCGGGGTGCTCCTTCTGCGGAAAGACGCCTGGCAGCGGCACTTGGGACAGCTCCGCGTCTCCGTATTCTGCGTTTCTTGCCTTCTGCATCTCAGCAAAATGCTTTCCCACTAGGTCTAGCAAGGAGAAACTGTGGCAGCTGAGTACATGTAGCCCGGCCCGCCCTTTGAAGTTGACAAGTTCTTGGCATCTCAGAACCTCAAGGGAAGAGCAAGGTTATCTATGGTAGGCTGGGGCAGAACTAGCAGCAAGCAGAGCAAAGTTGTCCAAGAATAGCTTCCATTGGAATGCTAATGGCAATTGAAGAGGCAGGCCAGTGGCAAGCCACTAGCTTCTAGCAGTTTGAAAGTTGCAGACACAGTGCAGGTGTTGTGCGGCTTCCTTCTTGGCCTCCTAGAAGGTGCCGCACTCTCCGTCTCTTGCTTGCCAATATGTTGCCGTGTTCCTCCTATTGTTTGGTTTGTTTTGATTTGTTTTGATGATGTTTTGGCGGGTTTTCGGAATGTTTTGGTGGTGTTTTAGAATGTTTTGTTTTCTCTTGTGTTGTTTTTATTGTCTTGGAAGGTTTTGGAACGTTTGGATTCGTTTTGGCGGGTTTTAAAATATTTTGGCGGTTGTTTGGAATGTTTTGGTTTGCTTTCATTTGTTTTGATTATGTTTTGGCAAGTTATTGAAAGTTTCGATCACTTCTGACTGGTTTTCTAGTATTTTGGCATCTTTTCAGAATGTTTTGATCAGTTTTAGCAGGTTGTAAACTATTTTGTCAGGTTTTTGGAACGTTTTGGTTGGTTTTGATTTGTTTTTATGATGTTTTGCCAAGTTTTTTGAATGATTTGATCAGTTCTGGCTGGTTTTCTAATGTTTTGGCATTTTTCAGAATGTTTTGATGAGTTTTGTGGGTCTAAATTATTTTGGTGGTTTTTGGAATATTTTGGTTGTTTTTGATTTGATTTGATGATGTTTTGTCCGGTTTTCGGAATGTTTTGGTTGGGTTTTAGAATGTTTTGTATTCTCTTGAGTTGTTTTTATTCTGTTGGCAGGTTTTGGAATGTTTGGATTGCTTTTGGCGGTTTTTAAAATATTTTGGCGGGTATTTGGAATGTTTTGGCGGGTATTCGGAAGGTTTTGATTAGTTTTGACGGGTTTTGAAATATTTTGGCGGGTTTTTAGAAGGTTTTGATTCTGTTTAGCCCAGTTTTTGGTGTGTTTGGATTAGCTTTGGTGGGCTTTATCATGTTTTGTCAGGTTTTTTCGAATGTATTGATCACTTCTGTCTGGTTTTCTATTTTGGCGGGTTTGAAAATATTTTTGGATGAGTTTTGGCGGGTTTGAAAATATTTTGGCTCTTTGCACAGAGACGACGGTGCCGGTTGCGGTGCGCTGCGGGGCGCTCCTTCTGCGGAAAGACGCCTGGCAGCGGCACTTGGGACAGCTCCGCGTCTCCGTATTCTGCGTTTCTTGCCTTCTGCATCTCAGCAAAATGCTTTCCCACTAGGTCTAGCAAGGAGAAACTGTGGCAGCTGAGTAGATGTAGCCCGGCCCGCCCTTTGAAGTTGAAAAGTTCTTGGCATCTCAGAGCCTCAAGGGAAGAGCAAGGTTATCTATGGTAGGCTGGGGCAGAACTAGCAGCAAGCAGAGCAAAGTTGTCCAAGAATAGCTTCCATTGGAATGCTAATGGCAATTGAAGAGGCAGGCCAGTGGCAAGCCACTAGCTTCTAGCAGTTTGAAAGTTGCAGACACAGTGCAGGTGTTGTGCGGCTTCTTTCTTGGCCTCCTAGAAGGTGCCGTGGTGCCGCGCTCTCCGTCTCTTGCTTGCCAATATGTTGCCATGTTCCTCCTATTGTTTGGTTTGTTTTGATTTGTTTTGATGATCTTTTGGCGGGTTTTCGGAATGTTTTGGTGGTGTTTTAGAATGTTTTGTTTTCTCTTGTGTTGTTTTTATTGTCTTGGCAGGTTGTGGAACGTTTGGATTCGTTTTGGTGGGTTTTAAAATATTTTGGCGGGTATTTGGAATGTTTTGGTTTGCTTTCATTTGTTTTGATTATGTTTTGGCAAGTTATTGAAAGTTTCGATCACTTCTGACTGGTTTTCTAGTATTTTGGGATCTTTTCAGAATGTTTTGATCAGTTTTAGAATGTTTTGTATTTTCTTGAGTTGTTTTTATTGTCTTGGCAGGTTTTGGAATGTTTGGATTGCTTTTGGCGGGTTTTAAAATATTTTGGCGGGTATTTGGAATGTTTTGGCGGGTATTCGGAAGGTTTTGATTAGTTTTGACGGGTTTTGAAATATTTTGGCGGGTTTTTAGAAGGTTTTGACTTGTTTTGATTCTGTTTAGCCCAGTTTTTGGTGTGTTTGGATTAGCTTTGGTGGGCTTTATCATGTTTTGTCAGGTTTTTTTGAATGTATTGATCACTTCTGTCTGGTTTTCTATTTTGGCGGGTTTGAAAATATTTTTGGATGAGTTTTGGCGGGTTTGAAAATATTTTGGCTCTTTGCGCAGAGACGACGGTGCCGGTTGCGGTGCGCTCCGGGGCGCTCCTTCTGCGGAAAGACGCCTGGCAGCGGCACTTGGGACAGCTCCGCGTCTCCGTATTCTGCGTTTCTTGCCTTCTGCATCTCAGCAAAATGCTTTCCCACTAGGTCTAGCAAGGAGAAACTGTGGCAGCTGAGTAGATGTAGCCCGGCCCGCCCTTTGAAGTTGAAAAGTTCTTGGCATCTCAGAACCTCAAGGGAAGAGCAAGGTTATCTATGGTAGGCTGGGGCAGAACTAGCAGCAAGCAGAGCAAAGTTGTCCAAGAATAGCTTCCATTGGAATGCTAATGGCAATTGAAGAGGCAGGCCAGTGGCAAGCCACTAGCTTCTAGCAGTTTGAAAGTTGCAGACACAGTGCAGGTGTTGTGCGGCTTCTTTCTTGGCCTCCTAGAAGGTGCCGTGGTGCCGCGCTCTCCGTCTCTTGC
Source organism: Passer domesticus (assembly GCF_036417665.1). Lineage (NCBI taxonomy): Eukaryota > Metazoa > Chordata > Aves > Passeriformes > Passeridae > Passer > Passer domesticus. The sequence goes on along the minus strand of NC_087476.1, from coordinate 78,916,976 downwards.
TTGCCAATATGTTGCCATGTTCCTCCTATTGTTTGGTTTGTTTTGATTTGTTTTGATGATGTTTTGGCGGGTTTTCGGAATGTTTTGGTGGTGTTTTAGAATGTTTTGTTTTCTCTTGTGTTGTTTTTATTGTCTTGGAAGGTTTTGGAACGTTTGGATTCGTTTTGGCGGGTTTTAAAATATTTTGGCGGTTGTTTGGAATGTTTTGGTTTGCTTTCATTTGTTTTGATTATGTTTTGGCAAGTTATTGAAAGTTTCGATCACTTCTGACTGGTTTTCTAGTATTTTGGGATCTTTTCAGAATGTTTTGATCAGTTTTAGCAGGTTGTAAACTATTTTGTCAGGTTTTTGGAATGTTTTGGTTGGTTTTGATTTGTTTTTATGATGTTTTGCCAAGTTTTTTGAATGATTTGATCAGTTCTGGCTGGTTTTCTAATGTTTTGGCATTTTTCAGAATGTTTTGATGAGTTTTGTGGGTCTAAATTATTTTGGTGGTTTTTGGAATATTTTGGTTGTTTTTGATTTGATTTGATGATGTTTTGTCCGGTTTTCGGAATGTTTTGGTTGGGTTTTAGAATGTTTTGTATTCTCTTGAGTTGTTTTTATTCTGTTGGCAGGTTTTGGAATGTTTGGATTGCTTTTGGCGGGTTTTAAAATATTTTGGCGGGTATTTGGAATGTTTTGGCGGGTATTCGGAAGGTTTTGATTAGTTTTGACGGGTTTTGAAATATTTTGGCGGGTTTTTAGAAGGTTTTGATTCTGTTTAGCCCAGTTTTTGGTGTGTTTGGATTAGCTTTGGTGGGCTTTATCATGTTTTGTCAGGTTTTTTCGAATGTATTGATCACTTCTGTCTGGTTTTCTATTTTGGCGGGTTTGAAAATATTTTTGGATGAGTTTTGGCGGGTTTGAAAATATTTTGGCTCTTTGCACAGAGACGACGGTGCCGGTTGCGGTGCGCTGCGGGGCGCTCCTTCTGCGGAAAGACGCCTGGCAGCGGCACTTGGGACAGCTCCGCGTCTCCGTATTCTGCGTTTCTTGCCTTCTGCATCTCAGCAAAATGCTTTCCCACTAGGTCTAGCAAGGAGAAACTGTGGCAGCTGAGTAGATGTAGCCCGGCCCGCCCTTTGAAGTTGAAAAGTTCTTGGCATCTCAGAGCCTCAAGGGAAGAGCAAGGTTATCTATGGTAGGCTGGGGCAGAACTAGCAGCAAGCAGAGCAAAGTTGTCCAAGAATAGCTTCCATTGGAATGCTAATGGCAATTGAAGAGGCAGGCCAGTGGCAAGCCACTAGCTTCTAGCAGTTTGAAAGTTGCAGACACAGTGCAGGTGTTGTGCGGCTTCTTTCTTGGCCTCCTAGAAGGTGCCGTGGTGCCGCGCTCTCCGTCTCTTGCTTGCCAATATGTTGCCATGTTCCTCCTATTGTTTGGTTTGTTTTGATTTGTTTTGATGATCTTTTGGCGGGTTTTCGGAATGTTTTGGTGGTGTTTTAGAATGTTTTGTTTTCTCTTGTGTTGTTTTTATTGTCTTGGCAGGTTGTGGAACGTTTGGATTCGTTTTGGTGGGTTTTAAAATATTTTGGCGGGTATTTGGAATGTTTTGGTTTGCTTTCATTTGTTTTGATTATGTTTTGGCAAGTTATTGAAAGTTTCGATCACTTCTGACTGGTTTTCTAGTATTTTGGGATCTTTTCAGAATGTTTTGATCAGTTTTAGAATGTTTTGTATTTTCTTGAGTTGTTTTTATTGTCTTGGCAGGTTTTGGAATGTTTGGATTGCTTTTGGCGGGTTTTAAAATATTTTGGCGGGTATTTGGAATGTTTTGGCGGGTATTCGGAAGGTTTTGATTAGTTTTGACGGGTTTTGAAATATTTTGGCGGGTTTTTAGAAGGTTTTGACTTGTTTTGATTCTGTTTAGCCCAGTTTTTGGTGTGTTTGGATTAGCTTTGGTGGGCTTTATCATGTTTTGTCAGGTTTTTTTGAATGTATTGATCACTTCTGTCTGGTTTTCTATTTTGGCGGGTTTGAAAATATTTTTGGATGAGTTTTGGCGGGTTTGAAAATATTTTGGCTCTTTGCGCAGAGACGACGGTGCCGGTTGCGGTGCGCTCCGGGGCGCTCCTTCTGCGGAAAGACGCCTGGCAGCGGCACTTGGGACAGCTCCGCGTCTCCGTATTCTGCGTTTCTTGCCTTCTGCATCTCAGCAAAATGCTTTCCCACTAGGTCTAGCAAGGAGAAACTGTGGCAGCTGAGTAGATGTAGCCCGGCCCGCCCTTTGAAGTTGAAAAGTTCTTGGCATCTCAGAACCTCAAGGGAAGAGCAAGGTTATCTATGGTAGGCTGGGGCAGAACTAGCAGCAAGCAGAGCAAAGTTGTCCAAGAATAGCTTCCATTGGAATGCTAATGGCAATTGAAGAGGCAGGCCAGTGGCAAGCCACTAGCTTCTAGCAGTTTGAAAGTTGCAGACACAGTGCAGGTGTTGTGCGGCTTCTTTCTTGGCCTCCTAGAAGGTGCCGTGGTGCCGCGCTCTCCGTCTCTTGCTTGCCAATATGTTGCCATGTTCCTCCTATTGTTTGGTTTGTTTTGATTTGTTTTGATGATCTTTTGGCGGGTTTTCGGAATGTTTTGGTGGTGTTTTAGAATGTTTTGTTTTCTCTTGTGTTGTTTTTATTGTGTTGGCAGGTTGTGGAACGTTTGGATTCGTTTTGGTGGGTTTTAAAATATTTTGGCGGGTATTTGGAATGTTTTGGTTTGCTTTCATTTGTTTTGATTATGTTTTGGCAAGTTATTGAAAGTTTCGATCACTTCTGACTGGTTTTCTAGTATTTTGGGATCTTTTCAGAATGTTTTGATCAGTTTTAGAATGTTTTGTATTCTCTTGAGTTGTTTTTATTGTCTTGGCAGGTTTTGGAATGTTTGGATTGCTTTTGGCGGGTTTTAAAATATTTTGGCGGGTATTTGGAATGTTTTGGCGGGTATTCGGAAGGTTTTGATTAGTTTTGACGGGTTTTGAAATATTTTGGCGGGTTTTTAGAAGGTTTTGACTTGTTTTGATTCTGTTTAGCCCAGTTTTTGGTGTGTTTGGATTAGCTTTGGTGGGCTTTATCATGTTTTGTCAGGTTTTTTCGAATGTATTGATCACTTCTGTCTGGTTTTCTATTTTGGCGGGTTTGAAAATATTTTTGGATTAGTTTTGGCAGGTTTGAAAATATTTTGGCTCTTTGCGCAGAGACGACGGTGCCGGTTGCGGTGCGCTCCGGGGTGCTCCTTCTGCGGAAAGACGCCTGGCAGCGGCACTTGGGACAGCTCCGCGTCTCCGTATTCTGCGTTTCTTGCCTTCTGCATCTCAGCAAAATGCTTTCCCACTAGGTCTAGCAAGGAGAAACTGTGGCAGCTGAGTACATGTAGCCCGGCCCGCCCTTTGAAGTTGACAAGTTCTTGGCATCTCAGAACCTCAAGGGAAGAGCAAGGTTATCTATGGTAGGCTGGGGCAGAACTAGCAGCAAGCAGAGCAAAGTTGTCCAAGAATAGCTTCCATTGGAATGCTAATGGCAATTGAAGAGGCAGGCCAGTGGCAAGCCACTAGCTTCTAGCAGTTTGAAAGTTGCAGACACAGTGCAGGTGTTGTGCGGCTTCCTTCTTGGCCTCCTAGAAGGTGCCGCACTCTCCGTCTCTTGCTTGCCAATATGTTGCCGTGTTCCTCCTATTGTTTGGTTTGTTTTGATTTGTTTTGATGATGTTTTGGCGGGTTTTCGGAATGTTTTGGTGGTGTTTTAGAATGTTTTGTTTTCTCTTGTGTTGTTTTTATTGTCTTGGAAGGTTTTGGAACGTTTGGATTCGTTTTGGTGGGTTTTAAAATATTTTGGCGGTTGTTTGGAATGTTTTGGTTTGCTTTCATTTGTTTTGATTATGTTTTGGCAAGTTATTGAAAGTTTCGATCACTTCTGACTGGTTTTCTAGTATTTTGGCATCTTTTCAGAATGTTTTGATCAGTTTTAGCAGGTTGTAAACTATTTTGTCAGGTTTTTGGAACGTTTTGGTTGGTTTTGATTTGTTTTTATGATGTTTTGCCAAGTTTTTTGAATGATTTGATCAGTTCTGGCTGGTTTTCTAATGTTTTGGCATTTTTCAGAATGTTTTGATGAGTTTTGTGGGTCTAAATTATTTTGGTGGTTTTTGGAATATTTTGGTTGTTTTTGATTTGATTTGATGATGTTTTGTCGGGTTTTCGGAATGTTTTGGTTGGGTTTTAGAATGTTTTGTATTCTCTTGAGTTGTTTTTATTCTGTTGGCAGGTTTTGGAATGTTTGGATTGCTTTTGGCGGGTTTTAAAATATTTTGGCGGGTATTTGGAATGTTTTGGCGGGTATTCGGAAGGTTTTGATTAGTTTTGACGGGTTTTGAAATATTTTGGCGGGTTTTTAGAAGGTTTTGATTCTGTTTAGCCCAGTTTTTGGTGTGTTTGGATTAGCTTTGGTGGGCTTTATCATGTTTTGTCAGGTTTTTTTGAATGTATTGATCACTTCTGTCTGGTTTTCTATTTTGGCGGGTTTGAAAATATTTTTGGATTAGTTTTGGCGGGTTTGAAAATATTTTGGCTCTTTGCGCAGAGACGACGGTGCCGGTTGCGGTGCGCTCCGGGGCGCTCCTTCTGCGGAAAGACGGCTGGCAGCGGCACTTGGGACAGCTCCGCGTCTCCGTATTCTGCGTTTCTTGCCTTCTGCATCTCAGCAAAATGCTTTCCCACTAGGTCTAGCAAGGAGAAACTGTGGCAGCTGAGTAGATGTAGCCCGGCCCGCCCTTTGAAGTTGAAAAGTTCTTGGCATCTCAGAGCCTCAAGGGAAGAGCAAGGTTATCTATGGTAGGCTGGGGCAGAACTAGCAGCAAGCAGAGCAAAGTTGTCCAAGAATAGCTTCCATTGGAATGCTAATGGCAATTGAAGAGGCAGGCCAGTGGCAAGCCACTAGCTTCTAGCAGTTTGAAAGTTGCAGACACAGTGCAGGTGTTGTGCGGCTTCTTTCTTGGCCTCCTAGAAGGTGCCGTGGTGCCGCGCTCTCCGTCTCTTGCTTGCCAATATGTTGCCATGTTCCTCCTATTGTTTGGTTTGTTTTGATTTGTTTTGATGATGTTTTGGCGGGTTTTCGGAATGTTTTGGTGGTGTTTTAGAATGTTTTGTTTTCTCTTGTGTTGTTTTTATTGTCTTGGAAGGTTTTGGAACGTTTGGATTCGTTTTGGTGGGTTTTAAAATATTTTGGCGGGTATTTGGAATGTTTTGGTTTGCTTTCATTTGTTTTGATTATGTTTTGGCAAGTTATTGAAAGTTTCGATCACTTCTGACTGGTTTTCTAGTATTTTGGGATCTTTTCAGAATGTTTTGATCAGTTTTAGCAGGTTGTAAACTATTTTGTCAGGTTTTTGGAATGTTTTGGTTGGTTTTGATTTGTTTTTATGATGTTTTGCCAAGTTTTTTGAATGATTTGATCAGTTCTGGCTGGTTTTCTAATGTTTTGGCATTTTTCAGAATGTTTTGATGAGTTTTGTGGGTCTAAATTATTTTGGTGGTTTTTGGAATATTTTGGTTGTTTTTGATTTGATTTGATGATGTTTTGTCCGGTTTTCGGAATGTTTTGGTTGGGTTTTAGAATGTTTTGTATTCTCTTGAGTTGTTTTTATTCTGTTGGCAGGTTTTGGAATGTTTGGATTGCTTTTGGCGGGTTTTAAAATATTTTGGCGGGTATTTGGAATGTTTTGGCGGGTATTCGGAAGGTTTTGATTAGTTTTGACGGGTTTTGAAATATTTTGGCGGGTTTTTAGAAGGTTTTGATTCTGTTTAGCCCAGTTTTTGGTGTGTTTGGATTAGCTTTGGTGGGCTTTATCATGTTTTGTCAGGTTTTTTCGAATGTATTGATCACTTCTGTCTGGTTTTCTATTTTGGCGGGTTTGAAAATATTTTTGGATGAGTTTTGGCGGGTTTGAAAATATTTTGGCTCTTTGCACAGAGACGACGGTGCCGGTTGCGGTGCGCTGCGGGGCGCTCCTTCTGCGGAAAGACGCCTGGCAGCGGCACTTGGGACAGCTCCGCGTCTCCGTATTCTGCGTTTCTTGCCTTCTGCATCTCAGCAAAATGCTTTCCCACTAGGTCTAGCAAGGAGAAACTGTGGCAGCTGAGTAGATGTAGCCCGGCCCGCCCTTTGAAGTTGAAAAGTTCTTGGCATCTCAGAGCCTCAAGGGAAGAGCAAGGTTATCTATGGTAGGCTGGGGCAGAACTAGCAGCAAGCAGAGCAAAGTTGTCCAAGAATAGCTTCCATTGGAATGCTAATGGCAATTGAAGAGGCAGGCCAGTGGCAAGCCACTAGCTTCTAGCAGTTTGAAAGTTGCAGACACAGTGCAGGTGTTGTGCGGCTTCTTTCTTGGCCTCCTAGAAGGTGCCGTGGTGCCGCGCTCTCCGTCTCTTGCTTGCCAATATGTTGCCATGTTCCTCCTATTGTTTGGTTTGTTTTGATTTGTTTTGATGATCTTTTGGCGGGTTTTCGGAATGTTTTGGTGGTGTTTTAGAATGTTTTGTTTTCTCTTGTGTTGTTTTTATTGTCTTGGCAGGTTGTGGAACGTTTGGATTCGTTTTGGTGGGTTTTAAAATATTTTGGCGGGTATTTGGAATGTTTTGGTTTGCTTTCATTTGTTTTGATAATGTTTTGGCAAGTTATTGAAAGTTTCGATCACTTCTGACTGGTTTTCTAGTATTTTGGGATCTTTTCAGAATGTTTTGATCAGTTTTAGAATGTTTTGTATTCTCTTGAGTTGTTTTTATTGTCTTGGCAGGTTTTGGAATGTTTGGATTGCTTTTGGCGGGTTTTAAAATATTTTGGCGGGTATTTGGAATGTTTTGGCGGGTATTCGGAAGGTTTTGATTAGTTTTGACGGGTTTTGAAATATTTTGGCGGGTTTTTAGAAGGTTTTGACTTGTTTTGATTCTGTTTAGCCCAGTTTTTGGTGTGTTTGGATTAGCTTTGGTGGGCTTTATCATGTTTTGTCAGGTTTTTTCGTATGTATTGATCACTTCTGTCTGGTTTTCTATTTTGGCGGGTTTGAAAATATTTTTGGATGAGTTTTGGCGGGTTTGAAAATATTTTGGCTCTTTGCGCAGAGACGACGGTGCCGGTTGCGGTGCGCTCCGGGGCGCTCCTTCTGCGGAAAGACACCTGGCAGCGGCACTTGGGACAGCTCCGCGTCTCCGTATTCTGCGTTTCTTGCCTTCTGCATCTCAGCAAAATGCTTTCCCACTAGGTCTAGCAAGGAGAAACTGTGGCAGCTGAGTAGATGTAGCCCGGCCCGCCCTTTGAAGTTGACAAGTTCTTGGCATCTCAGAACCTCAAGGGAAGAGCAAGGTTATCTATGGTAGGCTGGGGCAGAACTAGCAGCAAGCAGAGCAAAGTTGTCCAAGAATAGCTTCCATTGGAATGCTAATGGCAATTGAAGAGGCAGGCCAGTGGCAAGCCACTAGCTTCTAGCAGTTTGAAAGTTGCAGACACAGTGCAGGTGTTGTGCGGCTTCCTTCTTGGCCTCCTAGAAGGTGCCGTGGTGCCGCGTTCTCCGTCTCTTGCTTGCCAATATGTTGCTATGTTCCTCCTATTGTTTGGTTTGTTTTGATTTGTTTTGATGATCTTTTGGCGGGTTTTCGGAATGTTTTGGTGGTGTTTTAGAATGTTTTGTTTTCTCTTGTGTTGTTTTTATTGTCTTGGCAGGTTGTGGAACGTTTGGATTCGTTTTGGTGGGTTTTAAAATATTTTGGCGGGTATTTGGAATGTTTTGGTTTGCTTTCATTTGTTTTGATTATGTTTTGGCAAGTTATTGAAAGTTTCGATCACTTCTGACTGGTTTTCTAGTATTTTGGGATCTTTTCAGAATGTTTTGATCAGTTTTAGAATGTTTTGTATTCTCTTGAGTTGTTTTTATTGTCTTGGCAGGTTTTGGAATGTTTGGATTGCTTTTGGCGGGTTTTAAAATATTTTGGCGGGTATTTGGAATGTTTTGGCGGGTATTCGGAAGGTTTTGATTAGTTTTGACGGGTTTTGAAATATTTTGGCGGGTTTTTAGAAGGTTTTGACTTGTTTTGATTCTGTTTAGCCCAGTTTTTGGTGTGTTTGGATTAGCTTTGGTGGGCTTTATCATGTTTTGTCAGGTTTTTTTGAATGTATTGATCACTTCTGTCTGGTTTTCTATTTTGGCGGGTTTGAAAATATTTTTGGATGAGTTTTGGCGGGTTTTAAAATATTTTGGCTCTTTGCGCAGAGACGACGGTGCCGGTTGCGGTGCGCTCCGGGGCGCTCCTTCTGCGGAAAGACGCCTGGCAGCGGCACTTGGGACAGCTCCGCGTCTCCGTATTCTGCGTTTCTTGCCTTCTGCATCTCAGCAAAATGCTTTCCCACTAGGTCTAGCAAGGAGAAACTGTGGCAGCTGAGTAGATGTAGCCCGGCCCGCCCTTTGAAGTTGACAAGTTCTTGGCATCTCAGAGCCTCAAGGGAAGAGCAAGGTTATCTATGGTAGGCTGGGGCAGAACTAGCAGCAAGCAGAGCAAAGTTGTCCAAGAATAGCTTCCATTGGAATGCTAATGGCAATTGAAGAGGCAGGCCAGTGGCAAGCCACTAGCTTCTAGCAGTTTGAAAGTTGCAGACACAGTGCAGGTGTTGTGCGGCTTCCTTCTTGGCCTCCTAGAAGGTGCCGTGGTGCCGCGCTCTCCGTCTCTTGCTTGCCAATATGTTGCCATGTTCCTCCTATTGTTTGGTTTGTTTTGATTTGTTTTGATGATCTTTTGGCGGGTTTTCGGAATGTTTTGGTGGTGTTTTAGAATGTTTTGTTTTCTCTTGTGTTGTTTTTATTGTCTTGGCAGGTTGTGGAACGTTTGGATTCGTTTTGGTGGGTTTTAAAATATTTTGGCGGGTATTTGGAATGTTTTGGTTTGCTTTCATTTGTTTTGATAATGTTTTGGCAAGTTATTGAAAGTTTCGATCACTTCTGACTGGTTTTCTAGTATTTTGGCATCTTTTCAGAATGTTTTGATCAGTTTTAGAATGTTTTGTATTTTCTTGAGTTGTTTTTATTGTCTTGGCAGGTTTTGGAATGTTTGGATTGCTTTTGGCGGGTTTTAAAATATTTTGGCGGGTATTTGGAATGTTTTGGCGGGTATTCGGAAGGTTTTGATTAGTTTTGACGGGTTTTGAAATATTTTGGCGGGTTTTTAGAAGGTTTTGACTTGTTTTGATTCTGTTTAGCCCAGTTTTTGGTGTGTTTGGATTAGCTTTGGTGGGCTTTATCATGTTTTGTCAGGTTTTTTTGAATGTATTGATCACTTCTGTCTGGTTTTCTATTTTGGCGGGTTTGAAAATATTTTTGGATGAGTTTTGGCGGGTTTGAAAATATTTTGGCTCTTTGCGCAGAGACGACGGTGCTGGTTGCGGTGCGCTCCGGGGCGCTCCTTCTGCGGAAAGACGCCTGGCAGCGGCACTTGGGACAGCTCCGCGTCTCCGTATTCTGCGTTTCTTGCCTTCTGCATCTCAGCAAAATGCTTTCCCACTAGGTCTAGCAAGGAGAAACTGTGGCAGCTGAGTAGATGTAGCCCGGCCCGCCCTTTGAAGTTGAAAAGTTCTTGGCATCTCAGAACCTCAAGGGAAGAGCAAGGTTATCTATGGTAGGCTGGGGCAGAACTAGCAGCAAGCAGAGCAAAGTTGTCCAAGAATAGCTTCCATTGGAATGCTAATGGCAATTGAAGAGGCAGGCCAGTGGCAAGCCACTAGCTTCTAGCAGTTTGAAAGTTGCAGACACAGTGCAGGTGTTGTGCGGCTTCTTTCTTGGCCTCCTAGAAGGTGCCGTGGTGCCGCGCTCTCCGTCTCTTGCTTGCCAATATGTTGCCATGTTCCTCCTATTGTTTGGTTTGTTTTGATTTGTTTTGATGATCTTTTGGCGGGTTTTCGGAATGTTTTGGTGGTGTTTTAGAATGTTTTGTTTTCTCTTGTGTTGTTTTTATTGTGTTGGCAGGTTGTGGAACGTTTGGATTCGTTTTGGTGGGTTTTAAAATATTTTGGCGGGTATTTGGAATGTTTTGGTTTGCTTTCATTTGTTTTGATTATGTTTTGGCAAGTTATTGAAAGTTTCGATCACTTCTGACTGGTTTTCTAGTATTTTGGGATCTTTTCAGAATGTTTTGATCAGTTTTAGAATGTTTTGTATTCTCTTGAGTTGTTTTTATTGTCTTGGCAGGTTTTGGAATGTTTGGATTGCTTTTGGCGGGTTTTAAAATATTTTGGCGGGTATTTGGAATGTTTTGGCGGGTATTCGGAAGGTTTTGATTAGTTTTGACGGGTTTTGAAATATTTTGGCGGGTTTTTAGAAGGTTTTGACTTGTTTTGATTCTGTTTAGCCCAGTTTTTGGTGTGTTTGGATTAGCTTTGGTGGGCTTTATCATGTTTTGTCAGGTTTTTTCGAATGTATTGATCACTTCTGTCTGGTTTTCTATTTTGGTGGGTTTGAAAATATTTTTGGATGAGTTTTGGCAGGTTTTAAAATATTTTGGCTCTTTGCGCAGAGACGACGGTGCCGGTTGCGGTGCGCTCCGGGGTGCTCCTTCTGCGGAAAGACGCCTGGCAGCGGCACTTGGGACAGCTCCGCGTCTCCGTATTCTGCGTTTCTTGCCTTCTGCATCTCAGCAAAATGCTTTCCCACTAGGTCTAGCAAGGAGAAACTGTGGCAGCTGAGTAGATGTAGCCCGGCCCGCCCTTTGAAGTTGACAAGTTCTTGGCATCTCAGAACCTCAAGGGAAGAGCAAGGTTATCTATGGTAGGCTGGGGCAGAACTAGCAGCAAGCAGAGCAAAGTTGTCCAAGAATAGCTTCCATTGGAATGCTAATGGCAATTGAAGAGGCAGGCCAGTGGCAAGCCACTAGCTTCTAGCAGTTTGAAAGTTGCAGACACAGTGCAGGTGTTGTGCGGCTTCCTTCTTGGCCTCCTAGAAGGTGCCGCACTCTCCGTCTCTTGCTTGCCAATATGTTGCCGTGTTCCTCCTATTGTTTGGTTTGTTTTGATTTGTTTTGATGATCTTTTGGCGGGTTTTCGGAATGTTTTGGTGGTGTTTTAGAATGTTTTGTTTTCTCTTGTGTTGTTTTTATTGTCTTGGAAGGTTTTGGAACGTTTGGATTCGTTTTGGTGGGTTTTAAAATATTTTGGCGGTTGTTTGGAATGTTTTGGTTTGCTTTCATTTGTTTTGATTATGTTTTGGCAAGTTATTGAAAGTTTCGATCACTTCTGACTGGTTTTCTAGTATTTTGGCATCTTTTCAGAATGTTTTGATCAGTTTTAGCAGGTTGTAAACTATTTTGTCAGGTTTTTGGAACGTTTTGGTTGGTTTTGATTTGTTTTTATGATGTTTTGCCAAGTTTTTTGAATGATTTGATCAGTTCTGGCTGGTTTTCTAATGTTTTGGCATTTTTCAGAATGTTTTGATGAGTTTTGTGGGTCTAAATTATTTTGGTGGTTTTTGGAATATTTTGGTTGTTTTTGATTTGATTTGATGATGTTTTGTCCGGTTTTCGGAATGTTTTGGTTGGGTTTTAGAATGTTTTGTATTCTCTTGAGTTGTTTTTATTCTGTTGGCAGGTTTTGGAATGTTTGGATTGCTTTTGGCAGGTTTTAAAATATTTTGGCGGGTATTTGGAATGTTTTGGCGGGTATTCGGAAGGTTTTGATTAGTTTTGACGGGTTTTGAAATATTTTGGCGGGTTTTTAGAAGGTTTTGATTCTGTTTAGCCCAGTTTTTGGTGTGTTTGGATTAGCTTTGGTGGGCTTTATCATGTTTTGTCAGGTTTTTTTGAATGTATTGATCACTTCTGTCTGGTTTTCTATTTTGGCGGGTTTGAAAATATTTTTGGATTAGTTTTGGCGGGTTTGAAAATATTTTGGCTCTTTGCGCAGAGACGACGGTGCCAGTTGCGGTGCGCTCCGGGGCGCTCCTTCTGCGGAAAGACGCCTGGCAGCGGCACTTGGGACAGCTCCGCGTCTCCGTATTCTGCGTTTCTTGCCTTCTGCATCTCAGCAAAATGCTTTCCCACTAGGTCTAGCAAGGAGAAACTGTGGCAGCTGAGTAGATGTAGCCCGGCCCGCCCTTTGAAGTTGAAAAGTTCTTGGCATCTCAGAGCCTCAAGGGAAGAGCAAGGTTATCTATGGTAGGCTGGGGCAGAACTAGCAGCAAGCAGAGCAAAGTTGTCCAAGAATAGCTTCCATTGGAATGCTAATGGCAATTGAAGAGGCAGGCCAGTGGCAAGCCACTAGCTTCTAGCAGTTTGAAAGTTGCAGACACAGTGCAGGTGTTGTGCGGCTTCTTTCTTGGCCTCCTAGAAGGTGCCGTGGTGCCGCGCTCTCCGTCTCTTGCTTGCCAATATGTTGCCATGTTCCTCCTATTGTTTGGTTTGTTTTGATTTGTTTTGATGATCTTTTGGCGGGTTTTCGGAATGTTTTGGTGGTGTTTTAGAATGTTTTGTTTTCTCTTGTGTTGTTTTTATTGTCTTGGAATGTTTTGGAACGTTTGGATTCGTTTTGGCGGGTTTTAAAATATTTTGGCGGTTGTTTGGAATGTTTTGGTTTGCTTTCATTTGTTTTGATTATGTTTTGGCAAGTTATTGAAAGTTTCGATCACTTCTGACTGGTTTTCTAGTATTTTGGCATCTTTTCAGAATGTTTTGATCAGTTTTAGCAGGTTGTAAACTATTTTGTCAGGTTTTTGGAATGTTTTGGTTGGTTTTGATTTGTTTTTATGATGTTTTGCCAAGTTTTTTGAATGATTTGATCAGTTCTGGCTGGTTTTCTAATGTTTTGGCATTTTTCAGAATGTTTTGATGAGTTTTGTGGGTCTAAATTATTTTGGTGGTTTTTGGAATATTTTGGTTGTTTTTGATTTGATTTGATGATGTTTTGTCCGGTTTTCGGAATGTTTTGGTTGGGTTTTAGAATGTTTTGTATTCTCTTGAGTTGTTTTTATTCTGTTGGCAGGTTTTGGAATGTTTGGATTGCTTTTGGCGGGTTTTAAAATATTTTGGCGGGTATTTGGAATGTTTTGGCGGGTATTCGGAAGGTTTTGATTAGTTTTGACGGGTTTTGAAATATTTTGGCGGGTTTTTAGAAGGTTTTGATTCTGTTTAGCCCAGTTTTTGGTGTGTTTGGATTAGCTTTGGTGGGCTTTATCATGTTTTGTCAGGTTTTTTTGAATGTATTGATCACTTCTGTCTGGTTTTCTATTTTGGCGGGTTTGAAAATATTTTTGGATTAGTTTTGGCGGGTTTGAAAATATTTTGGCTCTTTGCGCAGAGACGACGGTGCCGGTTGCGGTGCGCTCCGGGGCGCTCCTTCTGCGGAAAGACGCCTGGCAGCGGCACTTGGGACAGCTCCGCGTCTCCGTATTCTGCGTTTCTTGCCTTCTGCATCTCAGCAAAATGCTTTCCCACTAGGTCTAGCAAGGAGAAACTGTGGCAGCTGAGTAGATGTAGCCCGGCCCGCCCTTTGAAGTTGAAAAGTTCTTGGCATCTCAGAGCCTCAAGGGAAGAGCAAGGTTATCTATGGTAGGCTGGGGCAGAACTAGCAGCAAGCAGAGCAAAGTTGTCCAAGAATAGCTTCCATTGGAATGCTAATGGCAATTGAAGAGGCAGGCCAGTGGCAAGCCACTAGCTTCTAGCAGTTTGAAAGTTGCAGACACAGTGCAGGTGTTGTGCGGCTTCTTTCTTGGCCTCCTAGAAGGTGCCGTGGTGCCGCGCTCTCCGTCTCTTGCTTGCCAATATGTTGCCATGTTCCTCCTATTGTTTGGTTTGTTTTGATTTGTTTTGATGATGTTTTGGCGGGTTTTCGGAATGTTTTGGTGGTGTTTTAGAATGTTTTGTTTTCTCTTGTGTTGTTTTTATTGTCTTGGAATGTTTTGGAACGTTTGGATTCGTTTTGGCGGGTTTTAAAATATTTTGGCGGTTGTTTGGAATGTTTTGGTTTGCTTTCATTTGTTTTGATTATGTTTTGGCAAGTTATTGAAAGTTTCGATCACTTCTGACTGGTTTTCTAGTATTTTGGCATCTTTTCAGAATGTTTTGATCAGTTTTAGCAGGTTGTAAACTATTTTGTCAGGTTTTTGGAATGTTTTGGTTGGTTTTGATTTGTTTTTATGATGTTTTGCCAAGTTTTTTGAATGATTTGATCAGTTCTGGCTGGTTTTCTAATGTTTTGGCATTTTTCAGAATGTTTTGATGAGTTTTGTGGGTCTAAATTATTTTGGTGGTTTTTGGAATATTTTGGTTGTTTTTGATTTGATTTGATGATGTTTTGTCCGGTTTTCGGAATGTTTTGGTTGGGTTTTAGAATGTTTTGTATTCTCTTGAGTTGTTTTTATTCTGTTGGCAGGTTTTGGAATGTTTGGATTGCTTTTGGCGGGTTTTAAAATATTTTGGCGGGTATTTGGAATGTTTTGGCGGGTATTCGGAAGGTTTTGATTAGTTTTGACGGGTTTTGAAATATTTTGGCGGGTTTTTAGAAGGTTTTGATTCTGTTTAGCCCAGTTTTTGGTGTGTTTGGATTAGCTTTGGTGGGCTTTATCATGTTTTGTCAGGTTTTTTTGAATGTATTGATCACTTCTGTCTGGTTTTCTATTTTGGCGGGTTTGAAAATATTTTTGGATTAGTTTTGGCGGGTTTGAAAATATTTTGGCTCTTTGCGCAGAGACGACGGTGCCGGTTGCGGTGCGCTCCGGGGCGCTCCTTCTGCGGAAAGACGCCTGGCAGCGGCACTTGGGACAGCTCCGCGTCTCCGTATTCTGCGTTTCTTGCCTTCTGCATCTCAGCAAAATGCTTTCCCACTAGGTCTAGCAAGGAGAAACTGTGGCAGCTGAGTAGATGTAGCCCGGCCCGCCCTTTGAAGTTGAAAAGTTCTTGGCATCTCAGAGCCTCAAGGGAAGAGCAAGGTTATCTATGGTAGGCTGGGGCAGAACTAGCAGCAAGCAGAGCAAAGTTGTCCAAGAATAGCTTCCATTGGAATGCTAATGGCAATTGAAGAGGCAGGCCAGTGGCAAGCCACTAGCTTCTAGCAGTTTGAAAGTTGCAGACACAGTGCAGGTGTTGTGCGGCTTCTTTCTTGGCCTCCTAGAAGGTGCCGTGGTGCCGCGCTCTCCGTCTCTTGCTTGCCAATATGTTGCCATGTTCCTCCTATTGTTTGGTTTGTTTTGATTTGTTTTGATGATCTTTTGGCGGGTTTTCGGAATGTTTTGGTGGTGTTTTAGAATGTTTTGTTTTCTCTTGTGTTGTTTTTATTGTCTTGGCAGGTTGTGGAACGTTTGGATTTGTTTTGGTGGGTTTTAAAATATTTTGGCGGGTATTTGGAATGTTTTGGTTTGCTTTCATTTGTTTTGATAATGTTTTGGCAAGTTATTGAAAGTTTCGATCACTTCTGACTGGTTTTCTAGTATTTTGGGATCTTTTCAGAATGTTTTGATCAGTTTTAGAATGTTTTGTATTCTCTTGAGTTGTTTTTATTGTCTTGGCAGGTTTTGGAATGTTTGGATTGCTTTTGGAGGGTTTTAAAATATTTTGGCGGGTATTTGGAATGTTTTGGCGGGTATTCGGAAGGTTTTGATTAGTTTTGACGGGTTTTGAAATATTTTGGCGGGTTTTTAGAAGGTTTTGACTTGTTTTGATTCTGTTTAGCCCAGTTTTTGGTGTGTTTGGATTAGCTTTGGTGGGCTTTATCATGTTTTGTCAGGTTTTTTCGAATGTATTGATCACTTCTGTCTGGTTTTCTATTTTGGCGGGTTTGAAAATATTTTTGGATTAGTTTTGGCGGGTTTGAAAATATTTTGGCTCTTTGCGCAGAGACGACGGTGCCGGTTGCGGTGCGCTCCGGGGCGCTCCTTCTGCGGAAAGACACCTGGCAGCGGCACTTGGGACAGCTCCGCGTCTCCGTATTGTGCGTTTCTTGCCTTCTGCATCTCAGCAAAATGCTTTCCCACTAGGTCTAGCAAGGAGAAACTGTGGCAGCTGAGTAGATGTAGCCCGGCCCGCCCTTTGAAGTTGACAAGTTCTTGGCATCTCAGAACCTCAAGGGAAGAGCAAGGTTATCTATGGTAGGCTGGGGCAGAACTAGCAGCAAGCAGAGCAAAGTTGTCCAAGAATAGCTTCCATTGGAATGCTAATGGCAATTGAAGAGGCAGGCCAGTGGCAAGCCACTAGCTTCTAGCAGTTTGAAAGTTGCAGACACAGTGCAGGTGTTGTGCGGCTTCTTTCTTGGCCTCCTAGAAGGTGCCGTGGTGCCGCGTTCTCCGTCTCTTGCTTGCCAATATGTTGCCGTGTTCCTCCTATTGTTTGGTTTGTTTTGATTTGTTTTGATGATCTTTTGGCGGGTTTTCGGAATGTTTTGGTGGTGTTTTAGAATGTTTTGTTTTCTCTTGTGTTGTTTTTATTGTCTTGGCAGGTTGTGGAACGTTTGGATTCGTTTTGGTGGGTTTTAAAATATTTTGGCGGGTATTTGGAATGTTTTGGTTTGCTTTCATTTGTTTTGATTATGTTTTGGCAAGTTATTGAAAGTTTCGATCACTTCTGACTGGTTTTCTAGTATTTTGGCATCTTTTCAGAATGTTTTGATCAGTTTTAGAATGTTTTGTATTCTCTTGAGTTGTTTTTATTGTCTTGGCAGGTTTTGGAATGTTTGGATTGCTTTTGGCGGGTTTTAAAATATTTTGGCGGGTATTTGGAATCTTTTGGCGGGTATTCGGAAGGTTTTGATTAGTTTTGACGGGTTTTGAAATATTTTGGCGGGTTTTTAGAAGGTTTTGACTTGTTTTGATTCTGTTTAGCCCAGTTTTTGGTGTGTTTGGATTAGCTTTGGTGGGCTTTATCATGTTTTGTCAGGTTTTTTTGAATGTATTGATCACTTCTGTCTGGTTTTCTATTTTGGCGGGTTTGAAAATATTTTTGGATGAGTTTTGGCGGGTTAGAAAATATTTTGGCTCTTTGTGCAGAGACGACGGTGCCGGTTGCGGTGCGCTGCGGGGCGCTCCTTCTGCGGAAAGACGCCTGGCAGCGGCACTTGGGACAGCTCCGCGTCTCCGTATTCTGCGTTTCTTGCCTTCTGCATCTCAGCAAAATGCTTTCCCACTAGGTCTAGCAAGGAGAAACTGTGGCAGCTGAGTAGATGTAGCCCGGCCTGCCCTTTGAAGTTGACAAGTTCTTGGCATCTCAGAGCCTCAAGGGAAGAGCAAGGTTATCTATGGTAGGCTGGGGCAGAACTAGCAGCAAGCAGAGCAAAGTTGTCCAAGAATAGCTTCCATTGGAATGCTAATGGCAATTGAAGAGGCAGGCCAGTGGCAAGCCACTAGCTTCTAGCAGTTTGAAAGTTGCAGACACAGTGCAGGTGTTGTGCGGCTTCCTTCTTGGCCTCCTAGAAGGTGCCGCACTCTCCGTCTCTTGCTTGCCAATATGTTGCCGTGTTCCTCCTATTGTTTGGTTTGTTTTGATTTGTTTTGATGATCTTTTGGCGGGTTTTCGGAATGTTTTGGTGGTGTTTTAGAATGTTTTGTTTTCTCTTGTGTTGTTTTTATTGTCTTGGCAGGTTGTGGAACGTTTGGATTCGTTTTGGCGGGTTTTAAAATATTTTGGCGGGTATTTGGAATGTTTTGGTTTGCTTTCATTTGTTTTGATTATGTTTTGGCAAGTTATTGAAAGTTTTGATCACTTCTGACTGGTTTTCTAGTATTTTGGCATCTTTTCAGAATGTTTTGATCAGTTTTAGCAGGTTGTAAACTATTTTGTCAGGTTTTTGGAATGTTTTGGTTGGTTTTGATTTGTTTTTATGATGTTTTGCCAAGTTTTTTGAATGATTTGATCAGTTCTGGCTGGTTTTCTAATGTTTTGGCAATTTTCAGAATGTTTTGATGAGTTTTGTGGGTCTAAATTATTTTGGCGGTTTTTGGAATATTTTGGTTGGTTTTGATTTGATGATGTTTTGTCGGGTTTTCGGAATGTTTTGGTTGGGTTTTAGAATGTTTTGTATTCTCTTGAGTTGTTTTTATTGTGTTGGCAGGTTTTGGAATGTTTGGATTGCTTTTGGCGGGTTTTAAAATCTTTTGGCGGGTATTTGGAATGTTTTGGCGGGTATTCGGAATGTTTTGATTAGTTTTGACGGGTTTTGAAATATTTTGGCGGGTTTTTAGAAGGTTTTGATTCTGTTTAGCCCAGTTTTTGGTGTGTTTGGATTAGCTTTGGTGGGCTTTATGATGTTTTGTCAGGTTTTTTCGAATGTATTGATCACTTCTGTCTGGTTTTCTATTTTGGCGGGTTTGAAAATATTTTTGGATTAGTTTTGGCGGGTTTGAAAATATTTTGGCTCTTTGCGCAGAGACGACGGTGCCGGTTGCGGTGCGCTCCGGGGCGCTCCTTCTGCGGAAAGACGGCTGGCAGCGGCACTTGGGACAGCTCCGCGTCTCCGTATTCTGCGTTTCTTGCCTTCTGCATCTCAGCAAAATGCTTTCCCACTAGGTCTAGCAAGGAGAAACTGTGGCAGCTGAGTAGATGTAGCCCGGCCCGCCCTTTGAAGTTGACAAGTTCTTGGCATCTCAGAGCCTCAAGGGAAGAGCAAGGTTATCTATGGTAGGCTGGGGCAGAACTAGCAGCAAGCAGAGCAAAGTTGTCCAAGAATAGCTTCCATTGGAATGCTAATGGCAATTGAAGAGGCAGGCCAGTGGCAAGCCACTAGCTTCTAGCAGTTTGAAAGTTGCAGACACAGTGCAGGTGTTGTGCGGCTTCTTTCTTGGCCTCCTAGAAGGTGCCGTGGTGCCGCGCTCTCCGTCTCTTGCTTGCCAATATGTTGCCATGTTCCTCCTATTGTTTGGTTTGTTTTGATTTGTTTTGATGATGTTTTGGTGGGTTTTCGGAATGTTTTGGTGGTGTTTTAGAATGTTTGGTTTTCTCTTGTGTTGTTTTTATTGTCTTGGCAGGTTGTGGAACGTTTGGATTCGTTTTGGTGGGTTTTAAAATATTTTGGCGGGTATTTGGAATGTTTTGGTTTGCTTTCATTTGTTTTGATTATGTTTTGGCAAGTTATTGAAAGTTTCGATCACTTCTGACTGGTTTTCTAGTATTTTGGGATCTTTTCAGAATGTTTTGATCATTTTAGAATGTTTTGTATTCTCTTGAGTTGTTTTTATTGTCTTGGCAGGTTTTGGAATGTTTGGATTGCTTTTGGCGGGTTTTAAAATATTTTGGCAGGTATTTGGAATGTTTTGGCGGGTATTCGGAAGGTTTTGATTAGTTTTGACGGGTTTTGAAATATTTTGGCGGGTTTTTAGAAGGTTTTGACTTGTTTTGATTCTGTTTAGCCCAGTTTTTGGTGTGTTTGGATTAGCTTTGGTGGGCTTTATGATGTTTTGTCAGGTTTTTTCGAATGTATTGATCACTTCTGTCTGGTTTTCTATTTTGGCGGGTTTGAAAATATTTTTGGATTAGTTTTGGCGGGTTTGAAAATATTTTGGCTCTTTGCGCAGAGACGACGGTGCCGGTTGCAGTGCGCTGCGGGGCGCTCCTTCTGCGGAAAGACGCCTGGCAGCGGCACTTGGGACAGCTCCGCGTCTCCGTATTCTGCGTTTCTTGCCTTCTGCATCTCAGCAAAATGCTTTCCCACTAGGTCTAGCAAGGAGAAACTGTGGCAGCTGAGTAGATGTAGCCCGGCCCGCCCTTTGAAGTTGAAAAGTTCTTGGCATCTCAGAGCCTCAAGGGAAGAGCAAGGTTATCTATGGTAGGCTGGGGCAGAACTAGCAGCAAGCAGAGCAAAGTTGTCCAAGAATAGCTTCCATTGGAATGCTAATGGCAATTGAAGAGGCAGGCCAGTGGCAAGCCACTAGCTTCTAGCAGTTTGAAAGTTGCAGACACAGTGCAGGTGTTGTGCGGCTTCTTTCTTGGCCTCCTAGAAGGTGCCGTGGTGCCGCGCTCTCCGTCTCTTGCTTGCCAATATGTTGCCATGTTCCTCCTATTGTTTGGTTTGTTTTGATTTGTTTTGATGATCTTTTGGCGGGTTTTCGGAATGTTTTGGTGGTGTTTTAGAATGTTTTGTTTTCTCTTGTGTTGTTTTTATTGTCTTGGCAGGTTGTGGAACGTTTGGATTCGTTTTGGTGGGTTTTAAAATATTTTGGCGGGTATTTGGAATGTTTTGGTTTGCTTTCATTTGTTTTGATTATGTTTTGGCAAGTTATTGAAAGTTTCGATCACTTCTGACTGGTTTTCTAGTATTTTGGGATCTTTTCAGAATGTTTTGATCAGTTTTAGAATGTTTTGTATTCTCTTGAGTTGTTTTTATTGTCTTGGCAGGTTTTGGAATGTTTGGATTGCTTTTGGCGGGTTTTAAAATATTTTGGCAGGTATTTGGAATGTTTTGGCGGGTATTCGGAAGGTTTTGATTAGTTTTGACGGGTTTTGAAATATTTTGGCGGGTTTTTAGAAGGTTTTGACTTGTTTTGATTCTGTTTAGCCCAGTTTTTGGTGTGTTTGGATTAGCTTTGGTGGGCTTTATCATGTTTTGTCAGGTTTTTTTGAATGTATTGATCACTTCTGTCTGGTTTTCTATTTTGGTGGGTTTGAAAATATTTTTGGATGAGTTTTGGCGGGTTTGAAAATATTTTGGCTCTTTGCGCAGAGACGACGGTGCCGGTTGCGGTGCGCTGCGGGGCGCTCCTTCTGCGGAAAGACGGCTGGCAGCGGCACTTGGGACAGCTCCGCGTCTCCGTATTCTGCGTTTCTTGCCTTCTGCATCTCAGCAAAATGCTTTCCCACTAGGTCTAGCAAGGAGAAACTGTGGCAGCTGAGTAGATGTAGCCCGGCCCGCCCTTTGAAGTTGAAAAGTTCTTGGCATCTCAGAGCCTCAAGGGAAGAGCAAGGTTATCTATGGTAGGCTGGGGCAGAACTAGCAGCAAGCAGAGCAAAGTTGTCCAAGAATAGCTTCCATTGGAATGCTAATGGCAATTGAAGAGGCAGGCCAGTGGCAAGCCACTAGCTTCTAGCAGTTTGAAAGTTGCAGACACAGTGCAGGTGTTGTGCGGCTTCTTTCTTGGCCTCCTAGAAGGTGCCGTGGTGCCGCGCTCTCCGTCTCTTGCTTGCCAATATGTTGCCATGTTCCTCCTATTGTTTGGTTTGTTTTGATTTGTTTTGATGATCTTTTGGCGGGTTTTCGGAATGTTTTGGTGGTGTTTTAGAATGTTTTGTTTTCTCTTGTGTTGTTTTTATTGTCTTGGAAGGTTGTGGAACGTTTGGATTCGTTTTGGCGGGTTTTAAAATATTTTGGCGGGTATTTGGAATGTTTTGGTTTGCTTTCATTTGTTTTGATAATGTTTTGGCAAGTTATTGAAAGTTTCGATCACTTCTGACTGGTTTTCTAGTATTTTGGGATCTTTTCAGAATGTTTTGATCAGTTTTAGAATGTTTTGTATTCTCTTGAGTTGTTTTTATTGTCTTGGCAGGTTTTGGAATGTTTGGATTGCTTTTGGCGGGTTTTAAAATATTTTGGCGGGTATTTGGAATGTTTTGGCGGGTATTCGGAAGGTTTTGATTAGTTTTGACGGGTTTTGAAATATTTTGGCGGGTTTTTAGAAGGTTTTGACTTGTTTTGATTCTGTTTAGCCCAGTTTTTGGTGTGTTTGGATTAGCTTTGGTGGGCTTTATCATGTTTTGTCAGGTTTTTTCGAATGTATTGATCACTTCTGTCTGGTTTTCTATTTTGGCGGGTTTGAAAATATTTTTGGATGAGTTTTGGCGGGTTAGAAAATATTTTGGCTCTTTGCGCAGAGACGACGGTGCCGGTTGCGGTGCGCTCCGGGGCGCTCCTTCTGCGGAAAGACGCCTGGCAGCGGCACTTGGGACAGCTCCGCGTCTCCGTATTCTGCGTTTCTTGCCTTCTGCATCTCAGCAAAATGCTTTCCCACTAGGTCTAGCAAGGAGAAACTGTGGCAGCTGAGTAGATGTAGCCCAGCCCGCCCTTTGAAGTTGACAAGTTCTTGGCATCTCAGAACCTCAAGGGAAGAGCAAGGTTATCTATGGTAGGCTGGGGCAGAACTAGCAGCAAGCAGAGCAAAGTTGTCCAAGAATAGCTTCCATTGGAATGCTAATGGCAATTGAAGAGGCAGGCCAGTGGCAAGCCACTAGCTTCTAGCAGTTTGAAAGTTGCAGACACAGTGCAGGTGTTGTGCGGCTTCCTTCTTGGCCTCCTAGAAGGTGCCGCACTCTCCGTCTCTTGCTTGCCAATATGTTGCCGTGTTCCTCCTATTGTTTGGTTTGTTTTGATTTGTTTTGATGATCTTTTGGCGGGTTTTCGGAATGTTTTGGTGGTGTTTTAGAATGTTTTGTTTTCTCTTGTGTTGTTTTTATTGTCTTGGCAGGTTGTGGAACGTTTGGATTCGTTTTGGCGGGTTTTAAAATATTTTGGCGGGTATTTGGAATGTTTTGGTTTGCTTTCATTTGTTTTGATTATGTTTTGGCAAGTTATTGAAAGTTTTGATCACTTCTGACTGGTTTTCTAGTATTTTGGCATCTTTTCAGAATGTTTTGATCAGTTTTAGCAGGTTGTAAACTATTTTGTCAGGTTTTTGGAATGTTTTGGTTGGTTTTGATTTGTTTTTATGATGTTTTGCCAAGTTTTTTGAATGATTTGATCAGTTCTGGCTGGTTTTCTAATGTTTTGGCAATTTTCAGAATGTTTTGATGAGTTTTGTGGGTCTAAATTATTTTGGCGGTTTTTGGAATATTTTGGTTGTTTTTGATTTGATGATGTTTTGTCGGGTTTTCGGAATGTTTTGGTTGGGTTTTAGAATGTTTTGTATTCTCTTGAGTTGTTTTTATTGTGTTGGCAGGTTTTGGAATGTTTGGATTGCTTTTGGCGGGTTTTAAAATCTTTTGGCGGGTATTTGGAATGTTTTGGCGGGTATTCGGAATGTTTTGATTAGTTTTGACGGGTTTTGAAATATTTTGGCGGGTTTTTAGAAGGTTTTGATTCTGTTTAGCCCAGTTTTTGGTGTGTTTGGATTAGCTTTGGTGGGCTTTATGATGTTTTGTCAGGTTTTTTCGAATGTATTGATCACTTCTGTCTGGTTTTCTATTTTGGCGGGTTTGAAAATATTTTTGGATTAGTTTTGGCGGGTTTGAAAATATTTTGGCTCTTTGCGCAGAGACGACGGTGCCGGTTGCGGTGCGCTCCGGGGCGCTCCTTCTGCGGAAAGACGGCTGGCAGCGGCACTTGGGACAGCTCCGCGTCTCCGTATTCTGCGTTTCTTGCCTTCTGCATCTCAGCAAAATGCTTTCCCACTAGGTCTAGCAAGGAGAAACTGTGGCAGCTGAGTAGATGTAGCCCGGCCCGCCCTTTGAAGTTGACAAGTTCTTGGCATCTCAGAGCCTCAAGGGAAGAGCAAGGTTATCTATGGTAGGCTGGGGCAGAACTAGCAGCAAGCAGAGCAAAGTTGTCCAAGAATAGCTTCCATTGGAATGCTAATGGCAATTGAAGAGGCAGGCCAGTGGCAAGCCACTAGCTTCTAGCAGTTTGAAAGTTGCAGACACAGTGCAGGTGTTGTGCGGCTTCTTTCTTGGCCTCCTAGAAGGTGCCGTGGTGCCGCGCTCTCCGTCTCTTGCTTGCCAATATGTTGCCATGTTCCTCCTATTGTTTGGTTTGTTTTGATTTGTTTTGATGATGTTTTGGTGGGTTTTCGGAATGTTTTGGTGGTGTTTTAGAATGTTTGGTTTTCTCTTGTGTTGTTTTTATTGTCTTGGCAGGTTGTGGAACGTTTGGATTCGTTTTGGTGGGTTTTAAAATATTTTGGCGGGTATTTGGAATGTTTTGGTTTGCTTTCATTTGTTTTGATTATGTTTTGGCAAGTTATTGAAAGTTTCGATCACTTCTGACTGGTTTTCTAGTATTTTGGGATCTTTTCAGAATGTTTTGATCATTTTAGAATGTTTTGTATTCTCTTGAGTTGTTTTTATTGTCTTGGCAGGTTTTGGAATGTTTGGATTGCTTTTGGCGGGTTTTAAAATATTTTGGCAGGTATTTGGAATGTTTTGGCGGGTATTCGGAAGGTTTTGATTAGTTTTGACGGGTTTTGAAATATTTTGGCGGGTTTTTAGAAGGTTTTGACTTGTTTTGATTCTGTTTAGCCCAGTTTTTGGTGTGTTTGGATTAGCTTTGGTGGGCTTTATGATGTTTTGTCAGGTTTTTTCGAATGTATTGATCACTTCTGTCTGGTTTTCTATTTTGGCGGGTTTGAAAATATTTTTGGATTAGTTTTGGCGGGTTTGAAAATATTTTGGCTCTTTGCGCAGAGACGACGGTGCCGGTTGCAGTGCGCTGCGGGGCGCTCCTTCTGCGGAAAGACGCCTGGCAGCGGCACTTGGGACAGCTCCGCGTCTCCGTATTCTGCGTTTCTTGCCTTCTGCATCTCAGCAAAATGCTTTCCCACTAGGTCTAGCAAGGAGAAACTGTGGCAGCTGAGTAGATGTAGCCCGGCCCGCCCTTTGAAGTTGAAAAGTTCTTGGCATCTCAGAGCCTCAAGGGAAGAGCAAGGTTATCTATGGTAGGCTGGGGCAGAACTAGCAGCAAGCAGAGCAAAGTTGTCCAAGAATAGCTTCCATTGGAATGCTAATGGCAATTGAAGAGGCAGGCCAGTGGCAAGCCACTAGCTTCTAGCAGTTTGAAAGTTGCAGACACAGTGCAGGTGTTGTGCGGCTTCTTTCTTGGCCTCCTAGAAGGTGCCGTGGTGCCGCGCTCTCCGTCTCTTGCTTGCCAATATGTTGCCATGTTCCTCCTATTGTTTGGTTTGTTTTGATTTGTTTTGATGATCTTTTGGCGGGTTTTCGGAATGTTTTGGTGGTGTTTTAGAATGTTTTGTTTTCTCTTGTGTTGTTTTTATTGTCTTGGCAGGTTGTGGAACGTTTGGATTCGTTTTGGTGGGTTTTAAAATATTTTGGCGGGTATTTGGAATGTTTTGGTTTGCTTTCATTTGTTTTGATTATGTTTTGGCAAGTTATTGAAAGTTTCGATCACTTCTGACTGGTTTTCTAGTATTTTGGGATCTTTTCAGAATGTTTTGATCAGTTTTAGAATGTTTTGTATTCTCTTGAGTTGTTTTTATTGTCTTGGCAGGTTTTGGAATGTTTGGATTGCTTTTGGCGGGTTTTAAAATATTTTGGCAGGTATTTGGAATGTTTTGGCGGGTATTCGGAAGGTTTTGATTAGTTTTGACGGGTTTTGAAATATTTTGGCGGGTTTTTAGAAGGTTTTGACTTGTTTTGATTCTGTTTAGCCCAGTTTTTGGTGTGTTTGGATTAGCTTTGGTGGGCTTTATCATGTTTTGTCAGGTTTTTTTGAATGTATTGATCACTTCTGTCTGGTTTTCTATTTTGGTGGGTTTGAAAATATTTTTGGATGAGTTTTGGCGGGTTTGAAAATATTTTGGCTCTTTGCGCAGAGACGACGGTGCCGGTTGCGGTGCGCTGCGGGGCGCTCCTTCTGCGGAAAGACGGCTGGCAGCGGCACTTGGGACAGCTCCGCGTCTCCGTATTCTGCGTTTCTTGCCTTCTGCATCTCAGCAAAATGCTTTCCCACTAGGTCTAGCAAGGAGAAACTGTGGCAGCTGAGTAGATGTAGCCCGGCCCGCCCTTTGAAGTTGACAAGTTCTTGGCATCTCAGAACCTCAAGGGAAGAGCAAGGTTATCTATGGTAGGCTGGGGCAGAACTAGCAGCAAGCAGAGCAAAGTTGTCCAAGAATAGCTTCCATTGGAATGCTAATGGCAATTGAAGAGGCAGGCCAGTGGCAAGCCACTAGCTTCTAGCAGTTTGAAAGTTGCAGACACAGTACAGGTGTTGTGCGGCTTCTTTCTTGGCCTCCTAGAAGGTGCCGCGCTCTCCGTCTCTTGCTTGCCAATATGTTGCCGTGTTCCTCCTATTGTTTGGTTTGTTTTGATTTGTTTTGATGATGTTTTGGCGGGTTTTCGGAATGTTTTGGTGGTGTTTTAGAATGTTTTGTTTTCTCTTGTGTTGTTTTTATTGTCTTGGCAGGTTTTGGAACGTTTGGATTCGTTTTGGCGGGTTTTAAAATATTTTGGCGGGTGTTTGGAATGTTTTGGTTTGCTTTCATTTGTTTTGATTATGTTTTGGCAACTTATTGAAAGTTTTGATCACTTCTGACTGGTTTTCTAGTATTTTGGGATCTTTTCAGAATGTTTTGATCAGTTTTAGCAGTTGGTAAACTATTTTGTCAGGTTTTTGGAATGTTTTGTTTGGTTTTGATTTGTTTTTATGATGTTTTGCCAAGTTTTTTGAATGTTTTGATCAGTTCTGGCTGGTTTTCTAATGTTTTGGCAATTTTCAGAATGTTTTGGTGAGTTTTGTGGGTCTAAATCATTTTGGCGGTTTTCGGAATATTTTGGTTGGTTTTGATTTGTTTTTATGATGTTTTGGCGGGTTTTCGGAATGTTTTGGTTGGGTTTTAGAATGTTTTGTATTCTCTTGAGTTGTTTTTATTGTCTTGGCAGGTTTTGGAATGTTTGGATTGCTTTTGGCGGATTTTAAAATATTTTGGCGGGTATTTGGAATGTTTTGGCGGGTATTCGGAATGTTTTGATTAGTTTTGACGGGTTTTGAAATATTTTGGAGGGTTTTTAGAAGGTTTTGATTCTGTTTAGCCCAGTTTTTGGTGTGTTTGGATTAGCTTTGGTGGGCTTTATCATGTTTTGTCAGGTTTTTTCGAATGTATTGATCACTTCTGTCTGGTTTTCTATTTTGGCGGGTTTGAAAATATTTTTGGATTAGTTTTGGCAGGTTTGAAAATATTTTGGCTCTTTGCGCAGAGACGACGGTGCCGGTTGCAGTGCGCTCCGGGGCGCTCCTTCTGCGGAAAGACGGCTGGCAGCGGCACTTGGGACAGCTCTGCGTCTCCGTATTGTGCGTTTCTTGCCTTCTGCATCTCAGCAAAATGCTTTCCCACTAGGTCTAGCAAGGAGAAACTGTGGCAGCTGAGTAGATGTAGCCCGGCCTGCCCTTTGAAGTTGACAAGTTCTTGGCATCTCAGAGCCTCAAGGGAAGAGCAAGGTTATCTATGGTAGGCTGGGGCAGAACTAGCAGCAAGCAGAGCAAAGTTGTCCAAGAATAGCTTCCATTGGAATGCTAATGGCAATTGAAGAGGCAGGCCAGTGGCAAGCCACTAGCTTCTAGCAGTTTGAAAGTTGCAGACACAGTGCAGGTGTTGTGCGGCTTCCTTCTTGGCCTCCTAGAAGGTGCCGCACTCTCCGTCTCTTGCTTGCCAATATGTTGCCGTGTTCCTCCTATTGTTTGGTTTGTTTTGATTTGTTTTGATGATCTTTTGGCGGGTTTTCGGAATGTTTTGGTGGTGTTTTAGAATGTTTTGTTTTCTCTTGTGTTGTTTTTATTGTCTTGGCAGGTTGTGGAACGTTTGGATTCGTTTTGGCGGGTTTTAAAATATTTTGGCGGGTATTTGGAATGTTTTGGTTTGCTTTCATTTGTTTTGATTATGTTTTGGCAAGTTATTGAAAGTTTTGATCACTTCTGACTGGTTTTCTAGTATTTTGGCATCTTTTCAGAATGTTTTGATCAGTTTTAGCAGGTTGTAAACTATTTTGTCAGGTTTTTGGAATGTTTTGGTTGGTTTTGATTTGTTTTTATGATGTTTTGCCAAGTTTTTTGAATGATTTGATCAGTTCTGGCTGGTTTTCTAATGTTTTGGCAATTTTCAGAATGTTTTGATGAGTTTTGTGGGTCTAAATTATTTTGGCGGTTTTTGGAATATTTTGGTTGGTTTTGATTTGATGATGTTTTGTCGGGTTTTCGGAATGTTTTGGTTGGGTTTTAGAATGTTTTGTATTCTCTTGAGTTGTTTTTATTGTGTTGGCAGGTTTTGGAATGTTTGGATTGCTTTTGGCGGGTTTTAAAATCTTTTGGCGGGTATTTGGAATGTTTTGGCGGGTATTCGGAATGTTTTGATTAGTTTTGACGGGTTTTGAAATATTTTGGCGGGTTTTTAGAAGGTTTTGATTCTGTTTAGCCCAGTTTTTGGTGTGTTTGGATTAGCTTTGGTGGGCTTTATCATGTTTTGTCAGGTTTTTTTGAATGTATTGATCACTTCTGTCTGGTTTTCTATTTTGGTGGGTTTGAAAATATTTTTGGATGAGTTTTGGCGGGTTTGAAAATATTTTGGCTCTTTGCGCAGAGACGACGGTGCCGGTTGCGGTGCGCTGCGGGGCGCTCCTTCTGCGGAAAGACGGCTGGCAGCGGCACTTGGGACAGCTCCGCGTCTCCGTATTCTGCGTTTCTTGCCTTCTGCATCTCAGCAAAATGCTTTCCCACTAGGTCTAGCAAGGAGAAACTGTGGCAGCTGAGTAGATGTAGCCCGGCCCGCCCTTTGAAGTTGACAAGTTCTTGGCATCTCAGAGCCTCAAGGGAAGAGCAAGGTTATCTATGGTAGGCTGGGGCAGAACTAGCAGCAAGCAGAGCAAAGTTGTCCAAGAATAGCTTCCATTGGAATGCTAATGGCAATTGAAGAGGCAGGCCAGTGGCAAGCCACTAGCTTCTAGCAGTTGGAAAGTTGCAGACACAGTACAGGTGTTGTGCGGCTTCTTTCTTGGCCTCCTAGAAGGTGCCGCGCTCTCCGTCTCTTGCTTGCCAATATGTTGCCGTGTTCCTCCTATTGTTTGGTTTGTTTTGATTTGTTTTGATGATGTTTTGGCGGGTTTTCGGAATGTTTTGGTGGTGTTTTAGAATGTTTTGTTTTCTCTTGTGTTGTTTTTATTGTCTTGGCAGGTTTTGGAACGTTTGGATTCGTTTTGGCGGGTTTTAAAATATTTTGGCGGGTGTTTGGAATGTTTTGGTTTGCTTTCATTTGTTTTGATTATGTTTTGGCAACTTATTGAAAGTTTTGATCACTTCTGACTGGTTTTCTAGTATTTTGGGATCTTTTCAGAATGTTTTGATCAGTTTTAGCAGTTGGTAAACTATTTTGTCAGGTTTTTGGAATGTTTTGTTTGGTTTTGATTTGTTTTTATGATGTTTTGCCAAGTTTTTTGAATGTTTTGATCAGTTCTGGCTGGTTTTCTAATGTTTTGGCAATTTTCAGAATGTTTTGGTGAGTTTTGTGGGTCTAAATCATTTTGGCGGTTTTCGGAATATTTTGGTTGGTTTTGATTTGTTTTTATGATGTTTTGGCGGGTTTTCGGAATGTTTTGGTTGGGTTTTAGAATGTTTTGTATTCTCTTGAGTTGTTTTTATTGTCTTGGCAGGTTTTGGAATGTTTGGATTGCTTTTGGCGGATTTTAAAATATTTTGGCGGGTATTTGGAATGTTTTGGCGGGTATTCGGAATGTTTTGATTAGTTTTGACGGGTTTTGAAATATTTTGGAGGGTTTTTAGAAGGTTTTGATTCTGTTTAGCCCAGTTTTTGGTGTGTTTGGATTAGCTTTGGTGGGCTTTATCATGTTTTGTCAGGTTTTTTCGAATGTATTGATCACTTCTGTCTGGTTTTCTATTTTGGCGGGTTTGAAAATATTTTTGGATTAGTTTTGGCAGGTTTTAAAATATTTTGGCTCTTTGCGCAGAGATGACGGTGCCGGTTGCGGTGCGCTGCGGGGCGCTCCTTCTGCGGAAAGACGCCTGGCAGCGGCACTTGGGACAGCTCCGCGTCTCCGTATTCTGCGTTTCTTGCCTTCTGCATCTCAGCAAAATGCTTTCCCACTAGGTCTAGCAAGGAGAAACTGTGGCAGCTGAGTAGATGTAGCCCGGCCCGCCCTTTGAAGTTGACAAGTTCTTGGCATCTCAGAACCTCAAGGGAAGAGCAAGGTTATCTATGGTAGGCTGGGGCAGAACTAGCAGCAAGCAGAGCAAAGTTGTCCAAGAATAGCTTCCATTGGAATGCTAATGGCAATTGAAGAGGCAGGCCAGTGGCAAGCCACTAGCTTCTAGCAGTTTGAAAGTTGCAGACACAGTACAGGTGTTGTGCGGCTTCTTTCTTGGCCTCCTAGAAGGTGCCGCGCTCTCCGTCTCTTGCTTGCCAATATGTTGCCGTGTTCCTCCTATTGTTTGGTTTGTTTTGATTTGTTTTGATGATGTTTTGGCGGGTTTTCGGAATGTTTTGGTGGTGTTTTAGAATGTTTTGTTTTCTCTTGTGTTGTTTTTATTGTCTTGGCAGGTTTTGGAATGTTTGGATTCGTTTTGGCGGGTTTTAAAATATTTTGGCGGGTGTTTGGAATGTTTTGGTTTGCTTTCATTTGTTTTGATTATGTTTTGGCAAGTTATTGAAAGTTTTGATCACTTCTGACTGGTTTTCTAGTATTTTGGGATCTTTTCAGAATGTTTTGATCAGTTTTAGCAGGTTGTAAACTATTTTGTCAGGTTTTTGGAATGTTTTGTTTGGTTTTGATTTGTTTTTATGATGTTTTGCCAAGTTTTTTGAATGTTTTGATCAGTTCTGGCTGGTTTTCTAATGTTTTGGCAATTTTGAGAATGTTTTGATGAGTTTTGTGGGTCTAAATTATTTTGGCGGTTTTCGGAATATTTTGGTTGGTTTTGATTTGTTTTTATGATGTTTTGGCGGGTTTTCGGAATGTTTTGGTTGGGTTTTAGAATGTTTTGTATTCTCTTGAGTTGTTTTTATTGTCTTGGCAGGTTTTGGAATGTTTGGATTGCTTTTGGCGGATTTTAAAATATTTTGGCGGGTATTTGGAATGTTTTGGCGGGTATTCGGAATGTTTTGATTAGTTTTGACGGGTTTTGAAATATTTTGGAGGGTTTTTAGAAGGTTTTGATTCTGTTTAGCCCAGTTTTTGGTGTGTTTGGATTAGCTTTGGTGGGCTTTATCATGTTTTGTGAGGTTTTTTCGAATGTATTGATCACTTCTGTCTGGTTTTCTATTTTGGCGGGTTTGAAAATATTTTTGGATTAGTTTTGGCGGGTTTGAAAATATTTTGGCTCTTTGCGCAGAGACGACGGTGCCGGTTGCGGTGCGCTCCGGGGCGCTCCTTCTGCGGAAAGACGCCTGGCAGCGGCACTTGGGACAGCTCCGCGTCTCTGTATTCTGCGTTTCTTGCCTTCTGCATCTCAGCAAAATGCTTTCCCACTAGGTCTAGCAAGGAGAAACTGTGGCAGCTGAGTAGATGTAGCCCGGCCCGCCCTTTGAAGTTGAAAAGTTCTTGGCATCTCAGAGCCTCAAGGGAAGAGCAAGGTTATCTATGGTAGGCTGGGGCAGAACTAGCAGCAAGCAGAGCAAAGTTGTCCAAGAATAGCTTCCATTGGAATGCTAATGGCAATTGAAGAGGCAGGCCAGTGGCAAGCCACTAGCTTCTAGCAGTTTGAAAGTTGCAGACACAGTGCAGGTGTTGTGCGGCTTCTTTCTTGGCCTCCTAGAAGGTGCCGTGGTGCCGCGCTCTCCGTCTCTTGCTTGCCAATATGTTGCCGTGTTCCTCCTATTGTTTGGTTTGTTTTGATTTGTTTTGATGATCTTTTGGCGGGTTTTCGGAATGTTTTGGTGGTGTTTTAGAATGTTTTGTTTTCTCTTGTGTTGTTTTTATTGTCTTGGCAGGTTGTGGAACGTTTGGATTCGTTTTGGCGGGTTTTAAAATATTTTGGCAGGTATTTGGAATGTTTTGGTTTGCTTTCATTTGTTTTGATTATGTTTTGGCAAGTTATTGAAAGTTTTGATCACTTCTGACTGGTTTTCTAGTATTTTGGCATCTTTTCAGAATTTTTGATCAGTTTTAGCAGGTTGTAAACTATTTTGTCAGGTTTTTGGAATGTTTTGGTTGGTTTTGATTTGTTTTTATGATGTTTTGCAAAGTTTTTTGAATGTTTTGATCAGTTCTGGCTGGTTTTCTAATGTTTTGGCAATTTTCAGAATGTTTTGATGAGTTTTGTGGGTCTAAATTATTTTGGCGGTTTTTGGAATATTTTGGTTGGTTTTGATTTGATTTGATGATGTTTTGGCGGGTTTTCGGAATGTTTTGGTTGGGTTTTAGAATGTTTTGTATTCTCTTGAGTTGTTTTTATTGTGTTGGCAGGTTTTGGAATGTTTGGATTGCTTTTGGCGGGTTTTAAAATATTTTGGCGTGTATTTGGAATGTTTTGGCGGGTATTCGGAATGTTTTGATTAGTTTTGACGGGTTTTTAAATATTTTGGCGGGTTTTTAGAAGGTTTTGATTCTGTTTAGCCCAGTTTTTGGTGTGTTTGGATTAGCTTTGGTGGGCTTTATCATGTTTTGTGAGGTTTTTTTGAATGTATTGATCACTTCTGTCTGGTTTTCTATTTTGGCGGGTTTGAAAATATTTTTGGATTAGTTTTGGCGGGTTTGAAAATATTTTGGCTCTTTGCGCAGAGACGACGGTGCCGGTTGCAGTGCGCTCCGGGGCGCTCCTTCTGCGGAAAGACGGCTGGCAGCGGCACTTGGGACAGCTCTGCGTCTCCGTATTGTGCGTTTCTTGCCTTCTGCATCTCAGCAAAATGCTTTCCCACTAGGTCTAGCAAGGAGAAACTGTGGCAGCTGAGTAGATGTAGCCCGGCCTGCCCTTTGAAGTTGACAAGTTCTTGGCATCTCAGAGCCTCAAGGGAAGAGCAAGGTTATCTATGGTAGGCTGGGGCAGAACTAGCAGCAAGCAGAGCAAAGTTGTCCAAGAATAGCTTCCATTGGAATGCTAATGGCAATTGAAGAGGCAGGCCAGTGGCAAGCCACTAGCTTCTAGCAGTTTGAAAGTTGCAGACACAGTGCAGGTGTTGTGCGGCTTCCTTCTTGGCCTCCTAGAAGGTGCCGCACTCTCCGTCTCTTGCTTGCCAATATGTTGCCGTGTTCCTCCTATTGTTTGGTTTGTTTTGATTTGTTTTGATGATCTTTTGGCGGGTTTTCGGAATGTTTTGGTGGTGTTTTAGAATGTTTTGTTTTCTCTTGTGTTGTTTTTATTGTCTTGGCAGGTTGTGGAACGTTTGGATTCGTTTTGGCGGGTTTTAAAATATTTTGGCGGGTATTTGGAATGTTTTGGTTTGCTTTCATTTGTTTTGATTATGTTTTGGCAAGTTATTGAAAGTTTTGATCACTTCTGACTGGTTTTCTAGTATTTTGGCATCTTTTCAGAATGTTTTGATCAGTTTTAGCAGGTTGTAAACTATTTTGTCAGGTTTTTGGAATGTTTTGGTTGGTTTTGATTTGTTTTTATGATGTTTTGCCAAGTTTTTTGAATGATTTGATCAGTTCTGGCTGGTTTTCTAATGTTTTGGCAATTTTCAGAATGTTTTGATGAGTTTTGTGGGTCTAAATTATTTTGGCGGTTTT
Source organism: Passer domesticus (assembly GCF_036417665.1). Taxonomy (NCBI): domain Eukaryota; kingdom Metazoa; phylum Chordata; class Aves; order Passeriformes; family Passeridae; genus Passer; species Passer domesticus. Next base: position 78,883,625 of record NC_087476.1, on the reverse strand, counting down.
TGGAATATTTTGGTTGGTTTTGATTTGATGATGTTTTGTCGGGTTTTCGGAATGTTTTGGTTGGGTTTTAGAATGTTTTGTATTCTCTTGAGTTGTTTTTATTGTGTTGGCAGGTTTTGGAATGTTTGGATTGCTTTTGGCGGGTTTTAAAATCTTTTGGCGGGTATTTGGAATGTTTTGGCGGGTATTCGGAATGTTTTGATTAGTTTTGACGGGTTTTGAAATATTTTGGCGGGTTTTTAGAAGGTTTTGATTCTGTTTAGCCCAGTTTTTGGTGTGTTTGGATTAGCTTTGGTGGGCTTTATCATGTTTTGTCAGGTTTTTTTGAATGTATTGATCACTTCTGTCTGGTTTTCTATTTTGGTGGGTTTGAAAATATTTTTGGATGAGTTTTGGCGGGTTTGAAAATATTTTGGCTCTTTGCGCAGAGACGACGGTGCCGGTTGCGGTGCGCTGCGGGGCGCTCCTTCTGCGGAAAGACGGCTGGCAGCGGCACTTGGGACAGCTCCGCGTCTCCGTATTCTGCGTTTCTTGCCTTCTGCATCTCAGCAAAATGCTTTCCCACTAGGTCTAGCAAGGAGAAACTGTGGCAGCTGAGTAGATGTAGCCCGGCCCGCCCTTTGAAGTTGACAAGTTCTTGGCATCTCAGAGCCTCAAGGGAAGAGCAAGGTTATCTATGGTAGGCTGGGGCAGAACTAGCAGCAAGCAGAGCAAAGTTGTCCAAGAATAGCTTCCATTGGAATGCTAATGGCAATTGAAGAGGCAGGCCAGTGGCAAGCCACTAGCTTCTAGCAGTTGGAAAGTTGCAGACACAGTACAGGTGTTGTGCGGCTTCTTTCTTGGCCTCCTAGAAGGTGCCGCGCTCTCCGTCTCTTGCTTGCCAATATGTTGCCGTGTTCCTCCTATTGTTTGGTTTGTTTTGATTTGTTTTGATGATGTTTTGGCGGGTTTTCGGAATGTTTTGGTGGTGTTTTAGAATGTTTTGTTTTCTCTTGTGTTGTTTTTATTGTCTTGGCAGGTTTTGGAACGTTTGGATTCGTTTTGGCGGGTTTTAAAATATTTTGGCGGGTGTTTGGAATGTTTTGGTTTGCTTTCATTTGTTTTGATTATGTTTTGGCAACTTATTGAAAGTTTTGATCACTTCTGACTGGTTTTCTAGTATTTTGGGATCTTTTCAGAATGTTTTGATCAGTTTTAGCAGTTGGTAAACTATTTTGTCAGGTTTTTGGAATGTTTTGTTTGGTTTTGATTTGTTTTTATGATGTTTTGCCAAGTTTTTTGAATGTTTTGATCAGTTCTGGCTGGTTTTCTAATGTTTTGGCAATTTTCAGAATGTTTTGGTGAGTTTTGTGGGTCTAAATCATTTTGGCGGTTTTCGGAATATTTTGGTTGGTTTTGATTTGTTTTTATGATGTTTTGGCGGGTTTTCGGAATGTTTTGGTTGGGTTTTAGAATGTTTTGTATTCTCTTGAGTTGTTTTTATTGTCTTGGCAGGTTTTGGAATGTTTGGATTGCTTTTGGCGGATTTTAAAATATTTTGGCGGGTATTTGGAATGTTTTGGCGGGTATTCGGAATGTTTTGATTAGTTTTGACGGGTTTTGAAATATTTTGGAGGGTTTTTAGAAGGTTTTGATTCTGTTTAGCCCAGTTTTTGGTGTGTTTGGATTAGCTTTGGTGGGCTTTATCATGTTTTGTCAGGTTTTTTCGAATGTATTGATCACTTCTGTCTGGTTTTCTATTTTGGCGGGTTTGAAAATATTTTTGGATTAGTTTTGGCAGGTTTTAAAATATTTTGGCTCTTTGCGCAGAGATGACGGTGCCGGTTGCGGTGCGCTGCGGGGCGCTCCTTCTGCGGAAAGACGCCTGGCAGCGGCACTTGGGACAGCTCCGCGTCTCCGTATTCTGCGTTTCTTGCCTTCTGCATCTCAGCAAAATGCTTTCCCACTAGGTCTAGCAAGGAGAAACTGTGGCAGCTGAGTAGATGTAGCCCGGCCCGCCCTTTGAAGTTGACAAGTTCTTGGCATCTCAGAACCTCAAGGGAAGAGCAAGGTTATCTATGGTAGGCTGGGGCAGAACTAGCAGCAAGCAGAGCAAAGTTGTCCAAGAATAGCTTCCATTGGAATGCTAATGGCAATTGAAGAGGCAGGCCAGTGGCAAGCCACTAGCTTCTAGCAGTTTGAAAGTTGCAGACACAGTACAGGTGTTGTGCGGCTTCTTTCTTGGCCTCCTAGAAGGTGCCGCGCTCTCCGTCTCTTGCTTGCCAATATGTTGCCGTGTTCCTCCTATTGTTTGGTTTGTTTTGATTTGTTTTGATGATGTTTTGGCGGGTTTTCGGAATGTTTTGGTGGTGTTTTAGAATGTTTTGTTTTCTCTTGTGTTGTTTTTATTGTCTTGGCAGGTTTTGGAATGTTTGGATTCGTTTTGGCGGGTTTTAAAATATTTTGGCGGGTGTTTGGAATGTTTTGGTTTGCTTTCATTTGTTTTGATTATGTTTTGGCAACTTATTGAAAGTTTTGATCACTTCTGACTGGTTTTCTAGTATTTTGGGATCTTTTCAGAATGTTTTGATCAGTTTTAGCAGGTTGTAAACTATTTTGTCAGGTTTTTGGAATGTTTTGGTTGGTTTTGATTTGTTTTTATGATGTTTTGCCAAGTTTTTTGAATGTTTTGATCAGTTCTGGCTGGTTTTCTAATGTTTTGGCAATTTTGAGAATGTTTTGATGAGTTTTGTGGGTCTAAATCATTTTGGCGGTTTTCGGAATATTTTGGTTGGTTTTGATTTGTTTTTATGATGTTTTGGCGGGTTTTCGGAATGTTTTGGTTGGGTTTTAGAATGTTTTGTATTCTCTTGAGTTGTTTTTATTGTCTTGGCAGGTTTTGGAATGTTTGGATTGCTTTTGGCGGATTTTAAAATATTTTGGCGGGTATTTGGAATCTTTTGGCGGGTATTCGGAATGTTTTGATTAGTTTTGACGGGTTTTGAAATATTTTGGAGGGTTTTTAGAAGGTTTTGATTCTGTTTAGCCCAGTTTTTGGTGTGTTTGGATTAGCTTTGGTGGGCTTTATCATGTTTTGTGAGGTTTTTTCGAATGTATTGATCACTTCTGTCTGGTTTTCTATTTTGGCGGGTTTGAAAATATTTTTGGATTAGTTTTGGCGGGTTTGAAAATATTTTGGCTCTTTGCGCAGAGACGACGGTGCCGGTTGCGGTGCGCTCCGGGGCGCTCCTTCTGCGGAAAGACGCCTGGCAGCGGCACTTGGGACAGCTCCGCGTCTCTGTATTCTGCGTTTCTTGCCTTCTGCATCTCAGCAAAATGCTTTCCCACTAGGTCTAGCAAGGAGAAACTGTGGCAGCTGAGTAGATGTAGCCCGGCCCGCCCTTTGAAGTTGAAAAGTTCTTGGCATCTCAGAGCCTCAAGGGAAGAGCAAGGTTATCTATGGTAGGCTGGGGCAGAACTAGCAGCAAGCAGAGCAAAGTTGTCCAAGAATAGCTTCCATTGGAATGCTAATGGCAATTGAAGAGGCAGGCCAGTGGCAAGCCACTAGCTTCTAGCAGTTTGAAAGTTGCAGACACAGTGCAGGTGTTGTGCGGCTTCTTTCTTGGCCTCCTAGAAGGTGCCGTGGTGCCGCGCTCTCCGTCTCTTGCTTGCCAATATGTTGCCGTGTTCCTCCTATTGTTTGGTTTGTTTTGATTTGTTTTGATGATCTTTTGGCGGGTTTTCGGAATGTTTTGGTGGTGTTTTAGAATGTTTTGTTTTCTCTTGTGTTGTTTTTATTGTCTTGGCAGGTTGTGGAACGTTTGGATTCGTTTTGGCGGGTTTTAAAATATTTTGGCAGGTATTTGGAATGTTTTGGTTTGCTTTCATTTGTTTTGATTATGTTTTGGCAAGTTATTGAAAGTTTTGATCACTTCTGACTGGTTTTCTAGTATTTTGGCATCTTTTCAGAATTTTTGATCAGTTTTAGCAGGTTGTAAACTATTTTGTCAGGTTTTTGGAATGTTTTGGTTGGTTTTGATTTGTTTTTATGATGTTTTGCAAAGTTTTTTGAATGTTTTGATCAGTTCTGGCTGGTTTTCTAATGTTTTGGCAATTTTCAGAATGTTTTGATGAGTTTTGTGGGTCTAAATTATTTTGGCGGTTTTTGGAATATTTTGGTTGGTTTTGATTTGATTTGATGATGTTTTGGCGGGTTTTCGGAATGTTTTGGTTGGGTTTTAGAATGTTTTGTATTCTCTTGAGTTGTTTTTATTGTGTTGGCAGGTTTTGGAATGTTTGGATTGCTTTTGGCGGGTTTTAAAATATTTTGGCGTGTATTTGGAATGTTTTGGCGGGTATTCGGAATGTTTTGATTAGTTTTGACGGGTTTTTAAATATTTTGGCGGGTTTTTAGAAGGTTTTGATTCTGTTTAGCCCAGTTTTTGGTGTGTTTGGATTAGCTTTGGTGGGCTTTATCATGTTTTGTGAGGTTTTTTTGAATGTATTGATCACTTCTGTCTGGTTTTCTATTTTGGCGGGTTTGAAAATATTTTTGGATTAGTTTTGGCGGGTTTGAAAATATTTTGGCTCTTTGCGCAGAGACGACGGTGCCGGTTGCAGTGCGCTCCGGGGCGCTCCTTCTGCGGAAAGACGGCTGGCAGCGGCACTTGGGACAGCTCTGCGTCTCCGTATTGTGCGTTTCTTGCCTTCTGCATCTCAGCAAAATGCTTTCCCACTAGGTCTAGCAAGGAGAAACTGTGGCAGCTGAGTAGATGTAGCCCGGCCTGCCCTTTGAAGTTGACAAGTTCTTGGCATCTCAGAGCCTCAAGGGAAGAGCAAGGTTATCTATGGTAGGCTGGGGCAGAACTAGCAGCAAGCAGAGCAAAGTTGTCCAAGAATAGCTTCCATTGGAATGCTAATGGCAATTGAAGAGGCAGGCCAGTGGCAAGCCACTAGCTTCTAGCAGTTTGAAAGTTGCAGACACAGTGCAGGTGTTGTGCGGCTTCCTTCTTGGCCTCCTAGAAGGTGCCGCACTCTCCGTCTCTTGCTTGCCAATATGTTGCCGTGTTCCTCCTATTGTTTGGTTTGTTTTGATTTGTTTTGATGATCTTTTGGCGGGTTTTCGGAATGTTTTGGTGGTGTTTTAGAATGTTTTGTTTTCTCTTGTGTTGTTTTTATTGTCTTGGCAGGTTGTGGAACGTTTGGATTCGTTTTGGCGGGTTTTAAAATATTTTGGCGGGTATTTGGAATGTTTTGGTTTGCTTTCATTTGTTTTGATTATGTTTTGGCAAGTTATTGAAAGTTTTGATCACTTCTGACTGGTTTTCTAGTATTTTGGCATCTTTTCAGAATGTTTTGATCAGTTTTAGCAGGTTGTAAACTATTTTGTCAGGTTTTTGGAATGTTTTGGTTGGTTTTGATTTGTTTTTATGATGTTTTGCCAAGTTTTTTGAATGATTTGATCAGTTCTGGCTGGTTTTCTAATGTTTTGGCAATTTTCAGAATGTTTTGATGAGTTTTGTGGGTCTAAATTATTTTGGCGGTTTTTGGAATATTTTGGTTGGTTTTGATTTGATGATGTTTTGTCGGGTTTTCGGAATGTTTTGGTTGGGTTTTAGAATGTTTTGTATTCTCTTGAGTTGTTTTTATTGTCTTGGCAGGTTTTGGAATGTTTGGATTGCTTTTGGCGGGTTTTAAAATCTTTTGGCGGGTATTTGGAATGTTTTGGCGGGTATTCGGAATGTTTTGATTAGTTTTGACGGGTTTTGAAATATTTTGGCGGGTTTTTAGAAGGTTTTGATTCTGTTTAGCCCAGTTTTTGGTGTGTTTGGATTAGCTTTGGTGGGCTTTATCATGTTTTGTCAGGTTTTTTTGAATGTATTGATCACTTCTGTCTGGTTTTCTATTTTGGTGGGTTTGAAAATATTTTTGGATGAGTTTTGGCGGGTTTGAAAATATTTTGGCTCTTTGCGCAGAGACGACGGTGCCGGTTGCGGTGCGCTGCGGGGCGCTCCTTCTGCGGAAAGACGGCTGGCAGCGGCACTTGGGACAGCTCCGCGTCTCCGTATTCTGCGTTTCTTGCCTTCTGCATCTCAGCAAAATGCTTTCCCACTAGGTCTAGCAAGGAGAAACTGTGGCAGCTGAGTAGATGTAGCCCGGCCCGCCCTTTGAAGTTGACAAGTTCTTGGCATCTCAGAGCCTCAAGGGAAGAGCAAGGTTATCTATGGTAGGCTGGGGCAGAACTAGCAGCAAGCAGAGCAAAGTTGTCCAAGAATAGCTTCCATTGGAATGCTAATGGCAATTGAAGAGGCAGGCCAGTGGCAAGCCACTAGCTTCTAGCAGTTTGAAAGTTGCAGACACAGTACAGGTGTTGTGCGGCTTCTTTCTTGGCCTCCTAGAAGGTGCCGCGCTCTCCGTCTCTTGCTTGCCAATATGTTGCCGTGTTCCTCCTATTGTTTGGTTTGTTTTGATTTGTTTTGATGATGTTTTGGCGGGTTTTCGGAATGTTTTGGTGGTGTTTTAGAATGTTTTGTTTTCTCTTGTGTTGTTTTTATTGTCTTGGCAGGTTTTGGAACGTTTGGATTCGTTTTGGCGGGTTTTAAAATATTTTGGCGGGTGTTTGGAATGTTTTGGTTTGCTTTCATTTGTTTTGATTATGTTTTGGCAACTTATTGAAAGTTTTGATCACTTCTGACTGGTTTTCTAGTATTTTGGGATCTTTTCAGAATGTTTTGATCAGTTTTAGCAGTTGGTAAACTATTTTGTCAGGTTTTTGGAATGTTTTGTTTGGTTTTGATTTGTTTTTATGATGTTTTGCCAAGTTTTTTGAATGTTTTGATCAGTTCTGGCTGGTTTTCTAATGTTTTGGCAATTTTCAGAATGTTTTGGTGAGTTTTGTGGGTCTAAATCATTTTGGCGGTTTTCGGAATATTTTGGTTGGTTTTGATTTGTTTTTATGATGTTTTGGCGGGTTTTCGGAATGTTTTGGTTGGGTTTTAGAATGTTTTGTATTCTCTTGAGTTGTTTTTATTGTCTTGGCAGGTTTTGGAATGTTTGGATTGCTTTTGGCGGATTTTAAAATATTTTGGCGGGTATTTGGAATGTTTTGGCGGGTATTCGGAATGTTTTGATTAGTTTTGACGGGTTTTGAAATATTTTGGAGGGTTTTTAGAAGGTTTTGATTCTGTTTAGCCCAGTTTTTGGTGTGTTTGGATTAGCTTTGGTGGGCTTTATCATGTTTTGTCAGGTTTTTTCGAATGTATTGATCACTTCTGTCTGGTTTTCTATTTTGGCGGGTTTGAAAATATTTTTGGATTAGTTTTGGCAGGTTTTAAAATATTTTGGCTCTTTGCGCAGAGATGACGGTGCCGGTTGCGGTGCGCTGCGGGGCGCTCCTTCTGCGGAAAGACGCCTGGCAGCGGCACTTGGGACAGCTCCGCGTCTCCGTATTCTGCGTTTCTTGCCTTCTGCATCTCAGCAAAATGCTTTCCCACTAGGTCTAGCAAGGAGAAACTGTGGCAGCTGAGTAGATGTAGCCCGGCCCGCCCTTTGAAGTTGACAAGTTCTTGGCATCTCAGAACCTCAAGGGAAGAGCAAGGTTATCTATGGTAGGCTGGGGCAGAACTAGCAGCAAGCAGAGCAAAGTTGTCCAAGAATAGCTTCCATTGGAATGCTAATGGCAATTGAAGAGGCAGGCCAGTGGCAAGCCACTAGCTTCTAGCAGTTTGAAAGTTGCAGACACAGTACAGGTGTTGTGCGGCTTCTTTCTTGGCCTCCTAGAAGGTGCCGCGCTCTCCGTCTCTTGCTTGCCAATATGTTGCCGTGTTCCTCCTATTGTTTGGTTTGTTTTGATTTGTTTTGATGATGTTTTGGCGGGTTTTCGGAATGTTTTGGTGGTGTTTTAGAATGTTTTGTTTTCTCTTGTGTTGTTTTTATTGTCTTGGCAGGTTTTGGAATGTTTGGATTCGTTTTGGCGGGTTTTAAAATATTTTGGCGGGTGTTTGGAATGTTTTGGTTTGCTTTCATTTGTTTTGATTATGTTTTGGCAAGTTATTGAAAGTTTTGATCACTTCTGACTGGTTTTCTAGTATTTTGGGATCTTTTCAGAATGTTTTGATCAGTTTTGGCAGGTTGTAAACTATTTTGTCAGGTTTTTGGAATGTTTTGGTTGGTTTTGATTTGTTTTTATGATGTTTTGCCAAGTTTTTTGAATGTTTTGATCAGTTCTGGCTGGTTTTCTAATGTTTTGGCAATTTTGAGAATGTTTTGATGAGTTTTGTGGGTCTAAATCATTTTGGCGGTTTTCGGAATATTTTGGTTGGTTTGGATTTGTTTTTATGATGTTTTGGCGGGTTTTCGGAATGTTTTGGTTGGGTTTTAGAATGTTTTGTATTCTCTTGAGTTGTTTTTATTGTCTTGGCAGGTTTTGGAATGTTTGGATTGCTTTTGGCGGATTTTAAAATATTTTGGCGGGTATTTGGAATCTTTTGGCGGGTATTCGGAATGTTTTGATTAGTTTTGACGGGTTTTGAAATATTTTGGAGGGTTTTTAGAAGGTTTTGATTCTGTTTAGCCCAGTTTTTGGTGTGTTTGGATTAGCTTTGGTGGGCTTTATCATGTTTTGTGAGGTTTTTTCGAATGTATTGATCACTTCTGTCTGGTTTTCTATTTTGGCGGGTTTGAAAATATTTTTGGATTAGTTTTGGCGGGTTTGAAAATATTTTGGCTCTTTGCGCAGAGACGACGGTGCCGGTTGCGGTGCGCTCCGGGGCGCTCCTTCTGCGGAAAGACGCCTGGCAGCGGCACTTGGGACAGCTCCGCGTCTCTGTATTCTGCGTTTCTTGCCTTCTGCATCTCAGCAAAATGCTTTCCCACTAGGTCTAGCAAGGAGAAACTGTGGCAGCTGAGTAGATGTAGCCCGGCCCGCCCTTTGAAGTTGAAAAGTTCTTGGCATCTCAGAGCCTCAAGGGAAGAGCAAGGTTATCTATGGTAGGCTGGGGCAGAACTAGCAGCAAGCAGAGCAAAGTTGTCCAAGAATAGCTTCCATTGGAATGCTAATGGCAATTGAAGAGGCAGGCCAGTGGCAAGCCACTAGCTTCTAGCAGTTTGAAAGTTGCAGACACAGTGCAGGTGTTGTGCGGCTTCTTTCTTGGCCTCCTAGAAGGTGCCGTGGTGCCGCGCTCTCCGTCTCTTGCTTGCCAATATGTTGCCGTGTTCCTCCTATTGTTTGGTTTGTTTTGATTTGTTTTGATGATCTTTTGGCGGGTTTTCGGAATGTTTTGGTGGTGTTTTAGAATGTTTTGTTTTCTCTTGTGTTGTTTTTATTGTGTTGGCAGGTTGTGGAACGTTTGGATTCGTTTTGGCGGGTTTTAAAATATTTTGGCAGGTATTTGGAATGTTTTGGTTTGCTTTCATTTGTTTTGATTATGTTTTGGCAAGTTATTGAAAGTTTTGATCACTTCTGACTGGTTTTCTAGTATTTTGGCATCTTTTCAGAATTTTTGATCAGTTTTAGCAGGTTGTAAACTATTTTGTCAGGTTTTTGGAATGTTTTGGTTGGTTTTGATTTGTTTTTATGATGTTTTGCAAAGTTTTTTGAATGTTTTGATCAGTTCTGGCTGGTTTTCTAATGTTTTGGCAATTTTCAGAATGTTTTGATGAGTTTTGTGGGTCTAAATTATTTTGGCGGTTTTCGGAATATTTTGGTTGGTTTTGATTTGATTTGATGATGTTTTGGCGGGTTTTCGGAATGTTTTGGTTGGGTTTTAGAATGTTTTGTATTCTCTTGAGTTGTTTTTATTGTGTTGGCAGGTTTTGGAATGTTTGGATTGCTTTTGGCGGGTTTTAAAATATTTTGGCGTGTATTTGGAATGTTTTGGCGGGTATTCGGAATGTTTTGATTAGTTTTGACGGGTTTTTAAATATTTTGGCGGGTTTTTAGAAGGTTTTGATTCTGTTTAGCCCAGTTTTTGGTGTGTTTGGATTAGCTTTGGTGGGCTTTATCATGTTTTGTGAGGTTTTTTTGAATGTATTGATCACTTCTGTCTGGTTTTCTATTTTGGCGGGTTTGAAAATATTTTTGGATTAGTTTTGGCGGGTTTGAAAATATTTTGGCTCTTTGCGCAGAGACGACGGTGCCGGTTGCAGTGCGCTCCGGGGCGCTCCTTCTGCGGAAAGACGGCTGGCAGCGGCACTTGGGACAGCTCTGCGTCTCCGTATTGTGCGTTTCTTGCCTTCTGCATCTCAGCAAAATGCTTTCCCACTAGGTCTAGCAAGGAGAAACTGTGGCAGCTGAGTAGATGTAGCCCGGCCTGCCCTTTGAAGTTGACAAGTTCTTGGCATCTCAGAGCCTCAAGGGAAGAGCAAGGTTATCTATGGTAGGCTGGGGCAGAACTAGCAGCAAGCAGAGCAAAGTTGTCCAAGAATAGCTTCCATTGGAATGCTAATGGCAATTGAAGAGGCAGGCCAGTGGCAAGCCACTAGCTTCTAGCAGTTTGAAAGTTGCAGACACAGTGCAGGTGTTGTGCGGCTTCCTTCTTGGCCTCCTAGAAGGTGCCGCACTCTCCGTCTCTTGCTTGCCAATATGTTGCCGTGTTCCTCCTATTGTTTGGTTTGTTTTGATTTGTTTTGATGATCTTTTGGCGGGTTTTCGGAATGTTTTGGTGGTGTTTTAGAATGTTTTGTTTTCTCTTGTGTTGTTTTTATTGTGTTGGCAAGTTGTGGAACGTTTGGATTCCTTTTGGCGGGTTTTAAAATATTTTGGCGGGTATTTGGAATGTTTTGGTTTGCTTTCATTTGTTTTGATTATGTTTTGGCAAGTTATTGAAAGTTTTGATCACTTCTGACTGGTTTTCTAGTATTTTGGCATCTTTTCAGAATGTTTTGATCAGTTTTGGCAGGTTGTAAACTATTTTGTCAGGTTTTTGGAACGTTTTGGTTGGTTTTGATTTGTTTTTATGATGTTTTGCCAAGTTTTTTGAATGTTTTGATCAGTTCTGGCTGGTTTTCTAATGTTTTGGCATTTTTTCAGAACGTTTTGATGAGTTTTGTGGGTCTAAATTATTTTGGCGGGTTTTCGGAATATTTTGGTTGGTTTTGATTTGTTTTTATGATGTTTTGGCGGGTTTTCGGAATGCTTTGGTTGGGTTTTAGAATGTTTTGTATTCTCTTGAGTTGTTTTTCTTGTGTTGGCAGGTTTTGGAATGTTTGGATTCATTTTCGCGGGTTTTAAAATCTTTTGGTTGGTATTTGGAATGTTTTCTAACGGGTATTCGGAAGGTTTTGATTAGTTTTGACGGGTTTTGAATTATTTTGGCGGGTTTTTAGAAGGTTTAGGTTTGTTTTGATTTGTTTTGATCCTGTTTAGCCCAGTTTTTGGTGTGTTTGGATTAGCTTTGGTGGGCTTTATCATGTTTTGTGAGGTTTTTTCGAATGTATTGATCACTTCTGTCTGGTTTTCTATTTTGGCGGGTTTGAAAATATTTTTGGATTAGTTTTGGCGGGTTTGAAAATATTTTGGCTCTTTGCGCAGAGACGACGGTGCCGGTTGCGGTGCGCTCCGGGGCGCTCCTTCTGCGGAAAGACGCCTGGCAGCGGCACTTGGGACAGCTCCGCGTCTCTGTATTCTGCGTTTCTTGCCTTCTGCATCTCAGCAAAATGCTTTCCCACTAGGTCTAGCAAGGAGAAACTGTGGCAGCTGAGTAGATGTAGCCCGGCCCGCCCTTTGAAGTTGACAAGTTCTTGGCATCTCAGAGCCTCAAGGGAAGAGCAAGGTTATCTATGGTAGGCTGGGGCAGAACTAGCAGCAAGCAGAGCAAAGTTGTCCAAGAATAGCTTCCATTGGAATGCTAATGGCAATTGAAGAGGCAGGCCAGTGGCAAGCCACTAGCTTCTAGCAGTTTGAAAGTTGCAGACACAGTGCAGGTGTTGTGCGGCTTCTTTCTTGGCCTCCTAGAAGGTGCCGTGGTGCCGCGCTCTCCGTCTCTTGCTTGCCAATATGTTGCCGTGTTCCTCCTATTGTTTGGTTTGTTTTGATTTGTTTTGATGATCTTTTGGCGGGTTTTCGGAATGTTTTGGTGGTGTTTTAGAATGTTTTGTTTTCTCTTGTGTTGTTTTTATTGTGTTGGCAGGTTGTGGAACGTTTGGATTCGTTTTGGCGGGTTTTAAAATATTTTGGCAGGTATTTGGAATGTTTTGGTTTGCTTTCATTTGTTTTGATTATGTTTTGGCAAGTTATTGAAAGTTTTGATCACTTCTGACTGGTTTTCTAGTATTTTGGCATCTTTTCAGAATTTTTGATCAGTTTTAGCAGGTTGTAAACTATTTTGTCAGGTTTTTGGAATGTTTTGGTTGGTTTTGATTTGTTTTTATGATGTTTTGCAAAGTTTTTTGAATGTTTTGATCAGTTCTGGCTGGTTTTCTAATGTTTTGGCAATTTTCAGAATGTTTTGATGAGTTTTGTGGGTCTAAATTATTTTGGCGGTTTTCGGAATATTTTGGTTGGTTTTGATTTGATTTGATGATGTTTTGGCGGGTTTTCGGAATGTTTTGGTTGGGTTTTAGAATGTTTTGTATTCTCTTGAGTTGTTTTTATTGTGTTGGCAGGTTTTGGAATGTTTGGATTGCTTTTGGCGGGTTTTAAAATATTTTGGCGTGTATTTGGAATGTTTTGGCGGGTATTCGGAATGTTTTGATTAGTTTTGACGGGTTTTTAAATATTTTGGCGGGTTTTTAGAAGGTTTTGATTCTGTTTAGCCCAGTTTTTGGTGTGTTTGGATTAGCTTTGGTGGGCTTTATCATGTTTTGTGAGGTTTTTTCGAATGTATTGATCACTTCTGTCTGGTTTTCTATTTTGGCGGGTTTGAAAATATTTTTGGATTAGTTTTGGCGGGTTTGAAAATATTTTGGCTCTTTGCGCAGAGATGACGGTGCCGGTTGCGGTGCGCTCCGGGGCGCTCCTTCTGCGGAAAGACGCCTGGCAGCGGCACTTGGGACAGCTCCGCGTCTCTGTATTCTGCGTTTCTTGCCTTCTGCATCTCAGCAAAATGCTTTCCCACTAGGTCTAGCAAGGAGAAACTGTGGCAGCTGAGTAGATGTAGCCCGGCCCGCCCTTTGAAGTTGACAAGTTCTTGGCATCTCAGAGCCTCAAGGGAAGAGCAAGGTTATCTATGGTAGGCTGGGGCAGAACTAGCAGCAAGCAGAGCAAAGTTGTCCAAGAATAGCTTCCATTGGAATGCTAATGGCAATTGAAGAGGCAGGCCAGTGGCAAGCCACTAGCTTCTAGCAGTTTGAAAGTTGCAGACACAGTGCAGGTGTTGTGCGGCTTCCTTCTTGGCCTCCTAGAAGGTGCCGCACTCTCCGTCTCTTGCTTGCCAATATGTTGCCGTGTTCCTCCTATTGTTTGGTTTGTTTTGATTTGTTTTGATGATCTTTTGGCGGGTTTTCGGAATGTTTTGGTGGTGTTTTAGAATGTTTTGTTTTCTCTTGTTTTGTTTTTATTGTGTTGGCAGGTTGTGGAACGTTTGGATTAGTTTTGGCGGGTTTTAAAATATTTTGGCGGGTATTTGGAATGTTTTGGTTTGCTTTCATTTGTTTTGATTATGTTTTGGCAAGTTATTGAAAGTTTTGATCACTTCTGACTGGTTTTCTAGTATTTTGGCATCTTTTCAGAATGTTTTGATCAGTTTTGGCAGGTTGTAAACTATTTTGTCAGGTTTTTGGAGCGTTTTGGTTGGTTTTGATTTGTTTTTATGATGTTTTGCCAAGTTTTTTGAATGTTTTGATCAGTTCTGGCTGGTTTTCTAATGTTTTGGCATTTTTTCAGAACGTTTTGATGAGTTTTGTGGGTCTAAATTATTTTGGCGGGTTTTCGGAATATTTTGGTTGGTTTTGATTTGTTTTTATGATGTTTTGGCGGGTTTTCGGAATGCTTTGGTTGGGTTTTAGAATGTTTTGTATTCTCTTGAGTTGTTTTTCTTGTGTTGGCAGGTTTTGGAATGTTTGGATTCATTTTCGCGGGTTTTAAAATCTTTTGGTTGGTATTTGGAATGTTTTTTAACGGGTATTCGGAAGGTTTTGATTAGTTTTGACGGGTTTTGAATTATTTTGGCGGGTTTTTAGAAGGTTTAGGTTTGTTTTGATTTGTTTTGATCCTGTTTAGCCCAGTTTTTGGTGTGTTTGGATTAGCTTTGGTGGGCTTTATCATGTTTTGTGAGGTTTTTTTGAATGTATTGATCACTTCTGTCTGGTTTTCTATTTTGGCGGGTTTGAAAATATTTTTGGATTAGTTTTGGCGGGTTTGAAAATATTTTGGCTCTTTGCGCAGAGACGACGGTGCCGGTTGCGGTGCGCTCCGGGGCGCTCCTTCTGCGGAAAGACGCCTGGCAGCGGCACTTGGGACAGCTCTGCGTCTCCGTATTGTGCGTTTCTTGCCTTCTGCATCTCAGCAAAATGCTTTCCCACTAGGTCTAGCAAGGAGAAACTGTGGCAGCTGAGTAGATGTAGCCCGGCCTGCCCTTTGAAGTTGACAAGTTCTTGGCATCTCAGAGCCTCAAGGGAAGAGCAAGGTTATCTATGGTAGGCTGGGGCAGAACTAGCAGCAAGCAGAGCAAAGTTGTCCAAGAATAGCTTCCATTGGAATGCTAATGGCAATTGAAGAGGCAGGCCAGTGGCAAGCCACTAGCTTCTAGCAGTTTGAAAGTTGCAGACACAGTGCAGGTGTTGTGCGGCTTCCTTCTTGGCCTCCTAGAAGGTGCCGCACTCTCCGTCTCTTGCTTGCCAATATGTTGCCGTGTTCCTCCTATTGTTTGGTTTGTTTTGATTTGTTTTGATGATCTTTTGGCGGGTTTTCGGAATGTTTTGGTGGTGTTTTAGAATGTTTTGTTTTCTCTTGTGTTGTTTTTATTGTCTTGGCAGGTTGTGGAACGTTTGGATTAGTTTTGGCGGGTTTTAAAATATTTTGGCGGGTATTTGGAATGTTTTGGTTTGCTTTCATTTGTTTTGATTATGTTTTGGCAAGTTATTGAAAGTTTTGATCACTTCTGACTGGTTTTCTAGTATTTTGGCATCTTTTCAGAATGTTTTGATCAGTTTTGGCAGGTTGTAAACTATTTTGTCAGGTTTTTGGAACGTTTTGGTTGGTTTTGATTTGTTTTTATGATGTTTTGCCAAGTTTTTTGAATGTTTTGATCAGTTCTGGCTGGTTTTCTAATGTTTTGGCATTTTTTCAGAACGTTTTGATGAGTTTTGTGGGTCTAAATTATTTTGGCGGGTTTTCGGAATATTTTGGTTGGTTTTGATTTGTTTTTATGATGTTTTGGCGGGTTTTCGGAATGCTTTGGTTGGGTTTTAGAATGTTTTGTATTCTCTTGAGTTGTTTTTATTGTGTTGGCAGGTATTCGGAATGTTTTGATTAGTTTTGACGGGTTTTGAAATATTTTGGCGGGTTTTTAGAAGGTTTTGACTTGTTTTGATTCTGTTTAGCCCAGTTTTTGGTGTGTTTGGATTAGCTTTGGTGGGCTTTATCATGTTTTGTCAGGTTTTTTTGAATGTATTGATCCCTTCTGTCTGGTTTTCTATTTTGGCGGGTTTGAAAATATTTTTGGATGAGTTTTGGCGGGTTTGAAAATATTTTGGCTCTTTGCGCAGAGATGACGGTGCCGGTTGCGGTGCGCTCCGGGGCGCTCCTTCTGCGGAAAGACGCCTGGCATCGGTACTTGGGACAGCTCCGCGTCTCCGTATTCTGCGTTTCTTGCCTTCTGCATCTCAGCAAAATGCTTTCCCACTAGGTCTAGCAAGGAGAAACTGTGGCAGCTGAGTAGATGTAGCCCGGCCCACCCTTTGAAGTTGACAAGTTCTTGGCATCTCAGAGCCTCAAGGGAAGAGCAAGGTTATCTATGGTAGGCTGGGGCAGAACTAGCAGCAAGCAGAGCAAAGTTGTCCAAGAATAGCTTCCATTGGAATGCTAATGGCAATTGAAGAGGCAGGCCAGTGGCAAGCCACTAGCTTCTAGCAGTTTGAAAGTTGCTGACACAGTGCAGTGTTGTGCGGCTTCTTTCTTGGCCTCCTAGAAGGTGCCGTGGTGCTGCGTTCTCCGTCTCTTGCTTGCCAATATGTTGCCGTGTTCCTCCTATTGTTTGGTTTGTTTTGATTTGTTTTGATGATCTTTTGGCGGGTTTTCGGAATGTTTTGGTGGTGTTTTAGAATGTTTTGTTTTCTCTTGTTTTGTTTTTATTGTGTTGGCAGGTTGTGGAACGTTTGGATTAGTTTTGGCGGGTTTTAAAATCTTTTGGCGGGTATTCGGAATGTTTTGGTTTGCTTTCATTTGTTTTGATTATGTTTTGGCAAGTTATTGAAAGTTTTGATCACTTCTGACTGGTTTTCTAGTATTTTGGCATCTTTTCAGAATGTTTTGATCAGTTTTGGCAGGTTGTAAACTATTTTGTCGGGTTTTTGGAATGTTTTGGTTGGTTTTGATTTGTTTTTATGATGTTTTGCAAAGTTTTTTGAATGTTTTGATCAGTTCTGGCTGGTTTTCTAATGTTTTGGCATTTTTTCAGAACGTTTTGATGAGTTTTGTGGGTCTAAATTATTTTGGCGGGTTTTCGGAATATTTTGGTTGGTTTTGATTTGTTTTTATGATGTTTTGGCGGGTTTTCGGAATGCTTTGGTTGGGTTTTAGAATGTTTTGTATTCTCTTGAGTTGTTTTTCTTGTGTTGGCAGGTTTTGGAATGTTTGGATTCATTTTCGCGGGTTTTAAAATCTTTTGGTTGGTATTTGGAATGTTTTTTAACGGGTATTCGGAAGGTTTTGATTAGTTTTGACGGGTTTTGAAATATTTTGGAGGGTTTTTAGAAGGTTTTGATTCTGTTTAGCCCAGTTTTTGGTGTGTTTGGATTAGCTTTGGTGGGCTTTATCATGTTTTGTGAGGTTTTTTCGAATGTATTGATCACTTCTGTCTGGTTTTCTATTTTGGCGGGTTTGAAAATATTTTTGGATTAGTTTTGGCGGGTTTGAAAATATTTTGGCTCTTTGCGCAGAGATGACGGTGCCGGTTGCGGTGCGCTCCGGGGCGCTCCTTCTGCGGAAAGACGCCTGGCAGCGGCACTTGGGACAGCTCCGCGTCTCTGTATTCTGCGTTTCTTGCCTTCTGCATCTCAGCAAAATGCTTTCCCACTAGGTCTAGCAAGGAGAAACTGTGGCAGCTGAGTAGATGTAGCCCGGCCCGCCCTTTGAAGTTGACAAGTTCTTGGCATCTCAGAGCCTCAAGGGAAGAGCAAGGTTATCTATGGTAGGCTGGGGCAGAACTAGCAGCAAGCAGAGCAAAGTTGTCCAAGAATAGCTTCCATTGGAATGCTAATGGCAATTGAAGAGGCAGGCCAGTGGCAAGCCACTAGCTTCTAGCAGTTTGAAAGTTGCAGACACAGTGCAGGTGTTGTGCGGCTTCCTTCTTGGCCTCCTAGAAGGTGCCGCACTCTCCGTCTCTTGCTTGCCAATATGTTGCCGTGTTCCTCCTATTGTTTGGTTTGTTTTGATTTGTTTTGATGATCTTTTGGCGGGTTTTCGGAATGTTTTGGTGGTGTTTTAGAATGTTTTGTTTTCTCTTGTTTTGTTTTTATTGTGTTGGCAGGTTGTGGAACGTTTGGATTAGTTTTGGCGGGTTTTAAAATATTTTGGCGGGTATTTGGAATGTTTTGGTTTGCTTTCATTTGTTTTGATTATGTTTTGGCAAGTTATTGAAAGTTTTGATCACTTCTGACTGGTTTTCTAGTATTTTGGCATCTTTTCAGAATGTTTTGATCAGTTTTGGCAGGTTGTAAACTATTTTGTCAGGTTTTTGGAACGTTTTGGTTGGTTTTGATTTGTTTTTATGATGTTTTGCCAAGTTTTTTGAATGTTTTGATCAGTTCTGGCTGGTTTTCTAATGTTTTGGCATTTTTTCAGAACGTTTTGATGAGTTTTGTGGGTCTAAATTATTTTGGCGGGTTTTCGGAATGCTTTGGTTGGGTTTTAGAATGTTTTGTATTCTCTTGAGTTGTTTTTATTGTGTTGGCAGGTTTTGGAATGTTTGGATTCCTTTTGGCGGGTTTTAAAATATTTTGGCGGGTATTTGGAATGTTTTGGCGGGTATTCGGAAGGTTTTGATTAGTTTTGACGGGTTTTGAAATATTTTGGCGGGTTTTTAGAAGGTTTTGACTTGTTTTGATTCTGTTTAGCCCAGTTTTTGGTGTGTTTGGATTAGCTTTGGTGGGCTTTATCATGTTTTGTCAGGTTTTTTTGAATGTATTGATCACTTCTGTCTGGTTTTCTATTTTGGCGGGTTTGAAAATATTTTTGGATTAGTTTTGGCGGGTTTGAAAATATTTTGGCTCTTTGCGCAGAGACGATGGTGCCGGTTGCGGTGCGCTGCGGGGCGCTCCTTCTGCGGAAAGACGCCTGGCAGCGGCACTTGGGACAGCTCCGCGTCTCCGTATTCTGCGTTTCTTGCCTTCTGCATCTCAGCAAAATGCTTTCCCACTAGGTCTAGCAAGGAGAAACTGTGGCAGCTGAGTAGATGTAGCCCGGCCCGCCCTTTGAAGTTGACAAGTTCTTGGCATCTCAGAGCCTCAAGGGAAGAGCAAGGTTATCTATGGTAGGCTGGGGCAGAACTAGCAGCAAGCAGAGCAAAGTTGTCCAAGAATAGCTTCCATTGGAATGCTAATGGCAATTGAAGAGGCAGGCCAGTGGCAAGCCACTAGCTTCTAGCAGTTTGAAAGTTGCAGACACAGTGCAGGTGTTGTGCGGCTTCCTTCTTGGCCTCCTAGAAGGTGCCGCACTCTCCGTCTCTTGCTTGCCAATATGTTGCCGTGTTCCTCCTATTGTTTGGTTTGTTTTGATTTGTTTTGATGATCTTTTGGCGGGTTTTCGGAATGTTTTGGTGGTGTTTTAGAATGTTTTGTTTTCTCTTGTTTTGTTTTTATTGTGTTGGCAGGTTGTGGAACGTTTGGATTAGTTTTGGCGGGTTTTAAAATATTTTGGCGGGTATTTGGAATGTTTTGGTTTGCTTTCATTTGTTTTGATTATGTTTTGGCAAGTTATTGAAAGTTTTGATCACTTCTGACTGGTTTTCTAGTATTTTGGCATCTTTTCAGAATTTTTGATCAGTTTTAGCAGGTTGTAAACTATTTTGTCAGGTTTTTGGAATGTTTTGGTTGGTTTTGATTTGTTTTTATGATGTTTAGCCAAGTTTTTTGAATGTTTTGATCAGTTCTGGCTGGTTTTCTAATGTTTTGGCAATTTTCAGAATGTTTTGATGAGTTTTGTGGGTCTAAATTATTTTGGCGGTTTTCGGAATATTTTGGTTGGTTTTGATTTGATTTGATGATGTTTTGGCGGGTTTTCGGAATGTTTTGGTTGGGTTTTAGAATGTTTTGTATTCTCTTGAGTTGATTTTATTGTCTTGGCAGGTTTTGGAATGTTTGGATTGCTTTTGGCGGGTTTTAAAATATTTTGGCGTGTATTTGGAATGTTTTGGCGGGTATTCGGAATGTTTTGATTAGTTTTGACGGGTTTTTAAATATTTTGGCGGGTTTCTAGAAGGTTTTGATTCTGTTTAGCCCAGTTTTTGGTGTGTTTGGATTAGCTTTGGTGGGCTTTATCATGTTTTGTCAGGTTTTTTTGAATGTATTGATCACTTCTGTCTGGTTTTCTATTTTGGCGGGTTTGAAAATATTTTTGGATTAGTTTTGGCGGGTTTGAAAATATTTTGGCTCTTTGCGCAGAGACGACGGTGCCGGTTGCGGTGCGCTCCGGGGCGCTCCTTCTGCGGAAAGACGCCTGGCAGCGGCACTTGGGACAGCTCCGCGTCTCCGTATTCTGCGTTTCTTGCCTTCTGCATCTCAGCAAAATGCTTTCCCACTAGGTCTAGCAAGGAGAAACTGTGGCAGCTGAGTAGATGTAGCCCGGCCCGCCCTTTGAAGTTGACAAGTTCTTGGCATCTCAGAGCCTCAAGGGAAGAGCAAGGTTATCTATGGTAGGCTGGGGCAGAACTAGCAGCAAGCAGAGCAAAGTTGTCCAAGAATAGCTTCCATTGGAATGCTAATGGCAATTGAAGAGGCAGGCCAGTGGCAAGCCACTAGCTTCTAGCAGTTTGAAAGTTGCAGACACAGTGCAGGTGTTGTGCGGCTTCCTTCTTGGCCTCCTAGAAGGTGCCGCGTTCTCCGTCTCTTGCTTGCCAATATGTTGCCGTGTTCCTCTTATTTTTTGGTTGGTTTTGATTTGTTTTTATGATCTTTTGGCGGGTTTTCGGAATGTTTTGGTTGGGTTTTAGAATGTTTTGTTTTCTCTTGTGTTGTTTATATTGTCTTGGCAGGTTTTGGAATGTTTGGATTCCTTTTGGCGGGTTTTAAAATCTTTTGGCGGGTATTTGGAATGTTTTGGTTTGCTTTCGTTTGTTTTGATTATGTTTTGGCAAGTTATTGAATGTTTTGATCACTTCTGACTGGTTTTCTAGTATTTTGGCATCTTTTCAGAATGTTTTGATGAGTTTTGGCGGGTTCTAATCTATTTTGTCGGGTTTTTGGAATGTTTTGGTTGGTTTTGATTTGTTTTTATGATGTTTTGCAAAGTTTTTTGAATGTTTTGATCAGTTCTGGCTGGTTTTCTAATGTTTTGGCATTTTTTCAGAACGTTTTGATGAGTTTTGTGGGTCTAAATTATTTTGGCGGGTTTTCGGAATATTTTGGTTGGTTTTGATTTGTTTTTATGATGTTTTGGCGGGTTTTCAGAATGTTTTGGTTGGGTTTTAGAATGTTTTGTATTCTCTTGAGTTGTTTTTATTGTCTTGGCAGGTTTTGGAATGTTTGGATTCCTTTTGGCGGGTTTTAAAATATTTTGGTGGGTATTTGGAATGTTTTTTAACGGGTATTCGGAAGGTTTTGATTAGTTTTGACGGGTTTTGAAATATTTTGGAGGGTTTTTAGAAGGTTTTGATTCTGTTTAGCCCAGTTTTTGGTGTGTTTGGATTAGCTTTGGTGGGCTTTATCATGTTTTGTCAGGTTTTTTCGAATGTATTGATCACTTCTGTCTGGTTTTCTATTTTGGCGGGTTTGAAAATATTTTTGGATTAGTTTTGGCGGGTTTGAAAATATTTTGGCTCTTTGCGCAGAGATGACGGTGCCGGTTGCGGTGCGCTCCGGGGCGCTCCTTCTGCGGAAAGACGCCTGGCAGCGGCACTTGGGACAGCTCCGCGTCTCTGTATTCTGCGTTTCTTGCCTTCTGCATCTCAGCAAAATGCTTTCCCACTAGGTCTAGCAAGGAGAAACTGTGGCAGCTGAGTAGATGTAGCCCGGCCCGCCCTTTGAAGTTGACAAGTTCTTGGCATCTCAGAGCCTCAAGGGAAGAGCAAGGTTATCTATGGTAGGCTGGGGCAGAACTAGCAGCAAGCAGAGCAAAGTTGTCCAAGAATAGCTTCCATTGGAATGCTAATGGCAATTGAAGAGGCAGGCCAGTGGCAAGCCACTAGCTTCTAGCAGTTTGAAAGTTGCAGACACAGTGCAGGTGTTGTGCGGCTTCCTTCTTGGCCTCCTAGAAGGTGCCGCACTCTCCGTCTCTTGCTTGCCAATATGTTGCCGTGTTCCTCCTATTGTTTGGTTTGTTTTGATTTGTTTTGATGATCTTTTGGCGGGTTTTCGGAATGTTTTGGTGGTGTTTTAGAATGTTTTGTTTTCTCTTGTGTTGTTTTTATTGTCTTGGCAGGTTGTGGAACGTTTGGATTAGTTTTGGCGGGTTTTAAAATCTTTTGGCGGGTATTTGGAATGTTTTGGTTTGCTTTCATTTGTTTTGATTATGTTTTGGCAAGTTATTGAAAGTTTTGATCACTTCTGACTGGTTTTCTAGTATTTTGGCATCTTTTCAGAATGTTTTGATCAGTTTTGGCAGGTTGTAAACTATTTTGTCAGGTTTTTGGAACGTTTTGGTTGGTTTTGATTTGTTTTTATGATGTTTTGCCAAGTTTTTTGAATGTTTTGATCAGTTCTGGCTGGTTTTCTAATGTTTTGGCATTTTTTCAGAACGTTTTGATGAGTTTTGTGGGTCTAAATTATTTTGGCGGGTTTTCGGAATGCTTTGGTTGGGTTTTAGAATGTTTTGTATTCTCTTGAGTTGTTTTTATTGTGTTGGCAGGTTTTGGAATGTTTGGATTCCTTTTGGCGGGTTTTAAAATATTTTGGCGGGTATTTGGAATGTTTTGGCGGGTATTCGGAAGGTTTTGATTAGTTTTGACGGGTTTTGAAATATTTTGGCAGGTTTTTAGAAGGTTTTGACTTGTTTTGATTCTGTTTAGCCCAGTTTTTGGTGTGTTTGGATTAGCTTTGGTGGGCTTTATCATGTTTTGTCAGGTTTTTTTGAATGTATTGATCACTTCTGTCTGGTTTTCTATTTTGGCGGGTTTGAAAATATTTTTGGATTAGTTTTGGCGGGTTTGAAAATATTTTGGCTCTTTGCGCAGAGACGACGGTGCCGGTTGCGGTGCGCTGCGGGGCGCTCCTTCTGCGGAAAGACGCCTGGCAGCGGCACTTGGGACAGCTCCGCGTCTCCGTATTCTGCGTTTCTTGCCTTCTGCATCTCAGCAAAATGCTTTCCCACTAGGTCTAGCAAGGAGAAACTGTGGCAGCTGAGTAGATGTAGCCCGGCCCGCCCTTTGAAGTTGACAAGTTCTTGGCATCTCAGAGCCTCAAGGGAAGAGCAAGGTTATCTATGGTAGGCTGGGGCAGAACTAGCAGCAAGCAGAGCAAAGTTGTCCAAGAATAGCTTCCATTGGAATGCTAATGGCAATTGAAGAGGCAGGCCAGTGGCAAGCCACTAGCTTCTAGCAGTTTGAAAGTTGCAGACACAGTGCAGGTGTTGTGCGGCTTCCTTCTTGGCCTCCTAGAAGGTGCCGCACTCTCCGTCTCTTGCTTGCCAATATGTTGCCGTGTTCCTCCTATTGTTTGGTTTGTTTTGATTTGTTTTGATGATCTTTTGGCGGGTTTTCGGAATGTTTTGGTGGTGTTTTAGAATGTTTTGTTTTCTCTTGTTTTGTTTTTATTGTGTTGGCAGGTTGTGGAACGTTTGGATTAGTTTTGGCGGGTTTTAAAATATTTTGGCGGGTATTTGGAATGTTTTGGTTTGCTTTCATTTGTTTTGATTATGTTTTGGCAAGTTATTGAAAGTTTTGATCACTTCTGACTGGTTTTCTAGTATTTTGGCATCTTTTCAGAATTTTTGATCAGTTTTAGCAGGTTGTAAACTATTTTGGCGGGTTTTCGGAATGTTTTGGTTGGTTTTGATTTGTTTTTATGATGTTTTGCCAAGTTTTTTGAATGTTTTGATCAGTTCTGGCTGGTTTTCTAATGTTTTGGCAATTTTCAGAATGTTTTGATGAGTTTTGTGGGTCTAAATTATTTTGGCGGTTTTCGGAATATTTTGGTTGGTTTTGATTTGATTTGATGATGTTTTGGCGGGTTTTCGGAATGTTTTGGTTGGGTTTTAGAATGTTTTGTATTCTCTTGAGTTGATTTTATTGTCTTGGCAGGTTTTGGAATGTTTGGATTGCTTTTGGCGGGTTTTAAAATATTTTGGCGGGTATTTGGAATGTTTTGGCGGGTATTCGGAATGTTTTGATTAGTTTTGACGGGTTTTTAAATATTTTGGCGGGTTTCTAGAAGGTTTTGATTCTGTTTAGCCCAGTTTTTGGTGTGTTTGGATTAGCTTTGGTGGGCTTTATCATGTTTTGTCAGGTTTTTTTGAATGTATTGATCACTTCTGTCTGGTTTTCTATTTTGGCGGGTTTGAAAATATTTTTGGATTAGTTTTGGCGGGTTTGAAAATATTTTGGCTCTTTGCGCAGAGACGACGGTGCCGGTTGCGGTGCGCTGCGGGGCGCTCCTTCTGCGGAAAGACGCCTGGCAGCGGCACTTGGGACAGCTCCGCGTCTCCGTATTCTGCGTTTCTTGCCTTCTGCATCTCAGCAAAATGCTTTCCCACTAGGTCTAGCAAGGAGAAACTGTGGCAGCTGAGTAGATGTAGCCCGGCCCGCCCTTTGAAGTTGACAAGTTCTTGGCATCTCAGAGCCTCAAGGGAAGAGCAAGGTTATCTATGGTAGGCTGGGGCAGAACTAGCAGCAAGCAGAGCAAAGTTGTCCAAGAATAGCTTCCATTGGAATGCTAATGGCAATTGAAGAGGCAGGCCAGTGGCAAGCCACTAGCTTCTAGCAGTTTGAAAGTTGCAGACACAGTGCAGGTGTTGTGCGGCTTCCTTCTTGGCCTCCTAGAAGGTGCCGCGTTCTCCGTCTCTTGCTTGCCAATATGTTGCCGTGTTCCTCTTATTTTTTGGTTGGTTTTGATTTGTTTTTATGATCTTTTGGCGGGTTTTCGGAATGTTTTGGTTGGGTTTTAGAATGTTTTGTTTTCTCTTGTGTTGTTTATATTGTCTTGGCAGGTTTTGGAATGTTTGGATTCCTTTTGGCGGGTTTTAAAATCTTTTGGCGGGTATTTGGAATGTTTTGGTTTGCTTTCGTTTGTTTTGATTATGTTTTGGCAAGTTATTGAATGTTTTGATCACTTCTTACTGGTTTTCTAGTATTTTGGCATCTTTTCAGAATGTTTTGATGAGTTTTGGCGGGTTCTAATCTATTTTGTCGGGTTTTTGGAATGTTTTGGTTGGTTTTGATTTGTTTTTATGATGTTTTGCAAAGTTTTTTGAATGTTTTGATCAGTTCTGGCTGGTTTTCTAATGTTTTGGCATCTTTTCAGAATGTTTTGATGAGTTTTGCGGGTCTAAATCATTTTGGCGGGTTTTTGGAATATTTTGGTTGGTTTTGATTTGTTTTCATGATGTTTTGGCGGGTTTTCAGAATGTTTTGGTTGGGTTTTAGAATGTTTTGTATTCTCTTGAGTTGTTTTTATTGTGTTGGCAGGTTTTGGAATGTTTGGATTGCTTTTGGCGGGTTTTAAAATATTTTGGCGGGTATTTGGAATGTTTTGGCGGGTATTCGGAATGTTTTGATTAGTTTTGACGGGTTTTGAAATATTTTGGCAGGTTTTTAGAAGGTTTTGATTCTGTTTAGCCCAGTTTTTGGTGTGTTTGGATTAGCTTTGGTGGGCTTTATCATGTTTTGTCAGGTTTTTTTGAATGTATTGATCACTTCTGTCTGGTTTTCTATTTTGGCGGGTTTGAAAATATTTTTGGATGAGTTTTGGCGGGTTTTAAAATATTTTGGCTCTTTGCGCAGAGACGACGGTGCCGGTTGCGGTGCGCTCCGGGGCGCTCCTTCTGCGGAAAGACGCCTGGCAGCGGCACTTGGGACAGCTCCGCGTCTCCGTATTCTGCGTTTCTTGCCTTCTGCATCTCAGCAAAATGCTTTCCCACTAGGTCTAGCAAGGAGAAACTGTGGCAGCTGAGTAGATGTAGCCCGGCCCGCCCTTTGAAGTTGACAAGTTCTTGGCATCTCAGAGCCTCAAGGGAAGAGCAAGGTTATCTATGGTAGGC
The DNA here is from genome assembly GCF_036417665.1 of Passer domesticus. NCBI lineage: Eukaryota > Metazoa > Chordata > Aves > Passeriformes > Passeridae > Passer > Passer domesticus. The sequence continues at coordinate 78,858,142 of NC_087476.1, read as the reverse complement.
TGGGGCAGAACTAGCAGCAAGCAGAGCAAAGTTGTCCAAGAATAGCTTCCATTGGAATGCTAATGGCAATTGAAGAGGCAGGCCAGTGGCAAGCCACTAGCTTCTAGCAGTTTGAAAGTTGCAGACACAGTGCAGGTGTTGTGCGGCTTCCTTCTTGGCCTCCTAGAAGGTGCCGCGTTCTCCGTCTCTTGCTTGCCAATATGTTGCCGTGTTCCTCTTATTTTTTGGTTGGTTTTGATTTGTTTTGATGATCTTTTGGCGGGTTTTCGGAATGTTTTGGTTGGGTTTTAGAATGTTTTGTTTTCTCTTGTGTTGTTTATATTGTCTTGGCAGGTTTTGGAATGTTTGGATTCCTTTTGGCGGGTTTTAAAATCTTTTGGCGGGTATTTGGAATGTTTTGGTTTGCTTTCGTTTGTTTTGATTATGTTTTGGCAAGTTATTGAATGTTTTGATCACTTCTTACTGGTTTTCTAGTATTTTGGCATCTTTTCAGAATGTTTTGATGAGTTTTGGCGGGTTCTAAACTATTTTGTCGGGTTTTTGGAATGTTTTGGTTGGTTTTGATTTGTTTTTATGATGTTTTGCCAAGTTTTTTGAATGTTTTGATCAGTTTGGGCTGGTTTTCTAATGTTTTGGCATCTTTTCAGAATGTTTTGATGAGTTTTGTGGGTCTAAATCATTTTGGCGGGTTTTTGGAATATTTTGGTTGGTTTTGATTTGTTTTCATGATGTTTTGGCGGGTTTTCAGAATGTTTTGGTTGGGTTTTAGAATGTTTTGTATTCTCTTGAGTTGTTTTTATTCTGTTGGCAGGTTTTGGAATGTTTGGATTGCTTTTGGCGGGTTTTAAAATATTTTGGCGGGTATTTGGAATCTTTTGGCGGGTATTCGGAATGTTTTGATTAGTTTTGACGGGTTTTGAAATATTTTGGCGGATTTTGAGAAGGTTTTGATTCTGTTTAGCCCAGTTTTTGGTGTGTTTGGATTAGCTTTGGTGGGCTTTATCATGTTTTGTCAGGTTTTTTTGAATGTATTGATCACTTCTGTCTGGTTTTCTATTTTGGCGGGTTTGAAAATATTTTTGGATTAGTTTTGGCGGGTTTGAAAATATTTTGGCTCTTTGCGCAGAGACGACGGTGCCGGTTGCGGTGCGCTCCGGGGCGCTCCTTCTGCGGAAAGACGCCTGGCAGCGGCACTTGGGACAGCTCCGCGTCTCCGTATTCTGCGTTTCTTGCCTTCTGCATCTCAGCAAAATGCTTTCCCACTAGGTCTAGCAAGGAGAAACTGTGGCAGCTGAGTAGATGTAGCCCGGCCCACCCTTTGAAGTTGACAAGTTCTTGGCATCTCAGAACCTCAGGGGAAGAGCAAGGTTATCTATGGTAGGCTGGGGCAGAACTGGAAGCAAGCAGAGCAAAGTTGTCCAAGAATAGCTTCCATTGGAATGCTAATGGCAATTGAAGAGGCAGGCCAGTGGCAAGCCACTAGCTTCTAGCAGTTGGAAAGTTGCTGACACAGTGCAGGTGTTGTGCGGCTTCTTTCTTGGCCTCCTAGAAGGTGCCGTGGTGCCGCGCTCTCCGTCTCTTGCTTGCCAATATGTTGCCGTGTTCCTCCTATTGTTTGGTTTGTTTTGATTTGTTTTGATGATCTTTTGGCGGGTTTTCGGAATGTTTTGGTGGTGTTTTAGAATGTTTTGTTTTCTCTTGTGTTGTTTTTATTGTCTTGGCAGGTTGTGGAACGTTTGGATTAGTTTTGGCGGGTTTTAAAATATTTTGGCGGGTATTTGGAATGTTTTGGTTTGCTTTCATTTGTTTTGATTATGTTTTGGCAAGTTATTGAAAGTTTCGATCACTTCTGACTGGTTTTCTAGTATTTTGGCATCTTTTCAGAATGTTTTGATCAGTTTTGGCAGGTTGTAAACTATTTTGTTGGGTTTTTGGAATGTTTTGGTTGGTTTTGATTTGTTTTTATGATGTTTTGCCAAGTTTTTTGAATGTTTTGATCAGTTCTGGCTGGTTTTCTAATGTTTTGGCATTTTTTCAGAATGTTTTGATGAGTTTTGTGGGTCTAAATTATTTTGGCGGGTTTTCGGAATTTTTTGGTTGGTTTTGATTTGTTTTGATGATGTTTTGGCGGGTTTTCGGAATGTTTTGGTTGGGTTTTAGAATGTTTTGTATTCTCTTGAGTTGTTTTTATTCTGTTGGCAGGTTTTGGAATGTTTGGATTGCTTTTGGCGGGTTTTAAAATATTTTGGCGGGTATTTGGAATGTTTTGGAGGGTATTCGGAATGTTTTGATTAGTTTTGACGGGTTTTGAAATATTTTGGCGGGTTTTTAGAAGGTTTTGACTTGTTTTGATTCTGTTTAGCCCAGTTTTTGGTGTGTTTGGATTAGCTTTGGTGGGCTTTATCATGTTTTGTCAGGTTTTTTCGAATGTATTGATCACTTCTGTCTGGTTTTCTATTTTGGCGGGTTTGAAAATATTTTTGGATTAGTTTTGGCGGGTTTGAAAATATTTTGGCTCTTTGCGTAGAGACGACGGTGCCGGTTGCGGTGCGCTCCGGGGCGCTCCTTCTGCGGAAAGACGCCTGGCAGCGGCACTTGGGACAGCTCCGCGTCTCCGTATTCTGCGTTTCTTGCCTTCTGCATCTCAGCAAAATGCTTTCCCACTAGGTCTAGCAAGGAGAAACTGTGGCAGCTGAGTAGATGTAGCCCGGCCCGCCCTTTGAAGTTGACAAGTTCTTGGCATCTCAGAGCCTCAAGGGAAGAGCAAGGTTATCTATGGTAGGCTGGGGCAGAACTAGCAGCAAGCAGAGCAAAGTTGTCCAAGAATAGCTTCCATTGGAATGCTAATGGCAATTGAAGAGGCAGGCCAGTGGCAAGCCACTAGCTTCTAGCAGTTGGAAAGTTGCTGACACAGTGCAGGTGTTGTGCGGCTTCTTTCTTGGCCTCCTAGAAGGTGCCGTGGTGCCCCGCTCTCCGTCTCTTGCTTGCCAATATGTTGCCGTGTTCCTCCTATTGTTTGGTTTGTTTTGATTTGTTTTGATGATCTTTTGGCGGGTTTTCGGAATGTTTTGGTGGTGTTTTAGAATGTTTTGTTTTCTCTTGTGTTGTTTTTATTGTCTTGGCAGGTTGTGGAACGTTTGGATTAGTTTTGGCGGGTTTTAAAATCTTTTGGCGGGTATTTGGAATGTTTTGGTTTGCTTTCATTTGTTTTGATTATGTTTTGGCAAGTTATTGAAAGTTTCGATCACTTCTGACTGGTTTTCTAGTATTTTGGCATCTTTTCAGAATGTTTTGATCAGTTTTGGCAGGTTGTAAACTATTTTGTCAGGTTTTTGGAACGTTTTGGTTGGTTTTGATTTGTTTTTATGATGTTTTGCCAAGTTTTTTGAATGTTTTGATCAGTTCTGGCTGGTTTTCTAATGTTTTGGCATTTTTTCAGAATGTTTTGATGAGTTTTGTGGGTCTAAATTATTTTGGCGGGTTTTCGGAATATTTTGGTTGGTTTTGATTTGTTTTTATGATGTTTTGGCGGGTTTTCAGAATGTTTTGGTTGGGTTTTAGAATGTTTTGTATTCTCTTGAGTTGTTTTTATTGTGTTGGCAGGTTTTGGAATGTTTGGATTGCTTTTGGCGGGTTTTAAAATATTTTGGCGGGTATTTGGAATCTTTTGGCGGGTATTCGGAATGTTTTGATTAGTTTTGACGGGTTTTGAAATATTTTGGCGGATTTTGAGAAGGTTTTGATTCTGTTTAGCCCAGTTTTTGGTGTGTTTGGATTAGCTTTGGTGGGCTTTATCATGTTTTGTCAGGTTTTTTCGAATGTATTGATCACTTCTGTCTGGTTTTCTATTTTGGCGGGTTTGAAAATATTTTTGGATTAGTTTTGGCGGGTTTGAAAATATTTTGGCTCTTTGCGTAGAGACGACGGTGCCGGTTGCGGTGCGCTGCGGGGCGCTCCTTCTGCGGAAAGACGCCTGGCAGCGGCACTTGGGACAGCTCCGCGTCTCTGTATTCTGCGTTTCTTGCCTTCTGCATCTCAGCAAAATGCTTTCCCACTAGGTCTAGCAAGGAGAAACTGTGGCAGCTGAGTAGATGTAGCCCGGCCCGCCCTTTGAAGTTGACAAGTTCTTGGCATCTCAGAGTCTCAAGGGAAGAGCAAGGTTATCTATGGTAGGCTGGGGCAGAACTAGCAGCAAGCAGAGCAAAGTTGTCCAAGAATAGCTTCCATTGGAATGCTAATGGCAATTGAAGAGGCAGGCCAGTGGCAAGCCACTAGCTTCTAGCAGTTGGAAAGTTGCTGACACAGTGCAGGTGTTGTGCGGCTTCTTTCTTGGCCTCCTAGAAGGTGCCGTGGTGCCGCGCTCTCCGTCTCTTGCTTGCCAATATGTTGCCGTGTTCCTCCTATTGTTTGGTTTGTTTTGATTTGTTTTGATGATCTTTTGGCGGGTTTTCGGAATGTTTTGGTGGTGTTTTAGAATGTTTTGTTTTCTCTTGTGTTGTTTTTATTGTCTTGGCAGGTTGTGGAACGTTTGGATTAGTTTTGGCGGGTTTTAAAATATTTTGGCGGGTATTTGGAATGTTTTGGTTTGCTTTCATTTGTTTTGATTATGTTTTGGCAAGTTATTGAAAGTTTCGATCACTTCTGACTGGTTTTCTAGTATTTTGGCATCTTTTCAGAATGTTTTGATCAGTTTTGGCAGGTTGTAAACTATTTTGTCAGGTTTTTGGAACGTTTTGGTTGGTTTTGATTTGTTTTTATGATGTTTTGCCAAGTTTTTTGAATGTTTTGATCAGTTTGGGCTGGTTTTCTAATGTTTTGGCATTTTTTCAGAATGTTTTGATGAGTTTTGTGGGTCTAAATTATTTTGGCGGGTTTTCGGAATATTTTGGTTGGTTTTGATTTGTTTTTATGATGTTTTGGCGGGTTTTCAGAATGTTTTGGTTGGGTTTTAGAATGTTTTGTATTCTCTTGAGTTGTTTTTATTCTGTTGGCAGGTTTTGGAATGTTTGGATTGCTTTTGGCGGGTTTTAAAATATTTTGGCGGGTATTTGGAATCTTTTGGCGGGTATTCGGAATGTTTTGATTAGTTTTGACGGGTTTTGAAATATTTTGGCGGATTTTGAGAAGGTTTTGATTCTGTTTAGCCCAGTTTTTGGTGTGTTTGGATTAGCTTTGGTGGGCTTTATCATGTTTTGTCAGGTTTTTTCGAATGTATTGATCACTTCTGTCTGGTTTTCTATTTTGGCGGGTTTGAAAATATTTTTGGATTAGTTTTGGCGGGTTTGAAAATATTTTGGCTCTTTGCGCAGAGACGACGGTGCCGGTTGCGGTGCGCTCCGGGGCGCTCCTTCTGCGGAAAGACGCCTGGCAGCGGCACTTGGGACAGCTCCGCGTCTCCGTATTCTGCGTTTCTTGCCTTCTGCATCTCAGCAAAATGCTTTCCCACTAGGTCTAGCAAGGAGAAACTGTGGCAGCTGAGTAGATGTAGCCCGGCCCACCCTTTGAAGTTGACAAGTTCTTGGCATCTCAGAACCTCAGGGGAAGAGCAAGGTTATCTATGGTAGGCTGGGGCAGAACTGGAAGCAAGCAGAGCAAAGTTGTCCAAGAATAGCTTCCATTGGAATGCTAATGGCAATTGAAGAGGCAGGCCAGTGGCAAGCCACTAGCTTCTAGCAGTTGGAAAGTTGCTGACACAGTGCAGGTGTTGTGCGGCTTCTTTCTTGGCCTCCTAGAAGGTGCTGTGGTGCCGCGCTCTCCGTCTCTTGCTTGCCAATATGTTGCCGTGTTCCTCCTATTGTTTGGTTTGTTTTGATTTGTTTTGATGATCTTTTGGCGGGTTTTCGGAATGTTTTGGTGGTGTTTTAGAATGTTTTGTTTTCTCTTGTGTTGTTTTTATTGTCTTGGCAGGTTGTGGAACGTTTGGATTCGTTTTGGCGGGTTTTAAAATATTTTGGCGGGTATTTGGAATGTTTTGGTTTGCTTTCATTTGTTTTGATTATGTTTTGGCAAGTTATTGAAAGTTTTGATCACTTCTGACTGGTTTTCTAGTATTTTGGCATCTTTTCAGAATGTTTTGATCAGTTTTGGCAGGTTGTAAACTATTTTGTCAGGTTTTTGGAACGTTTTGGTTGGTTTTGATTTGTTTTTATGATGTTTTGCCAAGTTTTTTGAATGTTTTGATCAGTTCTGGCTGGTTTTCTAATGTTTTGGCATTTTTTCAGAATGTTTTGATGAGTTTTGTGGGTCTAAATTATTTTGGCGGGTTTTCGGAATTTTTTGGTTGGTTTTGATTTGTTTTGATGATGTTTTGGCGGGTTTTCGGAATGTTTTGGTTGGGTTTTAGAATGTTTTGTATTCTCTTGAGTTGTTTTTATTCTGTTGGCAGGTTTTGGAATGTTTGGATTGCTTTTGGCGGGTTTTAAAATATTTTGGCGGGTATTTGGAATGTTTTGGCTGGTATTCTGAATGTTTTGATTAGTTTTGACGGGTTTTGAAATATTTTGGCGGGTTTTTAGAAGGTTTTGACTTGTTTTGATTCTGTTTAGCCCAGTTTTTGGTGTGTTTGGATTAGCTTTGGTGGGCTTTATCATGTTTTGTCAGGTTTTTTCGAATGTATTGATCACTTCTGTCTGGTTTTCTATTTTGGCGGGTTTGAAAATATTTTTGGATTAGTTTTGGCGGGTTTGAAAATATTTTGGCTCTTTGCGTAGAGACGACGGTGCCGGTTGCGGTGCGCTCCGGGGCGCTCCTTCTGCGGAAAGACGCCTGGCAGCGGCACTTGGGACAGCTCCGCGTCTCCGTATTCTGCGTTTCTTGCCTTCTGCATCTCAGCAAAATGCTTTCCCACTAGGTCTAGCAAGGAGAAACTGTGGCAGCTGAGTAGATGTAGCCCGGCCCGCCCTTTGAAGTTGACAAGTTCTTGGCATCTCAGAGCCTCAAGGGAAGAGCAAGGTTATCTATGGTAGGCTGGGGCAGAACTAGCAGCAAGCAGAGCAAAGTTGTCCAAGAATAGCTTCCATTGGAATGCTAATGGCAATTGAAGAGGCAGGCCAGTGGCAAGCCACTAGCTTCTAGCAGTTGGAAAGTTGCTGACACAGTGCAGGTGTTGTGCGGCTTCTTTCTTGGCCTCCTAGAAGGTGCCGTGGTGCCCCACTCTCCGTCTCTTGCTTGCCAATATGTTGCCGTGTTCCTCCTATTGTTTGGTTTGTTTTGATTTGTTTTGATGATCTTTTGGCGGGTTTTCGGAATGTTTTGGTGGTGTTTTAGAATGTTTTGTTTTCTCTTGTGTTGTTTTTATTGTCTTGGCAGGTTGTGGAACGTTTGGATTAGTTTTGGCGGGTTTTAAAATATTTTGGCGGGTATTTGGAATGTTTTGGTTTGCTTTCATTTGTTTTGATTATGTTTTGGCAAGTTATTGAAAGTTTCGATCACTTCTGACTGGTTTTCTAGTATTTTGGCATCTTTTCAGAATGTTTTGATCAGTTTTGGCAGGTTGTAAACTATTTTGTCAGGTTTTTGGAACGTTTTGGTTGGTTTTGATTTGTTTTTATGATGTTTTGCCAAGTTTTTTGAATGTTTTGATCAGTTTGGGCTGGTTTTCTAATGTTTTGGCATTTTTTCAGAATGTTTTGATGAGTTTTGTGGGTCTAAATTATTTTGGCGGGTTTTCGGAATATTTTGGTTGGTTTTGATTTGTTTTTATGATGTTTTGGCGGGTTTTCAGAATGTTTTGGTTGGGTTTTAGAATGTTTTGTATTCTCTTGAGTTGTTTTTATTCTGTTGGCAGGTTTTGGAATGTTTGGATTGCTTTTGGCGGGTTTTAAAATCTTTTGGCGGGTATTTGGAATGTTTTGGCGGGTATTCGGAATGTTTTGATTAGTTTTGACGGGTTTTGAAATATTTTGGCGGATTTTGAGAAGGTTTTGATTCTGTTTAGCCCAGTTTTTGGTGTGTTTGGATTAGCTTTGGTGGGCTTTATCATGTTTTGTCAGGTTTTTTCGAATGTATTGATCACTTCTGTCTGGTTTTCTATTTTGGCGGGTTTGAAAATATTTTTGGATTAGTTTTGGCGGGTTTGAAAATATTTTGGCTCTTTGCGCAGAGACGACGGTGCCGGTTGCGGTGCGCTCCGGGGCGCTCCTTCTGCGGAAAGACGCCTGGCAGCGGCACTTGGGACAGCTCCGCGTCTCCGTATTCTGCGTTTCTTGCCTTCTGCATCTCAGCAAAATGCTTTCCCACTAGGTCTAGCAAGGAGAAACTGTGGCAGCTGAGTAGATGTAGCCCGGCCCACCCTTTGAAGTTGACAAGTTCTTGGCATCTCAGAACCTCAGGGGAAGAGCAAGGTTATCTATGGTAGGCTGGGGCAGAACTGGAAGCAAGCAGAGCAAAGTTGTCCAAGAATAGCTTCCATTGGAATGCTAATGGCAATTGAAGAGGCAGGCCAGTGGCAAGCCACTAGCTTCTAGCAGTTGGAAAGTTGCTGACACAGTGCAGGTGTTGTGCGGCTTCTTTCTTGGCCTCCTAGAAGGTGCTGTGGTGCCGCGCTCTCCGTCTCTTGCTTGCCAATATGTTGCCGTGTTCCTCCTATTGTTTGGTTTGTTTTGATTTGTTTTGATGATCTTTTGGCGGGTTTTCGGAATGTTTTGGTGGTGTTTTAGAATGTTTTGTTTTCTCTTGTGTTGTTTTTATTGTCTTGGCAGGTTGTGGAACGTTTGGATTCGTTTTGGCGGGTTTTAAAATATTTTGGCGGGTATTTGGAATGTTTTGGTTTGCTTTCATTTGTTTTGATTATGTTTTGGCAAGTTATTGAAAGTTTTGATCACTTCTGACTGGTTTTCTAGTATTTTGGCATCTTTTCAGAATGTTTTGATCAGTTTTGGCAGGTTGTAAACTATTTTGTCAGGTTTTTGGAACGTTTTGGTTGGTTTTGATTTGTTTTTATGATGTTTTGCCAAGTTTTTTGAATGTTTTGATCAGTTCTGGCTGGTTTTCTAATGTTTTGGCATTTTTTCAGAATGTTTTGATGAGTTTTGTGGGTCTAAATTATTTTGGCGGGTTTTCGGAATTTTTTGGTTGGTTTTGATTTGTTTTGATGATGTTTTGGCGGGTTTTCGGAATGTTTTGGTTGGGTTTTAGAATGTTTTGTATTCTCTTGAGTTGTTTTTATTCTGTTGGCAGGTTTTGGAATGTTTGGATTGCTTTTGGCGGGTTTTAAAATATTTTGGCGGGTATTTGGAATGTTTTGGCTGGTATTCTGAATGTTTTGATTAGTTTTGACGGGTTTTGAAATATTTTGGCGGGTTTTTAGAAGGTTTTGACTTGTTTTGATTCTGTTTAGCCCAGTTTTTGGTGTGTTTGGATTAGCTTTGGTGGGCTTTATCATGTTTTGTCAGGTTTTTTCGAATGTATTGATCACTTCTGTCTGGTTTTCTATTTTGGCGGGTTTGAAAATATTTTTGGATTAGTTTTGGCGGGTTTGAAAATATTTTGGCTCTTTGCGTAGAGACGACGGTGCCGGTTGCGGTGCGCTCCGGGGCGCTCCTTCTGCGGAAAGACGCCTGGCAGCGGCACTTGGGACAGCTCCGCGTCTCCGTATTCTGCGTTTCTTGCCTTCTGCATCTCAGCAAAATGCTTTCCCACTAGGTCTAGCAAGGAGAAACTGTGGCAGCTGAGTAGATGTAGCCCGGCCCGCCCTTTGAAGTTGACAAGTTCTTGGCATCTCAGAGCCTCAAGGGAAGAGCAAGGTTATCTATGGTAGGCTGGGGCAGAACTAGCAGCAAGCAGAGCAAAGTTGTCCAAGAATAGCTTCCATTGGAATGCTAATGGCAATTGAAGAGGCAGGCCAGTGGCAAGCCACTAGCTTCTAGCAGTTGGAAAGTTGCTGACACAGTGCAGGTGTTGTGCGGCTTCTTTCTTGGCCTCCTAGAAGGTGCCGTGGTGCCCCACTCTCCGTCTCTTGCTTGCCAATATGTTGCCGTGTTCCTCCTATTGTTTGGTTTGTTTTGATTTGTTTTGATGATCTTTTGGCGGGTTTTCGGAATGTTTTGGTGGTGTTTTAGAATGTTTTGTTTTCTCTTGTGTTGTTTTTATTGTCTTGGCAGGTTGTGGAACGTTTGGATTAGTTTTGGCGGGTTTTAAAATATTTTGGCGGGTATTTGGAATGTTTTGGTTTGCTTTCATTTGTTTTGATTATGTTTTGGCAAGTTATTGAAAGTTTCGATCACTTCTGACTGGTTTTCTAGTATTTTGGCATCTTTTCAGAATGTTTTGATCAGTTTTGGCAGGTTGTAAACTATTTTGTCAGGTTTTTGGAACGTTTTGGTTGGTTTTGATTTGTTTTTATGATGTTTTGCCAAGTTTTTTGAATGTTTTGATCAGTTCTGGCTGGTTTTCTAATGTTTTGGCATTTTTTCAGAATGTTTTGATGAGTTTTGTGGGTCTAAATTATTTTGGCGGGTTTTCGGAATATTTTGGTTGGTTTTGATTTGTTTTTATGATGTTTTGGCGGGTTTTCAGAATGTTTTGGTTGGGTTTTAGAATGTTTTGTATTCTCTTGAGTTGTTTTTATTCTGTTGGCAGGTTTTGGAATGTTTGGATTGCTTTTGGCGGGTTTTAAAATCTTTTGGCGGGTATTTGGAATGTTTTGGCGGGTATTCGGAATGTTTTGATTAGTTTTGACGGGTTTTGAAATATTTTGGCGGATTTTGAGAAGGTTTTGATTCTGTTTAGCCCAGTTTTTGGTGTGTTTGGATTAGCTTTGGTGGGCTTTATCATGTTTTGTCAGGTTTTTTCGAATGTATTGATCACTTCTGTCTGGTTTTCTATTTTGGCGGGTTTGAAAATATTTTTGGATTAGTTTTGGCGGGTTTGAAAATATTTTGGCTCTTTGCGCAGAGACGACGGTGCCGGTTGCGGTGCGCTCCGGGGCGCTCCTTCTGCGGAAAGACGCCTGGCAGCGGCACTTGGGACAGCTCCGCGTCTCCGTATTCTGCGTTTCTTGCCTTCTGCATCTCAGCAAAATGCTTTCCCACTAGGTCTAGCAAGGAGAAACTGTGGCAGCTGAGTAGATGTAGCCCGGCCCACCCTTTGAAGTTGACAAGTTCTTGGCATCTCAGAACCTCAGGGGAAGAGCAAGGTTATCTATGGTAGGCTGGGGCAGAACTGGAAGCAAGCAGAGCAAAGTTGTCCAAGAATAGCTTCCATTGGAATGCTAATGGCAATTGAAGAGGCAGGCCAGTGGCAAGCCACTAGCTTCTAGCAGTTGGAAAGTTGCTGACACAGTGCAGGTGTTGTGCGGCTTCTTTCTTGGCCTCCTAGAAGGTGCTGTGGTGCCGCGCTCTCCGTCTCTTGCTTGCCAATATGTTGCCGTGTTCCTCCTATTGTTTGGTTTGTTTTGATTTGTTTTGATGATCTTTTGGCGGGTTTTCGGAATGTTTTGGTGGTGTTTTAGAATGTTTTGTTTTCTCTTGTGTTGTTTTTATTGTCTTGGCAGGTTGTGGAACGTTTGGATTAGTTTTGGCGGGTTTTAAAATATTTTGGCGGGTATTTGGAATGTTTTGGTTTGCTTTCATTTGTTTTGATTATGTTTTGGCAAGTTATTGAAAGTTTCGATCACTTCTGACTGGTTTTCTAGTATTTTGGCATCTTTTCAGAATGTTTTGATCAGTTTTGGCAGGTTGTAAACTATTTTGTCAGGTTTTTGGAACGTTTTGGTTGGTTTTGATTTGTTTTTATGATGTTTTGCCAAGTTTTTTGAATGTTTTGATCAGTTCTGGCTGGTTTTCTAATGTTTTGGCATTTTTTCAGAATGTTTTGATGAGTTTTGTGGGTCTAAATTATTTTGGCGGGTTTTCGGAATATTTTGGTTGGTTTTGATTTGTTTTGATGATGTTTTGGCGGGTTTTCAGAATGTTTTGGTTGGGTTTTAGAATGTTTTGTATTCTCTTGAGTTGTTTTTATTCTGTTGGCAGGTTTTGGAATGTTTGGATTGCTTTTGGCGGGTTTTAAAATATTTTGGCGGGTATTTGGAATGTTTTGGCTGGTATTCTGAATGTTTTGATTAGTTTTGACGGGTTTTGAAATATTTTGGCGGGTTTTTAGAAGGTTTTGACTTGTTTTGATTCTGTTTAGCCCAGTTTTTGGTGTGTTTGGATTAGCTTTGGTGGGCTTTATCATGTTTTGTCAGGTTTTTTCGAATGTATTGATCACTTCTGTCTGGTTTTCTATTTTGGCGGGTTTGAAAATATTTTTGGATTAGTTTTGGCGGGTTTGAAAATATTTTGGCTCTTTGCGTAGAGACGACGGTGCCGGTTGCGGTGCGCTCCGGGGCGCTCCTTCTGCGGAAAGACGCCTGGCAGCGGCACTTGGGACAGCTCCGCGTCTCCGTATTCTGCGTTTCTTGCCTTCTGCATCTCAGCAAAATGCTTTCCCACTAGGTCTAGCAAGGAGAAACTGTGGCAGCTGAGTCGATGTAGCCCGGCCCGCCCTTTGAAGTTGACAAGTTCTTGGCATCTCAGAGCCTCAAGGGAAGAGCAAGGTTATCTATGGTAGGCTGGGGCAGAACTAGCAGCAAGCAGAGCAAAGTTGTCCAAGAATAGCTTCCATTGGAATGCTAATGGCAATTGAAGAGGCAGGCCAGTGGCAAGCCACTAGCTTCTAGCAGTTGGAAAGTTGCTGACACAGTGCAGGTGTTGTGCGGCTTCTTTCTTGGCCTCCTAGAAGGTGCCGTGGTGCCCCGCTCTCCGTCTCTTGCTTGCCAATATGTTGCCGTGTTCCTCCTATTGTTTGGTTTGTTTTGATTTGTTTTGATGATCTTTTGGCGGGTTTTCGGAATGTTTTGGTGGTGTTTTAGAATGTTTTGTTTTCTCTTGTGTTGTTTTTATTGTCTTGGCAGGTTGTGGAACGTTTGGATTAGTTTTGGCGGGTTTTAAAATATTTTGGCGGGTATTTGGAATGTTTTGGTTTGCTTTCATTTGTTTTGATTATGTTTTGGCAAGTTATTGAAAGTTTCGATCACTTCTGACTGGTTTTCTAGTATTTTGGCATCTTTTCAGAATGTTTTGATCAGTTTTGGCAGGTTGTAAACTATTTTGTCAGGTTTTTGGAACGTTTTGGTTGGTTTTGATTTGTTTTTATGATGTTTTGCCAAGTTTTTTGAATGTTTTGATCAGTTCTGGCTGGTTTTCTAATGTTTTGGCATTTTTTCAGAATGTTTTGATGAGTTTTGTGGGTCTAAATTATTTTGGCGGGTTTTCGGAATATTTTGGTTGGTTTTGATTTGTTTTTATGATGTTTTGGCGGGTTTTCAGAATGTTTTGGTTGGGTTTTAGAATGTTTTGTATTCTCTTGAGTTGTTTTTATTCTGTTGGCAGGTTTTGGAATGTTTGGATTGCTTTTGGCGGGTTTTAAAATCTTTTGGCGGGTATTTGGAATGTTTTGGCGGGTATTCGGAATGTTTTGATTAGTTTTGACGGGTTTTGAAATATTTTGGCGGATTTTGAGAAGGTTTTGATTCTGTTTAGCCCAGTTTTTGGTGTGTTTGGATTAGCTTTGGTGGGCTTTATCATGTTTTGTCAGGTTTTTTCGAATGTATTGATCACTTCTGTCTGGTTTTCTATTTTGGCGGGTTTGAAAATAGTTTTGGATTAGTTTTGGCGGGTTTGAAAATATTTTGGCTCTTTGCGTAGAGACGACGGTGCCGGTTGCGGTGCGCTGCGGGGCGCTCCTTCTGCGGAAAGACGCCTGGCAGCGGCACTTGGGACAGCTCCGCGTCTCCGTATTCTGCGTTTCTTGCCTTCTGCATCTCAGCAAAATGCTTTCCCACTAGGTCTAGCAAGGAGAAACTGTGGCAGCTGAGTAGATGTAGCCCGGCCTGCCCTTTGAAGTTGACAAGTTCTTGGCATCTCAGAGTCTCAAGGGAAGAGCAAGGTTATCTATGGTAGGCTGGGGCAGAACTAGCAGCAAGCAGAGCAAAGTTGTCCAAGAATAGCTTCCATTGGAATGCTAATGGCAATTGAAGAGGCAGGCCAGTGGCAAGCCACTAGCTTCTAGCAGTTGGAAAGTTGCTGACACAGTGCAGGTGTTGTGCGGCTTCTTTCTTGGCCTCCTAGAAGGTGCTGTGGTGCCGCGCTCTCCGTCTCTTGCTTGCCAATATGTTGCCGTGTTCCTCCTATTGTTTGGTTTGTTTTGATTTGTTTTGATGATCTTTTGGCGGGTTTTCGGAATGTTTTGGTGGTGTTTTAGAATGTTTTGTTTTCTCTTGTGTTGTTTTTATTGTCTTGGCAGGTTGTGGAACGTTTGGATTCGTTTTGGCGGGTTTTAAAATATTTTGGCGGGTATTTGGAATGTTTTGGTTTGCTTTCATTTGTTTTGATTATGTTTTGGCAAGTTATTGAAAGTTTTGATCACTTCTGACTGGTTTTCTAGTATTTTGGCATCTTTTCAGAATGTTTTGATCAGTTTTGGCAGGTTGTAAACTATTTTGTTGGGTTTTTGGAATGTTTTGGTTGGTTTTGATTTGTTTTTATGATGTTTTGCCAAGTTTTTTGAATGTTTTGATCAGTTCTGGCTGGTTTTCTAATGTTTTGGCATTTTTTCAGAACGTTTTGATGAGTTTTGTGGGTCTAAATTATTTTGGCGGGTTTTCGGAATTTTTTGGTTGGTTTTGATTTGTTTTGATGATGTTTTGGCGGGTTTTCGGAATGTTTTGGTTGGGTTTTAGAATGTTTTGTATTCTCTTGAGTTGTTTTTATTCTGTTGGCAGGTTTTGGAATGTTTGGATTGCTTTTGGCGGGTTTTAAAATATTTTGGCGGGTATTTGGAATGTTTTGGCTGGTATTCTGAATGTTTTGATTAGTTTTGACGGGTTTTGAAATATTTTGGCGGGTTTTTAGAAGGTTTTGACTTGTTTTGATTCTGTTTAGCCCAGTTTTTGGTGTGTTTGGATTAGCTTTGGTGGGCTTTATCATGTTTTGTCAGGTTTTTTCGAATGTATTGATCACTTCTGTCTGGTTTTCTATTTTGGCGGGTTTGAAAATATTTTTGGATTAGTTTTGGCGGGTTTGAAAATATTTTGGCTCTTTGCGTAGAGACGACGGTGCCGGTTGCGGTGCGCTCCGGGGCGCTCCTTCTGCGGAAAGACGCCTGGCAGCGGCACTTGGGACAGCTCCGCGTCTCCGTATTGTGCGTTTCTTGCCTTCTGCATCTCAGCAAAATGCTTTCCCACTAGGTCTAGCAAGGAGAAACTGTGGCACCTGAGTAGATGAAGCCCGGCCCGCCCTTTGAAGTTGACAAGTTCTTGGCATCTCAGAGTCTCAAGGGAAGAGCAAGGTTATCTATGGTAGGCTGGGGCAGAACTAGCAGCAAGCAGAGCAAAGTTGTCCAAGAATAGCTTCCATTGGAATGCTAATGGCAATTGAAGAGGCAGGCCAGTGGCAAGCCACTAGCTTCTAGCAGTTGGAAAGTTGCTGACACAGTGCAGGTGTAGTGCGGCTTCTTTCTTGGCCTCCTAGAAGGTGCCGTGGTGCCCCGCTCTCCGTCTCTTGCTTGCCAATATGTTGCCGTGTTCCTCCTATTGTTTGGTTTGTTTTGATTTGTTTTGATGATCTTTTGGCGGGTTTTCGGAATGTTTTGGTGGTGTTTTAGAATGTTTTGTTTTCTCTTGTGTTGTTTTTATTGTCTTGGCAGGTTGTGGAACGTTTGGATTAGTTTTGGCGGGTTTTAAAATATTTTGGCGGGTATTTGGAATGTTTTGGTTTGCTTTCATTTGTTTTGATTATGTTTTGGCAAGTTATTGAAAGTTTCGATCACTTCTGACTGGTTTTCTAGTATTTTGGCATCTTTTCAGAATGTTTTGATCAGTTTTGGCAGGTTGTAAACTATTTTGTCAGGTTTTTGGAACGTTTTGGTTGGTTTTGATTTGTTTTTATGATGTTTTGCCAAGTTTTTTGAATGTTTTGATCAGTTCTGGCTGGTTTTCTAATGTTTTGGCATTTTTTCAGAATGTTTTGATGAGTTTTGTGGGTCTAAATTATTTTGGCGGGTTTTCGGAATATTTTGGTTGGTTTTGATTTGTTTTTATGATGTTTTGGCGGGTTTTCAGAATGTTTTGGTTGGGTTTTAGAATGTTTTGTATTCTCTTGAGTTGTTTTTATTCTGTTGGCAGGTTTTGGAATGTTTGGATTGCTTTTGGCGGGTTTTAAAATCTTTTGGCGGGTATTTGGAATGTTTTGGCGGGTATTCGGAATGTTTTGATTAGTTTTGACGGGTTTTGAAATATTTTGGCGGATTTTGAGAAGGTTTTGATTCTGTTTAGCCCAGTTTTTGGTGTGTTTGGATTAGCTTTGGTGGGCTTTATCATGTTTTGTCAGGTTTTTTTGAATGTATTGATCACTTCTGTCTGGTTTTCTATTTTGGCGGGTTTGAAAATAGTTTTGGATTAATTTTGGCGGGTTTGAAAATATTTTGGCTCTTTGCGCAGAGACGACGGTGCCGGTTGCGGTGCGCTCCGGGGCGCTCCTTCTGCGGAAAGACGCCTGGCAGCGGCACTTGGGACAGCTCCGCGTCTCCGTATTCTGCGTTTCTTGCCTTCTGCATCTCAGCAAAATGCTTTCCCACTAGGTCTAGCAAGGAGAAACTGTGGCAGCTGAGTAGATGTAGCCCGGCCCGCCCTTTGAAGTTGACAAGTTCTTGGCATCTCAGAACCTCAAGGGAAGAGCAAGGTTATCTATGGTAGGCTGGGGCAGAACTAGCAGCAAGCAGAGCAAAGTTGTCCAAGAATAGCTTCCATTGGAATGCTAATGGCAATTGAAGAGGCAGGCCAGTGGCAAGCCACTAGCTTCTAGCAGTTGGAAAGTTGCTGACACAGTGCAGGTGTTGTGCGGCTTCCTTCTTGGCCTCCTAGAAGGTGCCGTGGTGCCGCGCTCTCCGTCTCTTGCTTGCCAATATGTTGCCGTGTTCCTCCTATTGTTTGGTTTGTTTTGATTTGTTTTGATGATCTTTTGGCGGGTTTTCGGAATGTTTTGGTGGTGTTTTAGAATGTTTTGTTTTCTCTTGTGTTGTTTTTATTGTGTTGGCAGGTTGTGGAACGTTTGGATTAGTTTTGGCGGGTTTTAAAATATTTTGGCGGGTATTTGGAATGTTTTGGTTTGCTTTCATTTGTTTTGATTATGTTTTGGCAAGTTATTGAAAGTTTCGATCACTTCTGACTGGTTTTCTAGTATTTTGGCATCTTTTCAGAATGTTTTGATCAGTTTTGGCAGGTTGTAAACTATTTTGTTGGGTTTTTGGAATGTTTTGGTTGGTTTTGATTTGTTTTTATGATGTTTTGCCAAGTTTTTTGAATGTTTTGATCAGTTCTGGCTGGTTTTCTAATGTTTTGGCATTTTTTCAGAACGTTTTGATGAGTTTTGTGGGTCTAAATTATTTTGGCGGGTTTTCGGAATTTTTTGGTTGGTTTTGATTTGTTTTTATGATGTTTTGGCGGGTTTTCGGAATGTTTTGGTTGGGTTTTAGAATGTTTTGTATTCTCTTGAGTTGTTTTTATTCTGTTGGCAGGTTTTGGAATGTTTGGATTCCTTTTGGCGGGTTTTAAAATATTTTGGCGGGTATTTGGAATGTTTTGGCGGGTATTCGGAATGTTTTGATTAGTTTTGACGGGTTTTGAAATATTTTGGCCGGTTTTTAGAAGGTTTTGACTTGTTTTGATTCTGTTTAGCCCAGTTTTTGGTGTGTTTGGATTAGCTTTGGTGGGCTTTATCAGGTTTTGTCAGGTTTTTTCGAATGTATTGATCACTTCTGTCTGGTTTTCTATTTTGGCGGGTTTGAAAATATTTTTGGATTAGTTTTGGCGGGTTTGAAAATATTTTGGCTCTTTGCGCAGAGACGACGGTGCCGGTTGCGGTGCGCTCCGGGGCGCTCCTTCTGCGGAAAGACGCCTGGCAGCGGCACTTGGGACAGCTCCGCGTCTCCGTATTCTGCGTTTCTTGCCTTCTGCATCTCAGCAAAATGCTTTCCCACTAGGTCTAGCAAGGAGAAACTGTGGCAGCTGAGTAGATGTAGCCCGGCCCACCCTTTGAAGTTGACAAGTTCTTGGCATCTCAGAACCTCAGGGGAAGAGCAAGGTTATCTATGGTAGGCTGGGGCAGAACTGGAAGCAAGCAGAGCAAAGTTGTCCAAGAATAGCTTCCATTGGAATGCTAATGGCAATTGAAGAGGCAGGCCAGTGGCAAGCCACTAGCTTCTAGCAGTTGGAAAGTTGCTGACACAGTGCAGGTGTTGTGCGGCTTCTTTCTTGGCCTCCTAGAAGGTGCTGTGGTGCCGCGCTCTCCGTCTCTTGCTTGCCAATATGTTGCCGTGTTCCTCCTATTGTTTGGTTTGTTTTGATTTGTTTTGATGATCTTTTGGCGGGTTTTCGGAATGTTTTGGTGGTGTTTTAGAATGTTTTGTTTTCTCTTGTGTTGTTTTTATTGTCTTGGCAGGTTGTGGAACGTTTGGATTCGTTTTGGCGGGTTTTAAAATATTTTGGCGGGTATTTGGAATGTTTTGGTTTGCTTTCATTTGTTTTGATTATGTTTTGGCAAGTTATTGAAAGTTTTGATCACTTCTGACTGGTTTTCTAGTATTTTGGCATCTTTTCAGAATGTTTTGATCAGTTTTGGCAGGTTGTAAACTATTTTGTCAGGTTTTTGGAACGTTTTGGTTGGTTTTGATTTGTTTTTATGATGTTTTGCCAAGTTTTTTGAATGTTTTGATCAGTTCTGGCTGGTTTTCTAATGTTTTGGCATTTTTTCAGAATGTTTTGATGAGTTTTGTGGGTCTAAATTATTTTGGCGGGTTTTCGGAATTTTTTGGTTGGTTTTGATTTGTTTTGATGATGTTTTGGCGGGTTTTCGGAATGTTTTGGTTGGGTTTTAGAATGTTTTGTATTCTCTTGAGTTGTTTTTATTCTGTTGGCAGGTTTTGGAATGTTTGGATTGCTTTTGGCGGGTTTTAAAATATTTTGGCGGGTATTTGGAATGTTTTGGCTGGTATTCTGAATGTTTTGATTAGTTTTGACGGGTTTTGAAATATTTTGGCGGGTTTTTAGAAGGTTTTGACTTGTTTTGATTCTGTTTAGCCCAGTTTTTGGTGTGTTTGGATTAGCTTTGGTGGGCTTTATCATGTTTTGTCAGGTTTTTTCGAATGTATTGATCACTTCTGTCTGGTTTTCTATTTTGGCGGGTTTGAAAATATTTTTGGATTAGTTTTGGCGGGTTTGAAAATATTTTGGCTCTTTGCGTAGAGACGACGGTGCCGGTTGCGGTGCGCTCCGGGGCGCTCCTTCTGCGGAAAGACGCCTGGCAGCGGCACTTGGGACAGCTCCGCGTCTCCGTATTGTGCGTTTCTTGCCTTCTGCATCTCAGCAAAATGCTTTCCCACTAGGTCTAGCAAGGAGAAACTGTGGCACCTGAGTAGATGAAGCCCGGCCCGCCCTTTGAAGTTGACAAGTTCTTGGCATCTCAGAGCCTCAAGGGAAGAGCAAGGTTATCTATGGTAGGCTGGGGCAGAACTAGCAGCAAGCAGAGCAAAGTTGTCCAAGAATAGCTTCCATTGGAATGCTAATGGCAATTGAAGAGGCAGGCCAGTGGCAAGCCACTAGCTTCTAGCAGTTGGAAAGTTGCTGACACAGTGCAGGTGTTGTGCGGCTTCTTTCTTGGCCTCCTAGAAGGTGCCGTGGTGCCCCGCTCTCCGTCTCTTGCTTGCCAATATGTTGCCGTGTTCCTCCTATTGTTTGGTTTGTTTTGATTTGTTTTGATGATCTTTTGGCGGGTTTTCGGAATGTTTTGGTGGTGTTTTAGAATGTTTTGTTTTCTCTTGTGTTGTTTTTATTGTCTTGGCAGGTTGTGGAACGTTTGGATTAGTTTTGGCGGGTTTTAAAATATTTTGGCGGGTATTTGGAATGTTTTGGTTTGCTTTCATTTGTTTTGATTATGTTTTGGCAAGTTATTGAAAGTTTCGATCACTTCTGACTGGTTTTCTAGTATTTTGGCATCTTTTCAGAATGTTTTGATCAGTTTTGGCAGGTTGTAAACTATTTTGTCAGGTTTTTGGAACGTTTTGGTTGGTTTTGATTTGTTTTTATGATGTTTTGCCAAGTTTTTTGAATGTTTTGATCAGTTCTGGCTGGTTTTCTAATGTTTTGGCATTTTTTCAGAATGTTTTGATGAGTTTTGTGGGTCTAAATTATTTTGGCGGGTTTTCGGAATATTTTGGTTGGTTTTGATTTGTTTTTATGATGTTTTGGCGGGTTTTCAGAATGTTTTGGTTGGGTTTTAGAATGTTTTGTATTCTCTTGAGTTGTTTTTATTCTGTTGGCAGGTTTTGGAATGTTTGGATTGCTTTTGGCGGGTTTTAAAATCTTTTGGCGGGTATTTGGAATGTTTTGGCGGGTATTCGGAATGTTTTGATTAGTTTTGACGGGTTTTGAAATATTTTGGCGGATTTTGAGAAGGTTTTGATTCTGTTTAGCCCAGTTTTTGGTGTGTTTGGATTAGCTTTGGTGGGCTTTATCATGTTTTGTCAGGTTTTTTCGAATGTATTGATCACTTCTGTCTGGTTTTCTATTTTGGCGGGTTTGAAAATATTTTTGGATTAATTTTGGCGGGTTTGAAAATATTTTGGCTCTTTGCGCAGAGACGACGGTGCCGGTTGCGGTGCGCTCCGGGGCGCTCCTTCTGCGGAAAGACGCCTGGCAGCGGCACTTGGGACAGCTCCGCGTCTCCGTATTCTGCGTTTCTTGCCTTCTGCATCTCAGCAAAATGCTTTCCCACTAGGTCTAGCAAGGAGAAACTGTGGCAGCTGAGTAGATGTAGCCCGGCCCGCCCTTTGAAGTTGACAAGTTCTTGGCATCTCAGAACCTCAAGGGAAGAGCAAGGTTATCTATGGTAGGCTGGGGCAGAACTAGCAGCAAGCAGAGCAAAGTTGTCCAAGAATAGCTTCCATTGGAATGCTAATGGCAATTGAAGAGGCAGGCCAGTGGCAAGCCACTAGCTTCTAGCAGTTGGAAAGTTGCTGACACAGTGCAGGTGTTGTGCGGCTTCCTTCTTGGCCTCCTAGAAGGTGCCGTGGTGCCGCGCTCTCCGTCTCTTGCTTGCCAATATGTTGCCGTGTTCCTCCTATTGTTTGGTTTGTTTTGATTTGTTTTGATGATCTTTTGGCGGGTTTTCGGAATGTTTTGGTGGTGTTTTAGAATGTTTTGTTTTCTTTTGTGTTGTTTTTATTGTGTTGGCAGGTTGTGGAACGTTTGGATTAGTTTTGGCGGGTTTTAAAATATTTTGGCGGGTATTTGGAATGTTTTGGTTTGCTTTCATTTGTTTTGATTATGTTTTGGCAAGTTATTGAAAGTTTCGATCACTTCTGACTGGTTTTCTAGTATTTTGGCATCTTTTCAGAATGTTTTGATCAGTTTTGGCAGGTTGTAAACTATTTTGTTGGGTTTTTGGAATGTTTTGGTTGGTTTTGATTTGTTTTTATGATGTTTTGCCAAGTTTTTTGAATGTTTTGATCAGTTCTGGCTGGTTTTCTAATGTTTTGGCATTTTTTCAGAACGTTTTGATGAGTTTTGTGGGTCTAAATTATTTTGGCGGGTTTTCGGAATTTTTTGGTTGGTTTTGATTTGTTTTTATGATGTTTTGGCGGGTTTTCGGAATGTTTTGGTTGGGTTTTAGAATGTTTTGTATTCTCTTGAGTTGTTTTTATTCTGTTGGCAGGTTTTGGAATGTTTGGATTCCTTTTGGCGGGTTTTAAAATATTTTGGCGGGTATTTGGAATGTTTTGGCGGGTATTCGGAATGTTTTGATTAGTTTTGACGGGTTTTGAAATATTTTGGCCGGTTTTTAGAAGGTTTTGACATGTTTTGATTCTGTTTAGCCCAGTTTTTGGTGTGTTTGGATTAGCTTTGGTGGGCTTTATCATGTTTTGTCAGGTTTTTTCGAATGTATTGATCACTTCTGTCTGGTTTTCTATTTTGGCGGGTTTGAAAATATTTTTGGATTAGTTTTGGCGGGTTTGAAAATATTTTGGCTCTTTGCGTAGAGACGACGGTGCCGGTTGCGGTGCGCTGCGGGGCGCTCCTTCTGCGGAAAGACGCCTGGCAGCGGCACTTGGGACAGCTCCGCGTCTCCGTATTCTGCGTTTCTTGCCTTCTGCATCTCAGCAAAATGCTTTCCCACTAGGTCTAGCAAGGAGAAACTGTGGCAGCTGAGTAGATGTAGCCCGGCCTGCCCTTTGAAGTTGACAAGTTCTTGGCATCTCAGAGTCTCAAGGGAAGAGCAAGGTTATCTATGGTAGGCTGGGGCAGAACTAGCAGCAAGCAGAGCAAAGTTGTCCAAGAATAGCTTCCATTGGAATGCTAACGGCAATTGAAGAGGCAGGCCAGTGGCAAGCCACTAGCTTCTAGCAGTTGGAAAGTTGCTGACACAGTGCAGGTGTTGTGCGGCTTCTTTCTTGGCCTCCTAGAAGGTGCCGTGGTGCCGCGCTCTCCGTCTCTTGCTTGCCAATATGTTGCCGTGTTCCTCCTATTGTTTGGTTTGTTTTGATTTGTTTTGATGATCTTTTGGCGGGTTTTCGGAATGTTTTGGTGGTGTTTTAGAATGTTTTGTTTTCTCTTGTGTTGTTTTTATTGTCTTGGCAGGTTGTGGAACGTTTGGATTAGTTTTGGCGGGTTTTAAAATATTTTGGCGGGTATTTGGAATGTTTTGGTTTGCTTTCATTTGTTTTGATTATGTTTTGGCAAGTTATTGAAAGTTTCGATCACTTCTGACTGGTTTTCTAGTATTTTGGCATCTTTTCAGAATGTTTTGATCAGTTTTGGCAGGTTGTAAACTATTTTGTCAGGTTTTTGGAACGTTTTGGTTGGTTTTGATTTGTTTTTATGATGTTTTGCCAAGTTTTTTGAATGTTTTGATCAGTTCTGGCTGGTTTTCTAATGTTTTGGCATTTTTTCAGAATGTTTTGATGAGTTTTGTGGGTCTAAATTATTTTGGCGGGTTTTCAGAATATTTTGGTTGGTTTTGATTTGTTTTTATGATGTTTTGGCGGGTTTTCAGAATGTTTTGGTTGGGTTTTAGAATGTTTTGTATTCTCTTGAGTTGTTTTTATTGTGTTGGCAGGTTTTGGAATGTTTGGATTCCTTTTGGCGGGTTTTAAAATCTTTTGGCGGGTATTTGGAATGTTTTGGCGGGTATTCGGAATGTTTTGATTAGTTTTGACGGGTTTTGAAATATTTTGGCGGGTTTTTAGAAGGTTTTGACTTGTTTTGATTCTGTTTAGCCCAGTTTTTGGTGTGTTTGGATTAGCTTTGGTGGGCTTTATCAGGTTTTGTCAGGTTTTTTCGAATGTATTGATCACTTCTGTCTGGTTTTCTATTTTGGCGGATTTGAAAATATTTTTGGATTAGTTTTGGCGGGTTTTAAAATATTTTGGCTCTTTGCGTAGAGACGACGGTGCCGGTTGCGGTGCGCTGCGGGGCGCTCCTTCTGCGGAAAGACGCCTGGCAGCGGCACTTGGGACAGCTCCGCGTCTCCGTATTCTGCGTTTCTTGCCTTCTGCATCTCAGCAAAATGCTTTCCCACTAGGTCTAGCAAGGAGAAACTGTGGCAGCTGAGTAGATGTAGCCCGGCCCACCCTTTGAAGTTGACAAGTTCTTGGCATCTCAGAGCCTCAAGGGAAGAGCAAGGTTATCTATGGTAGGCTGGGGCAGAACTAGCAGCAAGCAGAGCAAAGTTGTCCAAGAATAGCTTCCATTGGAATGCTAATGGCAATTGAAGAGGCAGGCCAGTGGCAAGCCACTAACTTCTAGCAGTTGGAAAGTTGCTGACACAGTGCAGGTGTTGTGCGGCTTCCTTCTTGGCCTCCTAGAAGGTGCCGTGGTGCCGCGCTCTCCGTCTCTTGCTTGCCAATATGTTGCCGTGTTCCTCCTATTGTTTGGTTTGTTTTGATTTGTTTTGATGATCTTTTGGCGGGTTTTCGGAATGTTTTGGTGGTGTTTTAGAATGTTTTGTTTTCTCTTGTGTTGTTTTTATTGTCTTGGCAGGTTGTGGAACGTTTGGATTAGTTTTGGCGGGTTTTAAAATATTTTGGCGGGTATTTGGAATGTTTTGGTTTGCTTTCATTTGTTTTGATTATGTTTTGGCAAGTTATTGAAAGTTTCGATCACTTCTGACTGGTTTTCTAGTATTTTGGCATCTTTTCAGAATGTTTTGATCAGTTTTGGCAGGTTGTAAACTATTTTGTCAGGTTTTTGGAACGTTTTGGTTGGTTTTGATTTGTTTTTATGATGTTTTGCCAAGTTTTTTGAATGTTTTGATCAGTTTGGGCTGGTTTTCTAATGTTTTGGCATTTTTTCAGAATGTTTTGATGAGTTTTGTGGGTCTAAATTATTTTGGCGGGTTTTCGGAATATTTTGGTTGGTTTTGATTTGTTTTTATGATGTTTTGGCGGGTTTACAGAATGTTTTGGTTGGGTTTTAGAATGTTTTGTATTCTCTTGAGTTGTATTTATTCTGTTGGCAGGTTTTGGAATGTTTGGATTGCTTTTGGCGGGTTTTAAAATATTTTGGCGGGTATTTGGTATCTTTTGGCGGGTATTCGGAATGTTTTGATTAGTTTTGACGGGTTTTGAAATATTTTGGCGGATTTTGAGAAGGTTTTGATTCTGTTTAGCCCAGTTTTTGGTGTGTTTGGATTAGCTTTGGTGGGCTTTATCATGTTTTGTCAGGTTTTTTCGAATGTATTGATCACTTCTGTCTGGTTTTCTATTTTGGCGGGTTTGAAAATATTTTTGGATTAGTTTTGGCGGGTTTGAAAATATTTTGGCTCTTTGCGCAGAGACGACGGTGCCGGTTGCGGTGCGCTGCGGGGCGCTCCTTCTGCGGAAAGACGCCTGGCAGCGGCACTTGGGACAGCTCCGCGTCTCCGTATTCTGCGTTTCTTGCCTTCTGCATCTCAGCAAAATGCTTTCCCACTAGGTCTAGCAAGGAGAAACTGTGGCAGCTGAGTAGATGTAGCCCGGCCCACCCTTTGAAGTTGACAAGTTCTTGGCATCTCAGAACCTCAGGGGAAGAGCAAGGTTATCTATGGTAGGCTGGGGCAGAACTGGAAGCAAGCAGAGCAAAGTTGTCCAAGAATAGCTTCCATTGGAATGCTAATGGCAATTGAAGAGGCAGGCCAGTGGCAAGCCACTAGCTTCTAGCAGTTGGAAAGTTGCTGACACAGTGCAGGTGTTGTGCGGCTTCTTTCTTGGCCTCCTAGAAGGTGCTGTGGTGCCGCGCTCTCCGCCTCTTGCTTGCCAATATGTTGCCGTGTTCCTCCTATTGTTTGGTTTGTTTTGATTTGTTTTGATGATCTTTTGGCGGGTTTTCGGAATGTTTTGGTGGTGTTTTAGAATGTTTTGTTTTCTCTTGTGTTGTTTTTATTGTCTTGGCAGGTTGTGGAACGTTTGGATTCGTTTTGGCGGGTTTTAAAATATTTTGGCGGGTATTTGGAATGTTTTGGGTTGCTTTCATTTGTTTTGATTATGTTTTGGCAAGTTATTGAAAGTTTCGATCACTTCTGACTGGTTTTCTAGTATTTTGGCATCTTTTCAGAATGTTTTGATCAGTTTTGGCAGGTTGTAAACTATTTTGTTGGGTTTTTGGAATGTTTTGGTTGGTTTTGATTTGTTTTTATGATGTTTTGCCAAGTTTTTTGAATGTTTTGATCAGTTCTGGCTGGTTTTCTAATGTTTTGGCATTTTTTCAGAATGTTTTGATGAGTTTTGTGGGTCTAAATTATTTTGGCGGGTTTTCGGAATTTTTTGGTTGGTTTTGATTTGTTTTTATGATGTTTTGGCGGGTTTTCGGAATGTTTTGGTTGGGTTTTAGAATGTTTTGTATTCTCTTGAGTTGTTTTTATGGTGTTGGCAGGTTTTGGAATGTTTGGATTGCTTTTGGCGGGTTTTAAAATATTTTGGCGGGTATTTGGAATGTTTTGGCTGGTATTCTGAATGTTTTGATTAGTTTTGACGGGTTTTGAAATATTTTGGCGGGTTTTTAGAAGGTTTTGACTTGTTTTGATTCTGTTTAGCCCAGTTTTTGGTGTGTTTGGATTAGCTTTGGTGGGCTTTATCATGTTTTGTCAGGTTTTTTCGAATGTATTGATCACTTCTGTCTGGTTTTCTATTTTGGCGGGTTTGAAAATATTTTTGGATTAGTTTTGGCGGGTTTGAAAATATTTTGGCTCTTTGCGTAGAGACGACGGTGCCGGTTGCGGTGCGCTCCGGGGTGCTCCTTCTGCGGAAAGACGCCTGGCAGCGGCACTTGGGACAGCTCCGCGTCTCCGTATTCTGCGTTTCTTGCCTTCTGCATCTCAGCAAAATGCTTTCCCACTAGGTCTAGCAAGGAGAAACTGTGGCAGCTGAGTAGATGTAGCCC
This sequence comes from Passer domesticus, assembly GCF_036417665.1. Lineage (NCBI taxonomy): Eukaryota > Metazoa > Chordata > Aves > Passeriformes > Passeridae > Passer > Passer domesticus. Next base: position 78,831,696 of record NC_087476.1, on the reverse strand, counting down.
GGCCCGCCCTTTGAAGTTGACAAGTTCTTGGCATCTCAGAGCCTCAAGGGAAGAGCAAGGTTATCTATGGTAGGCTGGGGCAGAACTAGCAGCAAGCAGAGCAAAGTTGTCCAAGAATAGCTTCCGTTGGAATGCTAATGGCAATTGAAGAGGCAGGCCAGTGGCAAGCCACTAGCTTCTAGCAGTTGGAAAGTTGCTGACACAGTGCAGGTGTTGTGCGGCTTCTTTCTTGGCCTCCTAGAAGGTGCCGTGGTGCCCCGCTCTCCGTCTCTTGCTTGCCAATATGTTGCCGTGTTCCTCCTATTGTTTGGTTTGTTTTGATTTGTTTTGATGATCTTTTGGCGGGTTTTCGGAATGTTTTGGTGGTGTTTTAGAATGTTTTGTTTTCTCTTGTGTTGTTTTTATTGTGTTGGCAGGTTGTGGAACGTTTGGATTAGTTTTGGCGGGTTTTAAAATATTTTGGCGGGTATTTGGAATGTTTTGGTTTGCTTTCATTTGTTTTGATTATGTTTTGGCAAGTTATTGAAAGTTTCGATCACTTCTGACTGGTTTTCTAGTATTTTGGCATCTTTTCAGAATGTTTTGATCAGTTTTGGCAGGTTGTAAACTATTTTGTCAGGTTTTTGGAACGTTTTGGTTGGTTTTGATTTGTTTTTATGATGTTTTGCCAAGTTTTTTGAATGTTTTGATCAGTTCTGGCTGGTTTTCTAATGTTTTGGCATTTTTTCAGAATGTTTTGATGAGTTTTGTGGGTCTAAATTATTTTGGCGGGTTTTCGGAATTTTTTGGTTGGTTTTGATTTGTTTTGATGATGTTTTGGCGGGTTTTCGGAATGTTTTGGTTGGGTTTTAGAATGTTTTGTATTCTCTTGAGTTGTTTTTATTCTGTTGGCAGGTTTTGGAGTGTTTGGATTCCTTTTGGCGGGTTTTAAAATATTTTGGCGGGTATTTGGAATGTTTTGGCTGGTATTCTGAATGTTTTGATTAGTTTTGACGGGTTTTGAAATATTTTGGCGGGTTTTTAGAAGGTTTTGACTTGTTTTGATTCTGTTTAGCCCAGTTTTTGGTGTGTTTGGATTAGCTTTGGTGGGCTTTATCATGTTTTGTCAGGTTTTTTCGAATGTATTGATCACTTCTGTCTGGTTTTCTATTTTGGCGGGTTTGAAAATATTTTTGGATTAGTTTTGGCGGGTTTGAAAATATTTTGGCTCTTTGCGTAGAGACGACGGTGCCGGTTGCGGTGCGCTCCGGGGCGCTCCTTCTGCGGAAAGACGCCTGGCAGCGGCACTTGGGACAGCTCCGCGTCTCCGTATTCTGCGTTTCTTGCCTTCTGCATCTCAGCAAAATGCTTTCCCACTAGGTCTAGCAAGGAGAAACTGTGGCAGCTGAGTAGATGTAGCCCGGCCCGCCCTTTGAAGTTGACAAGTTCTTGGCATCTCAGAGCCTCAAGGGAAGAGCAAGGTTATCTATGGTAGGCTGGGGCAGAACTAGCAGCAAGCAGAGCAAAGTTGTCCAAGAATAGCTTCCATTGGAATGCTAATGGCAATTGAAGAGGCAGGCCAGTGGCAAGCCACTAGCTTCTAGCAGTTGGAAAGTTGCTGACACAGTGCAGGTGTTGTGCGGCTTCTTTCTTGGCCTCCTAGAAGGTGCCGTGGTGCCCCGCTCTCCGTCTCTTGCTTGCCAATATGTTGCCGTGTTCCTCCTATTGTTTGGTTTGTTTTGATTTGTTTTGATGATCTTTTGGCGGGTTTTCGGAATGTTTTGGTGGTGTTTTAGAATGTTTTGTTTTCTCTTGTGTTGTTTTTATTGTCTTGGCAGGTTGTGGAACGTTTGGATTAGTTTTGGCGGGTTTTAAAATATTTTGGCGGGTATTTGGAATGTTTTGGTTTGCTTTCATTTGTTTTGATTATGTTTTGGCAAGTTATTGAAAGTTTCGATCACTTCTGACTGGTTTTCTAGTATTTTGGCATCTTTTCAGAATGTTTTGATCAGTTTTGGCAGGTTGTAAACTATTTTGTCAGGTTTTTGGAACGTTTTGGTTGGTTTTGATTTGTTTTTATGATGTTTTGCCAAGTTTTTTGAATGTTTTGATCAGTTCTGGCTGGTTTTCTAATGTTTTGGCATTTTTTCAGAATGTTTTGATGAGTTTTGTGGGTCTAAATTATTTTGGCGGGTTTTCGGAATATTTTGGTTGGTTTTGATTTGTTTTTATGATGTTTTGGCGGGTTTTCAGAATGTTTTGGTTGGGTTTTAGAATGTTTTGTATTCTCTTGAGTTGTTTTTATTCTGTTGGCAGGTTTTGGAATGTTTGGATTGCTTTTGGCGGGTTTTAAAATCTTTTGGCGGGTATTTGGAATGTTTTGGCGGGTATTCGGAATGTTTTGATTAGTTTTGACGGGTTTTGAAATATTTTGGCGGATTTTGAGAAGGTTTTGATTCTGTTTAGCCCAGTTTTTGGTGTGTTTGGATTAGCTTTGGTGGGCTTTATCATGTTTTGTCAGGTTTTTTCGAATGTATTGATCACTTCTGTCTGGTTTTCTATTTTGGCGGGTTTGAAAATAGTTTTGGATTAATTTTGGCGGGTTTGAAAATATTTTGGCTCTTTGCGCAGAGACGACGGTGCCGGTTGCGGTGCGCTCCGGGGCGCTCCTTCTGCGGAAAGACGCCTGGCAGCGGCACTTGGGACAGCTCCGCGTCTCCGTATTCTGCGTTTCTTGCCTTCTGCATCTCAGCAAAATGCTTTCCCACTAGGTCTAGCAAGGAGAAACTGTGGCAGCTGAGTAGATGTAGCCCGGCCCGCCCTTTGAAGTTGACAAGTTCTTGGCATCTCAGAACCTCAAGGGAAGAGCAAGGTTATCTATGGTAGGCTGGGGCAGAACTAGCAGCAAGCAGAGCAAAGTTGTCCAAGAATAGCTTCCATTGGAATGCTAATGGCAATTGAAGAGGCAGGCCAGTGGCAAGCCACTAGCTTCTAGCAGTTGGAAAGTTGCTGACACAGTGCAGGTGTTGTGCGGCTTCCTTCTTGGCCTCCTAGAAGGTGCCGTGGTGCCGCGCTCTCCGTCTCTTGCTTGCCAATATGTTGCCGTGTTCCTCCTATTGTTTGGTTTGTTTTGATTTGTTTTGATGATCTTTTGGCGGGTTTTCGGAATGTTTTGGTGGTGTTTTAGAATGTTTTGTTTTCTTTTGTGTTGTTTTTATTGTGTTGGCAGGTTGTGGAACGTTTGGATTAGTTTTGGCGGGTTTTAAAATATTTTGGCGGGTATTTGGAATGTTTTGGTTTGCTTTCATTTGTTTTGATTATGTTTTGGCAAGTTATTGAAAGTTTCGATCACTTCTGACTGGTTTTCTAGTATTTTGGCATCTTTTCAGAATGTTTTGATCAGTTTTGGCAGGTTGTAAACTATTTTGTTGGGTTTTTGGAATGTTTTGGTTGGTTTTGATTTGTTTTTATGATGTTTTGCCAAGTTTTTTGAATGTTTTGATCAGTTCTGGCTGGTTTTCTAATGTTTTGGCATTTTTTCAGAACGTTTTGATGAGTTTTGTGGGTCTAAATTATTTTGGCGGGTTTTCGGAATTTTTTGGTTGGTTTTGATTTGTTTTTATGATGTTTTGGCGGGTTTTCGGAATGTTTTGGTTGGGTTTTAGAATGTTTTGTATTCTCTTGAGTTGTTTTTATTGTGTTGGCAGGTTTTGGAATGTTTGGATTCCTTTTGGCGGGTTTTAAAATATTTTGGCGGGTATTTGGAATGTTTTGGCGGGTATTCGGAATGTTTTGATTAGTTTTGACGGGTTTTGAAATATTTTGGCCGGTTTTTAGAAGGTTTTGACATGTTTTGATTCTGTTTAGCCCAGTTTTTGGTGTGTTTGGATTAGCTTTGGTGGGCTTTATCATGTTTTGTCAGGTTTTTTCGAATGTATTGATCACTTCTGTCTGGTTTTCTATTTTGGCGGGTTTGAAAATATTTTTGGATTAGTTTTGGCGGGTTTGAAAATATTTTGGCTCTTTGCGTAGAGACGACGGTGCCGGTTGCGGTGCGCTGCGGGGCGCTCCTTCTGCGGAAAGACGCCTGGCAGCGGCACTTGGGACAGCTCCGCGTCTCCGTATTCTGCGTTTCTTGCCTTCTGCATCTCAGCAAAATGCTTTCCCACTAGGTCTAGCAAGGAGAAACTGTGGCAGCTGAGTAGATGTAGCCCGGCCTGCCCTTTGAAGTTGACAAGTTCTTGGCATCTCAGAGTCTCAAGGGAAGAGCAAGGTTATCTATGGTAGGCTGGGGCAGAACTAGCAGCAAGCAGAGCAAAGTTGTCCAAGAATAGCTTCCATTGGAATGCTAACGGCAATTGAAGAGGCAGGCCAGTGGCAAGCCACTAGCTTCTAGCAGTTGGAAAGTTGCTGACACAGTGCAGGTGTTGTGCGGCTTCTTTCTTGGCCTCCTAGAAGGTGCCGTGGTGCCGCGCTCTCCGTCTCTTGCTTGCCAATATGTTGCCGTGTTCCTCCTATTGTTTGGTTTGTTTTGATTTGTTTTGATGATCTTTTGGCGGGTTTTCGGAATGTTTTGGTGGTGTTTTAGAATGTTTTGTTTTCTCTTGTGTTGTTTTTATTGTCTTGGCAGGTTGTGGAACGTTTGGATTAGTTTTGGCGGGTTTTAAAATATTTTGGCGGGTATTTGGAATGTTTTGGTTTGCTTTCATTTGTTTTGATTATGTTTTGGCAAGTTATTGAAAGTTTCGATCACTTCTGACTGGTTTTCTAGTATTTTGGCATCTTTTCAGAATGTTTTGATCAGTTTTGGCAGGTTGTAAACTATTTTGTCAGGTTTTTGGAACGTTTTGGTTGGTTTTGATTTGTTTTTATGATGTTTTGCCAAGTTTTTTGAATGTTTTGATCAGTTCTGGCTGGTTTTCTAATGTTTTGGCATTTTTTCAGAATGTTTTGATGAGTTTTGTGGGTCTAAATTATTTTGGCGGGTTTTCAGAATATTTTGGTTGGTTTTGATTTGTTTTTATGATGTTTTGGCGGGTTTTCAGAATGTTTTGGTTGGGTTTTAGAATGTTTTGTATTCTCTTGAGTTGTTTTTATTGTGTTGGCAGGTTTTGGAATGTTTGGATTGCTTTTGGCGGGTTTTAAAATCTTTTGGCGGGTATTTGGAATGTTTTGGCGGGTATTCGGAATGTTTTGATTAGTTTTGACGGGTTTTGAAATATTTTGGCGGGTTTTTAGAAGGTTTTGACTTGTTTTGATTCTGTTTAGCCCAGTTTTTGGTGTGTTTGGATTAGCTTTGGTGGGCTTTATCAGGTTTTGTCAGGTTTTTTCGAATGTATTGATCACTTCTGTCTGGTTTTCTATTTTGGCGGATTTGAAAATATTTTTGGATTAGTTTTGGTGGGTTTTAAAATATTTTGGCTCTTTGCGTAGAGACGACGGTGCCGGTTGCGGTGCGCTGCGGGGCGCTCCTTCTGCGGAAAGACGCCTGGCAGCGGCACTTGGGACAGCTCCGCGTCTCCGTATTCTGCGTTTCTTGCCTTCTGCATCTCAGCAAAATGCTTTCCCACTAGGTCTAGCAAGGAGAAACTGTGGCAGCTGAGTAGATGTAGCCCGGCCCACCCTTTGAAGTTGACAAGTTCTTGGCATCTCAGAGCCTCAAGGGAAGAGCAAGGTTATCTATGGTAGGCTGGGGCAGAACTAGCAGCAAGCAGAGCAAAGTTGTCCAAGAATAGCTTCCATTGGAATGCTAATGGCAATTGAAGAGGCAGGCCAGTGGCAAGCCACTAGCTTCTAGCAGTTGGAAAGTTGCTGACACAGTGCAGGTGTTGTGCGGCTTCCTTCTTGGCCTCCTAGAAGGTGCCGTGGTGCCGCGCTCTCCGTCTCTTGCTTGCCAATATGTTGCCGTGTTCCTCCTATTGTTTGGTTTGTTTTGATTTGTTTTGATGATCTTTTGGCGGGTTTTCGGAATGTTTTGGTGGTGTTTTAGAATGTTTTGTTTTCTCTTGTGTTGTTTTTATTGTGTTGGCAGGTTGTGGAACGTTTGGATTAGTTTTGGCGGGTTTTAAAATATTTTGGCGGGTATTTGGAATGTTTTGGTTTGCTTTCATTTGTTTTGATTATGTTTTGGCAAGTTATTGAAAGTTTCGATCACTTCTGACTGGTTTTCTAGTATTTTGGCATCTTTTCAGAATGTTTTGATCAGTTTTGGCAGGTTGTAAACTATTTTGTCAGGTTTTTGGAACGTTTTGGTTGGTTTTGATTTGTTTTTATGATGTTTTGCCAAGTTTTTTGAATGTTTTGATCAGTTCTGGCTGGTTTTCTAATGTTTTGGCATTTTTTCAGAATGTTTTGATGAGTTTTGTGGGTCTAAATTATTTTGGCGGGTTTTCGGAATTTTTTGGTTGGTTTTGATTTGTTTTGATGATGTTTTGGCGGGTTTTCGGAATGTTTTGGTTGGGTTTTAGAATGTTTTGTATTCTCTTGAGTTGTTTTTATTCTGTTGGCAGGTTTTGGAGTGTTTGGATTCCTTTTGGCGGGTTTTAAAATATTTTGGCGGGTATTTGGAATGTTTTGGCTGGTATTCTGAATGTTTTGATTAGTTTTGACGGGTTTTGAAATATTTTGGCGGGTTTTTAGAAGGTTTTGACTTGTTTTGATTCTGTTTAGCCCAGTTTTTGGTGTGTTTGGATTAGCTTTGGTGGGCTTTATCATGTTTTGTCAGGTTTTTTCGAATGTATTGATCACTTCTGTCTGGTTTTCTATTTTGGCGGGTTTGAAAATATTTTTGGATTAGTTTTGGCGGGTTTGAAAATATTTTGGCTCTTTGCGTAGAGACGACGGTGCCGGTTGCGGTGCGCTCCGGGGCGCTCCTTCTGCGGAAAGACGCCTGGCAGCGGCACTTGGGACAGCTCCGCGTCTCCGTATTCTGCGTTTCTTGCCTTCTGCATCTCAGCAAAATGCTTTCCCACTAGGTCTAGCAAGGAGAAACTGTGGCAGCTGAGTAGATGTAGCCCGGCCCGCCCTTTGAAGTTGACAAGTTCTTGGCATCTCAGAGCCTCAAGGGAAGAGCAAGGTTATCTATGGTAGGCTGGGGCAGAACTAGCAGCAAGCAGAGCAAAGTTGTCCAAGAATAGCTTCCATTGGAATGCTAATGGCAATTGAAGAGGCAGGCCAGTGGCAAGCCACTAGCTTCTAGCAGTTGGAAAGTTGCTGACACAGTGCAGGTGTTGTGCGGCTTCTTTCTTGGCCTCCTAGAAGGTGCCGTGGTGCCCCGCTCTCCGTCTCTTGCTTGCCAATATGTTGCCGTGTTCCTCCTATTGTTTGGTTTGTTTTGATTTGTTTTGATGATCTTTTGGCGGGTTTTCGGAATGTTTTGGTGGTGTTTTAGAATGTTTTGTTTTCTCTTGTGTTGTTTTTATTGTCTTGGCAGGTTGTGGAACGTTTGGATTAGTTTTGGCGGGTTTTAAAATATTTTGGCGGGTATTTGGAATGTTTTGGTTTGCTTTCATTTGTTTTGATTATGTTTTGGCAAGTTATTGAAAGTTTCGATCACTTCTGACTGGTTTTCTAGTATTTTGGCATCTTTTCAGAATGTTTTGATCAGTTTTGGCAGGTTGTAAACTATTTTGTCAGGTTTTTGGAACGTTTTGGTTGGTTTTGATTTGTTTTTATGATGTTTTGCCAAGTTTTTTGAATGTTTTGATCAGTTCTGGCTGGTTTTCTAATGTTTTGGCATTTTTTCAGAATGTTTTGATGAGTTTTGTGGGTCTAAATTATTTTGGCGGGTTTTCGGAATATTTTGGTTGGTTTTGATTTGTTTTTATGATGTTTTGGCGGGTTTTCAGAATGTTTTGGTTGGGTTTTAGAATGTTTTGTATTCTCTTGAGTTGTTTTTATTCTGTTGGCAGGTTTTGGAATGTTTGGATTGCTTTTGGCGGGTTTTAAAATATTTTGGCGGGTATTTGGAATGTTTTGGCGGGTATTCGGAATGTTTTGATTAGTTTTGACGGGTTTTGAAATATTTTGGCGGATTTTGAGAAGGTTTTGATTCTGTTTAGCCCAGTTTTTGGTGTGTTTGGATTAGCTTTGGTGGGCTTTATCATGTTTTGTCAGGTTTTTTCGAATGTATTGATCACTTCTGTCTGGTTTTCTATTTTGGCGGGTTTGAAAATAGTTTTGGATTAATTTTGGCGGGTTTGAAAATATTTTGGCTCTTTGCGCAGAGACGACGGTGCCGGTTGCGGTGCGCTCCGGGGCGCTCCTTCTGCGGAAAGACGCCTGGCAGCGGCACTTGGGACAGCTCCGCGTCTCCGTATTCTGCGTTTCTTGCCTTCTGCATCTCAGCAAAATGCTTTCCCACTAGGTCTAGCAAGGAGAAACTGTGGCAGCTGAGTAGATGTAGCCCGGCCCGCCCTTTGAAGTTGACAAGTTCTTGGCATCTCAGAGCCTCAAGGGAAGAGCAAGGTTATCTATGGTAGGCTGGGGCAGAACTAGCAGCAAGCAGAGCAAAGTTGTCCAAGAATAGCTTCCATTGGAATGCTAATGGCAATTGAAGAGGCAGGCCAGTGGCAAGCCACTAGCTTCTAGCAGTTGGAAAGTTGCTGACACAGTGCAGGTGTTGTGCGGCTTCCTTCTTGGCCTCCTAGAAGGTGCCGTGGTGCCGCGCTCTCCGTCTCTTGCTTGCCAATATGTTGCCGTGTTCCTCCTATTGTTTGGTTTGTTTTGATTTGTTTTGATGATCTTTTGGCGGGTTTTCGGAATGTTTTGGTGGTGTTTTAGAATGTTTTGTTTTCTTTTGTGTTGTTTTTATTGTGTTGGCAGGTTGTGGAACGTTTGGATTAGTTTTGGCGGGTTTTAAAATATTTTGGCGGGTATTTGGAATGTTTTGGTTTGCTTTCATTTGTTTTGATTATGTTTTGGCAAGTTATTGAAAGTTTCGATCACTTCTGACTGGTTTTCTAGTATTTTGGCATCTTTTCAGAATGTTTTGATCAGTTTTGGCAGGTTGTAAACTATTTTGTTGGGTTTTTGGAATGTTTTGGTTGGTTTTGATTTGTTTTTATGATGTTTTGCCAAGTTTTTTGAATGTTTTGATCAGTTCTGGCTGGTTTTCTAATGTTTTGGCATTTTTTCAGAACGTTTTGATGAGTTTTGTGGGTCTAAATTATTTTGGCGGGTTTTCGGAATTTTTTGGTTGGTTTTGATTTGTTTTTATGATGTTTTGGCGGGTTTTCGGAATGTTTTGGTTGGGTTTTAGAATGTTTTGTATTCTCTTGAGTTGTTTTTATTGTGTTGGCAGGTTTTGGAATGTTTGGATTCCTTTTGGCGGGTTTTAAAATATTTTGGCGGGTATTTGGAATGTTTTGGCGGGTATTCGGAATGTTTTGATTAGTTTTGACGGGTTTTGAAATATTTTGGCCGGTTTTTAGAAGGTTTTGACATGTTTTGATTCTGTTTAGCCCAGTTTTTGGTGTGTTTGGATTAGCTTTGGTGGGCTTTATCATGTTTTGTCAGGTTTTTTCGAATGTATTGATCACTTCTGTCTGGTTTTCTATTTTGGCGGGTTTGAAAATATTTTTGGATTAGTTTTGGCGGGTTTGAAAATATTTTGGCTCTTTGCGTAGAGACGACGGTGCCGGTTGCGGTGCGCTGCGGGGCGCTCCTTCTGCGGAAAGACGCCTGGCAGCGGCACTTGGGACAGCTCCGCGTCTCCGTATTCTGCGTTTCTTGCCTTCTGCATCTCAGCAAAATGCTTTCCCACTAGGTCTAGCAAGGAGAAACTGTGGCAGCTGAGTAGATGTAGCCCGGCCTGCCCTTTGAAGTTGACAAGTTCTTGGCATCTCAGAGTCTCAAGGGAAGAGCAAGGTTATCTATGGTAGGCTGGGGCAGAACTAGCAGCAAGCAGAGCAAAGTTGTCCAAGAATAGCTTCCATTGGAATGCTAACGGCAATTGAAGAGGCAGGCCAGTGGCAAGCCACTAGCTTCTAGCAGTTGGAAAGTTGCTGACACAGTGCAGGTGTTGTGCGGCTTCTTTCTTGGCCTCCTAGAAGGTGCCGTGGTGCCGCGCTCTCCGTCTCTTGCTTGCCAATATGTTGCCGTGTTCCTCCTATTGTTTGGTTTGTTTTGATTTGTTTTGATGATCTTTTGGCGGGTTTTCGGAATGTTTTGGTGGTGTTTTAGAATGTTTTGTTTTCTCTTGTGTTGTTTTTATTGTCTTGGCAGGTTGTGGAACGTTTGGATTAGTTTTGGCGGGTTTTAAAATATTTTGGCGGGTATTTGGAATGTTTTGGTTTGCTTTCATTTGTTTTGATTATGTTTTGGCAAGTTATTGAAAGTTTCGATCACTTCTGACTGGTTTTCTAGTATTTTGGCATCTTTTCAGAATGTTTTGATCAGTTTTGGCAGGTTGTAAACTATTTTGTCAGGTTTTTGGAACGTTTTGGTTGGTTTTGATTTGTTTTTATGATGTTTTGCCAAGTTTTTTGAATGTTTTGATCAGTTCTGGCTGGTTTTCTAATGTTTTGGCATTTTTTCAGAATGTTTTGATGAGTTTTGTGGGTCTAAATTATTTTGGCGGGTTTTCAGAATATTTTGGTTGGTTTTGATTTGTTTTTATGATGTTTTGGCGGGTTTTCAGAATGTTTTGGTTGGGTTTTAGAATGTTTTGTATTCTCTTGAGTTGTTTTTATTGTGTTGGCAGGTTTTGGAATGTTTGGATTGCTTTTGGCGGGTTTTAAAATCTTTTGGCGGGTATTTGGAATGTTTTGGCGGGTATTCGGAATGTTTTGATTAGTTTTGACGGGTTTTGAAATATTTTGGCGGGTTTTTAGAAGGTTTTGACTTGTTTTGATTCTGTTTAGCCCAGTTTTTGGTGTGTTTGGATTAGCTTTGGTGGGCTTTATCAGGTTTTGTCAGGTTTTTTCGAATGTATTGATCACTTCTGTCTGGTTTTCTATTTTGGCGGATTTGAAAATATTTTTGGATTAGTTTTGGCGGGTTTTAAAATATTTTGGCTCTTTGCGTAGAGACGACGGTGCCGGTTGCGGTGCGCTGCGGGGCGCTCCTTCTGCGGAAAGACGCCTGGCAGCGGCACTTGGGACAGCTCCGCGTCTCCGTATTCTGCGTTTCTTGCCTTCTGCATCTCAGCAAAATGCTTTCCCACTAGGTCTAGCAAGGAGAAACTGTGGCAGCTGAGTAGATGTAGCCCGGCCCACCCTTTGAAGTTGACAAGTTCTTGGCATCTCAGAGCCTCAAGGGAAGAGCAAGGTTATCTATGGTAGGCTGGGGCAGAACTAGCAGCAAGCAGAGCAAAGTTGTCCAAGAATAGCTTCCATTGGAATGCTAATGGCAATTGAAGAGGCAGGCCAGTGGCAAGCCACTAACTTCTAGCAGTTGGAAAGTTGCTGACACAGTGCAGGTGTTGTGCGGCTTCCTTCTTGGCCTCCTAGAAGGTGCCGTGGTGCCGCGCTCTCCGTCTCTTGCTTGCCAATATGTTGCCGTGTTCCTCCTATTGTTTGGTTTGTTTTGATTTGTTTTGATGATCTTTTGGCGGGTTTTCGGAATGTTTTGGTGGTGTTTTAGAATGTTTTGTTTTCTCTTGTGTTGTTTTTATTGTCTTGGCAGGTTGTGGAACGTTTGGATTAGTTTTGGCGGGTTTTAAAATATTTTGGCGGGTATTTGGAATGTTTTGGTTTGCTTTCATTTGTTTTGATTATGTTTTGGCAAGTTATTGAAAGTTTCGATCACTTCTGACTGGTTTTCTAGTATTTTGGCATCTTTTCAGAATGTTTTGATCAGTTTTGGCAGGTTGTAAACTATTTTGTCAGGTTTTTGGAACGTTTTGGTTGGTTTTGATTTGTTTTTATGATGTTTTGCCAAGTTTTTTGAATGTTTTGATCAGTTTGGGCTGGTTTTCTAATGTTTTGGCATTTTTTCAGAATGTTTTGATGAGTTTTGTGGGTCTAAATTATTTTGGCGGGTTTTCGGAATATTTTGGTTGGTTTTGATTTGTTTTTATGATGTTTTGGCGGGTTTACAGAATGTTTTGGTTGGGTTTTAGAATGTTTTGTATTCTCTTGAGTTGTATTTATTCTGTTGGCAGGTTTTGGAATGTTTGGATTGCTTTTGGCGGGTTTTAAAATATTTTGGCGGGTATTTGGTATCTTTTGGCGGGTATTCGGAATGTTTTGATTAGTTTTGACGGGTTTTGAAATATTTTGGCGGATTTTGAGAAGGTTTTGATTCTGTTTAGCCCAGTTTTTGGTGTGTTTGGATTAGCTTTGGTGGGCTTTATCATGTTTTGTCAGGTTTTTTCGAATGTATTGATCACTTCTGTCTGGTTTTCTATTTTGGCGGGTTTGAAAATATTTTTGGATTAGTTTTGGCGGGTTTGAAAATATTTTGGCTCTTTGCGCAGAGACGACGGTGCCGGTTGCGGTGCGCTGCGGGGCGCTCCTTCTGCGGAAAGACGCCTGGCAGCGGCACTTGGGACAGCTCCGCGTCTCCGTATTCTGCGTTTCTTGCCTTCTGCATCTCAGCAAAATGCTTTCCCACTAGGTCTAGCAAGGAGAAACTGTGGCAGCTGAGTAGATGTAGCCCGGCCCACCCTTTGAAGTTGACAAGTTCTTGGCATCTCAGAACCTCAGGGGAAGAGCAAGGTTATCTATGGTAGGCTGGGGCAGAACTGGAAGCAAGCAGAGCAAAGTTGTCCAAGAATAGCTTCCATTGGAATGCTAATGGCAATTGAAGAGGCAGGCCAGTGGCAAGCCACTAGCTTCTAGCAGTTGGAAAGTTGCTGACACAGTGCAGGTGTTGTGCGGCTTCTTTCTTGGCCTCCTAGAAGGTGCTGTGGTGCCGCGCTCTCCGTCTCTTGCTTGCCAATATGTTGCCGTGTTCCTCCTATTGTTTGGTTTGTTTTGATTTGTTTTGATGATCTTTTGGCGGGTTTTCGGAATGTTTTGGTGGTGTTTTAGAATGTTTTGTTTTCTCTTGTGTTGTTTTTATTGTCTTGGCAGGTTGTGGAACGTTTGGATTCGTTTTGGCGGGTTTTAAAATATTTTGGCGGGTATTTGGAATGTTTTGGTTTGCTTTCATTTGTTTTGATTATGTTTTGGCAAGTTATTGAAAGTTTCGATCACTTCTGACTGGTTTTCTAGTATTTTGGCATCTTTTCAGAATGTTTTGATCAGTTTTGGCAGGTTGTAAACTATTTTGTTGGGTTTTTGGAATGTTTTGGTTGGTTTTGATTTGTTTTTATGATGTTTTGCCAAGTTTTTTGAATGTTTTGATCAGTTCTGGCTGGTTTTCTAATGTTTTGGCATTTTTTCAGAATGTTTTGATGAGTTTTGTGGGTCTAAATTATTTTGGCGGGTTTTCGGAATTTTTTGGTTGGTTTTGATTTGTTTTTATGATGTTTTGGCGGGTTTTCGGAATGTTTTGGTTGGGTTTTAGAATGTTTTGTATTCTCTTGAGTTGTTTTTATTCTGTTGGCAGGTTTTGGAATGTTTGGATTGCTTTTGGCGGGTTTTAAAATATTTTGGCGGGTATTTGGAATGTTTTGGCTGGTATTCTGAATGTTTTGATTAGTTTTGACGGGTTTTGAAATATTTTGGCGGGTTTTTAGAAGGTTTTGACTTGTTTTGATTCTGTTTAGCCCAGTTTTTGGTGTGTTTGGATTAGCTTTGGTGGGCTTTATCATGTTTTGTCAGGTTTTTTCGAATGTATTGATCACTTCTGTCTGGTTTTCTATTTTGGCGGGTTTGAAAATATTTTTGGATGAGTTTTGGCGGGTTTGAAAATATTTTGGCTCTTTGCGTAGAGACGACGGTGCCGGTTGCGGTGCGCTGCGGGGCGCTCCTTCTGCGGAAAGACGCCTGGCAGCGGCACTTGGGACAGCTCCGCGTCTCCGTATTCTGCGTTTCTTGCCTTCTGCATCTCAGCAAAATGCTTTCCCACTAGGTCTAGCAAGGAGAAACTGTGGCAGCTGAGTAGATGTAGCCCGGCCCGCCCTTTGAAGTTGACAAGTTCTTGGCATCTCAGAGTCTCAAGGGAAGAGCAAGGTTATCTATGGTAGGCTGGGGCAGAACTAGCAGCAAGCAGAGCAAAGTTGTCCAAGAATAGCTTCCGTTGGAATGCTAATGGCAATTGAAGAGGCAGGCCAGTGGCAAGCCACTAGCTTCTAGCAGTTGGAAAGTTGCTGACACAGTGCAGGTGTTGTGCGGCTTCTTTCTTGGCCTCCTAGAAGGTGCCGTGGTGCCGCGCTCTCCGTCTCTTGCTTGCCAATATGTTGCCGTGTTCCTCCTATTGTTTGGTTTGTTTTGATTTGTTTTGATGATCTTTTGGCGGGTTTTCGGAATGTTTTGGTGGTGTTTTAGAATGTTTTGTTTTCTCTTGTGTTGTTTTTATTGTGTTGGCAGGTTGTGGAACGTTTGGATTAGTTTTGGCGGGTTTTAAAATATTTTGGCGGGTATTTGGAATGTTTTGGTTTGCTTTCATTTGTTTTGATTATGTTTTGGCAAGTTATTGAAAGTTTCGATCACTTCTGACTGGTTTTCTAGTATTTTGGCATCTTTTCAGAATGTTTTGATCAGTTTTGGCAGGTTGTAAACTATTTTGTCAGGTTTTTGGAACGTTTTGGTTGGTTTTGATTTGTTTTTATGATGTTTTGCCAAGTTTTTTGAATGTTTTGATCAGTTCTGGCTGGTTTTCTAATGTTTTGGCATTTTTTCAGAATGTTTTGATGAGTTTTGTGGGTCTAAATTATTTTGGCGGGTTTTCGGAATATTTTGGTTGGTTTTGATTTGTTTTGATGATGTTTTGGCGGGTTTTCAGAATGTTTTGGTTGGGTTTTAGAATGTTTTGTATTCTCTTGAGTTGTTTTTATGGTGTTGGCAGGTTTTGGAATGTTTGGATTGCTTTTGGCGGGTTTTAAAATCTTTTGGCGGGTATTTGGAATGTTTTGGCGGGTATTCGGAATGTTTTGATTAGTTTTGACGGGTTTTGAAATATTTTGGCGGATTTTGAGAAGGTTTTGATTCTGTTTAGCCCAGTTTTTGGTGTGTTTGGATTAGCTTTGGTGGGCTTTATCATGTTTTGTCAGGTTTTTTCGAATGTATTGATCACTTCTGTCTGGTTTTCTATTTTGGCGGGTTTGAAAATATTTTTGGATGAGTTTTGGCGGGTTTGAAAATATTTTGGCTCTTTGCGCAGAGACGACGGTGCCGGTTGCGGTGCGCTCCGGGGCGCTCCTTCTGCGGAAAGACGCCTGGCAGCGGCACTTGGGACAGCTCCGCGTCTCCGTATTCTGCGTTTCTTGCCTTCTGCATCTCAGCAAAATGCTTTCCCACTAGGTCTAGCAAGGAGAAACTGTGGCAGCTGAGTAGATGTAGCCCGGCCCGCCCTTTGAAGTTGACAAGTTCTTGGCATCTCAGAACCTCAAGGGAAGAGCAAGGTTTTCTATGGTAGGCTGGGGCAGAACTAGCAGCAAGCAGAGCAAAGTTGTCCAAGAATAGCTTCCATTGGAATGCTAATGGCAATTGAAGAGGCAGGCCAGTGGCAAGCCACTAGCTTCTAGCAGTTGGAAAGTTGCTGACACAGTGCAGGTGTTGTGCGGCTTCCTTCTTGGCCTCCTAGAAGGTGCCGTGGTGCCGCGCTCTCCGTCTCTTGCTTGCCAATATGTTGCCGTGTTCCTCCTATTGTTTGGTTTGTTTTGATTTGTTTTGATGATCTTTTGGCGGGTTTTCGGAATGTTTTGGTGGTGTTTTAGAATGTTTTGTTTTCTTTTGTGTTGTTTTGATTGTGTTGGCAGGTTGTGGAACGTTTGGATTCGATTTGGCGGGTTTTAAAATATTTTGGCGGGTATTTGGAATGTTTTGGTTTGCTTTCATTTGTTTTGATTATGTTTTGGCAAGTTATTGAAAGTTTCGATCACTTCTGACTGGTTTTCTAGTATTTTGGCATCTTTTCAGAATGTTTTGATCAGTTTTGGCAGGTTGTAAACTATTTTGTTGGGTTTTTGGAATGTTTTGGTTGGTTTTGATTTGTTTTTATGATGTTTTGCCAAGTTTTTTGAATGTTTTGATCAGTTCTGGCTGGTTTTCTAATGTTTTGGCATTTTTTCAGAACGTTTTGATGAGTTTTGTGGGTCTAAATTATTTTGGCGGGTTTTCGGAATTTTTTGGTTGGTTTTGATTTGTTTTTATGATGTTTTGGCGGGTTTTCGGAATGTTTTGGTTGGGTTTTAGAATGTTTTGTATTCTCTTGAGTTGTTTTTATTCTGTTGGCAGGTTTTGGAATGTTTGGATTGCTTTTGGCGGGTTTTAAAATATTTTGGCGGGTATTTGGAATGTTTTGGCTGGTATTCTGAATGTTTTGATTAGTTTTGACGGGTTTTGAAATATTTTGGCGGGTTTTTAGAAGGTTTTGACTTGTTTTGATTCTGTTTAGCCCAGTTTTTGGTGTGTTTGGATTAGCTTTGGTGGGCTTTATCATGTTTTGTCAGGTTTTTTCGAATGTATTGATCACTTCTGTCTGGTTTTCTATTTTGGCGGGTTTGAAAATATTTTTGGATGAGTTTTGGCGGGTTTGAAAATATTTTGGCTCTTTGCGTAGAGACGACGGTGCCGGTTGCGGTGCGCTGCGGGGCGCTCCTTCTGCGGAAAGACGCCTGGCAGCGGCACTTGGGACAGCTCCGCGTCTCCGTATTCTGCGTTTCTTGCCTTCTGCATCTCAGCAAAATGCTTTCCCACTAGGTCTAGCAAGGAGAAACTGTGGCAGCTGAGTAGATGTAGCCCGGCCCGCCCTTTGAAGTTGACAAGTTCTTGGCATCTCAGAGTCTCAAGGGAAGAGCAAGGTTATCTATGGTAGGCTGGGGCAGAACTAGCAGCAAGCAGAGCAAAGTTGTCCAAGAATAGCTTCCGTTGGAATGCTAATGGCAATTGAAGAGGCAGGCCAGTGGCAAGCCACTAGCTTCTAGCAGTTGGAAAGTTGCTGACACAGTGCAGGTGTTGTGCGGCTTCTTTCTTGGCCTCCTAGAAGGTGCCGTGGTGCCGCGCTCTCCGTCTCTTGCTTGCCAATATGTTGCCGTGTTCCTCCTATTGTTTGGTTTGTTTTGATTTGTTTTGATGATCTTTTGGCGGGTTTTCGGAATGTTTTGGTGGTGTTTTAGAATGTTTTGTTTTCTCTTGTGTTGTTTTTATTGTGTTGGCAGGTTGTGGAACGTTTGGATTAGTTTTGGCGGGTTTTAAAATATTTTGGCGGGTATTTGGAATGTTTTGGTTTGCTTTCATTTGTTTTGATTATGTTTTGGCAAGTTATTGAAAGTTTCGATCACTTCTGACTGGTTTTCTAGTATTTTGGCATCTTTTCAGAATGTTTTGATCAGTTTTGGCAGGTTGTAAACTATTTTGTCAGGTTTTTGGAACGTTTTGGTTGGTTTTGATTTGTTTTTATGATGTTTTGCCAAGTTTTTTGAATGTTTTGATCAGTTCTGGCTGGTTTTCTAATGTTTTGGCATTTTTTCAGAATGTTTTGATGAGTTTTGTGGGTCTAAATTATTTTGGCGGGTTTTCGGAATATTTTGGTTGGTTTTGATTTGTTTTGATGATGTTTTGGCGGGTTTTCAGAATGTTTTGGTTGGGTTTTAGAATGTTTTGTATTCTCTTGAGTTGTTTTTATTGTGTTGGCAGGTTTTGGAATGTTTGGATTGCTTTTGGCGGGTTTTAAAATCTTTTGGCGGGTATTTGGAATGTTTTGGCGGGTATTCGGAATGTTTTGATTAGTTTTGACGGGTTTTGAAATATTTTGGCGGATTTTGAGAAGGTTTTGATTCTGTTTAGCCCAGTTTTTGGTGTGTTTGGATTAGCTTTGGTGGGCTTTATCATGTTTTGTCAGGTTTTTTCGAATGTATTGATCACTTCTGTCTGGTTTTCTATTTTGGCGGGTTTGAAAATATTTTTGGATGAGTTTTGGCGGGTTTGAAAATATTTTGGCTCTTTGCGCAGAGACGACGGTGCCGGTTGCGGTGCGCTCCGGGGCGCTCCTTCTGCGGAAAGACGCCTGGCAGCGGCACTTGGGACAGCTCCGCGTCTCCGTATTCTGCGTTTCTTGCCTTCTGCATCTCAGCAAAATGCTTTCCCACTAGGTCTAGCAAGGAGAAACTGTGGCAGCTGAGTAGATGTAGCCCGGCCCGCCCTTTGAAGTTGACAAGTTCTTGGCATCTCAGAACCTCAAGGGAAGAGCAAGGTTTTCTATGGTAGGCTGGGGCAGAACTAGCAGCAAGCAGAGCAAAGTTGTCCAAGAATAGCTTCCATTGGAATGCTAATGGCAATTGAAGAGGCAGGCCAGTGGCAAGCCACTAGCTTCTAGCAGTTGGAAAGTTGCTGACACAGTGCAGGTGTTGTGCGGCTTCCTTCTTGGCCTCCTAGAAGGTGCCGTGGTGCCGCGCTCTCCGTCTCTTGCTTGCCAATATGTTGCCGTGTTCCTCCTATTGTTTGGTTTGTTTTGATTTGTTTTGATGATCTTTTGGCGGGTTTTCGGAATGTTTTGGTGGTGTTTTAGAATGTTTTGTTTTCTTTTGTGTTGTTTTGATTGTGTTGGCAGGTTGTGGAACGTTTGGATTCGATTTGGCGGGTTTTAAAATATTTTGGCGGGTATTTGGAATGTTTTGGTTTGCTTTCATTTGTTTTGATTATGTTTTGGCAAGTTATTGAAAGTTTCGATCACTTCTGACTGGTTTTCTAGTATTTTGGCATCTTTTCAGAATGTTTTGATCAGTTTTGGCAGGTTGTAAACTATTTTGTTGGGTTTTTGGAATGTTTTGGTTGGTTTTGATTTGTTTTTATGATGTTTTGCCAAGTTTTTTGAATGTTTTGATCAGTTCTGGCTGGTTTTCTAATGTTTTGGCATTTTTTCAGAACGTTTTGATGAGTTTTGTGGGTCTAAATTATTTTGGCGGGTTTTCGGAATTTTTTGGTTGGTTTTGATTTGTTTTTATGATGTTTTGGCGGGTTTTCGGAATGTTTTGGTTGGGTTTTAGAATGTTTTGTATTCTCTTGAGTTGTTTTTATTCTGTTGGCAGGTTTTGGAATGTTTGGATTGCTTTTGGCGGGTTTTAAAATATTTTGGCGGGTATTTGGAATGTTTTGGCTGGTATTCTGAATGTTTTGATTAGTTTTGACGGGTTTTGAAATATTTTGGCGGGTTTTTAGAAGGTTTTGACTTGTTTTGATTCTGTTTAGCCCAGTTTTTGGTGTGTTTGGATTAGCTTTGGTGGGCTTTATCATGTTTTGTCAGGTTTTTTCGAATGTATTGATCACTTCTGTCTGGTTTTCTATTTTGGCGGGTTTGAAAATATTTTTGGATGAGTTTTGGCGGGTTTGAAAATATTTTGGCTCTTTGCGTAGAGACGACGGTGCCGGTTGCGGTGCGCTGCGGGGCGCTCCTTCTGCGGAAAGACGCCTGGCAGCGGCACTTGGGACAGCTCCGCGTCTCCGTATTCTGCGTTTCTTGCCTTCTGCATCTCAGCAAAATGCTTTCCCACTAGGTCTAGCAAGGAGAAACTGTGGCAGCTGAGTAGATGTAGCCCGGCCCGCCCTTTGAAGTTGACAAGTTCTTGGCATCTCAGAGTCTCAAGGGAAGAGCAAGGTTATCTATGGTAGGCTGGGGCAGAACTAGCAGCAAGCAGAGCAAAGTTGTCCAAGAATAGCTTCCGTTGGAATGCTAATGGCAATTGAAGAGGCAGGCCAGTGGCAAGCCACTAGCTTCTAGCAGTTGGAAAGTTGCTGACACAGTGCAGGTGTTGTGCGGCTTCTTTCTTGGCCTCCTAGAAGGTGCCGTGGTGCCGCGCTCTCCGTCTCTTGCTTGCCAATATGTTGCCGTGTTCCTCCTATTGTTTGGTTTGTTTTGATTTGTTTTGATGATCTTTTGGCGGGTTTTCGGAATGTTTTGGTGGTGTTTTAGAATGTTTTGTTTTCTCTTGTGTTGTTTTTATTGTGTTGGCAGGTTGTGGAACGTTTGGATTAGTTTTGGCGGGTTTTAAAATATTTTGGCGGGTATTTGGAATGTTTTGGTTTGCTTTCATTTGTTTTGATTATGTTTTGGCAAGTTATTGAAAGTTTCGATCACTTCTGACTGGTTTTCTAGTATTTTGGCATCTTTTCAGAATGTTTTGATCAGTTTTGGCAGGTTGTAAACTATTTTGTCAGGTTTTTGGAACGTTTTGGTTGGTTTTGATTTGTTTTTATGATGTTTTGCCAAGTTTTTTGAATGTTTTGATCAGTTCTGGCTGGTTTTCTAATGTTTTGGCATTTTTTCAGAATGTTTTGATGAGTTTTGTGGGTCTAAATTATTTTGGCGGGTTTTCGGAATATTTTGGTTGGTTTTGATTTGTTTTGATGATGTTTTGGCGGGTTTTCAGAATGTTTTGGTTGGGTTTTAGAATGTTTTGTATTCTCTTGAGTTGTTTTTATTGTGTTGGCAGGTTTTGGAATGTTTGGATTGCTTTTGGCGGGTTTTAAAATCTTTTGGCGGGTATTTGGAATGTTTTGGCGGGTATTCGGAATGTTTTGATTAGTTTTGACGGGTTTTGAAATATTTTGGCGGGTTTTGAGAAGGTTTTGATTCTGTTTAGCCCAGTTTTTGGTGTGTTTGGATTAGCTTTGGTGGGCTTTATCATGTTTTGTCAGGTTTTTTCGAATGTATTGATCACTTCTGTCTGGTTTTCTATTTTGGCGGGTTTGAAAATATTTTTGGATGAGTTTTGGCGGGTTTGAAAATATTTTGGCTCTTTGCGCAGAGACGACGGTGCCGGTTGCGGTGCGCTCCGGGGCGCTCCTTCTGCGGAAAGACGCCTGGCAGCGGCACTTGGGACAGCTCCGCGTCTCCGTATTCTGCGTTTCTTGCCTTCTGCATCTCAGCAAAATGCTTTCCCACTAGGTCTAGCAAGGAGAAACTGTGGCAGCTGAGTAGATGTAGCCCGGCCCGCCCTTTGAAGTTGACAAGTTCTTGGCATCTCAGAACCTCAAGGGAAGAGCAAGGTTTTCTATGGTAGGCTGGGGCAGAACTAGCAGCAAGCAGAGCAAAGTTGTCCAAGAATAGCTTCCATTGGAATGCTAATGGCAATTGAAGAGGCAGGCCAGTGGCAAGCCACTAGCTTCTAGCAGTTGGAAAGTTGCTGACACAGTGCAGGTGTTGTGCGGCTTCCTTCTTGGCCTCCTAGAAGGTGCCGTGGTGCCGCGCTCTCCGTCTCTTGCTTGCCAATATGTTGCCGTGTTCCTCCTATTGTTTGGTTTGTTTTGATTTGTTTTGATGATCTTTTGGCGGGTTTTCGGAATGTTTTGGTGGTGTTTTAGAATGTTTTGTTTTCTTTTGTGTTGTTTTGATTGTGTTGGCAGGTTGTGGAACGTTTGGATTCGATTTGGCGGGTTTTAAAATATTTTGGCGGGTATTTGGAATGTTTTGGTTTGCTTTCATTTGTTTTGATTATGTTTTGGCAAGTTATTGAAAGTTTCGATCACTTCTGACTGGTTTTCTAGTATTTTGGCATCTTTTCAGAATGTTTTGATCAGTTTTGGCAGGTTGTAAACTATTTTGTTGGGTTTTTGGAATGTTTTGGTTGGTTTTGATTTGTTTTTATGATGTTTTGCCAAGTTTTTTGAATGTTTTGATCAGTTCTGGCTGGTTTTCTAATGTTTTGGCATTTTTTCAGAACGTTTTGATGAATTTTGTGGGTCTAAATTATTTTGGCGGGTTTTCGGAATTTTTTGGTTGGTTTTGATTTGTTTTTATGATGTTTTGGCGGGTTTTCGGAATGTTTTGGTTGGGTTTTAGAATGTTTTGTATTCTCTTGAGTTGTTTTTATTGTGTTGGCAGGTTTTGGAATGTTTGGATTGCTTTTGGCGGGTTTTAAAATATTTTGGCGGGTATTTGGAATGTTTTGGCGGGTATTCGGAATGTTTTGATTAGTTTTGACGGGTTTTGAAATATTTTGGCCGGTTTTTAGAAGGTTTTGACATGTTTTGATTCTGTTTAGCCCAGTTTTTGGTGTGTTTGGATTAGCTTTGGTGGGCTTTATCAGGTTTTGTCAGGTATTTTCGAATGTATTGATCACTTCTGTCTGGTTTTCTATTTTGGCGGGTTTGAAAATATTTTTGGATTAGTTTTGGCGGGTTTGAAAATATTTTGGCTCTTTGCGTAGAGACGACGGTGCCGGTTGCGGTGCGCTGCGGGGCGCTCCTTCTGCGGAAAGACGCCTGGCAGCGGCACTTGGGACAGCTCCGCGTCTCCGTATTCTGCGTTTCTTGCCTTCTGCATCTCAGCAAAATGCTTTCCCACTAGGTCTAGCAAGGAGAAACTGTGGCAGCTGAGTAGATGTAGCCCGGCCTGCCCTTTGAAGTTGACAAGTTCTTGGCATCTCAGAGTCTCAAGGGAAGAGCAAGGTTATCTATGGTAGGCTGGGGCAGAACTAGCAGCAAGCAGAGCAAAGTTGTCCAAGAATAGCTTCCATTGGAATGCTAATGGCAATTGAAGAGGCAGGCCAGTGGCAAGCCACTAGCTTCTAGCAGTTGGAAAGTTGCTGACACAGTGCAGGTGTTGTGCGGCTTCTTTCTTGGCCTCCTAGAAGGTGCCGTGGTGCCGCGCTCTCCGTCTCTTGCTTGCCAATATGTTGCCGTGTTCCTCCTATTGTTTGGTTTGTTTTGATTTGTTTTGATGATCTTTTGGCGGGTTTTCGGAATGTTTTGGTGGTGTTTTAGAATGTTTTGTTTTCTCTTGTGTTGTTTTTATTGTCTTGGCAGGTTGTGGAACGTTTGGATTAGTTTTGGCGGGTTTTAAAATATTTTGGCGGGTATTTGGAATGTTTTGGTTTGCTTTCATTTGTTTTGATTATGTTTTGGCAAGTTATTGAAAGTTTCGATCACTTCTGACTGGTTTTCTAGTATTTTGGCATCTTTTCAGAATGTTTTGATCAGTTTTGGCAGGTTGTAAACTATTTTGTCAGGTTTTTGGAACGTTTTGGTTGGTTTTGATTTGTTTTTATGATGTTTTGCCAAGTTTTTTGAATGTTTTGATCAGTTCTGGCTGGTTTTCTAATGTTTTGGCATTTTTTCAGAATGTTTTGATGAGTTTTGTGGGTCTAAATTATTTTGGCGGGTTTTCAGAATATTTTGGTTGGTTTTGATTTGTTTTTATGACGTTTTGGCGGGTTTTCAGAATGTTTTGGTTGGGTTTTAGAATGTTTTGTATTCTCTTGAGTTGTTTTTATTGTGTTGGCAGGTTTTGGAATGTTTGGATTCCTTTTGGCGGGTTTTAAAATCTTTTGGCGGGTATTTGGAATGTTTTGGCGGGTATTCGGAATGTTTTGATTAGTTTTGACGGGTTTTGAAATATTTTGGCGGGTTTTGAGAAGGTTTTGATTCTGTTTAGCCCAGTTTTTGGTGTGTTTGGATTAGCTTTGGTGGGCTTTATCATGTTTTGTCAGGTTTTTTCGAATGTATTGATCACTTCTGTCTGGTTTTCTATTTTGGCGGGTTTGAAAATATTTTTGGATTAGTTTTGGCGGGTTTGAAAATATTTTGGCTCTTTGCGCAGAGACGACGGTGCCGGTTGCGGTGCGCTGCGGGGCGCTCCTTCTGCGGAAAGACGCCTGGCAGCGGCACTTGGGACAGCTCCGCGTCTCCGTATTCTGCGTTTCTTGCCTTCTGCATCTCAGCAAAATGCTTTCCCACTAGGTCTAGCAAGGAGAAACTGTGGCAGCTGAGTAGATGTAGCCCGGCCCGCCCTTTGAAGTTGACAAGTTCTTGGCATCTCAGAGCCTCAAGGGAAGAGCAAGGTTATCTATGGTAGGCTGGGGCAGAACTAGCAGCAAGCAGAGCAAAGTTGTCCAAGAATAGCTTCCATTGGAATGCTAATGGCAATTGAAGAGGCAGGCCAGTGGCAAGCCACTAGCTTCTAGCAGTTTGAAAGTTGCAGACACAGTGCAGGTGTTGTGCGGCTTCCTTCTTGGCCTCCTAGAAGGTGCCGCACTCTCCGTCTCTTGCTTGCCAATATGTTGCCGTGTTCCTCCTATTGTTTGGTTTGTTTTGATTTGTTTTGATGATCTTTTGGCGGGTTTTCGGAATGTTTTGGTGGTGTTTTAGAATGTTTTGTTTTCTCTTGTGTTGTTTTTATTGTGTTGGCAGGTTGTGGAACGTTTGGATTAGTTTTGGCGGGTTTTAAAATATTTTGGCGGGTATTTGGAATGTTTTGGTTTGCTTTCATTTGTTTTGATTATGTTTTGGCAAGTTATTGAAAGTTTTGATCACTTCTGACTGGTTTTCTAGTATTTTGGCATCTTTTCAGAATGTTTTGATCAGTTTTGGCAGGTTGTAAACTATTTTGTCAGGTTTTTGGAATGTTTTGGTTGGTTTTGATTTGTTTTTATGATGTTTAGCCAAGTTTTTTGAATGTTTTGATCAGTTCTGGCTGGTTTTCTAATGTTTTGGCAATTTTCAGAATGTTTTGATGAGTTTTGCGGGTCTAAATTATTTTGGCGGTTTTCGGAATATTTTGGTTGGTTTTGATTTGATTTGATGATGTTTTGGCGGGTTTTCGGAATGTTTTGGTGGTGTTTTAGAATGTTTTGTATTCTCTTGAGTTGTTTTTATTGTGTTGGCAGGTTTTGGAATGTTTGGATTCCTTTTGGCGGGTTTTAAAATATTTTGGCTTGTATTTGGAATGTTTTGGTTTGCTTTCATTTGTTTTGATTATGTTTTGGCAAGTTATTGAAAGTTTGGATCACTTCTTACTGGTTTTCTAGTATTTTGGCATCTTTTCAGAATGTTTTGATGAGTTTTGGCGGGTTCTAAACTACTTTGTCGGGTTTTTGGAATGTTTCGGTTGGTTATGATTTGTTTTTATGATGTTTTGGCTGGATTTCGGAATATTTTGGCTGGTTTTTGGAATGTTTCGGTTGGTTTATGATTTATTTTTATGATGTTTTGCAAAGTTTTTTGAATGTTTTGATCAGTTCTGGCTGGTTTTCTAATGTTTTGGCATCTTTTCAGAATGTTTTGATGAGTTTTGCGGGTCTAAATCATTTTGGCGGGATTTTGGAATATTTTGGTTGGTTTTGATTTGTTTTGATGATGTTTTGGCGGGTTTTCGGAATGTTTTGGTTGGGTTTTAGAATGTTTTGTTTTCTCTTGTGTTGTTTATATTGTCTTGGCAGGTTTTGGAATGTTTGGATTCCTTTTGGCGGGTTTTAAAATATTTTGGCGGGTATTTGGAATGTTTTTTAACGGGTATTCGGAAGGTTTTGATTAGTTTTGACGGGTTTTGAATTATTTTGGCGGGTTTTTAGAAGGTTTAGGTTTGTTTTGATTTGTTTTGATTCTGTTTAGCCCAGTTTTTGATGTGTTTGGATTAGCTTTGGTGGGCTTTATCATGTTTTGTGAGGTTTTTTCGAATGTATTGATCACTTCTGTCTGGTTTTCTATTTTGGCGGGTTTGAAAATATTTTTGGATGAGTTTTGGCGGGTTTGAAAATATTTTGGCTCTTTGCGCAGAGATGACGGTGCCGGTTGCGGTGCGCTGCGGGGCGCTCCTTCTGCGGAAAGACGCCTGGCAGCGGCACTTGGGACAGCTCCGCATCTCCGTATTCTGCGTTTCTTGCCTTCTGCATCTCAGCAAAATGCTTTCCCACTAGGTCTAGCAAGGAGAAACTGTGGCAGCTGAGTAGATGTAGCCCGGCCCGCCCTTTGAAGTTGACAAGTTCTTGGCATCTCAGAGCCTCAAGGGAAGAGCAAGGTTATCTATGGTAGGCTGGGGCAGAACTAGCAGCAAGCAGAGCAAAGTTGTCCAAGAATAGCTTCCATTGGAATGCTAATGGCAATTGAAGAGGCAGGCCAGTGGCAAGCCACTAGCTTCTAGCAGTTTGAAAGTTGCAGACACAGTGCAGGTGTTGTGCGGCTTCCTTCTTGGCCTCCTAGAAGGTGCCGCGCTCTCTGTCTCTTGCTTGCCAATATGTTGCCGTGTTCCTCTTATTTTTTGGTTGGTTTTGAATTGTTTTTATGATGTTTTGGCGGGTTTTCAGAATGTTTTGGTGGTGTTTTAGAATGTTTTGTTTTCTCTTGTGTTGTTTATATTGTCTTGGCAGGTTTTGGAATGTTTGGATTCCTTTTGGCGGGTGTTAAAATCTTTTGGCGGGTATTTGGAATGTTTTGGGTTGCTTTCATTTGTTTTGATTATGTTTTGGTAAGTTATTGAAAGTTTCGATCACTTCAGAGTGGTTTGATAGTGTTTTGGCATCTTTTCAGAATGTTTTGATGAGTTTTGGCGGGTTCTAAACTACTTTGTCGGGTTTTTGGAATGTTTCAGTTGGTTATGATTTGTTTTTATGATGTTTTGGCCGGATTTCGGAATATTTTGGCTGGTTTTTGGAATGTTTCGGTTGGTTTATGATTTGGTTTTATGATGTTTTGCAAAGTTTTTTGAATGTTTTGATCAGTTCTGGCTGGTTTTCTAATGTTTTGGCATCTTTTCAGAATGTTTTGATGAGTTTTGCGGGTCTAAATCATTTTGGCGGGATTTTGGAATATTTTGGTTGGTTTTGATTTGTTTTGATGATGTTTTGGCGGGTTTTCGGAATGTTTTGGTTGGGTTTTAGAATGTTTTGTTTTCTCTTGTGTTGTTTATATTGTCTTGGCAGGTTTTGGAATGTTTGGATTCCTTTTGGCGGGTTTTAAAATATTTTGGCGGGTATTTGGAATGTTTTTTAACTGGTATTCGGAAGGTTTTGATTAGTTTTGACGGGTTTTGAATTATTTTGGCGGGTTTTTAGAAGGTTTAGGTTTGTTTTGATTTGTTTTGATTCTGTTTAGCCCAGTTTTTGATGTGTTTGGATTAGCTTTGGTGGGCTTTATCATGTTTTGTGAGGTTTTTTCGAATGTATTGATCACTTCTGTCTGGTTTTCTATTTTGGCGGGTTTGAAAATATTTTTGGATGAGTTTTGGCGGGTTTTAAAATCTTTTGGCGGGTATTTGGAATGTTTTGGGTTGCTTTCATTTGTTTTGATTATGTTTTGGCAAGTTATTGAAAGTTTGGATCACTTCTTACTGGTTTTCTAGTATTTTGGCATCTTTTCAGAATGTTTTGATGAGTTTTGGCGGGTTCTAAACTACTTTGTTGGGTTTTTGGAATGTTTCGGTTGGTTATGATTTGTTTTTATGATGTTTTGGCCGGATTTCGGAATATTTTGGCTGGTTTTTGGAATGTTTTGGTTGGTTTATGATTTGTTTTTATGATGTTTTGCAAAGTTTTTTGAATGTTTTGATCAGTTCTGGCTGGTTTTCTAATGTTTTGGCATCTTTTCAGAATGTTTTGATGAGTTTTGCGGGTCTAAATCATTTTGGCGGGATTTTGGAATATTTTGGTTGGTTTTGATTTGTTTTGATGATGTTTTGGCGGGTTTTCGGAATGTTTTGGTTGGGTTTTAGAATGTTTTGTTTTCTCTTGTGTTGTTTATATTGTCTTGGCAGGTTTTGGAATGTTTGGATTCCTTTTGGCGGGTTTTAAAATCTTTTGGCGGGTATTTGGAATGTTTTTTAACGGGTATTCGGAAGGTTTTGATTAGTTTTGACGGGTTTTGAATTATTTTGGCGGGTTTTTAGAAGGTTTAGGTTTGTTTTGATTTGTTTTGATTCTGTTTAGCCCAGTTTTTGATGTGTTTGGATTAGCTTTGGTGGGCTTTATCATGTTTTGTGTGGTTTTTTCGAATGTATTGATCACTTCTGTCTGGTTTTCTATTTTGGCGGGTTTGAAAATACTTTTGGATGAGTTTTGGCGGGTTTGAAAATATTTTGGCTCTTTGCGCAGAGATGACGGTGCCGGTTGCGGTGCGCTGCGGGGCGCTCCTTCTGCGGAAAGACGCCTGGCAGCGGCACTTGGGACAGCTCCGCGTCTCCGTATTCTGCGTTTCTTGCCTTCTGCATCTCAGCAAAATGCTTTCCCACTAGGTCTAGCAAGGAGAAACTGTGGCAGCTGAGTAGATGGAGCCCGGCCCGCCCTTTGAAGTTGACAAGTTCTTGGCATCTCAGAGCCTCAAGGGAAGAGCAAGGTTATCTATGGTAGGCTGGGGCAGAACTAGCAGCAAGCAGAGCAAAGTTGTCCAAGAATAGCTTCCATTGGAATGCTAATGGCAATTGAAGAGGCAGGCCAGTGGCAAGCCACTAGCTTCTAGCAGTTTGAAAGTTGCAGACACAGTGCAGGTGTTGTGCGGCTTCCTTCTTGGCCTCCTAGAAGGTGCCGTGCTCTCTGTCTCTTGCTTGCCAATATGTTGCCGTGTTCCTCTTATTTTTTGGTTTGTTTTGAATTGTTTTTATGATGTTTTGGCGGGTTTTCAGAATGTTTTGGTGGTGTTTTAGAATGTTTTGTTTTCTCTTGTGTTGTTTTTATTGTCTTGGAAGGTTGTGGAACGTTTGGATTCGATTTGGCGGGTTTTAAAATATTTTGGCGGGTATTTGGAATGTTTTGGTTTGCTTTCATTTGTTTTGATTATGTTTTGGCAAGTTATTGAAAGTTTCGATCACTTCAGACTGGTTTTCTAGTATTTTGGCATCTTTTCAGAATGTTTTGATCAGTTTTAGCAGGTTGTAAACTATTTTGTCAGGTTTTTGGAATGTTTTGGTTGGTTTTGATTTGTTTTTATGATGTTTTGCCAAGTTTTTTGAATGTTTTGATCAGTTCTGGCTGGTTTTCTAATGTTTTGGCATTTTTTCAGAATGTTTTGATGAGTTTTGTGGGTCTAAATCATTTTGGCGGTTTTCGGAATATTTTGGTTGGTTTTGATTTGATTTGATGATGTTTTGGCGGGTTTTAGGAATGTTTTGGTGGTGTTTTAGAATGTTTTGTATTCTCTTGAGTTGTTTTTATTGTGTTGGCAGGTTTTGGAATGTTTGGATTGCTTTTGGCGGGTTTTAAAATATTTTGGCGGGTATTTGGAATGTTTTGGCGGGTATTCGGAATGTTTTGATTAGTTTTGACGGGTTTTGAAATATTTTGGCGGGTTTTTAGAAGGTTTTGATTCTGTTTAGCCCAGTTTTTGGTGTGTTTGGATTAGCTTTGGTGGGCTTTATCATGTTTTGTGAGGTTTTTTCGAATGTATTGATCACTTCTGTCTGGTTTTCTATTTTGGCGGGTTTGAAAATATTTTTGGATGAGTTTTGGCGGGTTTGAAAATATTTTGGCTCTTTGCGCAGAGACGACGGTGCCGGTTGCGGTGCGCTGCGGGGCGCTCCTTCTGCGGAAAGACGCCTGGCAGCGGCACTTGGGACAGCTCCGCGTCTCCGTATTGTGCGTTTCTTGCCTTCTGCATCTCAGCAAAATGCTTTCCCACTAGGTCTAGCAAGGAGAAACTGTGGCAGCTGAGTAGATGTAGCCCGGCCCGCCCTTTGAAGTTGACAAGTTCTTGGCATCTCAGAGCCTCAAGGGAAGAGCAAGGTTATCTATGGTAGGCTGGGGCAGAACTAGCAGCAAGCAGAGCAAAGTTGTCCAAGAATAGCTTCCATTGGAATGCTAATGGCAATTGAAGAGGCAGGCCAGTGGCAAGCCACTAGCTTCTAGCAGTTGGAAAGTTGCTGACAGTGCAGGTGTTGTGCGGCTTCCTTCTTGGCCTCCTAGAAGGTGCCGTGCTCTCCGTCTCTTGCTTGCCAATATGTTGCCGTGTTCCTCCTATTGTTTGGTTTGTTTTGATTTGTTTTGATGATCTTTTGGCGGGTTTTCGGAATGTTTTGGTGGTGTTTTAGAATGTTTTGTTTTCTCTTGTGTTGTTTTTATTGTGTTGGCAGGTTGTGGAACGTTTGGATTAGTTTTGGCGGGTTTTAAAATATTTTGGCGGGTATTTGGAATGTTTTGGTTTGCTTTCATTTGTTTTGATTATGTTTTGGCAAGTTATTGAAAGTTTTGATCACTTCTGACTGGTTTTCTAGTATTTTGGCATCTTTTCAGAATGTTTTGATCAGTTTTGGCAGGTTGTAAACTATTTTGTCAGGTTTTTGGAATGTTTTGGTTGGTTTTGATTTGTTTTTATGATGTTTTGCCAAGTTTTTTGAATGTTTTGATCAGTTCTGGCTGGTTTTCTAATGTTTTGGCATCTTTTCAGAATGTTTTGATGAGTTTTGCGGGTCTAAATCATTTTGGCGGGATTTTGGAATATTTTGGTTGGTTTTGATTTGTTTTGATGATGTTTTGGCGGGTTTTCGGAATGTTTTGGTTGGGTTTTAGAATGTTTTGTTTTCTCTTGTGTTGTTTATATTGTCTTGGCAGGTTTTGGAATGTTTGGATTCCTTTTGGCGGGTTTTAAAATCTTTTGGCGGGTATTTGGAATGTTTTTTAACGGGTATTCGGAAGGTTTTGATTAGTTTTGACGGGTTTTGAATTATTTTGGCGGGTTTTTAGAAGGTTTAGGTTTGTTTTGATTTGTTTTGATTCTGTTTAGCCCAGTTTTTGATGTGTTTGGATTAGCTTTGGTGGGCTTTATCATGTTTTGTGAGGTTTTTTCGAATGTATTGATCACTTCTGTCTGGTTTTCTATTTTGGCGGGTTTGAAAATATTTTTGGATGAGTTTTGGCGGGTTTGAAAATATTTTGGCTCTTTGCGCAGAGATGACGGTGCCGGTTGCGGTGCGCTGCGGGGCGCTCCTTCTGCGGAAAGACGCCTGGCAGCGGCACTTGGGACAGCTCCGCATCTCCGTATTCTGCGTTTCTTGCCTTCTGCATCTCAGCAAAATGCTTTCCCACTAGGTCTAGCAAGGAGAAACTGTGGCAGCTGAGTAGATGTAGCCCGGCCCGCCCTTTGAAGTTGACAAGTTCTTGGCATCTCAGAGCCTCAAGGGAAGAGCAAGGTTATCTATGGTAGGCTGGGGCAGAACTAGCAGCAAGCAGAGCAAAGTTGTCCAAGAATAGCTTCCATTGGAATGCTAATGGCAATTGAAGAGGCAGGCCAGTGGCAAGCCACTAGCTTCTAGCAGTTTGAAAGTTGCAGACACAGTGCAGGTGTTGTGCGGCTTCCTTCTTGGCCTCCTAGAAGGTGCCGCGCTCTCTGTCTCTTGCTTGCCAATATGTTGCCGTGTTCCTCTTATTTTTTGGTTGGTTTTGAATTGTTTTTATGATGTTTTGGCGGGTTTTCAGAATGTTTTGGTGGTGTTTTAGAATGTTTTGTTTTCTCTTGTGTTGTTTATATTGTCTTGGCAGGTTTTGGAATGTTTGGATTCCTTTTGGCGGGTGTTAAAATCTTTTGGCGGGTATTTGGAATGTTTTGGGTTGCTTTCATTTGTTTTGATTATGTTTTGGTAAGTTATTGAAAGTTTCGATCACTTCAGAGTGGTTTGATAGTGTTTTGGCATCTTTTCAGAATGTTTTGATGAGTTTTGGCGGGTTCTAAACTACTTTGTCGGGTTTTTGGAATGTTTCAGTTGGTTATGATTTGTTTTTATGATGTTTTGGCCGGATTTCGGAATATTTTGGCTGGTTTTTGGAATGTTTCGGTTGGTTTATGATTTGTTTTTATGATGTTTTGCAAAGTTTTTTGAATGTTTTGATCAGTTCTGGCTGGTTTTCTAATGTTTTGGCATCTTTTCAGAATGTTTTGATGAGTTTTGCGGGTCTAAATCATTTTGGCGGGATTTTGGAATATTTTGGTTGGTTTTGATTTGTTTTGATGATGTTTTGGCGGGTTTTCGGAATGTTTTGGTTGGGTTTTAGAATGTTTTGTTTTCTCTTGTGTTGTTTATATTGTCTTGGCAGGTTTTGGAATGTTTGGATTCCTTTTGGCGGGTTTTAAAATATTTTGGCGGGTATTTGGAATGTTTTTTAACTGGTATTCGGAAGGTTTTGATTAGTTTTGACGGGTTTTGAATTATTTTGGCGGGTTTTTAGAAGGTTTAGGTTTGTTTTGATTTGTTTTGATTCTGTTTAGCCCAGTTTTTGATGTGTTTGGATTAGCTTTGGTGGGCTTTATCATGTTTTGTGAGGTTTTTTCGAATGTATTGATCACTTCTGTCTGGTTTTCTATTTTGGCGGGTTTGAAAATATTTTTGGATGAGTTTTGGCGGGTTTTAAAATCTTTTGGCGGGTATTTGGAATGTTTTGGGTTGCTTTCATTTGTTTTGATTATGTTTTGGCAAGTTATTGAAAGTTTGGATCACTTCTTACTGGTTTTCTAGTATTTTGGCATCTTTTCAGAATGTTTTGATGAGTTTTGGCGGGTTCTAAACTACTTTGTTGGGTTTTTGGAATGTTTCGGTTGGTTATGATTTGTTTTTATGATGTTTTGGCCGGATTTCGGAATATTTTGGCTGGTTTTTGGAATGTTTTGGTTGGTTTATGATTTGTTTTTATGATGTTTTGCAAAGTTTTTTGAATGTTTTGATCAGTTCTGGCTGGTTTTCTAATGTTTTGGCATCTTTTCAGAATGTTTTGATGAGTTTTGCGGGTCTAAATCATTTTGGCGGGATTTTGGAATATTTTGGTTGGTTTTGATTTGTTTTGATGATGTTTTGGCGGGTTTTCGGAATGTTTTGGTTGGGTTTTAGAATGTTTTGTTTTCTCTTGTGTTGTTTATATTGTCTTGGCAGGTTTTGGAATGTTTGGATTCCTTTTGGCGGGTTTTAAAATCTTTTGGCGGGTATTTGGAATGTTTTTTAACGGGTATTCGGAAGGTTTTGATTAGTTTTGACGGGTTTTGAATTATTTTGGCGGGTTTTTAGAAGGTTTAGGTTTGTTTTGATTTGTTTTGATTCTGTTTAGCCCAGTTTTTGATGTGTTTGGATTAGCTTTGGTGGGCTTTATCATGTTTTGTGTGGTTTTTTCGAATGTATTGATCACTTCTGTCTGGTTTTCTATTTTGGCGGGTTTGAAAATACTTTTGGATGAGTTTTGGCGGGTTTGAAAATATTTTGGCTCTTTGCGCAGAGATGACGGTGCCGGTTGCGGTGCGCTGCGGGGCGCTCCTTCTGCGGAAAGACGCCTGGCAGCGGCACTTGGGACAGCTCCGCGTCTCCGTATTCTGCGTTTCTTGCCTTCTGCATCTCAGCAAAATGCTTTCCCACTAGGTCTAGCAAGGAGAAACTGTGGCAGCTGAGTAGATGGAGCCCGGCCCGCCCTTTGAAGTTGACAAGTTCTTGGCATCTCAGAGCCTCAAGGGAAGAGCAAGGTTATCTATGGTAGGCTGGGGCAGAACTAGCAGCAAGCAGAGCAAAGTTGTCCAAGAATAGCTTCCATTGGAATGCTAATGGCAATTGAAGAGGCAGGCCAGTGGCAAGCCACTAGCTTCTAGCAGTTTGAAAGTTGCAGACACAGTGCAGGTGTTGTGCGGCTTCCTTCTTGGCCTCCTAGAAGGTGCCGTGCTCTCTGTCTCTTGCTTGCCAATATGTTGCCGTGTTCCTCTTATTTTTTGGTTTGTTTTGAATTGTTTTTATGATGTTTTGGCGGGTTTTCAGAATGTTTTGGTGGTGTTTTAGAATGTTTTGTTTTCTCTTGTGTTGTTTTTATTGTCTTGGAAGGTTGTGGAACGTTTGGATTCGATTTGGCGGGTTTTAAAATATTTTGGCGGGTATTTGGAATGTTTTGGTTTGCTTTCATTTGTTTTGATTATGTTTTGGCAAGTTATTGAAAGTTTCGATCACTTCAGACTGGTTTTCTAGTATTTTGGCATCTTTTCAGAATGTTTTGATCAGTTTTAGCAGGTTGTAAACTATTTTGTCAGGTTTTTGGAATGTTTTGGTTGGTTTTGATTTGTTTTTATGATGTTTTGCCAAGTTTTTTGAATGTTTTGATCAGTTCTGGCTGGTTTTCTAATGTTTTGGCATTTTTTCAGAATGTTTTGATGAGTTTTGTGGGTCTAAATCATTTTGGCGGTTTTCGGAATATTTTGGTTGGTTTTGATTTGATTTGATGATGTTTTGGCGGGTTTTAGGAATGTTTTGGTGGTGTTTTAGAATGTTTTGTATTCTCTTGAGTTGTTTTTATTGTGTTGGCAGGTTTTGGAATGTTTGGATTGCTTTTGGCGGGTTTTAAAATATTTTGGCGGGTATTTGGAATGTTTTGGCGGGTATTCGGAATGTTTTGATTAGTTTTGACGGGTTTTGAAATATTTTGGCGGGTTTTTAGAAGGTTTTGATTCTGTTTAGCCCAGTTTTTGGTGTGTTTGGATTAGCTTTGGTGGGCTTTATCATGTTTTGTGAGGTTTTTTCGAATGTATTGATCACTTCTGTCTGGTTTTCTATTTTGGCGGGTTTGAAAATATTTTTGGATGAGTTTTGGCGGGTTTGAAAATATTTTGGCTCTTTGCGCAGAGACGACGGTGCCGGTTGCGGTGCGCTGCGGGGCGCTCCTTCTGCGGAAAGACGCCTGGCAGCGGCACTTGGGACAGCTCCGCGTCTCCGTATTGTGCGTTTCTTGCCTTCTGCATCTCAGCAAAATGCTTTCCCACTAGGTCTAGCAAGGAGAAACTGTGGCAGCTGAGTAGATGTAGCCCGGCCCGCCCTTTGAAGTTGACAAGTTCTTGGCATCTCAGAGCCTCAAGGGAAGAGCAAGGTTATCTATGGTAGGCTGGGGCAGAACTAGCAGCAAGCAGAGCAAAGTTGTCCAAGAATAGCTTCCATTGGAATGCTAATGGCAATTGAAGAGGCAGGCCAGTGGCAAGCCACTAGCTTCTAGCAGTTGGAAAGTTGCTGACAGTGCAGGTGTTGTGCGGCTTCCTTCTTGGCCTCCTAGAAGGTGCCGCACTCTCCGTCTCTTGCTTGCCAATATGTTGCCGTGTTCCTCCTATTGTTTGGTTTGTTTTGATTTGTTTTGATGATCTTTTGGCGGGTTTTCGGAATGTTTTGGTGGTGTTTTAGAATGTTTTGTTTTCTCTTGTGTTGTTTTTATTGTGTTGGCAGGTTGTGGAACGTTTGGATTAGTTTTGGCGGGTTTTAAAATATTTTGGCGGGTATTTGGAATGTTTTGGTTTGCTTTCATTTGTTTTGATTATGTTTTGGCAAGTTATTGAAAGTTTTGATCACTTCTGACTGGTTTTCTAGTATTTTGGCATCTTTTCAGAATGTTTTGATCAGTTTTGGCAGGTTGTAAACTATTTTGTCAGGTTTTTGGAATGTTTTGGTTGGTTTTGATTTGTTTTTATGATGTTTTGCCAAGTTTTTTGAATGTTTTGATCAGTTCTGGCTGGTTTTCTAATGTTTTGGCATCTTTTCAGAATGTTTTGATGAGTTTTGCGGGTCTAAATCATTTTGGCGGGATTTTGGAATATTTTGGTTGGTTTTGATTTGTTTTGATGATGTTTTGGCGGGTTTTCGGAATGTTTTGGTTGGGTTTTAGAATGTTTTGTTTTCTCTTGTGTTGTTTATATTGTCTTGGCAGGTTTTGGAATGTTTGGATTCCTTTTGGCGGGTTTTAAAATCTTTTGGCGGGTATTTGGAATGTTTTTTAACGGGTATTCGGAAGGTTTTGATTAGTTTTGACGGGTTTTGAATTATTTTGGCGGGTTTTTAGAAGGTTTAGGTTTGTTTTGATTTGTTTTGATTCTGTTTAGCCCAGTTTTTGATGTGTTTGGATTAGCTTTGGTGGGCTTTATCATGTTTTGTGAGGTTTTTTCGAATGTATTGATCACTTCTGTCTGGTTTTCTATTTTGGCGGGTTTGAAAATATTTTTGGATGAGTTTTGGCGGGTTTTAAAATATTTTGGCTCTTTGCGCAGAGATGACGGTGCCGGTTGCGGTGCGCTGCGGGGCGCTCCTTCTGCGGAAAGACGCCTGGCAGCGGCACTTGGGACAGCTCCGCATCTCCGTATTCTGCGTTTCTTGCCTTCTGCATCTCAGCAAAATGCTTTCCCACTAGGTCTAGCAAGGAGAAACTGTGGCAGCTGAGTAGATGTAGCCCGGCCCGCCCTTTGAAGTTGACAAGTTCTTGGCATCTCAGAGCCTCAAGGGAAGAGCAAGGTTATCTATGGTAGGCTGGGGCAGAACTAGCAGCAAGCAGAGCAAAGTTGTCCAAGAATAGCTTCCATTGGAATGCTAATGGCAATTGAAGAGGCAGGCCAGTGGCAAGCCACTAGCTTCTAGCAGTTTGAAAGTTGCAGACACAGTGCAGGTGTTGTGCGGCTTCCTTCTTGGCCTCCTAGAAGGTGCCGCGCTCTCTGTCTCTTGCTTGCCAATATGTTGCCGTGTTCCTCTTATTTTTTGGTTGGTTTTGAATTGTTTTTATGATGTTTTGGCGGGTTTTCAGAATGTTTTGGTGGTGTTTTAGAATGTTTTGTTTTCTCTTGTGTTGTTTATATTGTCTTGGCAGGTTTTGGAATGTTTGGATTCCTTTTGGCGGGTGTTAAAATCTTTTGGCGGGTATTTGGAATGTTTTGGGTTGCTTTCATTTGTTTTGATTATGTTTTGGTAAGTTATTGAAAGTTTCGATCACTTCAGAGTGGTTTGATAGTGTTTTGGCATCTTTTCAGAATGTTTTGATGAGTTTTGGCGGGTTCTAAACTACTTTGTCGGGTTTTTGGAATGTTTCAGTTGGTTATGATTTGTTTTTATGATGTTTTGGCCGGATTTCGGAATATTTTGGCTGGTTTTTGGAATGTTTCGGTTGGTTTATGATTTGTTTTTATGATGTTTTGCAAAGTTTTTTGAATGTTTTGATCAGTTCTGGCTGGTTTTCTAATGTTTTGGCATCTTTTCAGAATGTTTTGATGAGTTTTGCGGGTCTAAATCATTTTGGCGGGATTTTGGAATATTTTGGTTGGTTTTGATTTGTTTTGATGATGTTTTGGCGGGTTTTCGGAATGTTTTGGTTGGGTTTTAGAATGTTTTGTTTTCTCTTGTGTTGTTTATATTGTCTTGGCAGGTTTTGGAATGTTTGGATTCCTTTTGGCGGGTTTTAAAATATTTTGGCGGGTATTTGGAATGTTTTTTAACTGGTATTCGGAAGGTTTTGATTAGTTTTGACGGGTTTTGAATTATTTTGGCGGGTTTTTAGAAGGTTTAGGTTTGTTTTGATTTGTTTTGATTCTGTTTAGCCCAGTTTTTGATGTGTTTGGATTAGCTTTGGTGGGCTTTATCATGTTTTGTGAGGTTTTTTCGAATGTATTGATCACTTCTGTCTGGTTTTCTATTTTGGCGGGTTTGAAAATATTTTTGGATGAGTTTTGGCGGGTTTTAAAATCTTTTGGCGGGTATTTGGAATGTTTTGGGTTGCTTTCATTTGTTTTGATTATGTTTTGGCAAGTTATTGAAAGTTTGGATCACTTCTTACTGGTTTTCTAGTATTTTGGCATCTTTTCAGAATGTTTTGATGAGTTTTGGCGGGTTCTAAACTACTTTGTTGGGTTTTTGGAATGTTTCGGTTGGTTATGATTTGTTTTTATGATGTTTTGGCCGGATTTCGGAATATTTTGGCTGGTTTTTGGAATGTTTTGGTTGGTTTATGATTTGTTTTTATGATGTTTTGCCAAGTTTTGTGAATGTTTTGATCAGTTCTGGCTGGTTTTCTAATGTTTTGGCATCTTTTCAGAATGTTTTGATGAGTTTTGCGGGTCTAAATCATTTTGGCGGGATTTTGGAATATTTTGGTTGGTTTTGATTTGTTTTGATGATGTTTTGGCGGGTTTTCGGAATGTTTTGGTTGGGTTTTAGAATGTTTTGTTTTCTCTTGTGTTGTTTATATTGTCTTGGCAGGTTTTGGAATGTTTGGATTCCTTTTGGCGGGTTTTAAAATCTTTTGGCGGGTATTTGGAATGTTTTTTAACGGGTATTCGGAAGGTTTTGATTAGTTTTGACGGGTTTTGAATTATTTTGGCGGGTTTTTAGAAGGTTTAGGTTTGTTTTGATTTGTTTTGATTCTGTTTAGCCCAGTTTTTGATGTGTTTGGATTAGCTTTGGTGGGCTTTATCATGTTTTGTGTGGTTTTTTCGAATGTATTGATCACTTCTGTCTGGTTTTCTATTTTGGCGGGTTTGAAAATACTTTTGGATGAGTTTTGGCGGGTTTGAAAATATTTTGGCTCTTTGCGCAGAGATGACGGTGCCGGTTGCGGTGCGCTGCGGGGCGCTCCTTCTGCGGAAAGACGCCTGGCAGCGGCACTTGGGACAGCTCCGCGTCTCCGTATTCTGCGTTTCTTGCCTTCTGCATCTCAGCAAAATGCTTTCCCACTAGGTCTAGCAAGGAGAAACTGTGGCAGCTGAGTAGATGGAGCCCGGCCCGCCCTTTGAAGTTGACAAGTTCTTGGCATCTCAGAGCCTCAAGGGAAGAGCAAGGTTATCTATGGTAGGCTGGGGCAGAACTAGCAGCAAGCAGAGCAAAGTTGTCCAAGAATAGCTTCCATTGGAATGCTAATGGCAATTGAAGAGGCAGGCCAGTGGCAAGCCACTAGCTTCTAGCAGTTTGAAAGTTGCAGACACAGTGCAGGTGTTGTGCGGCTTCCTTCTTGGCCTCCTAGAAGGTGCCGTGCTCTCTGTCTCTTGCTTGCCAATATGTTGCCGTGTTCCTCTTATTTTTTGGTTTGTTTTGAATTGTTTTTATGATGTTTTGGCGGGTTTTCAGAATGTTTTGGTGGTGTTTTAGAATGTTTTGTTTTCTCTTGTGTTGTTTTTATTGTCTTGGAAGGTTGTGGAACGTTTGGATTCGATTTGGCGGGTTTTAAAATATTTTGGCGGGTATTTGGAATGTTTTGGTTTGCTTTCATTTGTTTTGATTATGTTTTGGCAAGTTATTGAAAGTTTCGATCACTTCAGACTGGTTTTCTAGTATTTTGGCATCTTTTCAGAATGTTTTGATCAGTTTTAGCAGGTTGTAAACTATTTTGTCAGGTTTTTGGAATGTTTTGGTTGGTTTTGATTTGTTTTTATGATGTTTTGCCAAGTTTTTTGAATGTTTTGATCAGTTCTGGCTGGTTTTCTAATGTTTTGGCATTTTTTCAGAATGTTTTGATGAGTTTTGTGGGTCTAAATCATTTTGGCGGTTTTCGGAATATTTTGGTTGGTTTTGATTTGATTTGATGATGTTTTGGCGGGTTTTAGGAATGTTTTGGTGGTGTTTTAGAATGTTTTGTATTCTCTTGAGTTGTTTTTATTGTGTTGGCAGGTTTTGGAATGTTTGGATTGCTTTTGGCGGGTTTTAAAATATTTTGGCGGGTATTTGGAATGTTTTGGCGGGTATTCGGAATGTTTTGATTAGTTTTGACGGGTTTTGAAATATTTTGGCGGGTTTTTAGAAGGTTTTGATTCTGTTTAGCCCAGTTTTTGGTGTGTTTGGATTAGCTTTGGTGGGCTTTATCATGTTTTGTGAGGTTTTTTCGAATGTATTGATCACTTCTGTCTGGTTTTCTATTTTGGCGGGTTTGAAAATATTTTTGGATGAGTTTTGGCGGGTTTGAAAATATTTTGGCTCTTTGCGCAGAGACGACGGTGCCGGTTGCGGTGCGCTGCGGGGCGCTCCTTCTGCGGAAAGACGCCTGGCAGCGGCACTTGGGACAGCTCTGCGTCTCCGTATTGTGCGTTTCTTGCCTTCTGCATCTCAGCAAAATGCTTTCCCACTAGGTCTAGCAAGGAGAAACTGTGGCAGCTGAGTAGATGTAGCCCGGCCCGCCCTTTGAAGTTGACAAGTTCTTGGCATCTCAGAGCCTCAAGGGAAGAGCAAGGTTATCTATGGTAGGCTGGGGCAGAACTAGCAGCAAGCAGAGCAAAGTTGTCCAAGAATAGCTTCCATTGGAATGCTAATGGCAATTGAAGAGGCAGGCCAGTGGCAAGCCACTAGCTTCTAGCAGTTGGAAAGTTGCTGACACAGTGCAGGTGTTGTGCGGCTTCCTTCTTGGCCTCCTAGAAGGTGCCGCACTCTCCGTCTCTTGCTTGCCAATATGTTGCCGTGTTCCTCCTATTGTTTGGTTTGTTTTGATTTGTTTTGATGATCTTTTGGCGGGTTTTCGGAATGTTTTGGTGGTGTTTTAGAATGTTTTGTTTTCTCTTGTGTTGTTTTTATTGTGTTGGCAGGTTGTGGAACGTTTGGATTAGTTTTGGCGGGTTTTAAAATATTTTGGCGGGTATTTGGAATGTTTTGGTTTGCTTTCATTTGTTTTGATTATGTTTTGGCAAGTTATTGAAAGTTTTGATCACTTCTGACTGGTTTTCTAGTATTTTGGCATCTTTTCAGAATGTTTTGATCAGTTTTGGCAG